>NC_139553.1:42827082-43558891 GCF_965153285.1 Podarcis tiliguerta | reverse complement strand
GCCAAAGGGAGCAACAGTTCTTGGAAATATAAAAGCCAGAAGTTATTTGCATTGTCCTCCAGCACTAAATGGAACTCATCGGTCCTTTTGAAGACCAGGTTTTAAAAAGGGATAATTAAATGGAATTTTACAGAAGGCAGAAATAAAGAAAAGAGAGGGCAGTTGGGGGAAAGGTTGCTAGTAGAAGACATGGTAAAATACCCGATGAGCATAAAATAGTGAATCAGGAAACTCTTTGCAAAGGGAGCAATGTTGCAACAAGCCTGAGGGGGCAAGTTAGTGATAATAAAACTCAGGCAAAAATATACTAGTTGTATAACATGTGTATGAGTGTGTGTGTGTGTGCATTTGTGTAAAACAGGCAACTAGCAAGGTTGCATGAATTAAATCAAACATTTTATTTTACTTATTTATGGAATTTCTTGACCACCCTTTATGCAACCGCAGTCACAGGGCGGTTTCCAAAACAATATAGTCAGTGATTTTTATTTTTTTAAAATGTGTATCTATCAAACAAAACATTAACCTATTAAACAGCAAGGCAATCAACAACTACTAGATACATTATAACTAGTGATGGGGAAGAAAGTATGTTTGCATTTAAAAGCAATTCCACCTAATTTACACAGTCCAAAACAATCTGAGAAGCAAAACACAGCCATCTTTGAAAATCCACACTTTGCTGAATTTTGCAATGAACTTCTTCAGCCAAGTAATGTGACCTAAAATGCATATATCAGGGTAAAGTGTCAATAAAATGCACATACAGTGGTACCTCGGGTTAAGTACTTAATTCGTTCCGGAGGTCCATTCTCAACCTGAAACTGTTCTTAACCTGAAGCACCACTTTAGCTAATAGGGCCTTCTGCTGCTGCCGTGCCACCGGAGCACGATTGCTGTTCTTATCCTGAAGCAAAGTTCTTAACCTGAAGCACTATTTCTGGGTTAGCGGAATGTGTAATCTGAAGCATATGTAACCCGAGGTACCACTGTATTGGTGAAAATAATGTAGAAAAATCAGGGGGAAATGCTTTTCAAAAATGTTGTCCTAGACAAAATTGCATACAAAAGTGCTTATATTAGGACAAATTCTCACTAAAACGCTGATGAATTTTTGTGATTTTTTATTTATTTTTATTTTTTTGGTGGGGAGGTTTGCAAACTGATGTGGAAATGTGGAGAACTGAACTTAATATCTGAAAAATGAGAAACCGAGAGAGCCCTAAAATGACTTATTCACCCATCCCTAGTGATGACAATACCAGCAGGCCTTCTATCAGTCATTTCCATTGAAAATATCTGTGGTTGCGTTTCATTTTCGGGGGGGGGGGGTCTGCTGATTGATGCACTTCTTCTTTATTTGGCTGGCAAGCATGTCCCTGAGGCTGACTAGCACCTAATTTCAGAAGACACTGCTGTATTGTTAATAATAACAGGAGGTACCTGTTATTAGATGCTGTTATTAGAGTTATCACAAACTCTAATGGGCTGACATCCTCTTTAGAATTTCTAATTGTAAGCACTCATTCTCCCTAAGTGTGGTAATTCTCCTGACAAATGTGACTTTCAAATGGGTGCTGAAAGAGTTCATCTCCAGGCAAGCCATGGTCCACTGGGAACATGACAATGGATGCATACTCATCACAGCAGAAGTGCAAGAAGAGGAGCACTACAGCCAAATGTAAAAAGCTTCCAGCACAGGGCTTTCTTCCTCCACCCCGCCCCTCACATTCATCTTAAGTGCCAGATCCATTATTCACAGAGAGAAACGAAAGGGCTCATCAACCGTCTGTACCTCTAAGGTCAGTTTATGAAACGCACACACACCCCTTACATCATGGGGACTTGTCTAGCAAATAAAGTTTCTGGCTGGGTCCAAACTAGGAGTTTGTAAGCAATCATCATTTCCCATCCTGCCCTTTTATTCACTGCATCCAGCATTGCTTCAGTTCCACGGCAGGTCATTTTCTGTGAAAAACTGTGGCAAAATCATATAACTTGCACAATTCACCCAATCAATTCCGAAATCTGCATTGTCAATGTGTCATTCTGCCCCGTTCATTTCAATGAAAAGGTAACAAAATGCAGATGCAGGAAAGGAAACATAATTATGTATCCTTTACAGACTGAAAGCACAAAGAAAAGTGTGTCCCAACAATATCTGCTGGATTGACTTCTATTTTGTACATGGGAGAAAGAGTCAAACCCCAAACATTAGGATGTTGACTCTTCTTACATTCTCTTGTTCTTATGATGCTCCATTCCATTCCATTCTATTCCAGCCCCTTCACACTTTTCCATTTACTTCCTTCCAACAGATGGATAACATTCCATGACCACTGAACACCCTCAGTCATTATTGGGCTCTTTTTGTCCCACACCCCTGGGAGTGGGAGCTAAAGTGGTGATGATTATGATCACGTCAGGTTACCCTTAAGCATCCCAATGCCTCGCTCTTGTTTGTGGACAGTACTATTCTGGCTATATACTGGGCAACACATCAAGAGTTGTGTTTGCTCTTTAGCATGTATTTTCCTTTTAAGACTCAACACCATTTGGTGGCAGTAAGTGAGCGCTGTGCACATTCCTAGGCTGGGCATCTAATTTACTCACTGCTCAAGAAAGAGATCAGTCTATAATTACTTGAGTCTGTCTTATTATTAGGACCAAAGTCCCCTTCATTCAAGTCATGCATTTGATCATCCATGATAGTCTTCATACCTATCAAAAACCCTTCTGGGGACCTTTCTAAGTGACCAACAAATAACCAGCAAATGTGAAAATATTCACCTTTTCCATTTTCTTTCTCCCATTATCACTCAGCATTGTTCATATTAGGCTGTGGCACATTAACTTATGACAGAAATGCAGAGGATATGGAAATGGCAGAGCTGATGATTTCTTGAAGGAGCTTGCAGCGTCCTTGGAATGACACATAGCTACCTGAATTTTCTGGTGGATAATTAGCAGATTAAGTAAAGAGCTATTTCACCTGCAGGACGGTAGCTCCCTAGTGACTTTCTTGAAGGAGCTTTGGCATGCCTATTCAACAGCACTCTCTGTTGCAGAGAGAAGAAATAAATTAAGGCATACCACGAGCATTTCAGGTGTGCAGTGCATTTGCATTCTTGGGTGCGGTGGGGAACGACAGCACAAGTTGCAATAGCAAATTACGAAATTATAATAAAGAAACCCTTATCACAGATATGCAGCAAAAGTTGCTCAAGTAAGAAGGCAGGGGCCACAGAAACTTTGTGCAAGGTTAGCTGATACGTGAGAAGCCATATTCTGCTGGCTTCTTGAAGACACAACCGTTTGCACAGGCACTCCCTGGATCTTTGAATCTCCTGTTTTAATTACTGCCTTGTTATACTGGTATCAATAAAATTTTGCTTGCTGTGATAGAGAGTGAGGAAGCCACCTCATGGGGTGGAGGGCCCACACATTGTTTTTAATTGTTCTGTTTTTTGTTTTTATTTTTTCTTATTCTGCTTAACTCTTATAAGGGAGGGAATATATGCCCGAGAGGGAAGGAATTGGGGGGAGCTAGATGGTGCAATCACACTGGTTATGGGTAAGAGGAGGAAGGGGGAAGAGCTAAACTCAAGACCACACAGCCCATTACCATTCTTGCCCCCTTCTCATGAGTAACACCTTAATAAGCCTCTCTACAATAACCAAGGGACACGGGTGGTGCTATGGGTTAAACCACAGAGCCTAGGACTTGCCGATCAGAAAGTTGGCGGTTGGAATCCCTGCGACGGGGTGAGCTCCCGTTGCTGGGTCCCTGCTCCTGCCAACCTAGCAGTTCGAAAGCATGTCAAAGTGCAAGTAGATAAATAGGTACCACTCTGGCGGGAAAGTAAACGGCGTTTCCATGCACTGCTCTGGTTTGCCAGAAGTGGCTTAGTCATGCTGGCCACGTGACCCGGAAGCTGTATGCCGGCTCCCTCGGACAATAAAGCGAGATGAGCGCTGCAACCCCAGAATCGGTCACAACTGGACCGCATTGTCAGGGGTCCCTTTACCTTTACCTTTACAATAACCATCAGGTACTATTCTCTCAACATGCCTTGCATCTCTGCTGTCTCCCTCTGCTTCTTTCTCTCCCCCAGTAAAGTAGTGGAGACATTTATCATTCCATGAATGTTCACTATGATCAAACACACACAGAACTGAGATTACAGTAGAAACCAGTAATGCTTTTCCATCTACAGAACGCACTAGCAAATGCATCCAGTGTTCAGCAAGTGCTTTGTTATTTCAACAGAAGCCATGCAGTGGACAACTTAATAATGATGATAAATATTTAATCAAGCCACATTATTTATACACAAAATAATGGTTAAATATGCATGCAATAACGCTGGCTAAAAGAAGGGCCAATTTAGTTAATTAGTTGGAATATATACAGTAATCTCAAGAAGAGTGAATACTTTATATTTTCACCAGTTGTTAATAAGGACATACTGCAGTGGTTGTTTTAAAGAAAAAGTGAACGCTCAGTTTTTTAGGATGTGTGTAAATGCTGTAATATTTATGAAGATGTGAAATACTCCAGCTTACAAATTTCAGTAATTAATAAATAAATAAATATGTTTGCTTTTCAGCTCATTCCATGGTTATTTCAGGCAACAGGTGTACCCCACCCCCCTTTCTACAGAACCTTTGTACCATTTCCAAATTGAAATAATTTTTGAGCATCACTTCTTTGGTCAGTCGATAAACAAGTAATGTCAACAGGGTTTTTTTTTTCCTCCAAAGGAGGGGGGGGGGGAGTATATGAAGATATAGGTTTAGGATTAGTTGTTTTTCTTACTGAGGTCTCTGTTGAGTTTTATTTGGAAATTAAGATAGCATCTGATGCTTCCTGCCTATTCATTCTCGGACTAGAACTATTTTAATGAAAAAGATTTTTATTTTTAAATCATCTTAAGACAATCTGTGTTTTTTACTTGGAAGGAGCCCACCTGTGGGAACAATGAGTGATACCTTCCACTAATTAAGGAGAACTGGGAGCATCAGAAGATCCCTGGTGGATCAGAGAAAAAATCCCTCCAATCCATCATATTTTTGTCCACAGTGGTCAAGTCGCCCACAAACAGGGCTTCCATTTGATGATGATGATTATTATTATTATGAACATTATTTGTTAGTTACTTTATCTTGCCTGGGGCAACCCAAAACAATAACAGACAGACAGAAACCCCTGTATGTGTGTGTGACCGTGCGTGCGTGCATGCGTGCGCACACGCACGCGCGCGCACACACACACACAGATACAATAAAACCAAAAGGGGAAATAAATACATCAAAAACATCCTGCCCGCTTCTAAAAGGCTACAGATTTTTCAAGGCCTGGTTTTAGAGTAAAGTTTTTTCCTGGAGCCTATACATATATTTTGATAGTGCCAGGTGAGCCCCTCTGGAAAGAGCATTCCACAAACTGGGAGCCACCACAGTTCTCATGTCACTGCTCTCTGGACCTCTTGCGGAGGAGGCACATAAAGAAGGGCCTTAGATTATGATTGCAGGGTCTGGGCCGATTCAGGCAGTCCCTGAGGATGTTGTTATGGAAGCTTGACTTGGATGTAAATATTGGTTATTTTAATAGGAATCTAACTGCTGGTTGGGGAATTGTGTGTGATGCAGATTCCTAGCTGCCTTGTTTTGGTAGTTTTGCAAATTATGCCAGGTAGAAGTCATGTAACGAAAACTGAAATTAAATTAATTATGCATTGTAGTGAAAACGCCTGCCCTGAATAAAATGCCAATCAGTTTCATGTGATGTACTTAAAATATTCTCTTGGGAGTTTTCAAGCAGCTGCCTAACATTTTGGTTTGCTTTCCCCACCCTCCTTGTTTTCAAGAAAAAATGTTTAAGTTTTGGTATTGCAGCTTTAAAGTGCACCATTTCATTTATACAAACTTAAGGAAAGTTCTGGGAGGAAGAGAAACTATTATAGGGTTCACAGATGGGACAATGTTCAACAGAGCCACTTGCTCCATGCCTTCTGCCGTCTTGCATACCAATGAGAGAATTGTGTGCTATCACAGTCTCCCTCTTGAACTCTGACTACTGCTGAGATGTGGATAAGTTTGATATGTTCAAGTGGGTCCCCCCTTTCCTTCCCCTCTTCATTTTTTTTAAAAAAGAAACACTGTATTGTTTTGACCCATGGTCAGGTCTCCTAGCTTTCCATGATTCAATGATTTAGGAATAATTTATCGGCTGAGAAATGACTTATCCACAGAGGAATGTGTAGGAAGGAAGGGGGAGGGAGAAGATTAGCATACTGCTTTAGGTTTTACACAGTGTTGAACTTGGATTTCAAGAGGGTGATGAGTGACTTATTCTGTGTTTTATTGATATTGATTCCGGCCCTCAATTAATGCCATTCTTTATAAATGATGTCACCCTCTAAATCGTGGGCTTGCTGCTGTTTCTTTCACAGCAAGAAAGAAAGAAAGAAAGAAAGAAAGAAAGAAAGAAAGCAAGCTACACCACTAGAAGGCCAAAGAAAAACTTCTTACTGTGGTGACACAAATGCTTAGAATATCAATACATTCTCTGTCATCACACGCAGAATGAGAGTGACAGTGAGAGTGATTAATTTCGTTGTGGGGTTGTGTTGTTTTTTAATAACTTTTAAATTACCAATGTGTGCAATGCATCTTTAGCAAACCAAATTGCTAAGAAGGATGCTTGGTGTATGTTTGCAAGGAGTGTGTCATTACAAGTGTAACCCTGTTGTTACCAGGTATGCAAGGATGCCTGAACTCCCCAGTTAGTTTGGTCCTAAAGGACTTCCAAGAAAAGGGACCAACGTAAGATGGCCTGAGCTGTAACCCTATGTAAGGACAACATCTCTCTCTATGTAAGGTCAAGGCTGGCCCTACCATTAGAAGGTTAGTCATTTGCCCCTGGTGGCAGATGATGGAGATGATGGCCAGGAGAGGTAGGGACAGGTTGGAGGACGGAGCTGTATGTGCCACTTATGGGTGGGTAAATCTGTCAAATTTGTTTTCTCTCAGTTTCTAAGGCACAGATTAAATTTTCTCTGACTGCTTGTGCAATCTGCTGTTGCTCTAGCATGAGGGTGGGAATATTGGTTGTGCAACATGAAATCCAGTGGAACAGTTGCAATTGTGGAAGCTTTTTATCCAACAGGTTGCACAACAGGATGTACTGGGGCTAAAGAAATTTGTTATGCAACCAATCATGCAAACTATGCTGACTTCCTGTGCTTTCTCTTGCACAAGCCATTACACTAGTACAACTAGTACACCATTAGTTTATTTGAGAGCCAGTTTATATGAGAGCCAGTGTGGTGTAGTGGTTCAGAGCGGTGGACTCGTAATCTGGGGAACTGGGTTTGCGTCTCCGCTCCTCCACATGCAGCTGCTGGGTGACCTTGGGCTAGTCACACTTCTCTGAAGTCTCTCAGCCCCACTCACCTCTCAGAGTGTTTGTTGTGGGGGAGGAAGGGAAAGGACAATGTGAGCCGCTTTGAGACTCCTTAGGGTAGTGATAAAGCGGGATATCAAATCCAAACTCTCTCTCTCTCTCTCTCTCTCTCTCTCTCTCTCTCTCTCTATTTCCACATCAGTTTGTACTATCACTTAACCACATGTGAAAAATTATGTCCAAACCTTACTGTACACCCCACAGATCACTTATCCAAACAGCTGACTTCCTTATTTCCTTGTTTGTTTGTACTTTGCTGGTTGGTGGCAGTCATTTCTGGGAAGAAACCACGAAGTAAGGGGCAAAAGAGAGCATATAAATCCCACATTAGAAGTATTTCCATATGAAAGAATGGAAATTGTAGACTCATTATGTGAATGCCCGCCTAATGAATGGTTGCCACAGAATGCATTGTGTTTGGTAAATGGGAATTGGGTATACTTAGTTTCCCCTAAATTATACATTTATTGCAAAGATATTTTCCCTAAAATAATGCATTCTTGTATATCATTTTCATGAAAAATGCACTCAGAAAACCACATTGTAAAATTCAGAGACGTAAGAATTTCATAGGATAGCTCTGTTTTGGTTCTCACATTGTCTTGGAAACTGCAAATTTGGTAGGTTCAACTTTAAATGCAAACTGAACAGAATTCCCAAACCCCTACCCTTAGTGCCATCTGGATTGTCTGTATAACAAAGGTACCAGGCCTGACTCCCTGGTGAGAATGTGAGAACTGGGAACCACCCCTGAAAACACTTCTTTTTGTGTTGTCTTCCACTGCACCACCCTTAGAGAGGGCACATAAAGATAATACCTCTGGATAATGCTTTCTGGATGGTAGACAGGGAGGAGGAGTATGGATGTGTGTTGCAATTACCATGCGGTATGGAAGTGAGAGCTGGACCATAAAGAAGGCTGATCGCCAAAGAACTGATGCTTTTGCATTATGGTGCTGGAGGAGACTCTTGAGAGTCCCATGGACTGCAATAAGATCAAACCTATCCATTCTTAAGGAAATCAGCCCTGAGTGCTCATTAGAAGAACAGGTCCTGAAGCTGAGGCTTCAATTCTTTGGCCACCTCATGAGAAGAGAAGACTCCCTGGAAAAGACCCTGATGTTGGGAAAGATGGAGGGCACAAGGAGAAGGGGATGACAGAGGATGAGATGGTTGGACATTGTTCTCGAAGCTACTAACATGAGTTAGACCAAACTGTGGGAGGCAGTGGAAGACAGGGGTGCCTGGTGTGCTTTGGTCCATGGGGTCATGAAGAGTCATACACGACTAAACAACAACAACACAAATGAAGAAGTTATATTCATTGCTCCACCCACTTTAATCTCTGGCCCCAATTACTGGAAGGTTGCCCTGAAGCTATTGGAGCTCTTTGGCCAAAAAATGGGGGGGGGGGTCTGGGTTCAGTTTTTTTATTATTATTATTATTATTATTATTATTATTATTATTATTATTATTATACTTTGGGCAGGTCAAAATAATTTAAAATAGAAAATTAAAAAGAGTTTAAAATAAATTATAATCACAAGAACAGAATGCATCCCATAAATATGCACCTCAGGTGTCACAGGCTAGGGTAAAGAGATATGTCTACAAAATATGACAAAAACTTTAGTGCAAAGTTGTCAGATGCACTTTCTGTGGGGAGAAGATCCACAACTTACCGTATGGGCTGCCAAAGAGAACACCCTTTCCCTGGCCAACGCTGATCTTCTGAGGATGGTAAAACTACCAAGAGGGCCCCCTCTGCTGATCTTATCACACAAGAGCATCATTAGATTTCAGGCAAGTCTGTATCAGAAAGCCAGAAAGAAACCCACTTTTCCTTATTGGTCGTCTCCATAGTACAGTGTGCAAATTCTCTTGGAACAGAGCGTGAGGTTTTGGGCTGGAGTCCAAGAACCGGTAGCTCTCCCCTCTTGACAGGTTAAATTGAAAGGCTAACCCCATACTCTGTGAGGAATAACATGGAGGTAAGGATGTTTCATTATTGAACTCCTTGCCAATAAAATTGGGGTCCAGAAGTGCTAGGTATCTGGGACAGGCCTGCGTGTGACAGAAACACATTATCTTGTCTCATTTCCTGGACAACCATTTATAGACCACAGGGATGGGGACTGGGAGAAGGTGAGATGTGTTCAGTTCACAGTTTAATTTGTACTTTCTGAACCAGTACTTGAACCAAAACACAGCTATCCTTTGAAATTTGCACTTTGCTGAACTTTGTATTTCTCCAACTAAAAGCTGAGGAGGAGGAGGAGGAGGAGGAGGATTTACCCATCCTTTACCAGCAGGTCCCAGGACAGGTTGCAACAATTAGAAATTCAATATTAAAAAACAGTTAAAACACATCACAGTCACAGGAGTAGGGTGGGTGCTAAAAACACACTGAGATGTGTAAAGAAACATCTTGCAGTATGCATTTTGATAGGAGAAATTGTAGGGACAAAAACAAATACATTAGGCAAAATTGCAAAGAAAAATGTAAATTACAGGAGAAATGCACAGGAAAGTGTAAACCCATTTTTGTGTGCAGACATATATATATATATATAGAGAGAGAGAGAGAGAAGTGCTTCATAAATTATGCATACTAAATTTGAGTTCTGAAAAATGAGAAACCGAAAGAGTGCTCTTGTGATCAATGTCCTTCTTGAGGGTTTCTCCAGGCATCTGGCTGACCGCAGTAAGAACAGGATGCTGGACTAGATAGGCCACAGGCTTGATGCAGCAGGTTCTCCTTATGTTCTTAAGCAATATTGACAATGGGGTGGTGAGGAGCTCTTTGTCCTGCACACTGGTTCCTACCTGCCTGATTTCAGGGGTAGGCACGCACAGACATCTCCTGAGGGCCCACTTCAAAGCAGGGCACCCAATGACAAGTGGGTGGATTTGCTCCTACACCTCACCATTGCAACTTGCCTCTCACCCTTGCCTAGATGGTGGTGGTGAAAGAGAAGAGCACTAGATTCCATAGACTGCCTGTGCACTGGTTCTCCATGTGGCTAACAAAGCAGGGCTGGGAGGTGGACATGGTGCAAATGTGCTGACCAAATTAATCCAGCACACCTCCCAATGTGATTGTACTTCCTTGACCTCCCTGCCACCTTGCCCCTCTCCTTTGTGGTAATCAACCACAATCCACGTGCCAGGAAACTTAGTGCAATGGCTCTGCTCCACTTATGCAGGCAAGGAGATAATAGTAACAATGAGAAAGAGAATCAGCAGTTTGTGAAATGGTGCTGAGACAATAGACTCCCTGACAGAGGAGGGCACAGGAAGAGCATCTAGTCAAAAGGCCCTCCAAAACTAGCAGCCAGCCCTAGACAAAATAGTGGATCAGTAAAAAGTCATTGCTAGATCCTACAGACTTGAATCTGAAGCACACAGCAATTGGAGCCCTAATCCCATAAGAATCTAGGCTAATCCCACTTCTCTAGGGCACCCTGCCATGAGGATCAGCCACAAGGAGCTCATCTTACATCAATTTGGATAGTCTTTGAGGGATAACGTCCTTCGCCAGCATTCTTTTTCTTACTTTTGCTCTGGAAATGAAATCCTGTAGATTTTAAATAGAGCAAATGTCTTTTTATCAGCCTGCCATATGTTTTTTGCAGATAACTATGTGGCCTAACTGGCTTGAATCAAACCTCTGACACAAATATGCAAATTCCCTTGGAATGAAGCATGTCTCAACTGTCACTTCCTTAGGCATCATTGATTAAAATATGTAAAGGTTTAAAAATAGTCCTCTGTGGGGTGTGTGAATGGCTCACAAATTGCATCCATTCTCAGTCATCTAAAGTACGTGCATGGTGCCAATGTGTGAGGGTGGGGTGGGGGAATGACTGGTTAGATGAGTGCCTTTAATATCTAGAGTACTATGCAATTGGCCATTTTCATTTTGACCACAATCAGCACATTGGTGCTTGTTTCAAATGAAAGGGAAGCATGATGCAATTCAGCTCCATCCATGAAGTTGCTTCAGAAAGCAGAAAAAAAGTAATGGCTATATACTCCTCTATCTCCTCCCTTCTCCCTTACACCACCCCCCCCAGCACACACACCCCAGCAGGCTATTTTATTGAAATGTGTCGCTTCAGCTCTTAATTTAAATTCTGAAAATCCCCCCATCTGCCTTTACTGCTTCTTTTCCCTGTGTTGTTGTTTTTTTTGTTGTTGTTTTTTTAGATCCACATTCCACAGCACAAGCATCTCACACACTGGTCACACAAAGTGTTTTGATAGGATTGTTTGTGCATTTTCATTATGGGTGGTTATATTTTAATGTTTGCTTATTTTTTTTTACACTTGTAAACCACTTGGAAGCTTGTTTTGTCGTTAGGCAGTAAATCATCATCCCCACCACTTTTTCCCATGAGAATATGGCCTTCGATCCCCAAAAGGTTGCTTCCCCCGGTATACCATAGGCAGCAGTCATTCATTACCCCATCGAGAACAACACTTAGAATGTAAAGAGGAGAAGCAAAGAGAACCAGGAACAAGGGAACTTTCACTGTATGAAAATTCCTGACATGCCTTTGATAAGAAGTAATCCACAAATGCTTGCATCGCCCTGCAGTGACTATATTAGAGTAACAAAGGAAACCTAATGGAACAAACTACTTAGATGCTCATGTTAAAAGGGGGGCACTCTGGAAGCTCATAATTCGGTAACAACTTTACAAGAAGACAATGCCATGAGACTGGAGTCATGAACCCAAGTGGTGTTCTCATATCTATTAACTTCCAAATGAACAACAAAAGCATTATTATTTGCATTGATGTAGGAGCAGCTGAAGTAAGGCTCTTGCCCAGTCTAAACCGTTGAAGCAGTAGAGTAAATTCTCCATAGGGAATGGGCTGAACACTGGGGTGGGGGTGGGGATCTAAACCAAACCCTTCTGGCTTCAGGGGATTTTCTAGCTGCAAAATAACGTGACTTAATATAGGGAAACTGATAATATTAGCAAGTGTGGTTATATTGGCTTGCAATCACCATTGCAGAGCTACAGCTGGTGCCAAATGAACTGGCACCATTTCAAAAACTCGGATATCCTGTTATGGGCAAAATAATAATAAAAAAAATAGAGTGGCTCAATTCAGAACTTGTAGCTATTCTTCTTTGAATAAAGGGGGGCTGTGTTTCAACCAATTACCATGGTAACAAAAACAGCCATAATGGATCAGCAGAAAGTGTGGAAATAAAGGAACAAGTCAATTTCGAACAGTGTTGAAATTGCTCTGATTTTCAATATATTTCAATGAGCATCAGGGGTATACTGCGATAAGAAGGGAGGGGGGATACTCCAATTTCCCATCTCTGTCAAAGAGAAATGATGGACCTTGCTTCTAGCTATAAAAGAAATGAAAGTGATGGTGCCCTCCCCCTTGAGGCAGGACTTGGAGGGATACTCACACATCTGTTTATACCACTTTCCTGGCATTTCCTTAACTGCTAATTTCCATATTATATTTTTTTTAAAACCCACTTCCAGAAATTATGATTAGAAGAATTATAATGGAAGTGCAGTGATCATTTCTGTGTTACCTGCTTGCTGGATGGTGGGAAGTAGTTTACAACCCCATTAACCCCCCAAAATATCACAGGAGTAAAGTAACAAAATTTAGGGCCATGTATGAATGAAATTTGGCAGGAGCAGGGACCCAGCAACGGGAGTTCATCCCGTCGCGGGGATTTGAACCACCGACCTTCTGATTGGCAAGTCCTAGGCTCTGTGGTTTAACCCACAGCGCCACCTGCCCATCTAGCAGTTCAAAAGCACATCAAAGTGCAAGTAGATAAATAGGTACCGGTGGGAAGGTAAATGACATTTCCGTGCGCTGCTCTGGTTCGCCAGATGCTGGCCACATGACCCGGAAGCTGTACGCTGGCTCCCTTGGCCAATGAAGCGAGATGAGAGCCGCAACCCCAGAGTTGGTCACGACTGGACCTAATGGTCAGGGGTCTCTTTACCTTTACCTTTTAACAAGTTCTATTTTCCTACTGCAACCCTTGGGATTCCCCATGGTCTGCTTAAACCCACTTCTTATGCATGTAGATAGTGTTGTTTGGGTTGAGTTGGCCATGACTGGATCTAATGGTCAGGGGTCCCTTTACCTTTACCTATGAATGAAATTTACTATGCCATATTTATATATCGGTCAAAAAGCCACCATCCCAGGTCCAGTTCATCCATGAGACTGGGTGAGGCAGGGAACTGGTAGGGGAAGCAGATCCGGCCTCCAAGGTGCACACTATTCACCACCTCTTGCAATTGTCAGATGTGCTGCTCTCTCCTTCTCCACAGCTCCTTGTCTCCTCTGTCACTGCCACTCATACTTGCCAACTCCCTGGGGCCCTGGATGCCCAAGCACCCACAAAATTATCAATGAAGGTGCTGGGCATCCACAAATTTCGATGCTATGCATGCTGCAAGGTACCCATGGCCCTGGGCACCCACAGTCGCAGGGCCAAGCTAGCACTCCTGCTGCCACCCCTATCTCTCCCTGCTCCTCTCTGGATTTCTTTTAGTCACCTGTTACCTTTCTCAAATATCATACCATGCCCTCCTATTGATTTGCTGGTGGGATTTGGCCCCTCTTCCATGCTCCTGAGACCACAAAACCTGAATTGAACATTCACCTCAATACTATATTAACCCAATAGAAGGTGGTTTTATAAATGCATATTGCCAGGATCACCCTAAATCTCAAATCTTGTGTGCTAGTCTAAAAAAGGAGTAAAGATAAATAAGAAAATCTTAAGAGAAAGAGAGCCCAAGATGGGAGGGAGTGTACTAAATATGAAGACTCCACACAGCTGCTAAAAGTCCAAAACTTTATCAACAAAAACCAGAAATCATTCAAATACCATATGCCTTGTGTTACTTCTTTGATCTTTGTTGTCCTTTGTGTCTTACATTTCTGTATTTTCTTGAAGAGTTTTTTTTTTTTTTTTTTGCATACAAAAAATCAAAACTGTTTTATGGTTCTGTTCAAGCTTAGCTCAAAGAAGAATTATTTAAGGAATAAACATAGGTGACATATGGATCAGAACAAATTCCACTTTATGATCTTTCCTTTAGTGCACAAGACTCTAAAGATAAGAATCTGAGTTAACTTTTGTTTTTCACCTCAGTGCGCCTCTAAAAATTGTTAGACTTTTAAAATTATTTTTACATTACTACAGTATTTGCTGTTGTTATTTTCCAGTTGCTATTTACTGTATTAGGGCACAATTCTAACCCTACATCCACCAGGATGGGCAAATTATGACCCAGCAAATCTCTGGCTGAGCCATCTAGGTCCCAACTCAGCCAGGCTACACCAGTATAAGTCCCCAACTCAATTTCAGGTAGATATATTCCAGTGTAACTCCCTCGTCCTGGTTCAGTTGAGGTTAAGTCAGCTGAGCTGAGAATGGCAGAACTTATACCAGTGTAAGCCCTGGAAAAAATGGAAATTCCAGGGAAAGCAGAGGGGAGAGGAATGCTGGATCCTAACTTCATTCAGCACAGTTACAAGATCTGGCAACCCAGCTAGAGTGGATCAGCAGAAGCCCTCATTTGGACTTTGTGTAGAAATAAAAGACCTTTCCACCCCAAAATGCAAAGCTTTACTGCAGAACAGTCTTAATTACTAGTTACATTACAAGGACAAAAAACAAAACAAAATAACACATTGCCATTAAGCAATGTGGTTCAGTCCTTTAAGTCCTTTATGCAGTTCAGTAAACATTCCTCTCTCTAGTCCCAGAGAGGGTCCCTAAGTTCATCATTGCAGAGCTTCTCTGCTATTGCTTCTGCTAGGCCATCTCTTACTTCTCAACTTTCTTCTACTGTGAGAACTGCAGCTCAGGTTTCCCATCATGAGTCATCAGGTAGTTTAACTCACTGAAATGGGGGGGGGGGGGACACCAGCCTTCTACTTTTACCCAGAGTGGAACCTCTCACATAAGGTACCGTATTTTTCACTCTATAGGATGCACTTTCCCCCCTCCAAAATTAAGGGCAAATGTGTGTGCGTCCTATGGAGCGAATGCCTCCGAAGTGCAGAGGGAGTGCTCCCAGTCCCACCAGGAGATGCTGGGGACTGAACCTGATGCCTTCTGCATGCTAAGCAGTTGTTCTACCACTGAGCTATGGCCCTAGATCACAATACTGTTGTCAGGATAAAATGGGGAAGGTGGAGGCTGAAGTGTGTATGCTCTGTGGAGGAAAGGTGGGATAGAAGCATAAGAAGGAATAAAGTGTGTAAACTAGCCTATAAGTGAATAAACTACAGTATATTTTTAACTTACTCTCCTAATAATTTTTAAATAAATTATAAAAGTGGTATATAAATTTTGTTAAATAAAAAAAGAGGAAATGTTCAGACTTTCAAACAGTATGTTATGCCTGAGCCTTCATTGCTGAAACTCCCAACAGCATTTTCATGCTCACAAACACCTGATGAAGGAACCATTGTGACATAACCCATTCAAGCAGAAAGAAGGGGCAACAGGCTGTCAACAATGGCAGTAGTTGGGGGCTCCCATCTATTAAAAAGCCACAGAAAGTCTTTTCATGCTGCCTGAGGAATTAATCCCTTATTTAATGTTCATAATTGCTGGATCGATTTAACAGGACTGGAGCTAACATTTGCTTGGATTTGGCACCACTGATAGGGAACTGCCTGCTGCGTCCTCCGCTTTGAAGTCACCCTGGTCTTTGGGCCTCCAGACCTTCTTCAGCATGTCCAACCCATCTAAGAGGCGTATGATACTGGTGTTCCACTGGATTAGGAGGAAGCCCCTGACAGAGAAGCCGTGCTCTACCATCTCGGCCAGACCTTCTGCCTTTGCACCGGCTTGCAACACTCCTCACATTTCACCCTACTTCACAAGGAGCAAGACACAACCCGCTCCGTTTAGGAGGTCCAGCAGGCGCAAGGTGCTGCGAATGCCGAATCTCACCGACCCCAAGTTTTTAAGATCCGTCATTGGCAGCGTTGGCCGGAAGAGGGCCCGCAGGTGTGGCAAGCAAAAGAAGACTTCAGCGGGAACAGGAAAAGGGGTGAGGGCTAGGCTAGAGGCAAGAAGGCTCCCAAGCTATTTGCGGGATGGGATTGCTTTGGAAGATGCCTTCTCACAATCTCTACCCTTGAACCACGTAAGGACATAAGAAGTGCCTGCTGGATGAGGCCACATTGGCCTGTCTAGTCCAGCACCCTGTTCTCACAGTGGCCAACCAGAGGCCTGTGGAAACAAGAGCATTCTGTATTCCCTTCCTGCATCTTCCAGCAACTACTATTCACAAACGTTACTGCCACTGACTGTGGAGGTGGAGCATAGCCATCGTGCCTAATGGCCATTGATAGCCTTTCCTGCATAAAACCATCCAAGTTGGTGGTCGTCATAGCTTTCTGTGGGATTGAGCTTCCAGAGGGGTAGCTGAGCATGCCTGCTGCAGGAAAAACAGGCATTAAAAGCACATTTCTCCCAAAGAATCCTGGGAATTGCAGTTTGTAAAGGGTGCTACAAATTGTAGCTATGCGGTAGAAGGGTAATCTACAGTTCCCAGGATTCTTACAGGGGAGAAGCGATAATGCTTTTAATGTATGGTGTGTACACAGCCTCAAATTAGCTCCACCAGCTCTGTAATCCTAGAGCAAAGATTATAATGCATATTGTTGTTGTTGTACTTTTATAAATATTATAAAACCCATTCCTGCAAGCCATGTAAGTCTGGAATAAACTCAGTCACCCCTCCCATCATTAATTGTTTCTACTAGGGGGGGGAGGGGTGTTGGATCTGCTTCCCTGCCTTGAAGAAAGGCGCAGGTCAGATGTGTGCCCAGACCTGGCCACGCTTCGCAAGAGAGGTGTGTTCGCAAGAGAGGTAAGAAACAAGGTGGTCACGCTGCTTGCAATTTGCACTCCTTCCTGACGTGTCTTCCCCAAACCCCTTCTTCCAGAGGCTGTGTTGAAGTTTTCCATCACGTGGAACACAAACTCACGGAACTGCCTCAAGGCTCAGGCAGTGGTGGAAACCCTCCTCAAGCATGAGACGCCAGAGAGCCTCTCGCAATACGAAGGGATCAAAGCCACTGTGGAGTCTCTCCTACCATACACGGCACTTCCAGAGGCTGGGCCGGTTACTGCAGGCCTCCATGTTCCTTGATTTTATGTGACAAAATGTGAAGTTGCCTGACGCCGCCAAGTGGGACAAGGAGATGGACACGTGGTGAGCTTTATTTATTTATTATTAATTTTATTGAGTGCAAATTAGAAAAAAATACAAATATACAAAAAAAAAGAAAAATACATGTAACCAATAAAAAATTAGAAAACATTTTACCTCTTCTCATATTTACAATTATTTACACCTCTACAAAACATTCCCAATAAGGAAAAGAAATGAAAGGTAAAATATAAAAGAAAAGAACAAGAAGATAAAGAAAAGGAAGAAATAAGATCAAGAATGAGAATTTTAAAAGTAGATAAGTATTCACTATACACAGCCAATTCCAATCTATATTTATGTTCAAGTATGTATTTTCATCTATCTTAATTAAAATATTTTTAAAAGACTTCCACTGTTTGCCTCATGCATTTTTGGTAGTCCATTTGTCAAAACCTCTGTTCTTTGTCAAAACCTCCGCCAGCCCCAAAGAGCAGGTTGAAAGGGACCCAAAGCCTCCAGAGCCCAGCGGGAACTCCCGCCGTGCTCCTGAGGCTTCAGGTTGCCTTCGCTGAAGCCTGGAGAGCGAGAGGGGTCAGTGCGCTCCGGAGGCTTCGGGTGAACGCACCTTGAATGCACAGAATGCACCTTGTTTTAGAGGGGGAGAACAAGAAGAAGAAAAAATCTCCCCCTCTCTGTGCAGCACCCCTTCAGCGAAGCAGCTGGAGAAATGGAAGGGGCTCTGTTTCTCCTGCCGCTTCGCTGAAGGGGCGCTGAGCAGAGAGGGGGAGATTTTTCCCCCCTTGTTCTCCTCCTCTAAAACAAGGTGCGTCCTA
The DNA here is from genome assembly GCF_965153285.1 of Podarcis tiliguerta. NCBI lineage: Eukaryota > Metazoa > Chordata > Lepidosauria > Squamata > Lacertidae > Podarcis > Podarcis tiliguerta. The sequence continues at coordinate 43,540,405 of NC_139553.1, read as the reverse complement.
TGGTTGGGTGTGTCCTATAAAGCGAAAAATACGGTAAATTTCTCTTTAGAACATTCCAAATACAATGCATTAAACATATAACTTTTTTAAAAAAATCAGCAGAAATTTCACTGGCAAGAACTGTGTGACGTAAGTCAAACTACTTTTTTAAGGGTTCTTTTTTCGTATGCCAGGTATAGGCCTGCTGATCCAGCAGGAGCTCCACTCCTGAACAGAGTTCAGATCTAGCGTACTTTGTGTAAGTGTAGGATTGCTCCCTAAGGTACCACCTACCCCTCCCAATTCCCCAATGGCTTCACAATGAAATGGAAAATCTTTTCAGACACGCTGTATAACTGCAAAAGACAGATTGCTGGTACATGGCTAAATTGAAGTGCTTTCCATTAATAGTTGTAGTTGATGATACGATAATCACAGTAATATGAAATGAATGCATTCTAGTGTGGGTTTTGGCACAAGAATCTTTAATTTACAGAGTATTTTATGTTTAAACATGCCAGTTCCAAAGGGATTTTGATTAACAATGATGAGCTTCATATCTCCGTAAGTGTAAACCATTTGACAGTAATGTTGTTGATAGAAAAGCTGAGGGGAAATTTCTCAAAAGATTTGAGGGTTTGCTTTTTTCCTGGTGAAATTTCTGACGTTTTGCTTTTTCTCACCCCCATCCCCCAGCCACTCAAGAAAAAGAAGGCTGGTTTGTAGCAGCCACCCCCAAAATTCTCCAGCATCTATCTCTCCCCACCTTTTCTTTTCAGTGCTTGCTATACCAGAAGCTCCTCACTGGCGTGGGGCAAAGCTGCTGGGCTAGGATCCTGCCAGATCCATCACTGTTGCATACCAGAAGAGGCAAGGAGGTGGGAAGGCTGACATGCTCCATAAACCTGGGCAGATACTACTGGGCATGGTGCACATACTTGTGGTTTCTAGCAATTGATATTCAGAGGTATTACTCTCTCTGACCATGGAGGCAGACCATAGCCATTGTGGCTAATAGCAATTGATGGTGTTATGTACTGAGTTGAATAGGATCCAAAATGCAGCAGTCTGACTGGTACTAGAACAATAGGATCCAAAATACAGCAGTCTGATTGGTCCTAGAACAATAGGATTCAGAATGCAGCAGTCTGATTGGTCCTAGAACAATGCAGCAGTATGATTGGTCTGCAGGAGCCACCCAATCCAGCTCCAGATGGAAGTAAATCCACAACCTGATTGGCCTACAGGAGAATTCCAGAATTAGCCAATCACGTGCAGCCCATTGTGTAAATAATGTATATAAAGCAGATACTTTGGGGAAACTTTCATTCCTCCTCACCACTATGAGCTGAATAAAGAGCATGAAATCCACTCTTGACCCTGAGTATATTTCAAATAGGTTTACACTACATGAATTTGCCCATTTATTCTTTTTTTGAAGCCATTCCAGTTGGTGGCCATCACTGCCACCATGGAAACAAGTCCCATAGTTTAAATATGCACTGCATGGAAAAGTGTGTTCAGCTTCAATGGATGCCCACAGAATTGCAGAGTTAGAAGGGACACCAAGGGTAATTTAGTCCAAACCCCTGCAGTGCAAGAATTGCAACTAAAGATTCCCAGACAGATAGCCACCCAACCACTGCCCTACACCAGGAATGAAGACGTGAGACAAGAAGGATAGTTGAATGGCCCCAAGTTTCTTAAGTATTTAACATGGATATACACTATTAACTTGTAACAATATGGAGGAAAATCATTGTGTAGGATACAAAATGCTGGTCATGCAGTCAACAGTCAATTGCTGTTACTTGGGGGGGGGGGGAGTTGAGGTGGGGGAAATCCAAAGAATCTGTGCTACTGCCACTGGGGTTGTCTCTTCACAGAGAAGACTCATTCAAATAATGGGACTAAGTTAAACTATGTAGGGCTAGCATTGGATATAACCAGATGGTTCAGGTTTACAAATGGAATAAAGCATTAAAATTTTATTTAAAAGGAATTATTTAAAATATTCTAAAAGCAATTAAAATCAACGATAAGCTAAAAACGAGAGTAAAACACATGTCAGCACTCTACATGTCTGGATAGGCTTGCCTAAAACAACAACGTTTTTTGCAGGTGCTGGAGAGAGTACATTGAAGGTGTCTGCCTTAAGTCAATAGGCAGGGAGCTCCAAAGTGTAGGTGCTGCCACACTGAAAGATTGATTTCCTTCCCTAATAAATATGTAGGTGACGGAATCCTGGGGGGAAAAAATGCAGGGAGAAGAAAGCAGGGCAGTGCAAAGTGTCATGTGAGTGTGCACTTAATACCAGCAAGCCAGGAAAGGTTAGATCCTTATGCAAAGAGTCACACCACACAGGGAGGGGGTGAGAGCTAAGGCTGGATTTGATAGAGTGTGATCTAAAAGAAGCTCATTACAGCATGAAGTGAAGTGGAAATCAGTTATGGCAAAGGTTAGGGGAGAGAAGAGCTGTAAGGATATGACAGGTTGACTGACAGCAGAATCTAGTGGCTTGGAGCTCATAGGGCAAACTTGGGGTGGACAATTGTTTCCATCAGAAGCTCCATAAACTGACAAGGAAGATACTGCATTGGAGCTTTTATGTATACAACCAAATTGCCAGGCCATTGCTTCAGATAAGACCATAAACAAACAAACAAACAAATGGTTTATTTTCTTTGTAACAAGAACATAAAATAAAGCAAGTAGATATTAACTGACTGACTGCCCTACAGTCTGGCACATGTGCAATATTATTATTAGAAAACTCTCTATTTAGCTGCGTGACATGTGTAAATAATCCTATGTCTAAAGCTCACTTTGGTTTATGCGGCTTAAAGTATGAGATGCAAGCAGATAAAAACTGGCAATACTCTTAAATATCCTTTTTGTTGATTCGTCAGCATGATGAATGGTGTAAAGTTGAAAATTTCCTCTTCATTTAATTAAAACATGCTAATTATTTTGGGAGATCACTAGCCTTAGGCTGTAAGGGGTATTAGGGGAAGGTGGTATCTCTAGTGGGGGGCATGTTGTGCTCCTTCTGGGGTAGTTTGTCCACCTTTGTCCCCCACCCTGCACTTAGCTCTCACCTGTGGCTCCTAAAAGCTGATGGCATGTGACAGCAGCCACCTCTCAGGAACGGCTTCAACTGTCCTGCTAAACCAAGTGCAAGTAGCCAGTGGGTCTCCAACCCTTGATGAGTTGGAGATTTCTGCTGCATGTGAAGACAGGTTCTGGTGGATTGAGTGAACAATACCAATAATGGGTTCAATAATCAAGAAGGTGGTTTCTACAAATGCTGTAGAGGGAAGGGAGGGGCAGATGGAGCTCATCAACCTGGGAAGGTAGCCTATCTAGGAGAAGAAAAGCTTTGACCCTAAACCCCTGCTGCCTTGTGAGACATATTCAAAGATTTCCTTTAACAGAAAACCAGAAACCTATCTTCTGGGAATTACAGATTTGGATATCCTGCACAAAATGAAGGGTATCTTTTTATATGCTATGGTTGCAGCAAGAGTTCTTACTGCTGCGAAATGGAAGAGTGATGTAATCCCCTCTATTCATGAATGGGCTCAAAACTTGACAGAATATGCGGAGTTAGATACAGTAGTCTATCAGAAAAAATAAAGAATAAACCAAAACAGGAATTTGTCTCAAAATGGGAGGTCTTTAAAGTATATTTGAAAAATAATTACAGCAGTTTAAACTCTGTTGCAGCATTCAAATAATTTCAGTAGTAGCTTTAAGAAAGACATGAGACCTAAGACAAATTAAGGATTAGTTAAATTATGATAAAAGTGTGTATTGGCAACAAGTAATATATAATATATGATGAGGATATATTTCATTTGATCTCTGGTCACCAAGCAGGATTATTGCTGGCACAAGGGTTGTTGGGCTGCTGTGTGGTAACTGCAGGAGATTTTAGCGAAGCTTTAGAGGAGGGCATCCTGAGTAGCCTGCCCCTTTTTTTATTTTATTCTATTTATTTAACAATTTATTTCCTGTTTGCTAATAATAAAACCTCTAAGTGGTATGCATAAAATATTAAAATTTACAATAAAGACAAATCAAACATACTGAAATCATAATTAACAGGGTTGTGTGTTTTTTTAAAAAAAAAGATTAAAACATATGAACAATCTACATGTCTGGGTATGCTTGCCTAAACTAAAATGTTTTCAGCAGGTACCAAAAAGAGTACAGTGAAGGCACCTGCCTGATGTCCATAGGCAGAGAGTTCCGAAATGTGGGTGTTGCCACAATAAAATATTGATTTCTCACCACTGTGGAATGAGTATTATTTGGCACCTGTGACAGTGCCACTTCCACAGATCAAAGTGATTGGTTAAGCATACATGGTGTGAGTAAAGTGGTCCCAAGCCGTTAAGGGCTTTATATACCAATAGTAACACCTCGAACAGGGGACGCGGGTGGCGCTGTGGGTAAAAGCCTCAGTGCCTATGGCTTGCCGATCGAAAGGTCGGTGGTTCGAATCCCCGCGGCGGGGTGCGCTCCCGTTGTTCGGTCCCAGCGCCTGCCAACCTAGCAGTTCGAAAGCACTCCCGGGTGCAAGTAGATAAATAGGGACCGCTTACTAGCGGGAAGGTAAACAGCGTTTCCGTGTGCGGCTCTGGCTCGCCAGAGCAGCGATGTCACGCTGGCCATGTGACCCGGAAGTGTCTTTGGACAGCGCTGGCCCTCGGCCTCTTGAGTGAGATGGGCGCACAACCCTAGAGTCTGTCAAGACTGGCTCATACGGGCAGGGGTACCTTTACCTTTACCTTAATATATAATTGAAGTAACAAAGAGGCAGGAGGTTGGGTCTATAGTTCAAAGACCAAATCTTGCTTTACTGTTTTGAAAATAATTTTGTGTTCATTATTATTTTCATTTGTATTTTTGGTTTTCTTCCTCCCCCCCCCCCCCTCGGTGTATCAACAAAAAAGCAAAAGAAGAAAGAAGGGGGGGGAGAAACTTTAAGAACCGAGAGTGCCAGTTCAACAGATTTCAGTGATCCATTAGGCATATATATGTGATCTAATACGTCCCCCTCCCTCTTCCCAAAAATCCCCTACAGTGCCTTTAGCGCCACATTCACCACTTCAACTGTCCATCCAAGATACACTCTGGATGTTTTGATCCTCTTCCCTTCTGTAAGCCTTTCCCTCCATCAAAGTTATATGAAAACATCAGCTCCATAAATCAAAGTTGAGTGGGCTATTGTATTTTGCATAGTAAAACACACTTGGCAAGGATCCAGTGCCCACTGTAACTCAAAGAGCCATTGTCTCAAATGTGGAACATGAAATTACCGTATTAGCCTGAATATAAGCTGCACTGGCAGATAAGCCGCACCTTTAAAACTGAAAGGGGGGGGGGGAGAGAAAAAACAACAATACCCAGGCCGCTCTCGGGGGGGGGGGGGAGCCGCACCACTTTGCCGGTGGTGTAAGGTCGCAAATATAAGCCGCACTTTGACTTTTCATGGCCAGAATTTGGGAAAAAAATGTGCAAATTAGTTGAAACAAAGCATGTTTTCTATTTTACTTGTTATCCTGTACTCAAAACAAACATGAAAAGTCAGTTGATCATTATGGTGTCAGACGCCTGCAGCCAATAGAAGTAATCATGCGCTTGCCACAATATACTGAGGTTCTACAAAAGAGAGTTATTTCAGAGCTGGAAAAGTGGTATCCTGATGGGATTGGGATATTGCAGCAGGACCTAGCCCCCTGTCACACACCAAAAGTGGTGAAGAAATTCATGACAGAGCAGCAAATACAGGTACAGTGGTACCTCAGGTTAAATACGCTTCATGTTACATTCGCTTCAGGTTATAGACTTCGCTAACCCAGAAATATTACCTCGGGTTAAGAACTTTGCTTCAGGATGAGAACAGAAATTGCGTGGCGGCAGCAGCGGGAGGCCCCATTAGCTAAAGTGGTGCTTCAGGTTAAGAAAAGTTTCAGGTTAAGAACCGACCTCCGGAACGAATTAAGTACGTAACCAGAGGTACCACTGTACTTGATTGGCCAGGGAATTCCCCAGACGTAAATCCCAATGAGAATTTGTGGGCTTTATGCAAAAGTCGCCTTGTGCTGTAGACTGTACAACTATGGAGAAGCTCATTCGGGCACTGATTCTAGTGTGGTACAGGGATCCGAAAATCAACAGTGACTGTTCGAAACTAGTAGACTCCTTGCCAAACTGTGTTCAAATGTTGCTTAAAAACAGCAGAGTTCATATCCGTTACTAATGTACAGTGGTACCCCGCAAGACGAATGCCTCGCAAGACGGAAAACCTGCTAGACAAAAGGGTTTTCCGTTTTTCAATGCGCTTCGCAGGACAAATTTCCCTATGGGCTTGCTTCGCAAGACAAAAATGTCTTGCGAGTCTTGAGATTTTTTTCCGCTCCCCACCCCTTTTTTCTAAGCCGCTAAAAGCCTTTTAGCAGCTAATCCGCTAATCCGCTAAGCCTTTAATAGCCTTTAATAGCCTTTAATAGCCGCTAAACCGCTAATAGCACTAATCCGCTAATCCGCTAATAGGGTTGCTTCGCAAGACGAAAAAACCGCTAGACGAAGAGACTCGCAGAATGAATTAATTTCGTCTTGCGAGGCACCACTGTAAGTATATGTGAGTTTTATACATATATATGTGAGTTTTGTACAATAAACTACATTGTTTGTTTCAATTAATTTGCACAAGGGTGTACGAAATGTAGTGTTAAAACAGCAAAAGAATTTTAACAATTTTCAGGAATCACCTAGCAGCCACAATTTATAATAATAGTAGTAGTAGACAAGCAAAAGCAAAATACTGTTCCAAACCCTCCCAATCTCTGAGTAGTACAAAATTCCAGGGGTTCAAGGCACTTACCAAGGGATTTGTTTCCTTCAGAATGAGGAAACATTCAGCCTCCCAGGTCCTTGTCTAACATTCAAAACACTACACCACCTTGGCTCTCAAAATAGACACGTAGGAAATGAAATATACTCGGAGTCAAGAGTGCATTTCATGCTCCTTATTCAGCTCATAGTGGTGAGGAGGAATGGAAGTTCCCCCACAGTATCTGCTTTATATACATTATTTACACAATGGGCTGCACGTGATTGGCTAATTCCGGGATTCTCCTGTAGGCCAATCAGGTTGTGGATTCACTTCCATCTGGAGCTGGATTGGGTTGTTCCTGCGGACCAATCATACTGCTGCGTTGCTCTAGGACCAATCAGACTGCTGCATTCTGAATCCTATTGTTCTAGGACCAATCAGACTGCTGTATTTTGGATCCTATTGTTCTAGGACCAATCAGACTGCTGCATTTTGGATCCTATTCAGCTCAGTACATAACAGGAAACCTCATACTGGACAGACCATTGGTTCATCTACCTCAGTGATGGCAACAGGGACTTGGCAGCAGTTCTCTTGGATTTTTGGCAAAAGCAGAATCAAGTAATTGGGATCCTCCCACGGGGGCATTTGCTGTTAGCTGATCCAGGGCTAGTGGAAGAGGAGGAAGGGGCAGCTTTGTTGCAGTTGACTCTGAGGTGAGGACAGGTTTGCCTGATTCTCCCCCCCCCCCACTTCTTCCATAAGCACATAAGTTGGTGATAAATGGCCATTTGGGGTTGGAAGGAGTTGATAGCTCAGGTGGTACAGATGCCTGAGGTCTTCTTCATCTGCCTCCTTGATCTTTAATGGCTCTCTAGTTCAGGAACTTGTCAAATATATTTACACATCAGTGTTTGCAAGGAAATGCAAACCCTCCAGGATTCAGCTGAGCCTAATTCATAGACTACTTTTGGTCCAAATGGTTTTTCTTAAATGATTTGCAGATTGGTAAGCATCCATGTTAAGTGCTCTCTTCATTAAAAGGAATACATTTAAATGTATGCTGCTGAACAGAATTCTTTTTAATCATATGAAAGGCTTGCATATTGTTTAGTTCATATGTGACATTGGGGTGGGTGGGAAAACAGCTCCGTACAGCACTGGAAGAGGAATGGGAAAATCTCTTAATTTTTTATTTCCATTTCCCATTTTTGTCTTTAAAAAAATATTCAATTCAGTTCCCCATCAGTTTGTTAATTATTATTCGTTAAGTCTTTATGAAAAAGTGAATGCAATTTTATGCACATTTCACATGACACATTTTAATATTATTTTATCCAATGTATACATTCCTGCAGCACTTTCCCATAATTAAACACATTTTTTGTACAACATTTTTCCTTAATGCACACTTTTCTGTACATATCTTTTGGTTGGAAAGCAGAAAGTAAACAACTGTACAAAGCTAAAATTCACACCCACTGCTTTGCCCACTTTTGATACTGACCATTGCTGGCATGTGGCCCTTGGCAAACTGTCTAGAAGGGCATGTGGCTCTTAAACTGAAAGAGGTTCTCCACCCCTAATCTAAGCAATCTGATGCCGAGATGACTCATTGTTAGCCACCATATTTGTGCACCATAGATGTATGGACCTGAGGCTCTCGATCCATTCCACTCCGGCTTCCGCGCTGGTCATGGGACCGAGACGGCTCTGGTCGCCCTAACAGATGATCTCCGCAGGCAGCTGGATCGAGGCGGGTCGGGGCTGCTGATTCTTCTAGACCTGTCAGCAGCCTTCGACATGGTCGATCACGAACTCCTGGACCACCGCCTTGCCGACGTGGGGATCCAGGGCACAGTCCTTCAATGGCTGCGCTCGTTTCTCTCTGGTCGGGGACAGAGGGTGGCGCTTGGGGGGAATTGTCATCGCGCCACTCCCTGGTGTGTGGAGTGCCTCAGGGTGCGATTCTCTCTCCGATGCTTTTTAACATCTTTATGCGCCCCCTCGCCCAGCTTGTCCGGAGTTTTGGGCTGGGTTGCCATCAGTATGCCGATGACACCCAACTCTATCTGTTGATGGATGGCCATCCTGACTCGGCCCCAGACACACTGACCAGATGCCTGGAAGCTGTGGCTGGATGGTTTCGTGGGAGCCGGTTGAAGTTAAATCCTTCGAAGACAGAGGTCCTCTGGCTGGGACGGGGCGATATGGGATTGAGGGGGCAACTCCCATCTCTTGCGGGGGTGCAACTAGTGCCAGCATCGTCTGTTAAGAGTTTGGGTGTAATCTTCGATACCTCCCTCTCTATGGAGGCGCAGATTACAGCTATAACAAAGGCGGCATTTTTTCATCTCCGCCAAGCTAAGCAGTTGGCTCCTTATCTCTCTCGCCCTGACCTAGCCACTGTGATCCACGCGACGGTCACCTCCAGACTGGATTATTGTAACTCGCTCTACGTGGGGCTGCCCTTGAGACTGACCCAGAAACTCCAGCGGGTGCAGAATGCCGCAGCGAGACTCCTTATGGGGTCGTCACTGCGAGATCACATTCATCCAGTATACCAGCTGCACTGGCTCCCGGTGGAGTACAGGATCAGGTTTAAGGTGCTGGTTTTAACCTTTAAAGCCCTATACGGCCTAGGACCCTCGTACCTGCGGGACCGCCTCTCCTGGTATGCCCCACAGAGAAACCTACGGTCTGCAAATAAAAACATCCTGAAGGTCCCAGGCCTCAGAGAGGTTAGGCTGGCCTCAACTAGAGCCAGAGCTTTCTCGGCTGTGGCACCAATCTGGTGGAACGCCCTGTCACAAGAGACTAGGGCCCTGCGGGACTTGACATCTTTCCGCAGGGCCTGTAAGACAGAGCTGTTCCACCAGACTTTTGGTCAGGGCGCAGCCTGACCCCCTCCTTTGGCAATCTGCACAGGGTCTTGCTTGCTGGTTGCCATCAATTTGTTTTTGATTGATTTTATGGTGGAAAGTTTTTAGAATGTTGGATTGTTTTTATTGTTGTTAGCTGCCCTGAGCCCAGCTTTGGCTGGGGAGGGCGGGGTATAAATAAAATTTATTATTATTATTATTATTAATATTTGCAAAACTGCTACTTGCTTTCCACACCTGTACACAAATGCTAATAGACAGTTTCTGCACAGAGGAAGAGGGACAGAAATCACAGATATTCTCAGTATCTCAACCACTTGGAGAAGAGGATTATTATTTTTTAATCTGGATGGATTGTGCTCTATAATCTGTCTGTAATATGAGATATTATATCCAATTCAGAGCTCAGAGCTCTTCTAAACCCATAGCATTAACTTTGTCTTTTGTACTGGGCAGTAGCTACACTGGAAACATAATCATATTCAGAAACATCATTATTAGGTTTTGAGAGCTCTAATATTTTCCATCTTTTTCTTATTTGGGTTTATTATTTTTGTTAAGGACATTCTTATGTCCTTTGACCAATAAGAAAAGTGTCTGTATTGGGATAATATGATTAGCAGTTCTTAGAACCATAGGAGTGTGGGTTGGAAGGGACCACAAGGGTCATCTACTCCAATTCCTTGCAACGCAGGAATATTTTTCCCAACGTGAGGCTCGAACACATGATCCATGACCCTGAGATTAAGACTCTCATGGTCTACTAACTGAACTACTTTCACTCAGTTTCAGGGGAGAGACGGTTTTCACATCTGTCCTTTTTCCTTAGCAGGTAAATACTAACAATTGTCATACACACACACTTTATTATATTCCTCTTCTTAACAACACCTGCAGCAACCTTATGAGGTAGAATAATTCCAGTTTTACAGATGGGCAAACAGTTATGTTTTCAAACAGTTGTGCTTGCTGCTTCCCCATAGTCTCATTCCATCCCATCCCATTCCATACCCATAATCCCTATATTTGGGAAGTCACATTGAACAGGACAACAGGTGGCAAACGTCAATGATAGTACCATCTATCTTCAAGTCAAGCCCTTGTGTTTTTCTGGTCTTCATTGATGGATTTTCTTTCTTGTTGTATCTATGTACACTAATCCAGGCTTCTCAGACTTGGGGCCCTCCAGATATTGTTGCACTACAGATATTATTGCACTACAAGGCCCTCCAGATATTGTTGCACTACAAGGCAATATGGCTAATGGCTAGAGATGGTAGGGACTGCAATTGAACAACACCAGGCTGTAAAAAATACCCCAACAATAAAAAAACAACAACACCAGGCTGTGAAAGATTGCACTATTTCTCCAAGAAGCTCAAGATGGAATGCACAGTATTATCTCACGTTATTCAGAACAACCTTGTGAGGTAAGTCAGACAGAGATAGTGGCTTCCCTCCAGCTGAGTGACAATTTGAATTTTGGCCTCCTTCATACAGTTCTAACATTTCACTTAAGTCCATCACAATATGGCCCCTTGCCCCTCTTTCCCTCTCTCCCAACCAATAGGCAGAATGCATTCCCCTAATCTCGCATACTGCACCCAGTGAAGTCCAGTAGATTTCTGCATGGGGAATGGGCACTGCCTTGTCCTTTGCTTTAGCTAGCAAAATGTTTTGGGCAGACTCTGATCTCCACACACACACACACACACAACACAAATACAACGTGACACAAGGATTAGTATTTCTGTCCGACAAGTATTCAAAGTGGACCTTCATTCCAAACCAATATTAATCATGAGTTTTACTGTTTTACATTCATTAACCTGACAGTATGCTTTAAGTATCTCTCCAAGGTTAGACCGAGAATTAGGTAAGTAATCGCAGCAGACCTACTGACTGTGTATGATGGCTCCTTAGAGAAAAATGAGTAAGGCATAAGTGCATGATGTGACAATATTTACTGCAGTGGTGGATAGAAAATGCACAATAAATACAGCTAAGGGTTCTGATCAAGTTTAAAAGGTTGCAAAATATGTTGTCAGCTGCAATTTGGTCAACCAGGGCATACAAGTTCATTGAAAAAGTGCATAAATAGATGGCTTTAAAAGGATTGGACAAATTCATGGCTTCTAGCCATGGTGTCTATGCTTTGCCTCCATGGTTAGACACAATACACCTCCAAATATCAGTTGCTGGAAACCACAGGATAGAATGCTTCTTTGCTTGAGGACTGTTTGTAGATTGATCCCTGTGAGAACAGGATACTGGACTACATATCGCGTTTGCTAGGTTCTTATACTCTTACATTCTTAAATGAGTTGCTTCTTTTGGTAGAATACAATCATATGTTTGCTTGTCTTGGATATACTGTGTTTCTCAAGTCATCTACTGAAAATGTAAATTTAACACCAATTTCCATTACAAGAATCATAGGAAGAAATACTATTTGAAAACCAATTGTTACCCAGGTACAAATTGAAAAGGCTTCTGGGAATCAAAATGAAGAGGTTTGTGCAAATATTAAATAGCGGTGATACGAATAAATAATTTGCACAGCCTAATGAAATAAATAAAGTCCTTATTCTCTATGTTGTGAGGGTAAAAAGGAGAGGTGGAGAATTATATATGTCACTTTTCACTCCTGGAGGAAAGTTAGGATACAAATATGATGATGGATGGATAACTGATAGGAGTGGATGAATACGTCAGTATAGATTCTCTCCATTTCTCCTTTGTCCAGTCTTAAATTCTATTCTACACAATTCAACATCAGTATGCAAATATTTCTAAGAGTCATCATGAAAATTCATCAATATTTCTACTAATATACACTTTAAAAATATTGTATTGATTTTTCAATTACAGATGGATTAGATATAAAAAAGAGAAAATAAAAAAATAAGATCAACGATAACAACAACAGGTTGGAGCACAGAGCCGTCACAAAAATGTAACAGGAAAATATAACCGAAGCAATCCCAGTTATAGTTCTTTCGATGTACAGCAGTCATATGCAAATGTTGTTCCACAATGTTCTGTGCATTACTGCTAGATTGAAGCCATGATCAATAGATTGTGCATATTCAATAGTAAGTTACCATGTTGCATAAAAGTTTATGTTTTTCTTTTCAGTACGGTGCTCTCATTGTAAGCCTGTCAGTTTGTCCATAAGCATACACACATTTTTGTATGCAATTATGATACAGTGTGTTTTTTATGTTATTTTCACCAATATATGTGTTTATCCAGACACTTTATCATGTGTGCTTTGTACAGATTACTTGGCTGGGGGACTGCATTACAAAGTTCAGAGAAGAGTGGTTTTTAAAAGCAACTTGCTATATTTCAGTTTGCATATTGTTTGGGAATGTGTGAATTAGCTATGTTTGCCTTTAAATGTGAACTGAACTTGAATTTCTTCTTCATCCCTAATATGTATAAAGAAATATTAGCCACATGATTTGCATCCATAAGTTTTCCCTTTCTGTTGCTAACAGCAGATTGGATAAGGTGAGAAAGATTTATTTTTTGGAAATTAGGGGAAAATAGCATTCCCATGTACCATGTGCTTGATCCAACTCTCATCTCCAGTTTTAGCTTTTAAAGGGAAAGGAAAGAGGGTTTTCAATGATGCAGGACATGCAGCTTCATCACCAGAATACAAATTGAAACTGTGTTCTTAAATTTTGAATATGATTTTGCCATGTTCCCTCTCCTTCCCCTTGCATAAAAAACTGCATTCCATTGGTGCACTTCCTAAGTAGCTTCCAAACAGCATGCCTACAATTTATCCCTTGCTGTTTCATCTGATAGATATTCTTCTATGACTTGCGGAGTTCAGAGAAAGCTGCTCACCCTTGTTTTTGACCTGAACAATATCTTTTGAACTACAGCTCCAATTAGCTGATGTAATCCAGCAGTGTCAGGACTCTGGGAAGAGACTGTGACATTTCTTGTCTGCCTTCTGTGTCATCTGGATTCTTGAGATGCTTCATGCAAACCTGTTTCTTCCCAGGGTGCCAGATATACCATTTTCAGTCAAATAATCTCAATTCATTGCCTGGAAAAGGGGGCTCACCTAACACCCATCCTGTTGTCATTCCAGTGCCGGATAAAGCTTCTCAGCATTTGTTGATCTGCATTTCTTAACACACTGCTTAATTCCACCCAGGCCCATGACTAGAAGAATGACAGCTTGCCGTAGGGAGTTGTTGTACTTCTGTAGCTGGTACTGTGTGATGCAGAACTACTGGAAAATCAGTTCAGAAAGCCATCACGTGTATAAGAGGTTTTGGTTTTTTAGGCTAATCTAGCTTCTATGTTCTGGTAACCTCTAAGTTAGATTGCTGCAATGTGTTATGCGCGGGGCTGCATGTGAAGGAGATTTGGAAACTTCAGTTGGTGCAGCCCGCCCCCCTTGCCCCCTTCCTCCACCACTGTCAAAATGGTCTAGAATCCTGATCAATCCTGCCTTCCAATACTTGGATGCGTTTGGTAAAAGGGACATGATGGAGGAGGCAGGGTTAGTGAACTATGATTCTATGATTTTCAGAATCATCTAGCTCTTATTGCTCTTATTGCTTGAGGAGAAGAACACCAGAATTCAATTATACAGTGGTACCTCGGGTTAAGAACTTAATTCGTTCCGGAGGTCCGTTCTTAACCTGAAACAGTTCTTAACCTGAAGTACTTTAGCTAATTGTGCCTCCCGCTGCTGCCACACTGCTGGCATGCGATTTCTGTTCTCATCCTAAAGAAAGTTCTTAACCCAAGTTACTATTTCTGGGTTGGCAGAGTCTGTAGCCTAAAGCGTCTGTAACCTGAGGTACCACTGTATAACCCAAAATTAAAGTTCTGTTATGTTCACCTGCACTGTGGATACATTCCATTTTAACTGGCTGACTGACTGTGAAATAAAGACCACCAACACCACCAATTCTCTGGTTAAACAGACAATGTAGGGGGAAGGTTTGTCAGTTGAAATAAAGATCATTTCTTTCCCTCTTTATTTTTTTTTAAAGGAATACTTTAAAAAGTTTTGAATAAACAAACAAAATGATATTTGAAACTGGATAGCACTCCAGCTGAAAATCACCAGAAATCAAGAACAAAGTCAAACATCTAGTCCAGTGGTTCCCAATTAGCTAAATACTGTGGCCACCCCTCCTTTTTTCCAAAAGCCAAACCATGGACTCCCTACTTTTGGAAATGCTGATATGTATATGGTAACTTTTGTTATGTGAATGGTGGCACAGTCCTCCTGGGTAGGTTACGTAGACCCCCAGGTGGTCAATGGACCACCAGTTGAGAACCACTGATCTAGTTAATTTTAGGTTGGCCAGGTGCATTTTAAATCCTTCCAAGTAACTGCATGCATAGGTTTGTTCCAGCATTCATCAGTTTCAAGCCTGTTTAAGTCCTTTGCAATAAAGATCCTGTTCCACCTCTCTCTCTCTCTCTCTCTCTCTCTCTCTCTCTCTTTCTCGTACAAAGTGGGAACCTTAGGCCCTCTAGATGTTGTTGGACTACAACTCCCATCACTGCAGACCAACATGGCCAGTGAAGAGAGATAGTAAGAGATGTAGTCCAATGACAACTTGAGGGCCAAAGTTTCACCATCCCTAGATTAGGGAACCTATGACTCTCAATATATTGTTGCAGTACAACTCGCACCATATCCAACAATTGACTATGCTATGACTGGTATGAGTTGGAGTCCAGCAGCATATTGGGGGGCCATGTTCCCCCCCACCCCTTTTGTACAGTGTAAACTGAAACCAAGATTAAGTTTTATAAGATTTTTATTTTTCATAATACAATGAGATATAGAAAACTAATGTCGTTGTCTTCTTCTTCTTCTTCTTCTTCTTCTTCTTCGATCACTTGTAGCCAAGTAAGATTGTCTTCCATAAACACAGTTTTAACAATGAGTCAGTAAGTGACTGTGGAGGCCAGTTCTGGATCCACACGTCCTTCCACAGTGGGGACATTGGTTCCCGGGCGGGAGTTGATCACGGTGTGGATTTGCCAAGCATACCTTCCTCTTTCTCCTTTGCATCCTGAGTTCAAGTGTCTTCAAAGCCCATGACACCTTTGGTAACTAATGTAAACAAAACAAAAACTACAAAAAGTAAAAAAAAAAGACTAAAGAATCCATTCTTTAAGGTGTTTCTTAACCCTTACCACCCACAAATGTTAGTACCCCCTCTCCCATCTCTCAACTGGGACTTTTCCTTTCTCTTCTCAGCCTCTCACTCTGGGGACCAAGATTTTCCTGTCTCCCACCAAGGGTCCTTCATCAACCACCCCCAATGGTATAAAATTGAACCTTAATAAAGGCCACTGGCAGAGGACACCAAGGGAATAAGAGAAATGAATGAAGAAGAGAGGCAACCAATGCAAAAAGAAAACAAAGAAACAAAAAAAAATAGATGAAAAAGAAAGAAAAAGAAGCAGAAAGAAGAAATGAAAGAAAGAGAAAGCAAAAGAAACAATAAATAAAGATAAGAGGACTTCCAATTTTCCATCTGCCTACTACATGAAAAAAGCAGGGGGGGGGCATTAAGTCAGTGATAACATCTATCTTCTCCACTTTTTGTTAAACAATATTTCTTTTAAGATTGTTTAGTTTTAAATGAGGCTGAGATGAGCAGTTATGCAATGGGGATATATGTTTCTTATCAGAGAGGAGAGGGGTAATCATGCAAACATTTGACCCCTATTCAGCCATTCAAGCAACATGTTGCAGGGAGAGGTGGGGGTGGGGAATACACCTACTGAAAACTCCCATTCTCTCTGTGTTGCTCCAGCCTTCTTGCAGTGAACAGACAAATCCAAATAAGTGTCAGATGGACATGCTTAGAGGTTTCCATTGCATTGGGAAGCCTGGTAATGCAAGCTTCCCAATTGCACTGAAGCTTGTAACCTGGATACATTTAGAACCACACTTCAGACCTTTTGGACTCAAGATGTGAAAGTCACATGCAGGTTTGCACATACAACCCTACCGTGCTCTTCATGTGTTGTCTTGGAATGCCTGTAGGCAGCTATGGAGGGAGCTGAGAGTGCAGTAAGAGCAAAGAGTATGCAAGCCAATACCAAAATTAATTATACATGTTTCCTCTATAAATAAATAAATATTGGAAGAGAAGTTGAGTGGAACGCTGGCCACAGCAAATCTACAGAAAGCTTACTGAATAAAATAGAGGACGTCCATCCAAATCTCCTATAAAAAGTCTCCCTGCAGTTATAAAATAAGTACATCAGGGAGACAACTAGCCTAAAGCTCTTCTCCATGCTGTGCTAGCCTTTAGTTGTCAAAAGAGAGAGAGAGACTTCAATAGTGAACAGTAATAAGGGAATGCACCTGAATTTCTTTCCAGTGGGTCTGTAGCACATTTAATTAATTACATTGGCAAGAGCCCACCTCTGCAATTATCTTGTTTAGCCTTGATGTTTACTGCTCTCTAGAATTAAGTGCTCCAAAAGCTCATGACCTTGTGTGATGTTAAAGGCTGTTGTGCACCAAACAGATGGGCTGCTGCTAATTAAGACAGACTCTGTTTGTGTCAGATTGGAACAATCTTAATGATACCAGAGTTTTCCAGAGTCATTTGGTAGGAACTGAAAACTTCAGCCATACATTTGCTTGAGTTGTAGAACATCATAAATAGAGTGGATATCTTTTCTCCCCTCGTCTTATGTGTGCAAGTTTAGATAGATGTTAAAATTTGAAAATATACTATGGAAATAAGGGGCTATGTGGCAGAGTCTTTTCAGCAGTAGCTCCAAGGTTGTGGAATGTCCATCCTTGTGAGATGTGGCTTGCACCATCATTATACAGTTTTTGCCAGCCAGTCATTATGCAATTCTTTGCCCAGCTTTCGGAGGGATGGGATAAAGTGATATATATTGATGCCACCCTCTCTACTGTATGGAGTGTTATTGCTATCATGTGTAATCTTTGCATGTAAGCTGCTCTGGGACTAGCAGAGCTTTTATGCAGAGAATCATGTACACTCTACCATCCAGATACATACCTTCAAGCTATCAGTTCAGATGCTCTGGATGGATTTTCTAGTCTTAAAAAATAATAATCAATTAAACAAGGGAAAATATGGTTACTCAAACAATGCATGCAATTGACTTGATATGTTGTAGGGAGATAAGTAAAAGTTACTGCATTTGAGTAGGAACATTTGAAACGAAGCAAGAAGAAATATTGTATGAGTTGTTATATGCTCTGATGTTAAGCAGGGTGAACAGGTAAAAAAATATGAGAGAGCTCCTACACCTTCAATAGTTTAAGAAAGAATTTAAGCAACATGTAGAGCTTGTCATTCATCTCAATCCTGCTGAAATTCCCTATTCTACACAACTATTAAAGGTACAAGACCCCCAACTTCTTTTTGCAGCAATATCATAGTGGATCATAGTGTGATCCTATTCTAGAAGGAGTAAAGGCAAAGGGACCCCTGACCATTAGGACCAGTCATGGCCGACTCTGGGGTTGCGGCGCTCATCTCGCTTTATTGGCCGAGGGAGCTGGCATACAACTTCCAGGTCATGTGGCCAGCATGACTAAACCGCTTCTGGTGAACCAGAGCAGCACACGGAAATGCTATTTACCTCCCGCTGGAGCGGTACCTAATTATCTACTTGCACATGCTTTCGAACTGCTAGGTTAGCAGGAGCAAGGACCGAGCAACGGGAGATCACCCCGTCGTGGGGATTCGAACCGCTGACCTTCTGATCAGCAAGTCCTAGGCTCTGTGGTTTAACCCACAGCGCCACCCGCGTCCCCATTCTAGAAGGAAGTTCCTTCCTATTCTAAGTTTGTTCCTATTCTAGAAGGAAGTAAAACAGACTCACTCCCATGTCAGTGTGTTCAGGATTGCATCCTCACTATCAACCCAAATCTTGGGATTCTGATAGCTCAGATTTATTCAGCCCTTATTAGACTCATTTAGTATCTTCTTTGAATGAAACTATAGCCTTGAGAGGTACATATGGGCACCATGGTGAAATAGCTCCTTTGGGTGGCAATCCTACACCTTTCTACCTGGAAGCTAGAGCTTCCTTCTAATTGAATATATCTAGCAAGAGTGAGCTATCTCTGGATGTTTCTGGACTACACTTCCTCCTGACCATTGGGCATGTTGTCTGGGTCTGGTATGGGATGGAGCCTGGAAAGATCTGGAAGATCCCAGCTTCCATGTCCAGGGTGTATTGCTATCTTTTGAAGCTTAATAAAGTTGTCTCCTGGCTTTTGCTGTTATGCAGCGCTAAGACTGAAAAAAGAAGAAGAACCCCACCTTAATTCCATATGGCAATTTGAAAATGGCATCCAATTTCTCTGGCATTGGGATGTGACTATCCTTTGGGATTGTGATGGAAGGGATTTCTAGGGCAATTATAATTTGGTGAAGCTATTGTCTAACGTAATGAAAAAACTGGGAGTTAAATTAAAACCCATAGAAAGTTAGGAAGTGTTTCCATATCAGATTAAATAATTTTTAAAAGGGAAAATGTGATGCATGGAGCAGTAATTTCTTGCTAACAGGCACAAGGCCCTATTAAAGCTTTCCTTCCACTGCTGAATAATTTCACATTAGTTAGATACTCTCATTTCATCTTTTTCTCACAATGGGGAAAAAAACATTCTGCTAATGACTGCCTTGCTTCATTTATCAAGATCTACATCCCTCGCTCAAGACATCCTTCACCGACAATGTAATTCAGTGAAATTCAGCCAGACTATGTCCCCTTTCTGAAGGATAATGTTGTGAAGCATAGAGAAGCCATCTCTCTTAACATGCTGCATATTAAAGATAATGTGGTGTATGGGAGTTGCTTTTTATAGACTTTTATCATTTTATAGAAGGGCTAAAAAGAAGAGTCTGTCCTAATTTCTTGTCCAATTTAAATGCATAGTTTTGTTCAATGTGCAGAAGGACTGAAGAAGAGGACTGTGGTGATGGTGGTTTACTCATGGGAGAACGGCTGGTAAAAATGAAATAGATATGAAACTGTCTGTGAGTCACTTCCATTCATTAGTTGGCTCCTATTGGGCTGTTTCCAATTCCTGGTAGCTCTTTGGTGTCTACAGGACAAGTCACACGTTATATTGTTCATGTTGTTTTTGTGAAAGTGTGTCCACTTTTATTTGGAAGAAAACACAAATATTTTGAACAGTCAGATATAAAATTCAGCACCTATAGAGAAAATGATACGGAGGGGGGGGCATGTCTTCTTCACCTCCTTCTTCGCTACAATATATCCATTTATTTCCAACTGTTAATGACAGAAGGGACTAAAATCTATAAATCATAGAAAATCAATGTGCCAATTTGCTCAATTTCTCTAGAACTCCATGACACCTTCCCTGTCCTCCATAATCCCTCAAGCAAGGTGTTAAGACCCTAATCCTGTCAAATCACTCTGCCTGGCCTTTCCTCTGGGCAATGCCAGGTGCCAGACTATGCATACATGGACCATTGCCTTCTCATCACCTGGACTCAGGATGTGCTTATCTATGCATATCTCCAGCTCTGCATATTCCCCCCTCCCTCCTCCATATGTTAATTCTGTGTAACCCAACCTCTTCTTAATATATTCATGATGTAATCTGTGTAACCCAACCCCTTCTTAATGTATTCATGATGTAACTGGGATGTATTTTGCACTGTATTCTGGGACATGGAGGGAAGTTTAAAAAGTTCATGTCACCCCTTTCTCGCTGTTCAATCTCGCCTTGAACCTTATTGTGTAATAAACATGGATCTTCTGCAGTTTGCTCCTGTCTCCGGCTGAACTCATTTTCCTCCACAGGGACCCGCGGACTTAGTCCGACGAGCTGGGTGGCAGAGCAGCCTCGCACCCAGATTTTGCCGTAACAGGAGCCTCGCACCCAGATTTTGCCGTAACAGAAAATGACACACCAACTACATGCAAGATGGGAGAGCAGGGCTACGACAAAGTTTTATGATACTTGTTTTATTAGATATGATGCAACAGAAGAACAGGATTTTCAGCCTCTTGGGACACACAGACAATTATGTGAATATACTTTTAGATAAGGAGATGTAGGCATGCTGCTAGGGTCATTGGTTGGCTGATGTGGCCCTCCTGTGAGCTGCACTGTTCAGTATTCTGGGGGGCGGGGATGAACCCCTTTCTCATTTGGGTCCTCCCTGGGGGGGAAATGTGCTGTTCTCTGGACTTCACCTGTCCTTCAGGGGAAAGCAGAAACACAACAATGGTTTCTTTCAGCAGGAAACTGGAGCAGGCTCTGATCCCAATCAGAAGCTTATTCCAGATTGGAGGCCTGAAGCTGTTTTTTAATGAAAACAAACAAACAAAAATCAACCCAGATTAAGCATGCCTTAAGGCGGGGGAACGGGGGAGGAAACAATAAGGAGTGTAACATTTATTTTACCCTAAAATCTCAGTGAACGTGTGGATTCCTATTTAACGGGCTGTTATACTGATGATTATGATTTGGGAAATTGCTTGGTTTGGGTGTGTTATTTTTTAATTGGCTGTAGGTCTTAGGGCCAGTGCCGGATTTATCTTTTCTTTTTTCCTTTTTCTTTTTTCAGTTCGCAATTGTTATTATTTAATTAAAAAAAGAACATTCATGAAAATTCACTAGCGTTTTTGAACAAATTTCTCACCATATGAACATTTTTGTGCATGCACGTTACTCTAATATGCATTCTTTTGCAAAGCAGTTATCCCTAATATAACATAATTTGGTGCTTTTATTATTATTATTTATGTATAAAGTAAACAAGCTATAGCTTAGGGGCCCACTCCCTTGCCCCCCCCCAAAAAAAAAATTAAAGGAAAAAACCTGGATGTCATTTCCAAAATATAAGATAAAAACAAATAAAACCTACATACAGCAACAGAGTTTTGTGTTGTGTAGGCTCCTATTTGTTATGTACAAAAGGCTTTAGATACCTATTAGGTCCATGAATGACCATATAGCATATATTCAACACAAAAACCAGCAACAATTTGTTGTTGGCAAAGGACAGCTGGACATATAAAGGGCCCCATTACCTTCAGTAGCTTAGGGCCTCATCAAACCTAAATCCAGCTGTCCTAGTAAGTGTATTAGTGTTTAACTGTCCTGTAGTCTCTGGTGAAGGGCAGCCTATATATGTAAGTAAATAACAATCATTTTTTTAAAAAAATCCCCACTGCTAGTTCTTCCAAAAGACAATTTTCCCATTAGCAATATGATGTGAGAGGGCTCAATTAGAGGAGCTCTGGGGCCAGCTCAAAACAGAGCAAGGCCTTTCTTTTTGCAAAACTGCGGGGACCCCCAAAAGTTGAATCTGTTTTGGTTTTAAACTGATTTTTATTATGAATATTGCATTCATATTCCAAAGAACGCACGGACCTCCTCATCAAGACAAGGATTACCCACATGAGCCCAGCACCCCACAACACCACCCAAGCCCTCTAGGAACACCTCAATCAGGAGGCAGTCAAACCAACCACCCCCACTGACTGGATCCCATTTTTAAGTGGCTTTCTGGCTGCTTTCCCCCCTGAACAAATAACTAATACCTTAACAAATAAATAATATAAATTTTGAAGCTTCTCAATTGCAAATTCACCCCCATAATCACATGCCCTCCAACATTTCTCCAATGAAAATAGGGGCATCCCATTCCATAATGATAATTTTACTATTTATACCCCACACATTAACATAATAAAACATTAAACTTTTAAACACAAACACTTTCCTATTCAGGATTGCCTTCAGCCTGCTTGGGGGTTGGATAACTCCTTACCCTCCAACATTTCTCCAGTGAAAATAGGGACATCCTAAGGAAAAGTGAGACATTCTGGGATCAAATCAGAAACCGGGATGGCTTCTCCAAATCAGGGAGATCCCTGGAGAATAGGGACTCTTGGAGGGTCTGTGATCACTACTTTTGTACAGCAGTCTATGTTTTGGTATTGTATTTTGGAATTTCTTTTAATGATTTTTGACCCCTAACTGCATTACTTTGTAGCTGTCCCCCACCCCCACCCCCAGCCCCACCGGTTGCTGTTCTCTTTGAGAACAATAACAGCCAGTGGCCAGTTAGGTTAATCATAATTCATTTATTCCCTTGTGCCCCACAAAAACTCCAGGCTTGAGATGTCAATGTAGGCTATAATTGGGGAGAAAGCAGAAAAGTGATGATTTTGCTTAGCCCTCCAGACCGCAGTCCTCTTTCTAAATTAGCAGTTGTGTACTGGATGCCAAGATGCCTTGCAAGCTGCGAAAAGCATTGGAAATATTGTATAATTTAAAAAAGCAAAAACAAACCCCCCTTTAAATAGAGATTGTCTTGTTTATGTCATCCTACAGTGATATGACAGGCATTCCAGGGGGCACAGGATCTCTCCCTTTGAGGACAGAGAGAGAAGTCCAGCCTCTCAGACTTCTGAATGTTGGAAGGAAAGTGCTTATTAACTTTGGACATGGTTAAACTGCAGGATTTGCTCCTGCAGTAGGTTGTGAATGGCACCAACATGAATGACTTTAAAAGAGCAATATACAGCTTAATGGCAGGTTAGGCTATCTCTATGTGGGACAAGAAGCTACAATTAGATCAGGATATGGAATAACTGATTGGTTCCAAATTGGGAAAGGAGTACGGCAAGGCTGCATATTATCTCCCTGCTTATTTAACGTATATGCAGAATACATCATGAGAAAGGCTGGGCTGGATGAATCCCTAGCCGGAATTAAGATTGCCGTAAGAAATATCAACAACCTCAGATATGCAGATGACACAACTTGGATGGCAGAAAGTGAGGAGGAATTAGAGAACCTTTTAATGAGGGTGAAAGAGGAGAGCGCAAATATGGTCTGAAGCTCAACACCAAAAAAACGAAGATCATGGCCACTGGGCCCATCACCTGCTGGCAAATAGAAGGGGAAGAAATGGAGGCAGTGAGAGATTTTACTTTCTTGGGCTCCATGATCACTGCAGATAGTGACAGCAGTCATGAAATTAAAAGACACTTGCTTCTTGGGAGAAAAGTGATGACAAATCTAGACAGCATCTTAAAAAGCAGAGACATCACCTTGCTGACAAAGGTCCATATAGTTAAAACTATGGTTTTCCCAGTAGTGATGTATGGAACTGAGAGCTGGACCATAAGGAAGGCTGATCGCCAAAGAATTGATGCTTTTGAATTATGGTGCTGGAGGAGATTCTTGACAGTCCCTTGGACTGCAAGAAGATCAAACCTATCCATTCTTAAGGAAATCAGCCCTGAGTGCTCACTGAAGCTGAGGCCACCTCATGAGAAGAGAAGACTCCCTGGAAAAGGCACTGTTGTTGGGAAAGATGGAGGGCACAAGGAGAAGGGGACGACAGAGTATGAGATGGTTGGTCAGTGTTCTCAAAGCTACTAACATGATTTTGACAAAAATGCGGGAGGCAGTGGAAGACAGGAGTGCCTGGCGTGCTCTGGTCCAGGGGGTCATGAAGAGTCAGACACGACTAAATGACTAAACAACAGCTATGAGCTACTATTGGTATGTTTTACCCCTACTGTTTGAGGCAGTATCCATCTGAATGCCCATTGATGGGAATCACAAGTAGGGAGAGTCTCTGGTCCTACTTGTGGATTTCCCAAAGGCATCCGGTTGGCCACTGTGATATTGGGATGCTGGAGTAGATAGGCCTTTGGCTCTTCTTACGTTCATATTTTTGCCAAGGTTCATCCGATGTCAGATCCTTCCTCTCTGCCACCATGGAAATCTTTGCAGTTCTCATTCTACTGAATTTTGATTTCAGTAGGCTGAAAAGTGAGTGTGTCATGGGTGAATCAGGGAAAGGTTTGGATATCATCTGAAGGATGCCAAGCCTTTCCATTCATTCAACACATGCCTAAAGCAAAGAGGAAACTATGTCAACTATGGAGCTGTAAAAAATTGCATAGGACACAAAAGCTCTGCTCTGCCCTCCTTCTACTCTGCCGGTGACAAGGTTGATCACCTGTCTTCTGTTCCTTCCCACTAAAAAAAAGAATCTCTTTAGGAATTCAGTCTAAATAATGTGGAGAAACTGATGAAAGGGTAGAAAAATTAGAAACAAAGAGAAACTAAAACTGGCAGATTCACCCATCTCTAGCTGGGAGTAAGCCTCAGTGTAGACAATGTGACAGAATTTTGAGTAAATAATATGCATCATAGTCTATCACATACCAGTGTCATTGTCATATCAGATTAGAAACTCAGTGAAGCAAATACTGTTTAAAACATATATTTGAAATTATGGCTCTTTGACAGAGTTCGAGCTTAAGACAGAAGAGTGGGGGATCCAGTTCTGTCCATTGCTGAATGGCTGCAATGGTTAGAATTCTGCATATTTGTCAAATAATTGATGCTGAGGTAGCTGACTTCCCTGCCCCAGCTTGTATAGTCTACTCTGCAGGAGAAAGCAGGGCATTGGTACACATGCATGATGGATCACTCTGGAAGATTTTGTCTCCTGTTACAGCTGGAAGGACGCTTATTTAAAGCTCTGCAAAGCTGCTACCAGGCAGTGTAGATAATATTGAGCTAGCTTCAGATGAAGAGGAAACTATAGCCCTCCAGAAATTGTTGGACTACATCTCCCATCATCCCTGACCATTGGCCATGCTAGAGAGTCACAGGTTTCCTACCCCTGAGTGCAAGATGGACCAATGGTCTCATTTACTATAAAACAGCTTTGTACGAAGTGCTACTGATTTCTCTCACTTAATGTCATTTTCCTTGCTTGTCAGAAGGTAGAGAGGTTTTGAGAAGACAGGACAGAGCTAAAAAGAAAAAGAAAGAAAAAACCACCACCATCCTTACACTAATCTTTTGTTTTCTATACATCCTAATTCTCACTTTGGTGCATTCTACTAAGAACCTGTCTACATCTGATTTCCCCAAGGACTTAACTCAATTGCCTCTGAGTAGATTCACTTAAATCATTTTTCAGCCCCCTAATACAGGCCTGCTTTTGGCATCTTTTAAGAGTGCCTCCAATTGATTTACTATAGACTAGTTGCTAATGGGTTTGAGGAAATAAGGGTACAGGAGAACACTGGGGATTCTCAAAGCTTCTGAGGGCTCATCATTTCTTATGAGAGGCTCAAACTACATGTGATGATAGCAGACCCGTTTGATTAAAAAACAAAAAGGTGGTGGTGCAGTTCCCCTGATACTTTCCTGGGTCTCAGTTAGGGAAAGGAACATGGTTCAGTGCTGGTAACATATCTGTATGCTCAATGCCTGGCACCTCCCACTTGAGCTGGAAAAGACCAGGGGAACCAACTTGAATAAAATATTGAGGGCACTCAGGTAAGCCCTGCCCCACATAATCAATCACAAGATATGGCACATGTACACCATTTGAATAGCAATGAGTATCACCTTTGGGGGGCCCAGGCCCCCTCAAATATTTTATTGGGGGGAGTGAAGGGACCTCAGTCCCTAGGAGTGGGATCCTGTGCCTATCTGAAAGCTTGCAGAGCTACCGTTAATCAGCATACAGCAGCTTAGGTGACTTTGTGTCTGGAATCCGGAGGGAGTGGGTGATATCAGTGTGAAATGTTGTTGCAGATCCCATTGGTCGGGCAGTGTAGGTGAGTCAATTAGGGCAAAAGGGCACTGCCTCACCAATCTTGATCTGTCTTCAACCAACCACCTGTGTGCCTTCTCTCTCACCACCACTCCAGCAGGTGATGCTGGCTGTCAGCTTCCTCCTGCTCTATCCCTGTTTTGCCCTTGTGGAACTCAGCAGGGAGGAGCCTCTGTATACCTGAAGGAGCATCTCCACACCCTTCATTCAGCCCAGACACTGAGGTCCAGCTCTGAGGACCTTCTGGTGGTTCCATCATTGCAAGAAGTGAGGTTACAGGGAACCAGGCAGAGGGTCTTCTTGGTAGTGGAATGCCCTCCCATCTGATGTCAAAGAGATAAATATCTATACCACCTTTCGTCTGAAGGCAGCCCTGTATTAGGAAATGTTTAGTGTGTGATGTTCTGATGTGTTTTTGTATATTCTGTTGGAAGCTGCCCAGAATGGCTGGGGTAACCCAGTCAGATGGGCGGGGTACAAAAAAACAAAAACAAAGTATTATTATTATAACAAAATTGGAATTAATTGGCTCTGCATTTCATTTACTCTGGGTTCACCTGTTGTCAGGCTCCCTGCTTTCTGCCTCACCAATTCCAGTCGGCATCAGTCACTACTGTTGGGAAGATAAGAATGCTAACCTACCTTATAGGGCCAACTCATGAGGGGAGCTTTGCACTAATTCAGTATCAATATCAATCAATCAATCAATATCAAATTTTATTTTGGTCAGAGACCAGCATAAGATAAAACATATGGATAAACTGAAGACATAAGACTTAAAACAGGTAAGGGATAAAAAACTAATAATTAAAGGTGATTATACCATACATAACTTAAAAAGATAAAAACAAGGACAAACGTTTAAAAGCAACTATAAGGGAGGGAACATACGGGAGCACAAGTCTTGCATTTTGGGACTTCAGTTCAGGCTTAGTTTGTGGCGCAAACCATCCTTCGACGAATATCAATTATGGTGGCACAGAATCTAGCAACTGAATATGTAACACCTGGGTTTTCATCCTGCAGTAATAGGGAGGTATAAAGTTGTTCTGTATGACCTGGAAATTTATGTGGTATAGGCAAGATGAACCTAGTTCATATATCTGTATAGTATTGGCAGTGAAA
Source organism: Podarcis tiliguerta (assembly GCF_965153285.1). NCBI lineage: Eukaryota > Metazoa > Chordata > Lepidosauria > Squamata > Lacertidae > Podarcis > Podarcis tiliguerta. The sequence goes on along the minus strand of NC_139553.1, from coordinate 43,512,935 downwards.
AAAGGCATATTCTTTTGTTTCCAGTTGCTCATAGCCGCATGGGAATTTCCTCTCCTTGTACGCTGTCATCCTAAAGTGGTCTTCCAGGATGGCTGAAGGGAGGGCCTGGCAACAGACCAAAGGGAAAGCCCTTCACTATTTTGGAATTTCAAGCTTGGCTATATATAGCATCTGGGAGGTGAGCTTTCTTCTGGTTTCACTGATTACAAATTTCAGGGACCTGGCTAGATCTGCTTGGAGTTCTGTATATTCCACACACTATCTAACGGGTTGGGTTTTTTTGCTTGTTCATACCCTATGTCAAGTAGGATCTGTGGGATATACTGTATTTTCTGCTCCAGAAGACACTTTTTTCCTCTTAAAATCTAAGGGGAAATGTCTGTGCGTCTTATGAAGCGAATGTGTTGTCCCTGGGGCTGGGGGGGGGGGTTCCCGGGCTTCCCCCGCCAGCCCCACAAGCTCTGGGAGCAGCGGGAAGGCTGTGTGCAGCCTTTCCGCTTCTCCCCAAGCTGCTTTTGGGGGCTGGGGTGGGGGAAAGCTGGGCTTCCCCCGCCAGCCCCACAAGCTTTGGGAGCAGCTCCCTGAGCTGCTTTTTGGGGCTGGGGGGGGGGAAACCTGGGCTTCCCCTGCCAGCCCCGACAAGCTCCTGTGCAGCTCTGGGGTAGCCCGCGAAGCCTCCACAGTGCAGCAGGGAGCCTTTATCCCGCTGCCCTGGGGAGGCTTCACGAGGCTATCCCTGGCTTTTGCGGTAGGTGGGGGAAGGGACAGAGCGAGGCTCTCTCACTTCCCCCACCTCCCGCAAAAGCCCCCAAGAGCCGCGCTCCCTTTAAAGAGCTGCGTGGAGTGTGTGTGCGGCTCTTGAGGGCTTTTCCCCGAGGAGGCAGAAGGGCAGCCCGTCAGTGACTGCAAGCGCCGCACACACGCTCCACGCGGCTCATGAAAGGGAGCGCTGAGCAGAGCCTGGGATGCATACAGGCTCTGCTCAGCGCTCCCTTTAAATAATTTTTTTCCCCCTTGAATTCCCCCCCCCAAAAAAAGTAGGTGCAGCTTATGGTCAGGTGCGTCTTATGGAGTGAAAAATACGGTCAATCTTTCGCCTTTTGGACTAATTAAACTTCCAGCACTACCACCAAACTTGGAAAAAGTTCCATTGCTACCTTTCAGTTCCAGCAGATAAAGGTATTGACTCCATGCCATATATTTATCCTCTGTGAGTTCATATACTACCAAAAGAAAAACTTTCTAAGCTGAGCTTCCTGACGAAGGACATATTATTTTGTAGTATTCTTACTGTTGAAACTCAGTGGGGCTTACTCCTTAGTAGACATATCTAGAATTGGACTGTGTCTTCCTTTTATTTCTATTTCCTGTATTCACTAAGCTGGTCTTTTGTATTAGCTGAGATAGATTGATTTGTTTTGTAATTGAATTTCAGTTGAATGCATTACTGGAAATCAGTTTCTTTAATAAAAAAAAATCTTGGAGATGATGGTTTAATACCCATCCTTTGACAGCAGCAGTAATTCTGCAACATCTACGCTGCCTAGATTTATGACTGCTGTCTTTCACGTTCTCTTAAAGAGTACTCATAGCAGAGTCTCATGGCATGGAAAAAAGGGGAATTGTGTAACCCATAGTTAACTTCCGCTGGGCACCTGTTCAATTCAACTTGAATTCTCTGCATCATGGTCAGTTTCCTTTGTTTCCAGTAGCCAAAAGGCCAGAGGAAAACAGAAATTACTCTTCTCACCTCTGCGTGTAACTCTGAATTGCCGCTCACAGAAGGCAGGCACTAATAAATGATGTTTGCAGAGTAATCATATAACGATAATATCACATCCGCAACTTGTTAGACTGGAGGCAGACACAAGTGTTGTAACCTCATTGCTTCTGCAGTCATATTTGCCTCCTAGCCAAATGTAATATATGAAACTATTCTCACCACCACCCTCTGCCTCTCCCCTGCAAGGTTGTAATAACATTTGTTTGTTCATGGGGGTGGGGGGGGGAGAAGCTTTAAAATCTGTTTTGTGGCAGCTATAACAGAGCTTTTTGCCAGTCACCTTCTAGCTAAATTCTTCCTGATTTAATGATATCCCCATGCATTTAATATTTACATTGTATTTATTAGGAAAGGTGGGGGCTTTTCTGGCAAATGCATGCTTATTTATTTATATAGAAATGTGGCTAGAAACCAGAATACAGCAGAGCAGGAAAAACTCACGAGAGCTGTACTTGAATGCATTTTCGTGCCCTTTTAAAATGTGTTGGCAGCGGAGGAGCGGGGGGTTATTTCTGAGTTATTTTTGTTTTGATTATGTATTTTGTGTTTTTATATTGTGTTTTTATCCTGTGAACTGCCATGAGACCTGTGGGTAGAGGGCAGTATACAAATTTAATAAATAATAATGAAATAACCTCAATACCCAAGCAGTGAGAGACTCCCAGGGGTTCCAATGCTCACCCGGGGGTTCAGTTTCCTTGGGCAGAAGGTTAATGGAGATAGCGTTTTCTTTACACACATATACAACCTGAGCACAGGATGGAAGGGATCACAGCATTAACACCTCCCCATTAGGTTTCCAAGGCAATGCCAAAGCTATAGCTTTGGGTCAACCACAAAGCAAGACAAGCCTCTGTATCTCCATCAACTTCTGCACTTCTTTCAGTCACAGACATTCACAAAGAAACATCAGCACTCCTCTCTTGCATTCAGAGAGAGAGACAGAGAGAGAGTTATCCAACTGTCTCTTCTTCAGTGTTGGAGATGCAGCCATTGCAGTCAAGTCGCTTGCACACAAAGCAAAATGGGGGGAATGTAATAAGTTACCTCCCAAGTGACCAGGGTTAACCAGTCACACGAGAGTTACTGAGGAACATTCCAGAATTAAACGCATACAGTAAATGCATTTAAGCATTTCCAATTTCACTAAATTAATTATCACTATGCTTAACAGGGCTGGGTATATCCCTTGCCTGAATCCTCGGAGAGCCACTGTCAGTCATTGTGGGCAATATTGAGTTTGATGGGTCCAAAGGTGTTGGAACAGCATAGCTGCTTACATTGCTATGTAAAGGTGTACATGCTAGTAGATAGAAATATGAGGAGAGTTTTTGTTCTCACATTGTTTTGAACGACGCAACCAAAGCTTCACCGCAGGCCACTTGGCCTCTTTGTGATCTAGCATTCCTATGTGTAATGTTGATGCTTTACAGAATATCTGCACATTTCCTCCCTGTTTCATAAATAAAGAAAAATGTTCATGGCCGTTGAATGCATAACAAAGACAGTCTCCCTCTGTTTTCTTCAGCGCTTAGAAACTGCTTTCTTCATGAATTGCCGTCTTCCCTACCATTTCACCCCACCCCACGTCCTGCTGCTATTCTCTTTGTGTAGAAATCGGAGCAAGTACACACTGTTTCTGATTTTTTAGTGATTCCAACCCCTCCAATGGTACATATGCAAATATACCTGCCTTTTGGAGTCAGCTGCCTGGTGTTCAAACCACAGAGACACATTGACAAAGTGTAATTTCTCATAAGTACAGCGAAAGAAGTTGGGGGAAGAGAGTTCTGTTCTTACAGAACAATTAGATAATGGAAAATAACAAGGGGGGTGGATGAAGAGGCCTAACCTTTCTAACTCTCGGAAGATAAGCTATTTTTAGCAATTGTGATGAAATGCCCACGGGGGAAAAAATCTTTTCTTCCTGTTTCTGTTTTTTTCTTCTTCTGAAAAGGGCTTTTATTTAAGTAAAGATCTCCTCCCTCTCCTAGCAACCAGCAATGCTTCAATAGGACCAGTTGCATCATCTCCACAATCTTCCATACAGCATCTTTTTTATTTCATCGGTAGCTCATTGCTTATTACCCCCCCCACACACACCTGCTTCTTAGCTAGCAATTACAAAGAGAAAGACGTCATTGTGCTACCCTGACTTATACCTATTAGAATCGGCCCTAATTGTAGCTAGAGTAATTGGCTTTTGTAACAGAGTGCCATTAACCTAGTATAATTGTTCTGATAGCAACCCATGTTTTGCTTCATTAAATTTTATTCTGTGCAAGAAGGGGCGTTTTAACCTTTGTTTGTGTCTTAGCATGGCTGGATCCTGTGATCTGCTTTGCAAGCAAAGAAGCTCATCTGATGGACAGCTCTATTCCCATCAAATATTTTTATCCATAATTCTGTTTTTGATTCCTTGCTTTAACCTTATGTTTACTGGAAATAACCTAGAAACAGCAAATGTATTTTTTAACACATATTTAACACACATTTTCTCACAAAATACTATTTAAATGCAGATTTTGGGATGTTTTTAATGATTGGAAGTGCAACAGAACATCTGGTAGTTTAAAAGTTTAAAATCTGGCGACTAGCTAAGTTGTGATGGACATGCTCATCAAAATCTTCAAATATCAAACTCCTAATGTATTCCTAGATTTATAATAGCAAGATATCTGCTTGGAAGTCAGCCAGAACAGGCCTTTGAACACCCAACTGTGAAGGAGAATCCAACCAGTGTTTGCTGCAATAGTACAGTTATTCTACACAAGATCAGCTGTGTCAGTTGAACCAGGGACCTTATTCTCTATGCCACTGTGGTGTCTTCCCCCAAAACTAGTCTCCTTTATGCAGTGCTTTGGTGCTGCAGTATTTTATGATACAACTTCTTTCTGCCCCTCCCCCTCAAAACTAGCCCTGTGTACTGGATCCCATGTAACAAACAAATCTGGGCTAATCTGGGTTGGCCTAGGATTAGGCCAGATCAAGCTCAGATAGCCCTGGTTCAGGCTGGCCTACCCAAAGAGATTTGGAGTTAATCAAAAGTTGGTTGAGCAGTTTGTGAAGGGAGAATGAAAGGCAAGCAAACTATGCAGGATCTGCTTCACCAGAGTGTTTGCTGCAGGGAACACACTGGCTGAACAGCACTCAGCAAGAATTAACTTTCTACTCAGTGAGCAGAGGGTATCATTGCTGCTCTCTGCAGCGGTCTACTTCATCAGCGTGTTCTTTGCAGAGAGTGCAGTAGCAAATCAGCACCTAGCTGGAATGAAGGCAGCATCTCCTCTCCCCTCCCAACCACTCAGATCGCATGATTAATTAGGGTTTAAAACTCTAATTGAACACAAGGATGGTCACTGAATCAATTCAGGCCCCAGATCATCCTAGGCAGATCGGGGCTAATCTGGAGTGGCAGAGGGTCCTAGGATTAGATAGGGAGACATGCACAATCATACTCAAAACCCATGTTTTCTGAAGTGTTGGTGGGTTCAGACATGACCCAAGACCAGATTTCAGCTCAAAAGAATCAGGTACAAGAATAAAAATGGCAAACAAGGGCACACACCTCCCCTGCCTGTGATAGGTTGCCATATGCTGTGACTGGAGAATCATAACATGGCCCTATCACAGCAGGCATTGGCAGCCTGCCAGCTACCAGCAAATGTCATTGGAGGGTTTTAGAATCCTCTCTGACTTTTGTTATGGAGATGAAGACCCTGAGCTACAAGAGGCATTAAGGCCTAGGCTTGCAATGTCATGCATACAGCCTGGCTTTGACCTTACATAACATTTTCTGTGATGATTATGGCACAACCCTCTGGTTCTTATGCACCACAATATCTGTGTTGTAATTCATGGCCAGCTAACCTTTTGGGCCCAACGGCAATATTGCTGCATTGCAGTCCCTACAGGGACCACATGCTAATTGTAGGTGTGGCCACTGCAAACTCCAGACCCTCCAAGTGTCCCTATTTTCCAACGATGTCCCTGATTTAGAGAAGCCATCCTTGTTTCTGATTTAATCCCGGAATGTCCCACTTTTCCTTAGGATGTCCCTATTTTCACTGGAGAAATGTTGGAGGGTGTGGATATATATATATATATATATATATATATATATATATATATATAATTGCCCAGTAGCAACTTAGAGACCAACTAAGTTTGTTCTTAGTCAGGACGTGGGTGGCGCTATGAGTTAAGCCACAGAGCCTAGGACTTGCCGATCAGAAGGTCAGTGGTTCGAATACCCCCAACGGGGTGAGCTCCCATTGCTTGGTTCCTGCTCCTGCCAACCTAGCAGTTTGAAAGCCTGTCAAAGTGCAAGTAGATAAATAGGTACTGCTCCAGTGGGAAGGTAAATGGTGTTTCCGTGCGCTGCTCTGGTTCGCCAGAAGCGGCTTAGTCAAGCTGGCCACACGACCCGGAAGCTGTATGCCAGCTCCCTCAGCCAATAAAGCAAGATGAGTGCCGCAACCCCAGAGTCGACCACAACTGGACCTTTAAGTTTGTTCTTGGTATGGAGTTATCGAACCCTGAGCTGTCTGAAGGCAAGCCTGTATAGGGATGTTGTTTGTTTTTTTAAAAAAATAACAACTTTTTTTATGTTTTTATATGGGTTGGAAGCTTCCCAGAGTAGCTGGGGCAACCCAGTAAGATGTGTGGGGTATATATAGTAAAAGTATCATTATGGAATGGGATGTCCCTATTTTCACCGGAAAAATGTTGGACAGTATGACACTCTTGCATCCTTTTCCAACCCAGCCCTAAGCCATGATGCAACCACCACTTCCAACATGTTGACACTTCGTGAAACTCTGTGTGCCTGGTGTGCTATTTCAGAAGGTTTTTGGGAGAGGGGTTGGGCTAATTGCAATTGCCCCCCATTGCAGGGGGTTGGACTCGATGGCCCTTGTGGTCTCTTCCAACTCTATGATTCTATGATTCTATGATTCTATGATTCTATAAGCAGGTGCAACTGAAATACCACATTATCTTCTTCTTTATCCCCGATTCTACGTCCCTCTTCTTCCTTTGTTGTGTGGCATTTTGGATTGCATGATGATCAGGGACAGCAACCTGTTGTACTCTCTAAAGAACTGTACACATTGCTGGCATGATAATACTTCTAAACAGACAGATTCCCCTGCCCCCACATCACTTGAAAACATCACTGCTACCTAGAGGCTGTGCTGTTCTTCAGTCACAGAGAGTGGCAATTCCAGCGGATTATTTATATTTTAAAGACCTTTTCCATTTTAATCAGGAGTAAAATGTAAACAAAATGAAAGATAAGCATTAGAAAAGATTTGTTTAATTAAAATTTGAATATTTGAACAACTTGGCTGCTTTTCAGAGTTGGATAAGCCCCATCTGTCTGTTACCTACTATTTAATATTTATGCTAACTAACTTTATAGGCTGGAAAGTTTCTTCATTTTGCTCTTCATGCGAGTGCTCTTTGCATAAATGTAAGAATTTGGGGGAATCATTCCATTTCAAAGCCTTTTTAAAGGGTGGGAGCTGGCGAAGTGGGAAGTTTTAAGAATTATCATACAACTGTAGAGTTGGAAGGGACTTTGAGGATCAGTTAGTCCAACTCCCTGTCGTGCAGGTGGCCCATGTGGGGATTGAACCATGACCTTGGCATTATCAGCACCATGCTCTAACCAGTAGTGAGCTGAAACTTTGGAAATGAAATTTTCAGTGAAAATCAGATTGGGCATGGGCAATGGGGAGGTTGAGCCCCCTTGCTAATGTCTTGGGGCAGAAGAAAATCTAGTAACTGGGAGGTGGGGCAGAATGCTTACAGTACTGGGAAATGTGATGCGGGCTGTTTCCCACCAACCTGCCTCTCACTGCTTTCTTTTAAATATGTATGTTTGTTGCAAATATAAAGGTCTAAACAACTTGAGATATCTGGCTTCTCTGGGTTGGGGTGGGAGAGTTTCTTCCCTCAAATACTGTATAGTCACCACCAGTCAGTATAGACAATACTGAGGTAAATGAACCATAATAATAATAATAATAATAATAATAATTTATCATTTGTACCCCACCCATCTGGCTGGGTTTCCCCAGCCACTCTGGGCGGCTTCCAACAAAGATGAAAAATACACTAAAATGTCACATATTAAAAACTTCCCTGAACTGGCCTGCCTTCAGATGTCTTCTGAATGTCAGGTAGTTGTTTATCGCTTTGACATCTGATGGGAGGGCGTTCCACAGGGCGGGTGCCACTACCGAGAAGGCCATTGATCTGACTCAGGATAATGCAGCTCACTCTGTTCCAGTTCTAAAATACTGTGATTATTTGTGTGGTGTTTTATCAATGAGTGTGTGTGCTTGTGTAAACTCCACCTGAAAAGAATACTGATGTCATATTAACAGTCACTCTCAGACTAGTGACCCCCATTGTTTTCTCAATCAGTAATGGAGGAGGTGAGAATCAATTAAAGTAAAAGGTGTGGCAAATTGTGTATGCTCCAGTTGTGGAGAATTTTTCCCAGTTAAACCAGCATGCTGAATGGGTGTGATGCAAGGCAGAACAAATTCACAAAGCAAGAAAGGAGTGAAATAAAGAAAACCAGCTCATCCCTACAGACAAGTGTACTGATATATGTTTGCACAACAGGATTGCATTCCATGCACAAAAATGAATTCAATTCCCCATACCCTTTCATTTCAGGCAAAATCATATTTGTAGGAATGTTAAAATGCAACCCGTGGGTTGAGCTTTCTTAATTTCATCTTTCTAATAGAAGCCATTTTTAACAGTCAAATACTCACCTCTAGGACCATCTGTTTTACTTTAGCTCCTTCGTGCTGTTCATGCATTGAGAGCATGGTGCATTTTTTGCTTGCTCCTGACATTCTCTTGCATTACATCACATTAAATTATGGTCATATATTTAGAGACAGGGTATCAGAAGTAGAAAACCAATCTCAAGCAGACTGGAGTATAGGTCATAGAATTGTAAAATAGGAAGGGAGCCTAGGGGTCATCTAGTCCAACGCTTTGCAATACAGGAATCTCAGCTAAAGCATAAATGACAGTTGGCCATCCAACCTCTGCTTTAAAACCTTCAATGAAGGAGTGTCCACCACCTTCCGAGGGAGCCTGTTCAACTGTTGAAGAGCTGTTACCAAAAGAAAGTTCTTGCTGCAGTTCTTCCTCACAAGAATATCACGAGGGACTTCATTGAAAGTCTTGCTGAAATCAAGATACACTACGTTCACAGCATTCCCCTGATCAAACAAGCTTGTAAGTCTATCAAAAAAAGTAATGAGATGCATTTAGTATGGCTTCTTTTTGATAAAGACATTCTGTGTCCTAGTAATCACAGCATCCTTTTCTAAGTGCTCAAAGACCAGCCATTTACTGTAAGCATCTGTTCTAGGACCTTTGACATCAAGCTGACCAGTTGGTAGTTACCTGTGTCTTCTCTTTCTTCCCTTTTTTGAAGATGGGGACAAACATTTGTCTGCCTCTCGTCTGCAAGGACCTCACCTGTTCTCCTAGATTTCTTAAAGATTATAGACAGAAGAACTGAGCTTACATGCACAAGCTCCTTTAGCACCCTTATTATCTGTTTTCCCATCTTGGGTTGCAGCTCCCACCTAGCATCGTTTATTATGTTATCACCAGGCTGGGTATCACTTTCATTTTGGATGAAGACAGAGAAGAGGGTTTTGAGCATTTCCGCCTTCTGTCACCCAGTAACATTTTTCTGTCTTCTCTAAGCAGAGGACGTACTAAATTCTTCTTCCTCTTGTTTCAAATATAGCTGTAGAAGCCTTTAATTGTTATTTTTAATCTCTCTTGCAAGCCTGAGCTCATTCTGAGCTTTGGCCTGCCCCAACAGTTGGCTACTTGTATATACTCTTCCTTTATGATTTCCCCTTTCTTCCATTTCTTATAAATGCCCTTCTTAAATCTCAGCTCATCTGTAAACTTCTTATGCAGCCACACCAGTTTCTTTAGATGCATCCCACTTTTATTTCTTTTTGGAATTGCCTGCATTTGTTCCTTCAGTATTCATCTTTAAGAAACTTGCATCCATCTTGGACCCCTTATCTTTGAGTATTTCTGACCATGGAATCTCACCCAGTAATTACTCAAGCTGTTCAAAATCAGCCTTCTTAAAGTTCAGAGTTCATGTCCTAATACACTCAGCTTTCCTTTGCCTCTGTGTAACGAAGCAACGGAGGATACTATCACTTCCTTCCAAGTTTCCCAGTACTTCCACTTGGTTGATCAGTTTCTCACTGTTGGTGATGACCAGGTCCAAGATAGATGATCCTCTTGTTGCTTCTTCCACCTTCTGGGAAATGAAATTGTCAGCAAACTAATTGAGAAATTTGTTGGACCATACATTCTTGGCAGAGTTCCAGCAGTTCCAGGGTAGTTGAAGTCTCCCATAACTACTATATCTCTGCTTTTTGAATGTTTGCTAATCTGCTCTAGGAAGGACTCATCAAATCTTCAATTTGGCAGACACCCACAGTAAGTTCACTGTTGTTTTCCTCCTACAATTTTTATCAATGTACTATCAATCTGCCTTCCATGCTCCAGTTCACTAGTCTCTTTTTTTATATTCACTTAACCTTGTACATGCATTTTTGTACACATTATCTGGCTGGAGAACTGCCAAATATCATAAAAATAAGAAAACCACCTGTTTTGAAGAACGGCTGTGTTTCAGTTTACACCCCCCCCCCAACTTTAAATGCAAACTGAATCCAGTATGTTTCCCATCCTTTGTTTAGGCACCATGCAATGATGCTATTGGGGCCGGATTTGGGTTTGATGAGGTCCTATGCTATTGAAGGTAATGGGGCCCTTTATATGTCCAGCTGTCCTTTGTCAACAACAAATGGTCGCTGTTTTTTGTGTTGAATATATGCTATATGGTAATTTATGGACCTAATAGGTATCTAGAGCCATTTGTACATAACAAAATATGTATTTTATCATAGCACCGGTAATTGTTGAACTGAAATACAATTAAGAAGAATCTTATTAATATTTTGGAAATGTACATCCAGGTGTGTGTTTTTTTAATTTTTTGGGGGGGCCCAAGAGAGTGGGGCCCTAAGCTATAGCTTATACATGGATTTGGCACTGGATGCTATGGCAATGCTTGAGTGTAATGCTGTGATGCTGTAGCAATGCCACATGACCTAAAATTCACAGCAGCTTATTTTTTCCAATTGTAAAGCAGCAGCTGTTTCCTAAACTTCAAACTTAGTTATTTATTTGTTTTAAATTGATTGAAACACTATTAAGTGTTGCCTAAGAAAGTTGTGCCCAGGCAGGAAGTCCGTTCATTACTCTCTCCCTCACATACTCAGCACAGCTAATATAAAAACATTTCAAAATGATGTAAAATTGATTTCCTAATAATTTGATTTTGAGAAAATGGAGGGGAGAGAAAGAAAAAGAAAAGAGGTTTTTAAAAGCTATACATTACTGAGCATAGACACAAAAGCATCTTCTCAGCAAAGGCATCAAACATACAAAATTGGATCAGTAATGATGGGGGAGAAATGGAAAGTAAGTTCCCTCTGCTTCCCTTGAAGTTTCATTGAAACAAATAAATGTGTACAGAACAAGTGAGCTCTATAAAGCAATGTTGTTTATTTCTTAAGGCTGTTTAGGTCCCACCCTCATCTCAATGGTTCTAGGATGGGAAAGTATAGAACAACAATCCCAACAGAGAATTCCTGGATGCCAAGATCCAGGTTGGGGCATGTATTATTTGATGACAGAACCCCAGCAGAGATTTGAAATCACAAAACATGCAGCAAACAAAAGCATGGCAATATCTTTAAAATATGCCCTAGTGTGTTCATTCCAAACTCCCCCTCTTCCCCTAGCATAGAAAAAAGACCACCTGCTTGGTAAGTTAAAAATGATTTACTCACAAACTGTCCAAAGGTTAGGTTCATGTGCTTCCCCATACATCAGTCAGAAAACACAGGCAATAAAACTTGGCTTAGTTACAGTGGTAAAATTTCCTAATTTTTTTGTATAGGAACACAAGACTGGCTTGTAAGAGACAGGTGGTCTGAGTTTGAAGCAACCAGGTCAGACCTCTTTGCACACTCAGCTTATCAGGTAGACTGCAGGAACAAATGTGAGTTCAGCTTGGGAGCATAGCTTGCTCTATGGTCTTAATATCTCCGTGCATTAATTAGACTTAAGCATGTTGGTTATACGAGCATGCTCTGCAAATCTTAAGGTTTGGAAATTATGTTATAGAGAAGGAAATATCAACAGACTGTCTCAGCTTGGATTGTGCCTAACTTGCTCACATGTACACACTATCACCCCATAGTTGGGTGGTTAAATGAGGGAGAAATACCCCCCCCCCAAAAAAAAAAACCCCTGAGATATTTTATGGCAAGAGGGTAAAACGGCTTGCAGCCAAAGCATCTGTCTCTCCTGCCCCACCCGTGAACACAATTTGATTAAAAGCACAGATGCTTTGGGAGTTTGATTTTTGTGAATGACAGTGCAAATAGACCTGCTCTTCACCTCCTGGACTAATTGTGCTGATCAGAACATAATTATCCTTCAGATATCACACTTCTCTTAATTTTGTGGGAAAGTGCCATCGCACTCATGCCCTGCTTGTCAGCTTCCCAGGGACATCTAATTGGTCACTGTGAGACAGGCCTTTGATCTAACCCAGCAGGGCTCTTCTTACATTCTTATGATCACAGGAACAACTGCATTGGTATCCCAGTCTGCATGAACCAGTCCTTAATGAATTCAGCCTTTTAGAGTGGGGCTGGGGAATGTGTAGTTCTTTGGGTGCCTTTAGGTTCCAACTCATGCATGGCTGCTGACCATGTTGGGAGATGGAATCCCAAAACATTTGGAAGATTCCATGATCCTGCTTTCTAAGGTCTGCAACTTAGCTTGGGCAATAGTGGTCTTCTTGGCCATAAGGTATTTCAACTTTACTCTTTAGATCTGGCTCCTGGCTTTGTCCCTCAGCTTTGGTTGTTGGTATGACTCCCCCCCCCCCCTCTATATTTTAACCCTCACTCTAACACAACTCCTGGCTCCATCCAGTTGGTTGTCTACATCTCACCGCTGACACACCCCTAGATGGTGCTGTCTAAGTGAATAATAAGAAGTATGGGTGCTACAGGCAAACTAGTCCTTGTACAGCCACAGCCTTGTAAATGAAGCTCATTATGCTGTAGTGAGGTTTGAAGGATCTGTCACATCAGATTTGGCTGGTGTGGGTGGTAACATGTCAAAGTTAATAGGTAACTGGAAGCTGGCACAGTGCCTGCTCCCATAATTGCATCTGGGTGTCTTATGAACATGCTTCTCCCCATTAAGCAAATAATTTCCACAGTCTCTGGGTAGAGGTACTGGAAATTATTAATCAAGTACCCAGGACCGAAGTCCCCATGGATCTAGTCACTGTCCTGGCTGGTTGCTTAAAAGGCTTTCGAACTAGGTCAAGGAATGAAGCATTATTCTATTTTGTTGGCTCAGGGTAAATTACTGAGAGCAAAGCTATGGCTTCAGAAGGGAGCCCTTACCATTGATGTATGGCTTTTTGTGATGTGGAAATTACTTACAACGATGAAATGAACATCTTTCTTCCTGTTCTTTTTAAAATTTAAGATAATGTATAGGAGCATAGGAAGCTGCCCTATACTCAGTCAGATCTTTGGCCCACCAAGGTCAGCAATGTTTGTGGAATTTCTTTCCCACCTACATTATGTCGTTTCCAGCATTCTCTGAAAATGTGCCTCTGCACACTGGCCTTTGACACCTTTCCAATATACATATGAGGACCCACTACTGATTGTAAAATTATTTCAGTAGATTGTGATGTATTTTCACATTGTTTTAACCCACCCAGAGACCACATGGTGAAGGGTTGGTGAGAAATCTAATAAACCAAAACAAGAAACAAACAACCAACCAACAGAGATGCACTTTCCAGAAAGCTAGGGCTTTAACAGACTTACAGAGTCTTTGTATCCCACACCCCAGAAAAGTGATTTAGATTATTTATGCTTTTCCAAGTTATGATATGTTGTAATGCTTGCATGCAATGCTTATTAAAGCAATACTTTGCAGCGGTGGTGTTGAAATGATCTCTTATCTGGCATGAGTTTTCAGCCATCTTTATAGGTTCCAGGATTGCACTTAAATCAAAGATGATGGTATAGATTTAGAAACATTTTCCTGGACTAATGTGTTCAATTCACTGTTCACTTTTGAAACGCTAACTTTTTTTTTTTTTTTTGCCAAGCCATCTATATTTACAGTTTCCCCCCCTGCTGATATTCATCTCACTCTAAAGTGCAATTATGTGGTGGGCTTGCTTTAAGCTTGTAAGCGCCAGAAAATCTTTATTGACCTTTCTGGGAGTGGAACCCAACTTGGGTTTAGCAACCAATAAATCTCCAGGTTGAAATACACCAGTTTAATCTTTGTGGTAATCAATTAAGGTCCCAGGTTGAATTGGTTAAGATTCTGCATCGATGAGGATTCACAAATGCCACTCTCTGAGCCGTTTTAACATCCAGCAGAATAAACTGTGCAAAGCTTTTCACCATCTAGAACTGTGCACAGCCATAGTAGAAGCAGTGGAGAAGCTGCATTTGGACTGCTTGCTTAAGGCAAGGGAGAAACCAACAACTTGCAATGGGTGGGTTTGCTGCACCTCAGATTGCTTTGTATCGTGGAGAGTGAGCCACTTTGGAAACCAACTTGGATAGCTTTAAAAGATGACTGGACAAATCAATGGACAAGGCTATCAATGGTTACTGGACAAGGTGGTTAGGTCCTGCTTCCCTGTTCGTAGACAGCAATGCTTCTGAATACCAAATGCTGAGAGGCATGGGAGGGGAGAGAGCTCTTGTGTTCGGGTCCTGCTTGCAGGTTTTGCCATAGGCATCTGGTCGGCCACTGTGAGAACAGGAAGCTGGACTAGATGGGACCCAGAAGGCTCTCTTGATGTTCTTATCAGGAGCCAAATTTTAAACCTAGGTGTGTCACAAGATTTATAATCTGTGCATATGTGTGCAATGTCATGGGGTAAGGAGTGGATCATGCAGCACTTCTTTTTCATCATGCAACATAACACTTTGCTCAGTCTGTCAGACTGCATTTGGGCCCTGTTTACAAACACTGAGAGGCATCATTGTAGACAGTGGTCCCCCCCCCCCCCAGCTTAAGGAATGAACTGTGCAAGTGCAAAAAAAAAAAAAAAGAAAAGAAAGAAAGGGGGGGGGGGGGAGAAGCCTGTCAGACAATTATCTCACTTTTGATTGAAACGAAATAAATGAAGACAGAGTTGAACTCTCCTCTATTATTAAACTGTTCACCTAACCATTCACTAGCAGGTCCCAGGGCAGGTGACAGCAATGTAAAATTCAGAATTAAAAGTAGATAAAACAGTTTGCAGTCACATGAATGGGGTGTGCCCTGAAAACACATACCTCCTCCCCCAGGTTTCAAAGGCCAGCATAAAGAGGTATGTCTTCAGCATTCACCGAAAAGCTTATCGTGAAGGAGGCAGACACAGAGTTGGACTGCATTGTCATGAGATGAAATGAATTTTTTAAAAATAATAGTGCTGGCATGGGAAGAAAGTGGGACAAGAATGAATAAATATATTTGCAAGGGGAGGAGAAATGTAGGGCATGGGGAAGACCAGGAGAAGGTGCTCACATTGCTGATGTGAGAAAAATCCAGGGAGAAATTCACCACATCCCCCCCCCCCCGATTTGACCATTTCCTGATTCAGTGCTGAATCAGCTTTGATATTGGCATGAAATAGAGTGAAGGTGAGGAAGCCTTTTCAGCTTGAGGCTTCATTCCTTTCCAAGCAACCTTCTGGGGACCACATTCCCATGGCAGGTGGGCCTGGAGGCAAGAGCAGGCTGATAAATAAATATGAAACTTACGTTTCTACAGTACTCTGATTCTTAAACACACACAAATGCATGCACAGGTGCACAAACACACACACAACCTCACTATCCTCCATCCGATAAAGCAGAAAGCACTATTAGAGATCAATGACACATTCTAGAAGGGTGCAAATCAGGTAAGGCAGAGGGAGAAGGGTGTGGACAGAGGTGCACTGGTTTGGAGTCACAGGGGGTTGAATATTTATTTCTACCATCAGGTCCTAGCAGGGTCCGTGTCTCCAGCATCTTAGAGCTGCCCAATCAGCATAAAAGGAGAGCTTTATAGCCACTGAGAAGAAGTGTTTTCATGCTTTATGCCTTTCAAAGCTATTCAGAGCCAAAGGATGTGAAACAGCCCCTGAAGATTGGCTCCTAGGGTCACTGGAGAAGGCACACAGGAAGAGCACTGAGGAGCTGTTCTGCATGCCCCAAAGCATTTAGGAACACTTGAAACCTTCAGTTTCAAGAGAATGGGGTTCAAGTTCTCTTATGTACTACGGAAAGCACAACTTAATCTACTCTGGAAGAAGAGATTCTGAGCACTCCAAATTATTTGTACAAGCGTAGAAGATAGTAAATCCAGCTAAAAGGCAACACATGGAGATCTGCATTGATGGCTGCACTGCATCCCTTAATTTTTATAATTATTGTA
This sequence comes from Podarcis tiliguerta, assembly GCF_965153285.1. Lineage (NCBI taxonomy): Eukaryota > Metazoa > Chordata > Lepidosauria > Squamata > Lacertidae > Podarcis > Podarcis tiliguerta. The sequence goes on along the minus strand of NC_139553.1, from coordinate 43,496,545 downwards.
TAATTTTAACATTATTGCATAACCATACAATGTTTTATAGTCTTAGAAGTGAGCATGGGTGTGAGGAGTTATGGCTGCGACTATCATGAAGGGATCTTGGACTTCTGAATTTTTCACTCCCCTACTGGTCCCAAGAGTGAGATAGAGAGGATAAAGATTCCCCACTTCTATAACAGACTAAACTTTTTATTTCATCTTTAAAATACAGTCATACCTCAGGATAAATAGCATGTTACTTCAGGGTTCCACCGCTCGCGCATGCACAGACGGTCAAAATGACGTCACACACATGAGCAGAAGTGGCAAAACACGACCTGCACACGTGCAGACGCGCTGTCATGTCTTACGTTCTGTTCGGGATGCGAACGGGGCTCCGGAACGAGGTACCACTGTACCGTACTTTTCCATGTATAGCATGCTCCCATGTATAAGACGCCCCCTATTTTGGAGGACTAAAATGGAGGGAGATTGCCCAGAGTTGTTGCAGAGGATTGCACAGTTGTTGAGCTTTATTGGGGAGGGGGGGGTTGCCGGAAATCACTCACCCGCATTGCCGACCCTAACACTCGCATGCGTCGCAACAGCTTCCTAACGTCTGTCCCCTTGCCGGCAGAAGCAGCCTATTGCCCACCCAATTGCCGCAGCAACACCCAATCAACACCACCCCTATTGCCCACCCCCTTGCCACAGACACCAATAACACACTGCAGACCATCTCCGGCTCGCTGCATCAACCAATCCCACGTCCCCCCTGGGCACTACCCATGTATAAGACGACCCCATTTTTTAAACATTATTTTTCAGTAAAAAAAAACCTAGTCTTATACACGGAAAAGTATGGTAGATAAACTTTCACCCAAGGTTCAAAATATGCATTCTTTCTGCCTTATGAGTACTACTCAAGTGTATTAAAGTAATGGTTTTGCCACACACACTCAATTAACAGGGTAGTAGCTGTTTGCTAATTGTTTAAACTCAATCCAATTTACGCTGCTGTCAAAACAATTAATTTTTAGCAAGAGCCAATAATTATGAATTAATCAGACACCACTGATTTTTTCCCCCTACAGTGATCATTAATTCCTGTTAACATTAGAGGCAATAACAGTGCTAGTGTTGACATTGTTTTTATTCATTTTGCCAGCAATTTCATGAAGGTGTAATGGACTACTCTCACTCCTGCCACATTGACACTGTGTTGCTTCTTCTCAGGAACACAGGGTAAACACAGCCTTATAACAAATTATACTGCTGGCTCATGTTACTGTAGGTCTTTGCATGCCCAGCCCAGGTGAATCTGAATCTGGAAGGGGTAAAATAAATGGACATGACAACTGTCTGGGATTTAAATTGGCCACAACTTTTTTGATTTCAGATGTAGGTAAGCCTTTGGCATAGGCATTGGGAGTGTATCCCTCTCAGCCCCCTGCTGGGGGTCTGAGGTATGACAGGGTCTGTTTGGGAGGTACAGTCATACCTCATGTTACATTTGCTTCATGTTACAATCTTTCAACCCAGAAATACCGGAAAGGGTTACTTGTAGGTTTCACCGCTCACGCATGCATAGAAGCGCCAAATTGCACCGCGCACCTGCGCAGATACGGCGCTTCAGGTTGTGCTCTTTTCATGTTGGGAACGGGCCTCCGGAACAGATGCCGTTCACAACCAGAGGTACCACTGTATGTCCACTGCAAAACACAGGTTTACACAGATGGCCTCCCAAACACTGAGGGAAGCTCTATGGCCTGCTAGCCCTATGCAACTGCCTCTTTGGACAGAGTGTTTCCTCCAGATGCCTCTAACAGTGTACCCTGTTATTGCTGAGCCACCACGTCACCCCCACCCCAATTGGATGAAAGACTAAGGCCTAATCCGCCAAAGTTATGACTAGTGCTATGGGGAAGGCAAAAGCTGCAGCTCAGGGGAAATTGATTCCCAGCCCCAAATACAGCAACCGTCAAATGACCACAGCAAAGCCCTCTAGGCTGAAAAGGAAATGGTTGAAGCCATAAGCAACTATTGGAGGGAGGGTTCAGACTGGGTGATACTCCTGGCCAACTGAACTCCAATGCACAGGGTCGGCTGGGATAAATAGCTGGCAAACGGACTTGCCTGAAGCCTGCGACCCTCAGGTCCACCTGCCAGGCCATGACCCCTGATCGCTGCAAATTGGCTCGTTCAAATATTTGGGTTTGGCAGGAACCTGTGAGCCTCTGCAGTGGCCAAGAGGGATGCCACAATGGCTCAGCATGGTGTGGCGCAGTGGGGGGAGCCGGAGGAGGCACTGGGTCGGCCTGCAACTGCCATTCACTGAGGAAGGGAGGTAAATGGGCATTTGACACAACTTATACTAATATAATATATACTAATAACAGCAACAACAGCAGCAGCAAGAACACCCGGACCTATTTTTCCAGTTTGGTCTTTCCTTCTCCAATTACCTGCTGAGAAAGGCATGTTTTAATCAGCCACATAAAATTCTATAGATATAAAGCCAGACACACCTTGGTAGGAAGTTTCACAAACAAGGAGCCACCACTGAAATGGCCCTCCCATAGTCTGCCAAACCACATACTTCATCCCATGCAGGGAACACCAAGAGGGCTTCATTTGTTGATGTCAGAGCTGGCTCCGGGTCCCAGCTCACCAAGGACCAACGCTAGCCGGTAGTACAGTATCAAAGTCTTTATTGAAGAATAGTCTCCATTTACAAATCTCAGCGTCCCAGCTCTACGTCTGAGCTTTAGACCGGCGAAGCTCTATCTGGATCTCCGCCCCCTGTGCACCAGCTTAAAACTCTAATCTTACTCCACCTCCTCCTTCTCTCTCTCTTCCTCTGGGTCTTACTACCCCCCGGGGTCTCTTCCCTCCTGGACTCTTCTGACGCAGAGCTGGACCCCTCTGACTCCTCCCCCTCTCTTCGGCGTGCTTTAGGACCTGGCTCCCTACCCGGGCTGCCCACCTTGCCGCCCTCCTGTACATTTGAACTTGGCGCGCGCGCGCGTTTAACTTTCCTGATGACCGTTTCCTCGCTCCCTGACGAGGGTGTGGCCACTCCTGCTTCACGCTCTCCCTCTGCCTGCGCGCTCCCTGATCCCGATGCCTTGGACTCCTCCCCCCTACTGCACTCTGGGGGGGAAGCTGGTCCGGATTTCCAGCTGTTACTCTCTGAGTCCCCTCTGGCCCCTTCTTCCCGAGGTGTCCCCCTTGCCCTGACCATGGGGGCCCCTTTCTGTGAATCCTCCGAGTCACTGGAGAGACTCAGAGACCTCGGACTACTGTCGCCGCTGACATTTCCTTCCGACTCCTCCCCCTCGCTCTCCGTTTCTTCCCTCTCCTGTGACTCTGCTCCTGAACCCCTGACATCCATCCCCCCCTCGAAGCCCCCCCTTCCCCCCTCCCCTTCCTCCGGCGGGGGTGCTGGGTGCTCCGTCGTTGTGGGGGTGAATGGTGGATACAGTTCGTCCCCCGTGGCGTGCATCCAGTTAGAGAAATCCGGCTCGTCCTCCATGTCTTCGCCGACCTCGTTCTCCTCTGCTTCCATCTCCGTGCCGCCATGCTCGAACCCAACGTCCTCCCCCATCACGTCCATGTCCCTCTCACCCTCGTTCCCCTCTGGGTCCGTTCCCTGCCAAGGGCCCCTCAGCCACCTCTCCTCTCCTCGATTGTCCCACCAAAACGAGCGGTCTGAGGCAAACCCCGAGGGCGAGCCCTCCGGTGAACGTGTTTCTAATGCTGGTTCTTCGTCCGATGTGAATCCCTGGAACGTGCTGGTAGAAAGCGTGGGTGTGAAAAGCCAGTCGTCGAAATACTCGGCTGGCATGGGCCTGTGTGGGAACAAGGCATGAAACTCCTCTTTGAGGAGAGGCTCGTCCAGGGCATAGTCCGGCACCCAACTGTTGGCGCTGGCCGGGGTACCTTCCCTTGCGAGAAAATATTCTACTCCCTCCTCCCCCCATCTCGAGTCCAAAATCTCTGTGACCTGGTTGATGGGTTCTCTTCTTGGCGACTCCCTCCTTGGGGGGGCCTCCCTATACGGGTCTGGTGCCGTGCCCTGCGCCTGAAATCGGTGAGGTGCTTTGTAGGGCGTGAGCACCGACCTATGGAACACTGGGTGCATTCTGGATCCCTCCGGAAGTGTCAACCGGAAGGCCACCGGATTGATCTGTGCCTCAACTAGGTAAGGTCCTAGCTGCTTATGTCCGAGTTTCTTCTTAGCTAAAGATCTGGTCGGCACTGCGTGGGCCGCTAACCACACCCAGTCTCCCACCTGTATGTCTTCACCAACCCTCCTGTGCTTGTCAGCCTGCAGTTTGTATGCGTGCTTTGCAAGCTCTAATTGCCTCCTAAGCTGATCGTGGACTTCCTGCAATTCCGCCGCCAAGACTTCCGCTGCCTGTGGCTCCCCCTCCCCCAGTTTCTCTAATCCCGGGAAGGTTCTGGGATGCCTCCCGTTGTTGGCGAAGAACGGCGTCACCCCTGTGGACACGTGCTTCGTGTTGTTGTAAGCGAACTCAGCGAGTGGCAGGTAGTCCACCCATGTCGTCGGCTGTTGATTTGCATAGCATCTCAGGTACTGCTGCATGATGGCGTTGACGCGCTCCGCTTGTCCGTTGGTCTGCGGGTGTCTCGCCGACGCTAGGTTGATCTTGACGTTCAGGAAACCCATCAGCTTCTGCCAGAAGCTCGAAATGAACTGGCGCCCCCTGTCGGACAAGATAGACCGTGGCAGTCCGTGCACCCTGAAGACGTGGTCTATGAACAGTTTGGCGGTCTGTTCTGCCGTGGCCACCTTCGCGCACGGAATGAAGTGGGCCATTTTAGTGAACATGTCCACCACCACTAGCACTGCCGTTTTACCCCTCGAGCTGGGTAAATCCGTGACAAAGTCCAGTGCCACCCTCTCCCACGGTTCGCTCGGGGTCTGCAGCGGTTCGAGCAGTCCTGCCGGAGGTTTGTGCACTGACTTGGCCCTTTGGCAAGTGTCGCACCTCGAGACGTACTCCTCGACTTCCCCCCTCATCTTGGGCCACCAGAAATCTCTGGCAACGAGTTCCGCCGTCTTCTCCTTGCCGAAGTGCCCGGCGGTTGGCGCGTCGTGCAACTGCTGCAGTACTTTCGCGCGGAGCTCATCTCCCGGTACATAGAGTGCTCCTCTGCGGATGAGCAATCCGTCCCTTATTTGGAACTCGTCGTTTTTCACCGTGCCCTTGCGCACCTCCTCCATCTTGGCTAGAGCGAAGGAGTCCTCCTGCAGTGCTCGACGGACCGCTTCCAGGTCCACGGTTGCGGAAGCGCACGCCCACGCTTTCTGGGCGAAAATGTGCTTGGCCGCTGCTGGCGCCGCTTCTTCGAGGTATTGCGGCTTTCTGGACAGTGCATCTGCCATGATGTTGTTGTCGCCTGGGATGTATTCTATCCTGAAGTCGAAATCCGCAAAGAACTCCGCCCATCTGATGTGCCGCTGGTTCAGGAACCTTGCCGTGCGCCAGTACTCCAAGTTCTTATGATCCGTGCGAACCTGCACAGTGTGTTTGGCCCCGATGAGGAAGTGCCGCCACGCCTTGAATGCTGCATGAATGGCCAGCAACTCCCTGTCCCAGATGGTGTAGTTCTGCTCTGACTTGCTGAGCTTCCTAGAGTAGAAGGCACACGGTCTCCAGTCCCCATGCGGGTCCTCCTGCAACAGTACGGCGCCCACGGCTCTGTCTGAGGCGTCTGTCTCAACCCTCAGCGGTTTGCTGGGATTCACATGCAGTAGCTGCCCTTCGGACGAGAAGAGACGCTTGAGGTTCTGGAAGGACTGCTCCGCTTGCTCCGTCCAGATGAACTTCTTCTTCTTGGAGCTGAGCGTGTCGGTAATGGCCGCTGTCTGCATCGCGAACCCCTTGATGAATTTGCGGTAAAAGTTGGCGAACCCCACAAACCGCTGGACCTCCTTCCGATTGCGCGGGCTCTTCCAATCCAACACCGCGCGAACCTTGGCGCTGTCCATGGCGAGCCCCTTGTCCGACAGCTTGTAGCCCAGGAAATCCACCTCCTTCCTGTCGAACTGGCACTTCTCCAGCTTTGCGTACAGCCGATGCTCCTGCAGTCGCTGCAGAACCTCCTTGACGTCCCCCTCGTGGGTCTCCTCAGATTCTGAGAATATCAGGATGTCGTCCAAGAAGCAGACGCATTTCTTGTAGAGAAGACCCGCCAGGACGTGATGCATGAACGCTTGAAAACAGTGGGCGCCATTTTGTAAACCGAAGGGCATAACTCTATATTCATATGTGCCCAGGGGCGTGAACATGGCAGTCTTCCACTCGTCCCCCTCCCGTATGCGGATCAGGTTGTACGCCCCTCTCAGATCCAACTTTGTAAAAACGCGTCCTTTCCTCACCGTTGCAAGCAGGTCATCTATTTTGGGCATTGGAAAGGCTGTGGGCTTGGTCTTTGAATTTAAGAGCCTGAAATCCACTACAAGTCTTTTTTGGGGCGTGTCCTTTTTCTTCACAAAGAATACAGGACTGCCCCCTGCTGCTTTCGACTCCCGGATGAAACCGCGCTTTAAGTTGAGGTCTATGAACTCCTTGAGCTCCTGCAGCTCGTCTTCAGACATGGAATACAGTTTCCCGGCTGGCAGCGTCGCCCCTGGCAGGAGGTCAATCTGGCAGTCATAGGGCCTGTGGGGAGGCAGCTTGTCTGCTTCCTTCTCGCAGAAAACCTCCAAAAACGCTGCGTACTTGCGTGGCACTGCTTGCAGCGTGCTCAATTGTAGCTGCGTGTCTTCCCCTCCTTCTTCTTGGCTACGAAGAATGCAATGTTCCGCACAATAGGAGGAACCGAAGGTCAATTGGCGTTGGTACCACGCCAATGCTGGACTGTGCCTGTGCAGCCAACTCATGCCCAAGACTACCGGCGTGCCTGACAGTTTGGTGACGTTGAAGCTGATGACCTCTTGGTGATTTCCAATCCGCATCACCATTGGTTGCGTTTGTTGCACCACTTGCCCCCCTAGCAAGTCCCTGCCATCCACTGTGACAACCTTCAGGGGCAGTGTGGCTGGCAGCAGTGGTATATTGTGCTGCTGAATAAAATCCAGTCCTATAAAGTCGGCGTTGCTGCCGGAGTCAATGGTGATCGGCACTTCCAGAGTGCTTCCGTTGGGCAGTTGGAGAGACGCTGTAAGCTGCACCACTGGTTTGGGTGGGAGGGGGTCTGTGGGCTGCAAAATCCCTGGGGATTGTTTCATTGATTTGTCTGGCTGGACCCCAGTACCTCTTCCTCCAGCCAGACTCTGTCGTTTCCCTGCTGCGTTGCTTCTGTCACTGTTGCTGATGCTGCAGTGTGCTTGTGGAGCCTCTGGGGACACTCTTTCGCCATGTGTTGAGCACTGTCGCAGATGTAGCACTTCCTGTTCCCTCTAGGAGGCTTCGTCTTGACTGCTCCCGGCGTCAGGGCTCTGGTAGCTGACTGAGCCCTGGCACCTCCGAGCTCCATCGGTTCCTCTCCCCCTCCCTGCGAGGGCGTGGACTGCGCACGCGCTGCTTCTTTGGGATAGAAGGGAGGTGCTCTGGCTGGTGCCCTTCCCCAACGTCCTTCTTCTCTGTTGCAAGGACGTTCCTCCAGATGCACCCCGATCTCCAGAGCCCTCTGGACCACTTCCTGGGTGCTCCTTGGCCTCTCCCCCCTTCCAATCTCGGCTTTTACTTCTGTATTCAAGCCCTCCCAAAAGAGATCTCTCACTGGCGCAGAAGCTTTGTCCCATCCCAGTGCATGAACCAGTGCGAAGAAACGCGTATGGTACTGACGCACGCTGGCTTTGCCTTGCTTAAGTCCATGTATGTCTCTCCTGGCAATATCAACGTCTATCTTTGATAAAAAACACGAGTCCATAGCTTTAATGAAAGCCTTCGCGTCTTGGAGCGCCGGATCATTGTCCCTCCATAAATTTCTCAGCCACGTTTTGGCTTCACCATGCAAATGGGATAGGATAAACCCCACTTTCTCTCTTTCATCTCTAAAGTCTTTGTCAAGCAGATCCAGCGCAAACAACAGGTCTGCTCTAAAGTTGGGGTACTGCTGTAAACTCCCGTCAAAATGGGATACAAGGCTGCCTCCCCTCTTTCCCAATCCAATGCCCTCTGCTTTGGATCCAGGTGGCCCCTGTTTGGAAATCACGTCCAATCTTACTTGGAGATCCCGGTAGGCGCTACTCATTTCCTCCTCTCTTTTTCTGGATGCAATTACCTCCGTGCTGAGTCGTGTCACAGCTTCTTGCAGGGCGGATATCTGCTCTTCCGTCGTCATCTTGCCTGAGTTCTGTGAGCTCTTGAAGCACCCCTCCTCTGCCCTCGCTGCGTCAACTCACGTGGCGAGGTTCTTGGTGCCAAAACTTTAAGAAGGGAGATAGAGCTTACTGTCAGAGCTGGCTCCGGGTCCCAGCTCACCAAGGACCAACGCTAGCCGGTAGTACAGTATCAAAGTCTTTATTGAAGAATAGTCTCCATTTACAAATCTCAGCGTCCCAGCTCTACGTCTGAGCTTTAGACCGGCGAAGCTCTATCTGGATCTCCGCCCCCTGTGCACCAGCTTAAAACTCTAATCTTACTCCACCTCCTCCTTCTCTCTCTCTTCCTCTGGGTCTTACTACCCCCCGGGGTCTCTTCCCTCCTGGACTCTTCTGACGCAGAGCTGGACCCCTCTGACTCCTCCCCCTCTCTTCGGCGTGCTTTAGGACCTGGCTCCCTACCCGGGCTGCCCACCTTGCCGCCCTCCTGTACATTTGAACTTGGCGCGCGCGCGCGTTTAACTTTCCTGATGACCGTTTCCTCGCTCCCTGACGAGGGTGTGGCCACTCCTGCTTCACGCTCTCCCTCTGCCTGCGCGCTCCCTGATCCCGATGCCTTGGACTCCTCCCCCCTACTGCACTCTGGGGGGGAAGCTGGTCCGGATTTCCAGCTGTTACTCTCTGAGTCCCCTCTGGCCCCTTCTTCCCGAGGTGTCCCCCTTGCCCTGACCATGGGGGCCCCTTTCTGTGAATCCTCCGAGTCACTGGAGAGACTCAGAGACCTCGGACTACTGTCGCCGCTGACATTTCCTTCCGACTCCTCCCCCTCGCTCTCCGTTTCTTCCCTCTCCTGTGACTCTGCTCCTGAACCCCTGACAGTTGATCTTACCTTTTACTGGTAGGTTGGTATGGAATACACAACACATTTTTAGAAGTGGGTGCCATTAGAAAAAAAAGTGCTACATTTTGATCTAAGTTGTATCATTGCTCTAGCAAGCATTTTTTGGGGAACAGTGTAAGGCAGTCATCTCTTACTCTGGCAGCACAGAGAAAAGGAGAAACGTATTTAACAGGAAGGAAGGAAGGGAATGTAGGAAAATTCAGAGCCAATGGAGGCATATCCACACACACACTGACTGGTTTTAAGTAAGATATCAGACAGGTAAAACTGTCAGAGGACAAACAAAAGTATTTGTTACAATTACGAGCTCATAATGTCTAGATGATTCCACATGTAAAAAAGGGCGTCATTTAAAATTTTGAGCTATTCAAAGAAAATGCATGGAATTCAAATGACATCTGTCCTATGATGCCCTCTCCAAGGCAAACTTTGCTTATTGGTTTTCTGAATAGGTGCTCATTATGTTCCATGTAGGATGGATATAAGATGCTGCCATGTCAATCAAAGCTTGGAGACTGATGTTCATTTTTCAATATTGCTTGATTGCATCTCTCCTGTCTACACAAGCCCACACATCTGCATGCTCCCTGGAAATGAATAGTTGTCAAAAGAACAAAACATGTATTATCCGTGCTCTACACTGACTTTCACAATGCTGAATAAAATAACAAAGAGACTCTCTGAATTGCATGACAGTTTCGGGGGGGAGGGGGGAAGCCACATCAGAAGGACTGAAAGAGGATGAAAAACATAATGCTTTACTTGAAGAAGACGTGAAGCTGCTATTTCAAATGTAAGGACCTTAATGATGTGTAAGGAAAGGAGGAAAAGTTTATTCCAGTAGGAAGATTGGAGGGATTTTTTTTTGGGGGGGGGGACTTCTGGGGAGACAATATTTTTGCTGGATTGTGCACAAAAGTTCAAGCGTTTCTCCAGACTACACACACAAAATTGAAACTGCCGAGAAATTTTGGACAGTGCCTTATCATTCACTTAGTCCATCTAGGTCAGTTTCATGCACATTGATTAGCAGTACGTCTCTTTGGCTTCAGACATAAGTCTTTTCCCTACCCTTCCTGGAGATACCAGAAATTTATTTACCTGTTTAAATAAAATTTATATATCGCTTGGTTGTAAAACAAACAAACAAAAACAAACAAACTTCAAAGCAGTTTCCCAAAAAGAATGAAACAACTAAATTATCAGTAATAAATAAATAAATTATATATAGTTAAAATCAATGTTAAACAGTCGTTGTGGCAGCTCAGCCAGCACCACCCTTTTCCCGTATTCCATTGGCAGTGAGTGTATATAGGGGGCACAGGTGGGGACACTAATGTGCAATACAATATCCCTACAGTGGTACCTCGTGTTACATACTTATTCCATTCCAGAGGTCCGTTTGTAACCCAAAACCACTGGTAACATGAGGCGTGCTTTCTCTAATGGCGCCTCCCGCTGCTGCCATGCCTCCGGAGCATGACTTCCAGGTTAGCGGAGCATGTAACCTGCAGCATTCGTAAGGGGGACGGTACGTAACACGAGATACCACTGTATTTTCATCTAAGGAATGTTAGAGGGTGTGGCATTGTAATGGGAACTGAGGAAGAAACCGGAGGCCTCACCTCACTTCATGGAAGCCATCATACTGTAAATGGTGTCTCCCTATCTGTTGACTGTTCGGATGGAAAACAATTGCAATTCATTGTGTTTATTCAGTGAGTGAACTATACTGTGTTGGAATGAGACAAAACCACACATAGGGAAGACCCATTGAAATCACTGGGACCTAAAATGAAGGAGCTGGTATGATTCCCATTTGCATGGAATCACTTCTTTGGTGTGTAAACACCTGAACTTTGGAACTCCCTACCTATCGATGTTAGGCAGGCATCACCAATGTGCTCTTTTAGACACCTGAAAATTTTCATTTTGATGGACCTACACAGAAACATGACACAATTACGTACGTTCTTAAATTAGGTTCAGATGCTTTCATTGGTTTTTATTATTATATAAAAAAACCACAGCTTTGAGATATATTTTTAGTGCATATTTGATTGTATATTTTTTAAAAAATCAAAGAAGCGTTTGCCACCCTTTGGGATATAAAATATGCAAATAAGATAGCAGGCAGAGGACACAGCATTGGCTGCCCTTTCTGTAATAAGTCTTTTGCCATGACCTCCTGGTTTGGCTCCAAATGCACCTTAATGTGTGAAGTAACCGTTATGCGTGTCAAAAGCCAAAACCTCAGGGAGACAACTGTCACGGCTAAGGGCAAAAGAGAAAGCTGCATTTCATTCAGTGTGCGGAGCTTTGAATGTGCAAGAACTTAATTGCAGACTTAACTCCACCAGTCCCCCGCCTCTTCTGCGCAGCTTCCCCACAGCACAAAACATTCATTATTAGATTTTCTTTTGCCACCAAGACATTCAGAACACTATTTTATTTTCCCTCCTTAGCTATCGTCAGTTACTGGTGTTAAAACCACCAGCATCCCCACCCCACCCAAAACAACAACAACAACCCAGGCTGAGGTTTTTACTTCATTTTACATTAATGGCCAACAGCCCCCCCCCTTTTCTGCTGAAAACTCTCCCCCACCTCCTTTTCTCATTAAGCCACAGGTTCCACCAGACATAGAAGATCAGGGGGTGAGAAGAGAGAAGGCAAGGGAAATAAAAACACAGAGAGAAAAGTCCTGCAGAGCACAATGACAAGGTCAGGCTGATAGCTGGTGATTTGAAGGAACAGAATATCTGTCTTAGACAACAAAGTCAGTGTGGCTTGGAGGGGAGGGGTGGTAGCTTCTCATCAGGCTGGGGGACAAAGGCAGTCTTCACTGTTTATATTGCTGTATCTCTCTCTCTCTCTCTCTCTCTCTCTCTCTCTCTCTCTCTCTTGCTATTTCTCTAGAAAAAGAGGTGCCGGAACTCACCATGAATGCCTTCCTTGTTCTTTTATAATGGCAATAGCGCTCACCTGAGAGGTGCCAGAAATGCGTTCCGGTGAGTTCTGGCTGAAAAAAGCCCTGATATATTTCCAAGAAATATACCGTAAGGACATTGGAAGAGCCTGCTGGATCAAGCCGACTTCCCATCTAGTCCAGCATTATGTTCTCACAGATGGCCAACCAGATGCCTGTGGGAAACCAACAAACAGTACCTTAGTGCAACAGCACTCTCAACACCTATGGTTTCCAGCAACCAGCATTCAGAACATCGCTGCCTCTGGCCAAGAGTGGACCTTGCCAATTTGCTAGAGGAACCTGGGTGCTGGTGTGAGTTGTCAGAGCAGCCCCGAAGAGCCCCCTCCCAAGTTGGCGACAGTGCTGGTGGATATTTTGTGCAGCAGAGCTCCCTATAACAACCCCACCTCTTTGTCTTTCCTCCTGCTCCCCACCCTCTGCTCCTCCTGCTCGTCCCCAAGAGCAGCCTTTCATCAGATGTGGTGACTGATGAACATCAGGCAAGGCTCTTAATTTAGCACAGCCAAGTCGCATTTCCCTGGTTGCTTTCTTACCACGACCAATTTCTAGTGCACATACCGCTGCATGTTTACCCCAGACAGCAAGGGCCTTAAGCAGCACTTACTTTCAAGTAAAGTGTGCACTGGGGTGCCACCTCCAAGTTAGTGCTTTTCTACCAGCACCTTGTCAGAAGTAACAAAAAGGAAAGTGAGATATTGTCAGAAGTTATTGCCTCTGTCTTCCAGATTTGGTATACCAGTCTGGTGTACCAACATTATGGGAGTACAGCTCATTGAACTTGGTGAGATTTACTTTTGAGTAGACATTTATAGGATTGTGCTGTTATATCCTATAAGAATCATTTGTGATGGTTGAATTACGTCAGGTTCCCCCCCCCCCTGGAGATTGGGGGTGGGGATTGCTGATACATCTCTTTGCCAAGGGCACAAGGGAGCCTAGGTACACCTTTGCCTCTGACTGTGCAGACAAAGCATAGCCATGTAAGCTAGTGGCCATTTATGCCCCTATCCCCCATGAATTTGTCAAATTCTCTTTGAAAGCCATCTAGGTTGGTTGCCATCACTGCCTCCTGTAGGACAAGTTACATAGTTATGCGCTGCATGAAGAAATACTTTTTATCTGTCCTGGGGGTGTCCAGGAGCTCTTGTGTTATCAAGGAGAAAAATTGTTCTCTATTCACTTTCTCCTTGCCATGCATAATTTCATGAGCTTCTATCATGTCACTTCTTACTCTTCTTTTTGCTAAACTAAGAAGTCACAAATGCTGCTGTCTTTCCTCATGGGAGAGTCACTCCAATGATCAATTTTGTTGCCATTTCCTGAACCTTTTCTTACTTGCCAAAACCATTTCTGAGGTAAGAACCATGCACAGTATTCCTAATGCAGTTGCACTGCTGATTTGCCTAACAGTGTTACGATATCTGCAGATATTAAATTATCTTTTGTGAGCTGTAGCAAGGAAGTGGACTGGATGAGGGCCAAAAATATGTGCTTTAATCGTAGGAAGATGGAGGCTCTTTGGGTGGTTGACTCCCATGTTTGATATATTGGAAAGTTCTGGATGGGGTTACAAAGTCCTAAGCAACTTAGGTCCAGGATATCTCAGGGATAGCCCAAACTCTTATATCCCAGCTCAATCACTGAAATCATCTGCAGGAGTGTCATTGATTGTTCCCCAAGTTACTGAGGCTTGTTTGACAATGAGAAACCAAGCTTTTTCAAGGGGGGCCACTAGGGGCGCATCGGAAGATGGCTGACAATAACATCTCTCCGACCCACACGAGGTAATTAAGAGGCTGTGATGGGAGTAAACAGCCTCCCTGCCCCCCAAGCCTGTGGGGGGGGGGACTGCCCTTGCCTGCTGTGACCTATACCACCCCCAAATTTGTGTGGGTGGGGGCGCTAGGCAGAAAGCCCTCCTGTGGATCTCGGCAGTCCTGGATGCTGTCTCTGGTTCGCGACCCTAGCTGCAGTAACTTCAAAAGAAACAATTAGGAGGAAGCGAATGCACATACTTCAAGGAAGAAGGGGGAGTAAAGACTGCTAACTGAAGAGATTGCTGATAAATAAGATGGGTCGGAGGGACAAGAATAAATCATGAGAAGACACACCAAGGCTGGTGTGTTCGGCAAGGACTGGATGGGGAAGGGGGGGAAACTTTCCTTTCTTTTCTCTATGTGATTAACCAAGAATCCCCCCCCCCCACAAGTCACAAGTCAGAAATGCCGTTTAAATGACTTAAGCTGTGGATTTAAGACTGTGTGGAGATAATTTTCTAACCAAAGCATGTCTTAAGAAGATCATGGAAAATATAAGAGCTTTGGAATGACGCAGTAAAAAATACCGTCGCCATTTTGGCAAGTTCTGTCGGAAGACTTAAGCCTGGGAGGAGGAACAGAGTTGTTTTTATATGGTGGGTGAGCCTCCTCAGGGGGGCTTAAGAGCGACAGATTTCCGAGATCAATGATGGAAAGAGTGATGTTATTTATGAAAGCGATGATATATGGAAACCATCTTGATATGAGGATTGGACGAACGGAAAATTCACACAGGATTATAATTGGTGCTTACCTGCTTAAGGAGATTATCAGAAGAGATCATAAAGGAAAAAAGAAAAATATACGAACAAGATGAGATGTGGAAACAGCAAGATAAGACTGGATAGAATTATGAACATTATTTGGACAGAATTGTGGATATTAATGCAGTAGCAAGAAGATGATCGGAATCCCCCCTCGGAACTTGAAATATGGGTCCCCTCAAGAAAATTTAAAATTTGGTTTTGTAATTCAGAATTTATGTGATGTGATTTGATTGGTCAGTTAATAAAAATTATTATTTATTTATTTTTTTAAAAAAAAGTCAATGAGAAACCAAGCTTTTTTGTGTCATTGGCCCAATCCTGTGGAATACTTTGCCAATAAAATCATAGAATTGTAGAACTGCAGAAGTGGAAGGGATCACAAGGATCCTCTAGTCCAGGCATCCCCAAACTCGGCCCTCCAGATGTTTTGGTACTGCAACTCCCAACATCCCTAGCTAACAGGTCCAGTGGTCAGGAACTGTGGGAATTTTAGTCCCAAAACTGCCGGAGGGCCAAGTTTGGGGGTGCCTGCTCTAGTCCAATCCCCTGCAATGCAGGAATCCTTTGCCCAATGTTGAGCTTGAAACCAAGACCCTGAGATTAAGATTCTCATGTTTTACTGACTGAGCTATCTGGGTTCAGCTGGTGCCTTCTGTGCCAACTATGAAATGGTTCCTGAAAACCTAAATCTTTCCACAATGGTTAATTTATGTCTGGTTTTAACTGTTTATGGTTTTATTGTATGGTTCTATGGTCTTATTGCTATGAACTGTTTCAATTTCTTTTATGATGTAGCAGTTTAAATACACACACACACACACACACACACATGAATCTTGATCCCTGATTGACTTGATCATGTCACCAACCAGAAGAACTCACTTTTTAAAGTAAAAGTGTGAGAGGGACAGGGAACATATGTCAATGGCAGGGATTCAAGGCACATCCTTACCATTCACTTTCCCACACATTTTCCTCCCATACATGCCCCCACCTAAATTTGTCTACAGTGATAGTTTACAGTGCAGTAATGATGAGAGAGGCACACATGGTTGTATGCAACCAAGTTATATTCAACATAGGCCTAATAGAATTAGTGGGCCTAATTTAGCCATGACTATTATATTGAATGGCTGTACTCTGAGTAGGACTAACAATGGCAACTACTCACAGCTTGTTTACTGACATTTGCAATAAGACCTGATCCACCAATATATGCAGACGACATCATCCAGAGTAGTGTGGGAAGAACCACAGAAATTGCAACTGTCTCACTCCATGTGTAAACTTAGATCTGCATTGATCCTGGCCAGCCATACACCATGACAACACATTACCATCCTGTGCTCTCTGATAGTCCACTATGCTAATCTAAGGGGTGTGCATGTATTTCTGTTTTAAATAGAGACTTCAGGGCTTTTTTAATGGTAAAGAAAGCCTCTTTCAGTTTTCAGGGTGTAACCTCAGTCTGAAATCTGAGTTGAAATATGTGACTCTTGAATTATGAATGCATGAATATTCTACAATAAATTAACTGTGGGGAAACTCAACTGTTGAGATGTGGCATGCTTATGAGCCTATGACAAGCTTAATTAACATCAGTGGAGTACATGAAAGAAGCAAGAATTGGGTCAGAGAAGGAAAGCAGTTAGAAAACTGTCCCCCCACCACCACTTCATGCCACTGGCTTTGCATATTCCCAACCAGATGCCCTTGGAAATAGGAGGTTGCCTGCATTTAAATTGCTACCACTTGTGTAATCAGGATACATAGGTGCTAGGACAGCTTTATGGACCGAGCCAGCCCAAAGCATTTATTGCCTGAAGCAAGGAATGAGAGGTGTAGTGGTCTGGAGTCACAGGGAGTTATTATTTCTGCAACAGGGTCCCAGTCTCCAGCATCCCAGAGCATCCAGCTCCATAAACAGGGAACTTCTTAGCAGTCAAGAAGAAGTCTTCTCATGTTTTGTGATGATTGGAGCCAATTAGAGTGAAAGGAGGTGAATCATTGCCTGATGATTGGATCCCACAGTCATGCTGCAGAAAGTACACTGAAGAGTTGTTCTGTATGCTGCAAAGCTAAGGCTTTAGGAATGCTGAAAATACAAGGTGCATCACTTTCAGGAGAATGGTTTAAGGTCTGTTACGTACATTGGAACTTCAAGGAAAACACAACTTCAGTCATTCCAAAAGAATCAATTGGAGCACTCCAAATAGGAGAGCTGCATTGATCTTTGCAATGCATCTGTTAAGCATTAAAAGATTATTGTATAATCTTGGAAGGTTTTATAATCTAAGAGGTGGGCATGGCTGTGATGGATAATGAAGCATCCCTGTGCTTCTAGAATCATAGAATCATAGAATCATAGAGTTGGAAGAGACCACAAGGGCCATCGAGTCCAACCCCCTGCCAAGCAGGAAACACCATCAGAGCACTCCTGACATATGGTTGTCAAGCCTCTGCTTAAAGACCTCCAAAGAAGGAGACTCCACCACACTCCTTGGCAGCAAATTCCACTGTCGAACAGCTCTTACTATCAGGAAGTTCTTCCTAATGTTTAGGTGGAATCTTCTTTCTTGTAGTTTGGATCCATTGCTCCATGTCCGCTTCTCTGGAGCAGCAGAAAACAACCTTTCTCCCTCCTCTATGTGACATCCTTTTATATATTTGAACATGGCTATCATATCACCCCTTAACCTCCTCTTCTCCAGGCTAAACATGCCCAGCTCCCTTAGCCATTCCTCATAAGGCATCGTTTCCAGGCCTTTGACCATTTTGGTTGCCCTCCTCTGGACACATTCCAGTTTGACAGTGTCCTTCTTGAACTGTGGTGCCCAGAACTGGACACAGTACTCCAGGTGAGGTCTGACCAGAGCAGAATACAGTGGCACTATTACTTCCCTTGATCTAGATGCTATACTCCTATTGATGCAGCCCAGAATTGCATTGGCTTTTTTAGCTGCCGCGTCACACTGTTGGCTCATGTCAAGTTTGTGGTCAACCAAGACTCCTAGATCCTTTTCACATGTACTGCTCTCAAGCCAGGTGTCACCCATCTTGTATTTGTGCCTCTCATTATTATTATTATTTTTTGCCCAAGTGCAATACTTTACATTTCTCCCTGTTAAAATTCATCTTGTTTGTTTTGGCCCAGTTCTCTAATCTGTCAAGGTCGTTTTGAAGTGTGATCCTGTCCTCTGGGGTGTTAGCCACCCCTCCCAGTTTGGTGTCATCTGCAAATTTGATCAGGATGCCCTTGAGTCCATCATCCAAGTCGTTGATAAAGATGTTGAATAAGACCAGGCCCAATACAGTCACTCTTCTCCAGGATGAAGAGGAACCATTGATGAGTACCCTTTGGGTTCGGTCAGTCAGCAGTTACAAATCCACCGAGTGGTAGCATAGTCAAGACCGCATTTTACCAGCTTCTTTACAGGCTTGTAATTCTGTCAAAAAACGAGATCAGGTTAGTCTGACATGACTTATTTTTCAGAAATCCATGCTGACTATTGGTGATCACAGCATTCCTTTCTAGGTGCTCACAGACTGTTTGCTCCAGAATCTTCCCTGGTATTGATGTCAGACTGACTGGGCGGTAATTATTTGGGTCCTCTCTTTTCCCCTTTTTGAAAATAGGGACAACATTTGCCCTCCTCCAGTCTGCCGGGACTTCGCCTGTTCTCCAGGAATTCTCAAAGATGACGGCCAGTGGTTCTGAGATCACATCTGCCAGTTCTTTTAATACTCTTGGATGCAGTTCATCTGGCCCTGGAGACTTGAATACATCTAAACTAGCCAAGTATTCTTGTACTATCTCCTTAGTTATTCTGGGCTGTGTTTCCTCTGCTGAATCATTTGCTCCAAATTCTTCAGGTTGGGCATTGTTTTCTTTATCGGAGAAGACTGACATCTTGTCAGGCCCACAGATCACTGCTTCTGTTCCCCTCAGTAGGGAATCCCCTATCACCACTACACGCTTCCTCTTAGGTTTGGTCGGGGTTCTTCCGTGAGCTGTCCATTCCAAGGTCACCTGCACATTCCCTGAGGACTGACTTTGCTGCTCGTCTTCATGTACCTGATCCACTGTAATGAGGGAGAGATCCTCAAATGGAGTCTGCTCTTCGTCTTCCATGCTAGGGGAGAGGACCTCAAAGTGATTGTGTATTTCTAAACAATCAGAGCGAACCCTGGCCTCCTACTTCTTTGTCATGTTTCTCTATATATCGGGCTCCTGTGTTGGTGAACTAGCCTCCTTCTCAAGGGAGTCCCTTGTCTCCTCCTTGGTGGAGACGGTGTGCTCTGTTCCTTCCAAGAAGAGCTCCAGCTCTCTAATTCTTTGGAGCATAGCTACACGTTCCTCCAGTTGCTGGACTTTGTCTTCTAAGAGGGCAATCGACATGCAATTGCTGCAAGTAAAGCTGCCTGCAACCTTTGGCAAGATGGCAAACATTGTGCATGAACCGCAGGCGACTGCAGCTGTTCCTTCCCCCTCCATCTTGAGAACGTGTCGTTGGGGGTGGCTACAGCAGTCCTCCATCATAAAAAGTGTGAAGACAGGACAAATAACTCCCCCCCCCCAAAAAAACCTGGGTCTCCCCCAACAAACGTTTGAGACTAGCTCCCCTAAATTTAAAAGATGGATCAAAATGCGCGTGCCGCTAGGCGCGCGCTGCTGCTCTGCTAGCTCTGATAAGCTCCTCCCACAGCTAATCACCTGCCTCAACAGAAATCCTGCCCCCTCTGACCTTTGCACAGGGAGAGCAGCTAATCAGCCACAAAGAAACACACACACACCATCTGAATGTGACAATAAACTACTACAACGGACAATGTTGTTATGAGTTTGTGGATGCATTGCTTCCCCTAAATTCCTGGTTCTAGTGAGTGTTGGAGTTTAATCAATGCTTGGAATATTAAGATGGGCTGCCAGACACTGAATTTAGCAGTGTGAAAAATAAAGGCAAACCAGCTTTTCCATGCTCAGGAAATCACCTGGGAGATGTGGTGCCATTAGCAGGAAACAAAGACAGGGTGGTGGGCTATCAGCAAAGCAAAGACTCTGTGCCAGCCAGCAGATGGAGGGAGACACATCTTAGATAGTGAACAGAGACAAAAGGGAAGTAGTTGGTTTAGGATTTTAGTTGGTTGTGGTGTGATCCAGAGGAAAAAAGTTTCAGTCTGTTTAATGCAGCAAGTTGGAGAGCAGGGTCAGAGCATGATGTGGGCTGCCTATTTGAGCTGGAGGCTGCAGCAGTGGGAGAGATGTGAGCCTCCTGGAGTTTATTGCTGGGAGCCCCTCCATCATTGGCTCATGTTGTATATATGTGTAAATAAACCATATATCATAAAGACAACACAGAGAGAAAATGTGTGAAAGTAGGTTGCAGGATTCAGCACAGCATCTGTGTAGGCTATACCCTGGTGCCTTTTATCACCTTCTACCCCAGGAAAAAGACATAATAAAAACAAAGGATTCAGCCAAAGTCAAGAATACACACACACACACACACACACACACACACACATCCATCCCAAAGAGGGGGGGGGTGGAGAAATTAAATGCATTCCTTAACAGACTAATGAAAAGGATTTAAAGAGGAGTTGGTTTATTTATTAGGAGTTATATAAAAAGCTAGTAAAGCAACTGCATAACATGTACTTTGTGTATTTTTTTAAAAAAGAACATAAACCCACATCTGGAGACCAATAGGAGATTTACCATTTTCTTAGGAGGCAATTATGTACTTAGTAAACTGTTTTGCAGTTTTACGACTTTGGGATTTGCAGATATGAATGCTTTCCATGGGAACTTCTATGAAGAAGGAACATCTAATAAGACTTCAGTTGGTATTAAAAAGAATCTAGCTCTCTTGTTTATCACTTTTATTTAAAACAATTGTGAGTTTTCTTGTTTTATCAACAGATTGGGATGCTTTGGGTCTGTGTGTATGTTTGTGCGTGTTTTAGATAAGGACTTAAGCTCATCTGCTCTGTGGCCAATTCTCAGACCTAACAAGAGCCCTTGGACCAGATGCTGGAAACAAACAGAATGAACCAGATGGATCCACACATCTTCCTCCAGCTTCCCAGCAAAGCTCACAAATATATCCCACTTATATTAAGCAGGGTTTTTTTTTTCTTACTAGAACTTTATGCTTTCAAGAAGATTTCTATTGTACATTACCAATTGTCAGGAGTGATAATAATATTGCTGCAAATTTAGCCTTCCATTCTTCCTTACTAGATTTTCGGAGTTTTCTAGTCAACTTTGCATTTCCTCTACTTATTAATAGGCACTATAAATGCAAAAGTAGAAGCTTATATTTTACTTCCTTTATTATCACAGAAGCTGGTTTGCTATGGCTTTACAGTTTGCATTTGGCATATAAAGTTTTTATTGCCCTTTTCCTTACTGGCATCAGGTACAGTACAATAAAATAAACATAGATGCAATGTCAAATGATGTCTTTATTTAACTGAGTGAAAAAAGGGAGGGGGTATTTTCTTCTTTGCTTGAGGAGCCTCAGATCTATACAGTGGTACCTTGGCTTAAGAACAGCTTAGTTTATGAACAACTTGGATTAAGAACACTGCAAACCCAGAAGTAGGTGTTTTGGTTTATGAACTTTGCCTTGGAAGCAGAACATGTTCCACTTCCTGTTGAGTGTGTTCCATTTGTAAATTAAGTCCCCACTGCTATGGGAAAGCATGTTTTGGTTTAAGAACAGACTTCCGGAATGGATTAAGTTCGTAAACCAAGGTACCACTGTATTACATTGCACCCCAAGGCAGTAAGCCAAGGGTGAGAAACATTTTTCAGTCTGAAGCCTGCATTCATTCCCCAGCAGACTAATGCCTACAAAAATCACACAGATAATTTCTCTGCTGCTACTCCAGCAAATAGGTTTAATAATGTTATCATTTTGGGGGGATGACAACTACCTTAAACCCTAGAAATTAATAAATGGTAGGATTTTTATTATTGGGGTGAATTGAAAATACAAGCTGCAGAACCACACCAGACAAGGAAACCCTAGGCTGGCTTATACAAGCCAGCCTGGACAAGCTAGGGCCATAAAGAAACAATACAGGACCATTGAGGGCCATTGGCAATGCAAGAGAACTGCCCTTTCCCCTTGCCCTGAGGTATAAACAGAGAAAGCGGATTTAGATGGTTGCCAGGGGAGGTGACAGGAAAAGATTGTATTTAGTAAAGTGTGCTGGAAGAAGAACAAAGACAGAGATTGATCTTGGGCGAGTTGGCTGAAGGCTGGCTGGGAGAGATGCCTTGGACTCCAGTCCTGCACTGCTGTGGGTTACAAGCCCTCTTTGAGATGGCCGTGGTATAAGATCTGGACTCCCTTCAGGTAAATTCAGGTGTATTTATGTGAATAAATTATATTTCTTAAAGCTATAACAGTCTCCGCCATGTCTTTAATTCTCCAAAGGAGCTTCCTGGTTGACAGCCAAGACTTCTGGAATCCCAGGCACAGCTTGGCATGGATTGGGGTGGGCTGTAACAATAAGATGTCCAATACTAGGTCAGAGTAAAGGTCCATCTAGCTCAGAATTATCTACACCAGAGATGGGGAAGCTGTTGCGGGACTATACTTCCCATCATATCTGACTTTTGGCTTTGCTGGCAGAGGCTGATAGGATATAGGAACATCTGGAACATTGTCCCATCCAGCTCAGAATTGTTTATTGTGACTGGCAACAGCCCTCTATGGGCTTAATCAGGGGTATTTCTCAGCCCTGCCTGAAGACACTGAAGATGGAACCTAGGAATTTCTGCATACAGAGCAATTTCTAGGTTCAGCCCCCAGCGCTGCACGTTTCCATGTGTTCTATCTATGGTGACGTGAAGGGTCACTCCAGGATTTCCTGCAGGGGACTTCCTCAGCCCAATTTGGAGATGTCAAGAATTGAACCTGGAACCATCGGTACTTAAAGCATATGCTCCTCCACTGAGTTATGTCCCTAAAGTTCACATTGTATTTGAGGTAAATATTGACTGAATATCAAGACTTGTATGTTATGGGCCCAAAAACATTAATTTAGGCATACATGATGGCAGCCTTCTGCCTCAAGAGACAATGGAGTGTGCTTTTGGTGGCAAATCACCTGCTTTGGCTGAAGAGATCAGTAATTTGTAACTGCTGCCTCTGACATGATTTTTACTTGTTTGCAGCACTGAAATGACCTCTCTGGGGCTCAAGCTTGGGCATGTATATGGAGGTCCCGGGCTGCTCAGATGGGCTTCACTGATGGAGGAAACCAGAGCAAACATTTGGCACCAGCTTGGCTGCAGGAGTTGCCAGAAAGAGGCATACAAGACACCATCCAACCGCCTTAGGGACTCCACTCCGGAATTGTGTAGCATTTTTCTTCTCTTGAAGATGCCCCACAAGGCAGTGGATATAGATTTTCCCTCAGGGTTTTCTCCTGAAGGTTTTCTCATGAATCCCAATGTAAATGTTTTAAGTTTTTGTATCAAACTAGTATATATTTTGATGAATGACATTGTATACATTGCAGCAGCCTTTGGCTATAAGCAATAAACTTGACTGACTGAATAAGTATATCTGCTATCTAGGCAATATCTCTAAAATATACTAGAATCAAATAATTGATTCAAATTCAATTTCAAAATTTTGACATGCTTGCATCCCTCAGCTCCATTTTCCTATTGTTTCCTAGAGAAATTCAGATACCTGCTTATAATTAAGAAACAGTTGTGGAAATCAGTAACAGTTAATATAGCAAAATAAAAATAAAATTCCTTCCAGGAGCACCTCAGAGACTAACTAAGTTTGTTATTGGTATGAGCTTTCATGTGCATGCACACTTCTTAAGATACCAAGTGTGTATGCACCAAGTTTGCATGCACATGAAAGTTCATACCAATAACAAACTTAGTTGGTCTCTAAGGTGCTACTGGAAGGAATTTATTTATTTATTTTTAATTATGTTTTGACTATGGCAGACCTACATGGCTACCTACTTGTAACTAATGGATATAGCAAGCACACCAAATCATAAAACGGATCTCACTGGATCAGAACTGGTCCAGAATCCTGCTCCAACTGTGCCCAGACAGATGTCTCCAGGAAACTCACATCATAGACATTTGTTTATGGGAGTTGCAGTGCAATAACATCTAAATAGCTACAGATTCCCCACCCCTGACCTCTGTTCTCTCCACAAGCCCAGAATGCCTTTTCCAAAGTCCCCAGTTGTACAGGCGGAGTCTAGACCTTTTCAGTGAATTGTGCTCATGGATTTATTTATCAGTGCTTTTCTATTCAACTTCCCTATCTTTACAGAGTGAGAATGGTTTGATGCAGACCTCATTTTTAAAATTCTTACCAATCATGCAGATATTGCTATCTGAACGATAAATTAGGCACAATTCCCTTGCAACAGTTGGCTCTCCCCTGCCCCCATTTTCTGTGCTACCAGGGAAAGTTTGCTATATTAAAGTGTTATCTTGGAATATAAGTCTCTAAAATAAATTTAAATGACACCATAAATTAGGGACATTAAAAATGTTTCTTACTGTATAAGGAATATAATTCGGCTGTTGTAAGTATAATGAGACCTTTTGGTCATGCTTCTTAGAAGACTCTTCATTTTATGAGTCGATATCCTTTAAGCCACACAGAAGAAAATTGCTCAGTGATGAAAATATCCTCGAAGTCCATAATCTGTTTTAGCTCGTGTTTGAAATTTACTCATGTTTCAGTCAAGCTGATGTTCCGACTGCAAATCATGCCAATAAGAGCCCGTGCATTGAAAGCAATGCTAAAGAAACCTAGGAGGATACACCTGTCATGCACTTGAAAAATAAGATCTGGTTCATTCACAGAAAGAGAAGGAAATGTTTTGAACATGTTTCAAAATGCTAGCAAGTCCTTGCTAGTTTCTGTATCCACTGACCTTCTACAGAAGAACTGCCGAGATGCCTCTAAGATCCCATGTGGAAGCTGGTATCAAACAAAAAGCTTGGTCCTTGGTGGTTGGATGGCCACCTGTCCTAGTATGATCTACTTGAGATTCCTGCATTGTAGGGGATTGGATTAGATGACCCTCAGGGTCCCTTCCAACTCTACAATTCTATGAAATTTCAAGACAATAGATTCCCCCTAAACATTAAGAGAACTTCCTCAGTGTGAGCTGTTTAACAGTGGAACAGTAAAGAGAAGGTGGCTGACTCGCTTTCCTCAGATATTTTAAAACAGAGGTTGGATGGTTGCCTACCAGAGCTGTTGTAACAGTGGTTTTCCTGCACCTGCAAAGGGTTGGTCTAGGCAATCTTTAAGCCAATGCTGTGAAAAATGTCCCTTCTATGGCAAAAGCTATGATTTTGTGGCTCTGCGAAAGTGACATACCAATGCTAAGCATTATTATTATATTCATGTGGAAAAGGGTTCTTAAAAGTAAAAATACAGTGGTACCTCAGGTTAAGTACTTAATTCGTTCCGGAGCTCCGTTCTTATCCTGAAACTGTTCTTAACCTGAAGCACCACTTTAGCTAATGGGGCCTCCTGCTGCTGCTGTGCCGCCGGAGCACGATTTCTGTTCCCATCCTGAAGCAAAGTTCTTAACCCGAGGTACTGTTTCTGGGTTAGCGGCGTCTGTAACCTGAAGCGTATGTAACCTGAAGTGTATGTAACCCAAGGTACCACTGTATGTGAAAAACACTCTTGTAGACTATCCCATTGTGGTCTAAAACTAATCTTTTCCCAAGCTCAAAAGACAGACCTTTCAGGGTTGAGAGGCTTTTGCCTAACTTAAGCTTGTATTGCATGAGCTTCCTTTAGAAAGAAGGGAGTGAATAATTAATCTGATGTTATATTAAAAAGTTCTTAATCAGGACAGGTGAGCTTACAAATTTGCCGCCCCTGTCTATATTTGGAGATGTTTGATGGTGTTGTCTTATCTGACGCAGTTCTCCCCTCACCATTCTATTTTAAATCATTGTGAGCTTCTCTTGTCTCACAGTTAGCTTTTGCAATTGACATAATGCAACTGGCACAATGGATATATCAGTTCTATTTTTCCCTGTATTCTGAATGTTTCTCTACTGTCACAATGCAAGTGATGTTCATGATGAGAGAATATCTCTGCAATGCAGTGGTTGCTGACTAAAGAGACAATGAGAAACAAAAGGAGAAAAAAAGGAGAAAAGAAAACGAACGACTCAGCGGGAATCGGCAGATGTGAAATGAACTTCAGAAAAACAATTGGAAGTTGCAAATCTGATGTTTATTCATTTAGTAGAACTATACCAATAATAATAATAATAATAATAATAATAATAATAATAATAATAATAATAATAATTTATTTGTACCTAGCTGGGTTTCCCCAGCCACTCTGGGCAGCTTCCAACAAAGATTACAAATAGATTAAAACGTAAGTCATTAAAAACTTCCCTAAACAGGGCTGCCTTCAGATGTCTTCTAAACATCAGATAGTTGTTTATCTCTTTGATGTCTGATGGGAGGGTGTTTCACAGGGCGGGCACCACTACCGAGAAGGCCCTCTGCCTGGTTCCCTGTAACTTGGCTTCTCACAGGCTGAATGATAGGGGTGGAGACCCTCCTTCAGGTATACTGGGCCAAGGCCATTTAGGGCTTTAAAGGTCAGCACCAACACTTTGAATTGTGCTCGGAAACGTACTGGGAGCCAATGCAGGTCTTTCAAGACTGGTGTTATATGGTTGATGGACTATGCAGAACTTGGTAAACTGACCGGGAAGATCAGATATCTACGAGATCAAAAGTTCATTGAGGACTGGGGAAAGTTAGTTGAGTATTGGGAATGTATAAGTGATAACAAAATAACGTTAGTGGTATTTAAAGAAGCTCTGTAATAAAATAACAAATATTGTAAAAAAGGAAAATAGAAGTGGGGGGTAGGCATAAAGGCAATAGCAAAACTTGGAAATGTGTAATTAAAGAAGATATAATTCGGATGATTGGCAGAGAGGCTGAAGGAAGTCTAAAAATGGAAAAATTTATAGAAGTTGTAATGTGGTGTGATTTGTATTTTCTTTTGATGGAAAATTAATAAAATATAATTATAAAAAAAGGGCAAGCAGTGGCCATGAAGAGACAATGGGATGCTCCCTTTCAGCCACTGCTGTCATTGTGGCTCAGGACAGAAGAGGAGAAGAAGAGTTTGGATTTGATATTCCACTTTATCACTACCTTAGGGTACCCAAAGCAGCTAACAATCTTCTTTTCCTTCCTCCCCCACAACAAACACTCTGTGAGGAGAGTGGGGCTGAGAGACTTCAGAGAAGTGTGACTAGCCCAAGTTCTCCCAGCAGCTGCATGTGGAGGAGCAGGGATGCGAACCCAGTTCACCAGATTACGGGTCCACTGCTCCTAACCCTACACCACACTGACATGTGCCAGCTCATCCTCCTCCCTGAGCTCAGGAGTTGGCAGCACCGGCAGGAGAAACAGCAACATTCTGTGATCGAATCAGAAGCCAGAAGTGCAATTTTTTCTAGAAAAAGAGGTGCTGGAACCATGGACCCCTCCCTTGTTCTCTTAGAATGGCAATGGCGCCCACCTGAGAGGTTCCGGAATTGAGCTCCAGCAAGTTGCTGCTGACAAAAAGCCCTAGAAGCTGGAATAGCTTCTGTAATTCTGGGACAGCCCCTGGAAAATGGGGGCACTCTAAGGGTATGCTAACACAGACTCCTGCAAAGACCTCAATGATCAGGCCAAGTTATAAGGGATTAGGTGGTCCTTTAGGTATCCTGGACACAAGTTTTTAAGGGCCTTGTAAATGAACACAGTAATCTTAAACATGGCCTTGCATAACATAAGAAGCCAGCACAGACTTCCGAGCAGTGGATTTATGTGCTTGGGTAATCTGTCCCCATCAACCATCTAGTCTCAAGACATAACTCCACTGACCAGGATTGACCCACATAGTGTGCCTTGCAAGTCTTGAGGTTGCCAATATATTGACCACTATGCCCAGCCTGTCGCTTCCCAAGAATGGCTGTAGGTGACATACTAGCTGTAGCCAGTAAAAGCTAGTTGCTGGTTTACATAAGAAGAAAAATACAGCAAAATTTAAGCAGTCATAAAAAATAAATGAAAACAGCTAAATTAAGTATACAGTAAAATGAAACAATCTTCACAGCATGCATAAAAATGATGTAACAGGATAGATACAAAAACAAACCAATAAAAGCAAAATATCCATCTTCAAAGTTAAGTATTCCCCCCCTGCAAAGCTTCCAAACAATACTCCACTCCAATAGTCTCTAGGTGCCCTGAGCAGCAGCAGGTCTTGCAGGACTCATAGGTCAGATGGTCTCTGATCTCATCTTCCTGCAGCAGCAGCTTTTGTAGTCAGTCAGGGCCCTGTCCTAACGGCCAGGTGGGAAAAGGCCACCAAGGCTCTGGACAGCTTTTGTAGGACTCACAGCAAAGATGATTTCTGGCCTCTTCAGCAGTAGGAGCATTTTATTGAGACGATTAATTGGAAACATTCCCCTTCCCCAGATACTTTAAATGTTTTATTTCACCTAAACATGAGGGTTAAATAAACTTATCCACCACCCATAGGGAGACACATATTGCATTCATTATGTTTAATCCTCTAAATTAGTGGTTCCCAAATCCTTGGTTCCATATATCCTGGAAATCCTGTAAATCCTGGAAGCCAAGACCCAAGTTTAGAGCAAGTACTCTTTGGTGAGGGAACTCCAGCAGAGATCTATGATGGCAAAACATGCAGCAAAGAAAAGCGTGTAAATACAGGCTATAAAACCTTTAATATGTGTCCTTTCCAGTGAACCCCAAAGTATCCCACTTCACAGCCCACAGATAAGACCACACATTCAGTAAGTTATACAGTGGTCTATTTACAAAACTCTTCAAAGGTCAGATTCATGTGCCTTTCCATGCAGTAGTCAGAAAAAGTTGCATAGGCAGTAAAACAGTTATTGGTTACAAAATGATAACAGTTCCTAAACTATTGGAACAGGAAAACTCTATTCTTGTCTGAAAAAAGAGGATGGTTAAAGCCATGCAGCATGGAGCTACTCAGAGTTCCTCACACACCAAATTTACATGTAGAATAAAATGTTTGGTTGCCCATTTCTTCCCAACATGCAGGGAAGTGACATAGGCTAGGCTTGGAAGGACAACTTACTCTATGCTATTAACCCCTTCATGCATTAATTAGACTCAAGCATGCTGATTATATGAGGCTGGTTACCCTACATACTGACCCATTTCCTACCCTTCTCTACCTTACCCTATTAAAAATATATATATTGTGGTTTGCACAACCCACCTAGGAAGATAATAAAACAATAAAATTCAAAATAGCAACAATTCATTCAAAAAACAGAAAACACAGAAATCTACTCTTGTAGTTAAGAAAAAGAATATACAGCACATAATATTGCATGAAAAGTATTTTTTATGCATTCTTACTAAGGAAAACATAAGGGTGAAGGAAACTTATAGCATAACTTACCAAACATGCACAAACCTTCACCTGCCACAGATGTACAGTAACTAATTTATAAGAAAATCAATACCTATTACCAATAATTGGCTAGTTTGTGATTTGTGACAACTCAGAATTGCAAATACAACCACATGTGTCCAAAAGAAAAAGCTTTGAGAGTGCAAATAGCATTCAAACTTTAAATATGAAAAGAATAAGGGGTTTTACTCTAGGCCAGGGGTCAGCAAACTTTTTCAGCAGGGGACTGGTCCACTGTCCCTCAGGCCTTGAGGGGGGCCGGACTATTTTTTTTGGAGGGGGGAAGAGAACGAATTCCTATGTCCCACAAATAACCCAGAGGTGCATTTTAAATAAAGGACACATTCTACTCATGTAAAAACACCAGGCAGGCCTCACAAATAACCTAGAGATGCATTCTAAATAAAAGCATTCTACTCATGTAAAAACGGATTCACAGACCTTCCGTGGGCCAGATTTAGAAGACGATTGGGCCTGATCCGGCCCTGGGCCTTAGTTTGCCCACCCATGCTCTAGGCTCTAGGTTGGTCCACCAGTGTGTCTCTTAGCACCCCTAGGTAATCCCACTGCTCCATGAGGCAGTACACCCCACTTGGAAACCATGACTCTAAGCCAACTTTCGGTCCCCAGATGTGGCTGAACTACAACTCTCCTATTCCCCAGCCAGCATGGCCAATGATTAGGAATGATGAGCTCAGAAACATATGGGGACCCATCTGAGTTTGGGGAAGGTTGTTCTAAGCCCCATTCGTATCGAAAAGTTCAGTAGAAATAATGAATAAAATTGCATGAAAACAGAGGTGAGTGGAATTAGTTATATGCAAGACTTTTTCTTCAGCTGGAACTCGTTGAAACTCAATTCTCAGGTAGGCGCCATTGCTATTCTAAGAGAACAAGGATTGCATTCATGGTGAATTCTGGCACCTCTTTTTCTAGAAAAAAAGCACTGGATGTGTCCTCTGAAGCCTGGCCATTCTCACAGCACAATTTTTTTCTAGAAAAAGAGGTGCCAGAACTCACCATGAACACCTCCCTTGTTCTCTTAGAATGGCAATGGTGCTGGAACTAAGTTCTGGCAAGTTCCAGCTGTAAAAAGCCCTGCATTCTCAGTTAGAAAATGATTTCATAAGCTCATTTTGCCACTCACCATATTTTCCCCATTACTATAAAAAGATGACCCCAAAAGACGCTGTCTTCTGCCCCATGAATTTTCTTTTGTCACCGTAAAGTTGGTTAACAGCACTTTACCATAAAACTACTAGCGAGGATAATTTTTTTCTCTACCGTTTAAAACTTTCATTATGTCTTGAGGGCCTGTGAAACATTCAGCCGCTAATAAAAAAGTGTGTAAACATTTTACGACTTATGACTTTTCCAAGCTATCCTTCGTTGTCAGTGATATTTCTCATTTCATTTAGAGGTTGCAAGGGGAAAAGAATCCTCTTTATGGTTTATTAAAGCTCTCTAAATACTCGGACAATACAAGGTAAATGGGAGGTGAAAATGGGGCCTATCATCATCATCATCAACTTCTTCATCATCATTATTAACCTTGCAATTTTGAATTAGAAGAAGGTTTAGATGGCAGTCAGCCGTTTCCAGATTTGTTGACTGTCATTTCCCCTTTCCATCCTATTATACTTCCTGACTAGCAATATATTTCCACCTTGCTCTGTCCTCAGTTTCCCCTCACTTAGCCTCACACCAGGTCTACATTCACTACCAAAGAGTGCCTAAATGGGAATTTCAAGGTGAATTCAGATATATATATTCTGTTTTGGGGGCAAGGGATTCTGTTTGTATCTCAGTGGTAGATCATCTAACTTGCATGCAGAAGGTCCCAGGTTGACCCTGGGGAGCCATTGTCAGTCAGTCCTGAAAATACTGAGTTGGAGGAACCAATGGAGCCTCCTATGCTCCTAAATCTAAGCAATTTTGAGAGAAGCAAAAAGTGTTGGGATAGCACTAGTAAAATGTTCATACAAAAGCTTTGAGTATTGCCACAGTGCATCTAAGGCTTATAATGCAATTATATAAGTTATATAATGAGGCTAGGTAGGCCAGTCTTCCATCATCACCCTCACCCCCACTTAAGAATACCTGGTTTGCTTGTTCATTTCCACCACCCCCACTTCCACCATCTATCTTAGTTCAGATTATGAGAAATGACCCTGTTACTTCATCGTGGTATCTGGGTCATTCCGAATATTTCTTCCATTACATTTTTCCATGAGTTCCACCTTCACTAAAACTCCTTTGTTTTCCTTTGGTTTTTCTCCTCTGTCGCCATGTTTGACTCTTCAAAAGAAGGACATTCTCCCCTTGCTGTGGATGCATAACTTACTGTTGCATTAATAAGGGGTATTATGCAGAGGCACCGATATGTACTCTCGTTGTGTGCTCAAGAGGTTCTCAGAGTCTGTACTTAAAAGCTCACCCTTGCTTACATAAGGTATCAAAAGGGATAACCAAACATATCAAGCTGAAAGGAAGAAATGATATACAAATTCTCTACACAAAGAATGCAAGCAACTTGTGTGTATGTCCAACCATAGATTTCAGTGTTTGTCATGTTCTGGAAGGATGGTTAGAGACTGAGGAATACTACTGAGCATAACTGGGTAAAATGGAAGAAGCTCCTGGTGTGAAATCGACTTTCCATGAGGCAATATGTGCATATTCGTTGGACTTGCTTAAGGATTAGCATAGGTAACCTGCAGTCCTCTAGATCAGAGGTTTCTGAACTTATTTGGCCTACTGCCCCCTTTTCAGAAAAAAAGAATACTCAGTGCTCCAGATCCACGGGAGGCATTGTTTCCATCCTTCAATGGTGCCCCATCTGGCGGTAAGTATAATAAAATAACAGATAAAACATGCGTTTCAGACAGCACAGCCCTCTTGATGCACAGCACCACAGTTCTCTTCATGGCAACCAGGCGAAGCTGTGCTGCTTGCAGGGGTTGACAGGAAGCCTGGGTGTCACTGGTTGTTCAGGAGTAAACAATAGGCTTAAAATTATGTTTCTAAAATTGATTAATCTAATCCCTATTCTTGCAACTGTTATATCCACAGTATGGCTCCAAGTGGGTAGGGCATATCTGAACTTGATGGGTTTCTGTTTTTTACCATGTTGGAATCTTTAAAGACTGAACATCTTATGAAGCCTATAGTTTAACAATTAACTTAAAACAATAATGGAAAAACAAGTTCTTCCTGATCAGGATACAGGACTACATGGGCCTTTGGTGTGATCTCACAAAGCTCTTCTAAAGTTCTTACATTAGCCCTTCCTCTCCACATTTATCAGACTTCTAATAATGATGACTGTTTTGCCAGTACACAATATTAAGGTAAAGGTACCCCTGCCCATACGGGCCAGTCATGTCCGACTCTAGGGTTGCATGCTCATCTCGCTCTAGAGGCCGGGAGCCGGCGCCGTCCGAAGACACTTCTGGGTCACATGGCCAGCGTGATGAAGCTGCAGCTGGCGAGCCAGCACCAGCGCAGCACACGGAAACGCCGTTTACCTTCCCGCTATAAAGCGGTCCCTATTTATCTACTTGCACTTAAGAGTGCTTTCGAATTGCTAGGTGGGCAGGAGCTGGGACCGAACGACAGGAGCTCACCCTGCCGCGGGGATTCGAACCGCCGACCATGCGATCGGCAAGTCCTAGGCGCTGAGGTTTTACCCACAGCGCCACCCGCGTATTAGGTATCTGTTTTATTCTTAATTTTTTAAGCACTTATAATTAACTGAGCAAAATCTTTTTTAAAAAGTAAAATAAATATCTCCTATTCCAGCTTTGTTGCTTTATTAAAAATGCCTTTTAAAATGAATAAATAAAAGCAAATTGAAAGAAGTGACAGGGAATTCCATTGGCTGTTAGTTCTTTTGCTGCTTTAAAATTTAACACGATCAATCATATCTGACCCTGTGGGGAAGTAGGCTATCAGATATCCAGGTCTCTGCAGGGACAGGGCGAAAAGCCTGAACAAATGTAATTAAGGATGTGAGCGAAGCTTGACCTACTTTCCCCCCCTCATCCAGGCCTCAATTTCTGATCAATCTGTCTTTGTGTCTGACTATTGATCTATTTTTCTTTCCATCCAGACTCCCCACTAATAATCTTAACCTCATTTCATTTTGCTTAATCATGTGGAGGGGGGAGAGAGAAACAACTGGACTGCCCTAATCCAATTTGCTGATAGGGAAAGTTTTAGACATTATTTTTTGTGCATTCATTTCTTAGAGCCCCTGATCCAGCTGAGGCACATGTGAACATGCATATAAAAATAGGTGTCTTATTGGATAGGGATGGAGGGATATTTTAAGCTTCAAGTATCAGGATGGGTAGAATATACTATGTCCCACAAAACATTACCTGCAGGTGCAAAAATACCGGCTGTCATATTCAGCAAACCACACATTTGATTTACAAACAACAAATATGCAGTTTTGAGGGGGTGTGGAAAGGTGGAGAAACAAGTTGACAAAACATTTTAGTTCTGAGAAGCACTGCTGTGACACTTTAATTTCTATAGAGACACCAACAAATCTAACAATGTTAGCAAAGAGGGTGAACTTCTGGATTCCTGAACACATAATGGCCTCAACCTACAGGATAGTAAGCATTGCTTAGCCTCTGCAGAAGAAGTACTTCTGAGCTGCCACCTTGGAAACTGCATCGTTTTATTTTTATCAGAACAGCTGTTGAAGGCAGAAGCTGAGATGTTTTGCTACATGAATAATAAAAAGAATACTCTTGTTTTCTTAATCACAGTAGTGCGTGTGTGTGTGCGTGTGCAAATGTGCATGCATTTACCTACCAGGATCCAGAACACACCTATCTGAAGTGCTGCTTGATTATTTCATTATTGCCTATCTTTCTATCTATACATCCAAGTCCTGTATCTTTAATCATAATCCTCTTTGCACTGTGAATCTGAATCTATGAATGCTTGGACAGTGGAGGAACCCTGTTCATGCATTCATCTGAAGCTTACACTCAGATCAGTGCCTGGATGGGGAGTTGGGGGACAGGGCAATAAGCTTCATCCTACTCCCATAACCATGTTTATATCCCCCACACAGGGTTGTTTCCTCTTCTTACTTCTCCTCCTTCTGTCAAGCTGCCATCACTCAGGGGAATAGTGTGGGGTGAGCCAGCAGGGACCATAGCTCCAGGCACATAGTTTTGAGAGAACTCGAGCCAGCCACACCCCCACAGGGATCCTTGCCCTGGATCCTTGCCTGGCCTTGCTGCCACCCCCCCTTCCCCCCTTTGCTTAGCAGCCACCTGGTTAGCATCGGGAGATCCACCCACCAAGGATTGTGCCGGCCAGTTGGGCTCCCCACTGCACTGGCGAATGGGTGAGCAGGTGGTGCAGCACAGCGCAGCTCCATGAACCCTCCATGCCCCATGCCCGCCTGGTGGTGGTAGTGAAAGTTGGGCTGGCTTGGTGGGTTTTGTTTATCCTCTGTGCTCCGCCCTGCCTGGTGCACATGCATATGTGTGCATGCCCCGGGCACCAGCGAAGGATGCTAAGTCACTGCCATCACTGACACACACTTAAACAAACAAGGATGGGGGGGGGAGGATCCACACACACACACACACACACGAGGTACAGGGAGAACTAGAAAGAACAGAAGTTAATCCGGGTCACTGAGTAGGTGTACCTGCCCCTGAGCAATTAGTCAATACATCTAAAAACAGAATGAAGATTTGTTCACAGTGATTGCCAAGTGGCAGGCTGTTGAAGTAATCAAGTAACAAAGCACGCTCTCTCTTTCTCTCTCTCTCTCTTTTGTGCGTGCGTGTGCGAATAACAAAAGCAGGCTTTGAGATGTTTGCAGGAAGGATGGATGTGGCGGATCTTTCGTAGGCTGTGTATTTTGATTCATACACTGACAGTTCACTGCTGCTTATTATGAAACACAGTTGGCACTTTCTTTCTTTCTTTTCCCTTTCTTGTTCTAGTAAGCTCTTGCTGAGGCATTCACCCACCTACACCTGTTTTGGGTGGGGTTTTTTCAACTTTAGCCCTCAACTAGCAGTTGCTTTATATATTTCCTTCTCCTGGTACAATTAAAATCATTCAGTTGAAGTGCACCATCACCTCAATGTGCCATCAACGGGTGAACCAGATGTACATATCTCAAGAGAATGCAGGGCTGTCTCTATTCTGAAACTGATGAAGCTGAAACTTCAGGGCCCCAGATCCCAGAGGGGGCCTAAGAGCTACATTGGTCCACACTGCTTTTAAAAATATAATAATAATAAATGGGTCCAGTAGACCCATTCTGAGTTGCATGACTCCAATTGATTAATTTTGGGTGGTATATATTTTGACAATTCCGAAGTTTTGAGAGTCAGTAGCGCAGCTGGTGGAAAGGAAGAGTGCTTAAATTCTTTCTGCATATTGTCTCTAGAAAATGACATTGCAAGGGAGCTCTCCAGTGATAAAACTGGACATGAATATGTTGCTAGAAAAACCAGAGAAGAGAATCATAAAACTGTAGAGCTGGAAAGAACCTTGTGGAGCATTTAGTCCAAACCCCTGCTATGCAGTAATAAAGAGTATTTTGCAAATTGTGCTTTGTGTAGTATGTATTCTCAAAGGTGTATAAGATGAAAGGCTATATTGACTGTTTTCTTTCTAGGTTTTATTTCATCGTTTGATGATGCATTATGAATTATAGAACAATTACCTTATTTTCATCCCCGCCGTAGAATCATAGATTCATAGAGTTGGAAGGGACCACGAGGGTCATCTACTCCAACCGTCTGCAATGCAGGAATCTTTTGCCCAACATGGTGCTCAAAAACTATAAGGCATAGGGCATTTTGAATCACCCCAGTGACTTTGACAGGTGAGAGAATTCAGGACAGCAATTTTAATCAAAATCGGAGATGTGGTAGTTTTTGGGTTTTTTAATGTGGTGATCTGTCACAGGGGTTACCAAGGCCTTGCTGGTTGCAGAGGGGGCCCCATAACAGTTCAAGCTTCAGGGCCCCCAAAATGTGGGTCACCACTAACCAACAAGCCAGTCTGTGTGATTCTTCCACATTTTAATTAAGGGTGGCTATATGCAGCATATGTATCAGTGCTGCCCTGAAATCTGCCCTCTGGTTTTGCAAGATCTTTCTTTCTTTGTAAAAGAAGCTTTCATTTTCCTGCCTCATTCTCAAGACACTTTAGAATTTCTGTAGAATTATGGAGCATGTCAGATATGCACTTACCAAGGCGGCTGAAGGTGGAGTGTCTGGTTTTCTTTCCAATAAACATCTCTCCAGCATTCAGTCGTCTCCCCGGCTACCTGCATTTCCTGATATGAAAAAGCCTCACAGGAGGAGTTTCCTTATCATGTCTTCATATGGGCTTTCATTGAAGTCTGGTGAGGTGATTTTGTAGAATGGAAGGGGGGAAATGCCCCTTCGTCATCCCAAAACTGAAGCAAGTGCAACAAAGATTCTGCAACCTACCCGTAAAAAAAATTCACAGAAAGTTTTCTCTGCTGTTTGATAATTTTTGAGTACCATTTCTTTTCTCATTAATAGATAGAAATGGTTGGGGGGGGGGAATAACCTGTGGGATAAATTTTCAACACAATATGTAGTACTCATTTCATGCCTGACTGCATGGTGGAAGAATCCATCATTTTGGTATACTACCAAAGACACCTGGAATGAAGAAAGAAGGAAGAAAAGTGGCTGGAACATCCACCTTGCCTGCAGACGGTCCTAGGCTCATTCGCCAGAGGCTCCAGGTAGGGCTGAGAGAGACTCCAGTGTGAAACCCTTAAGAGCTGCTGAAAGTTAATGTAGACAATATTGAACTAGATGGACTGTTGGTCTGAGTTGGTATAACACAATTTCCTATGTAAAACAGATGGAAAGGGATGGTAAGAAGTTGGTTGGCATAGGTGTGTCTTGGGAGAGAATGGAAGAATGTACCTTTTGGGGTGAAGTCAAATTATTGAAGAGCTACAGCATTTGCTGTGGCTGTAGAGACCAATAGGGAGAGACATGTTTTGTGGCAGCTGGGGCAGATGAAGGTGCCTGGTTGTGCTGATGCAGATGCACCATGGTATTTCTTCTTTCTGCACTCCTCCCAATAGTCTTTACTCCTCCCGCCACTGCTATGGATACGCAGCCTGTCTCCAGGCACTATGGTCATCTGCAAGGGATTCTCATATGGTGGGGTTAATGTTGCCAACCTTCATGTCACATTTGCAGACATCTTTGTAAGGCAGGGTAAGACTGTCAATGGGCTTGGTGCCTGAAGCCAGCACCATGTAGAGTATGTCTTTCGGGAGCCTTCTGTCTTCTGTTCTGTGGACATAACCAAACCAGAGCTGAAGTCACTGAGAAAGAAGTGCTAGCATGTTGGGAATGTGGGCTTGGAAGAACACATCTTTGTTTGAAATTCCGTCCTGCCATGTGATACCCATGTGGAAGGTGTGGAGGTGTTGCTCCTGGTGGTTGTAAGTTTTCCACGTCTCACTAGCTCAAAGTAATGCACTGAACACATGAGCCTGCTATATCTTCATCTTGGGGTTGGTTGTTAGCATCACATTCTCCCATACCCTTTTGGAGAGGTGAGCCATTGCTGTAGCTTGCCAATATCCTTGTCCAGTGTTGATGGAGATGTTATGGTGAAGCCCAGGTAGCCCAGGTAGGAGTCTATCGCCTCAAGGAAGGGAGTAACTCATGACAGTGCTCTTTGTTTTGTTTTTGAGGTGACCCAAAATTTCTCACAAAACATTTTTATCTGAGGAAAATCTCCTGAGAAAAAAATAGTTGGCAGAACTTTATTTGACTATTCTCCATCAATTTTGTTTTGTTTTGTATGTGTCAACTACCCTTTTTCTTTCATGATGCTCCCAAGTGACACATCACAGAGGCTGCAAAATGAGGGCCTGGCTGCCAGTGCAGTTGCTGCTATGCCAAAGGAAGGAAGTTGTACTACTCCCATGCCAATGATGATTCCAGCTATTTGTGGGTGTAGACTAATTGATATCTCATTGCCGGAAATCCGAGTGCTCTCTCTGTCAGCAGGAAATAAAACCTGAGAACATCATGTCACTGCCATTGGAGTGAGCTGAGAATCATCTAAACATCTAAACAAGGAAATAAACGATTATCTGACTTTTAGAAGATATCTGAAGGCAACCCTATATTGGGAATTTTTTAATGTCTAGTGTGTTTTTTACAATTTTATATGCTGTAAGCTGCCTGAGTGGGCGGGGTATAAATTATTATTATTATTATTATTATTATTATTATTATTATTATTATAGCTCCCAGAATATCGGAAGAGGAGAAGCTAAGCTATGAATGAGCATGTTGCTTAGAATCTCTATCTCTGGGACCAGGGAAAGTTTTCTGAACTGCATTAAGGACTAAAAAGAAGATAGAACTGTATTAAGGTAAAGGTACCCCTGCCCGTACGGGCCAGTCGTGACCGACTCTAGGGTTGCGCGCTCATCTCGCTCAAGAGGCCAGGAGCCGGCGCCGTCCGAAGACACTTCCGGGTCACGTGGCCAGCGTGACGAAGCTGCTCTGGCGAGCCAGCACCAATGTCGCACACGGAAACGCCGTTTACCTTCCTGCTATAAAGCGGTACCTATTTATCTACTCTCACTTAGGGGTGCTTTCAAACTGCTAGGTGGGCAGGAGCTGGGACCGAACGACGGGAGCTCACCCCGCCGCGGGGATAAGAAACCGCCGACCTTATGATCAGCAAGTCCTAGACACTGAGGTTTTACCCACAGCGCCACCCGCGTCCCTGTTAGAACTGTATTATTTGCCTGTTAAAGTGGGTTTTCCTTCATGGAGAGCACATGTTGCGGTGGGAGCAACCATAACATTCCCTGTTGCTGGGAGGGTTCGTTTGGATGGCCACAGATTTGATTGGGCACCTCACCTCCAATGTTGCTGGGGAAAATTGATTGTTGCAATTTTATTTGATTGATGGGGGTGCTATATAGGTCCCTGTGTGCAGTGCTGAGCTTCTTTTCTCTGCGCACATCGGATTACCCGCCCACCCTCCCTTTATTTAGGGTTTGTTTGCGCTGACCTTGCTATGCCTGTCATGGGGTCGTCTGCTTTTGGGGCAGGGGCCTGGTAGGAATTTTACCATTTGGCTGATTGGCTGGTGCCATTTGGGGTTTGCCTACTGCGTAGCAAATTGTCACAACTTGTACGTTGCGGTTAGGCATTGGTTAATTTTTTGGTTGGTGGAGGGGATGAGGTTGGCTGTGCCTGCCCCTTCAATGCTGCTGCTGCAAGGGTTTTCCATTAAAGGAATCCAGGGGCTCACCATTCTTTTGTCCATATCCCTGACAAAGGGCTAGGGCCAGAGGTGTGAGCCTGGCATCCAGCTTTTTCTCTCCCCAAAATTGCTTACCCTTACTGACTTCTGCACAGGTGTGGTTGTCAGTTCTGTTCCTATCTCCAAGTGGGAACAGATAGTCGCTAACCAATGCCTAAGCAACCACTCACTTACTGTAATTCAGTAAAGTTGTGGCCAAAATTATGCCAAAAACCAAAACAAAAATGATGTGTGAACGTGTTTTTATTCAGGGGTGTCTTGGGGGTCCTCGACACGCAAAGAGCAATGTGCTACTTTGCATCTTGTATTGTTTATTTATACTTGTGGTTCGAGGACCCGACCCCCGCGGAGAAGAAATGAGTAGACCAGGACACGAGATATATGGTTTATGGGCATGAAAAGGCCACAACTTTATTGATTACAGCGGTGAGAAGGTATTGGCTTAGGCATTGGATGTCCACCACAGGGGTTGAATCACCAGTAGGCGGAGCCTGTTGATGCTAATTCAACTATAGGCTCTCCCCTGATGCCACCGGGGGTCGTGCCATGGCCTCCCGCCAAGCAGGCATCGGACGGAATACACGACCGCCGGATTCCTTTAACGGAATACCCAAAATTGAAGGCGTAGGCGATGGCCACACCTAGCCTTCCAACACACCACACAATAATCCAATGCCTAACCTACCCACCAATACCACGAAAGTTGTGACGATTGCTACGAGGTAGGCGAAAAAACCAAATGGCCTAATGCCATGTGGAAAAACTCCTACCAGGCCCCCCGACTAACCAGGGCGACCAACCTAAGGTCCATAGCAAGGTCGAGACCCTAAGCTAAAGGGAGTGGAGGGTGGGTGACTCTCGGCGGGGCGAAGTGAAGTGAGGCCGGGGAGAGGGCTGGCTTGGTAACTTAAAGTTACCTGGGACACGCCCCCCCCCGCCGGCTCCTGATTGGGTGCCGGCCGGTGGGCGGAGCGCCAGCCCAGAAAGGTGGAAAGCAGGGGGCGGCTGCCTCCTGCCAGGAGGCGGTGCTCGGGCTCCCGCCCACAACCACTCCCCTCCCTTACAGGGAGGAGAGTCTCTATTTTAAAAACCGTTTGCAGTACAGCTTTGAAACTCATTCTTGTGGTGGAAAGCAAATTGTTTTCTATTGTACACAAAGTCCAGATAGATAAGGGATTCTGTTGCAGCAATTCTAATATTCCAGAATAACAGACATTTTCAGTGGTGGCTCCCAGCCTTTGGAATGCACCCCCCCCCCCCCGCCACCCAGGGATGTCAAGCTTGGCATGATCACTGCTTAAATTTAGGTGTTCGGCAAAAACATTTAGTTTCAGCCAGGCTTTTGACCTTTAACTAGGAGAATTTTAGATACTGAGGCCTCTCTTACTAGGTTGGATTTTTATGTAAATCCATGTTTATAGCTCTTATTCATTTTGTATTAGCTTTTGTATAGTATTGTTAAGTTGCTTTGAGTTTAATTTTCATTAACAAAAGCAGCTAAAAGGTTTGATAAATATCAAACCAATAAGTAGTAGTAATCATAAATGCAGTAAAAATATGTATTGGTTGCTTCGGTATTTTCTCCTACAAATCCCTGGTGTAAGACTGGATTACCCTCATCCCAAAGTTTTCCATAATATAGGAAGAAGCCAGTTCAATTCACTTTACCTCTTCTTGTTTGTTTTGCCAGATGGATGATTCAGATGATGTGCCCCCTCTCTCTCCTCCTCAAGTGCTTGCTAACTGCCATTTGGCCTCCTGCTCACTTATATCTTTTCCTCATTCCTTTACAAAGAAAGGATTACCTATGCTCCCTTCTTTGCCTATAGAGATGTTTGTCACTTCGATAATTCTGCCCTAGCTGCATAAAAGAGATTCAACACATCCTTGCCTCCTTAATGGAATCCTGCCTTGCCCTATTATCTCATGCATGAGGAAAACAAGATAGCTAGCAAATGGGTTATTCACACTACAGTGCCTTGCATCGCTTCCACTGTTCTGTAAGATGTCCACAAGATTCACTTCTCCCCGATTCCTTGGCCCACTCAGGTTACAAACAGTCTCAGGGAAGAGATGAATTTGCTTCACAGAGGACCCAGTTACTTACAGAAAGCTGGGAAAGAGACTGGATGTGTGGAGCAGGAGAGCAGGAGAAACCATAGCTATATTATCTCCTGCTGAATAGGAAGACTGAATGGTCTACAGCATGTGCATTATCCATCTTTCAACCTGATAAAAGCTTTTGTAGAATGTGAATGAGGAGGGAAATAGCTCAATAGCAGAGAAACTGGGGCCCCAAGCAAAAACCCCAGCATCTCCAGGTAATGCTGGAAGACAATGCTGCTTGATATCCTAGACTGGGTAACAAGGGAGGTTCCTATTTTTTTATATATAAACTGGCCCGGTATTACATCTCTGAGATTTTTTTGTTTCACCTCAAAGGCAGTAATCTTACTCACATATACCTGGGAGTAAGTACCATTTAATTTAATGGGGCTTATGTGTCTCTAGGCATGCACCGGCTTGCCCTGCTAAATGAATAATAATACAATGGAAACTCAGGTTACATACGCTTCAGACTCCGCTGACCCAGAAATAGTGCTTCAGGTTAAGAACTTTGCTTCAGGATGAGAACAGAAACCGTGCTCCAGTGGCGCAGCAGCAGCAGGAGGCCCCATTAGCTAAAGTGGTGCTTCATGTTAAGAACAGTTTCAGGTTAAGAATGGACCTCCGGAATGAATTAAGTTCTTAACCCGAGATACCACTGTATGCATATCAATTTGATTTGAGGACAATTTACAATCACACAAACCTGGTGGGAGACTGGATAGCAGGATGTAGACTTGATCCAGGTCTGGAAATCTTTTACCTCTCCTTTGCAGCTGGAGGAATAACCTGCACAAAGTCTGGAGGTGTGTGGTTAAACATCCACCTTCAGGTAGCACAGTCTGGTACAGTCTCCTAGTTAGTCCAGTTATTGAATCAGCACTGTCAGACAGGTGTATCTGACATAGACAGTCCCAATATTCTTTGGCAGAGTCCAAATCGGCAATTTGCAGGAACTGTGATTCTGCTCACAAGAACCTTTGTCTCATGACAGTAAATGTGTCCTAAATTAGGGCACTTGGTTTTTGTTTTCTAAAACAAGGACCAAGATTTATGGTGGTAATCTTTCCCATTGAATCAGATGAAATGGAAGAACTATGGAAGCCAGGACATACTGGAGCTGAGCACAAAAGAATATAAGGCTAACCCCAGTGGCGGATCTTGGGATATTGAATTTCCACAGCTCCCTGTGTGACATCAAAATTCATCGCGCCTCTGCCTGTTGTACTCCATTCTAAACAACAACAACAACAATTTATTATTTATACCCCGCCCATCTGGCTGACTTTCCCCAGCCACTCTGGGCGGCTCCCAATCGAGTAT
This sequence comes from Podarcis tiliguerta, assembly GCF_965153285.1. Classification (NCBI taxonomy): domain Eukaryota; kingdom Metazoa; phylum Chordata; class Lepidosauria; order Squamata; family Lacertidae; genus Podarcis; species Podarcis tiliguerta. The sequence continues at coordinate 43,453,500 of NC_139553.1, read as the reverse complement.
TAAAAACAAGACAGCATTAAATATTAAAAATTTCCCTAAACAGGGTTGCCTTCAGATGTCTTTTAAAAATAGGATAGCTGCTTATTTCCTTCACATCTGATGAGAGGGCGTTCCACAGGGTGGGCGCCACTACCAAGAAGGCCCTCTGTCTGGTTCCCTGTAACCTCACTTCTCGCAATGAGGGAACCACCAGAAGGCCCTTGGCGCTGGATCTCAGTATCCGGGCTGAACAATGGGGGTGGAGACCCTCCTTCAGGTATACTGGGCTGAGGCCATTTAGGGCTTTAAAGGTCAGCAGCAACACTTGAATTGTGCTCAGAAACGTACTGGGAGCCAATGCAGATCTCTCAGGACCGGTGTTATGTGGTCCCAGTCACTAGTTTAGCTGTCACATTCTGAATTAATTGCAGTTTCCGGGTCACGTTCAAAGGTAGCCCCACGTAGAACACATTGCTGTAGTCCAAGCGGGAGATAATTAGAGCATGCACCACTCTGGTGATACAGTCCATGGGCAGGTAGGGTCTCAGCCTGCATACCAGGTAGAGCTGGTAGACAGCCGCCCTGGACACAGAATTAACTTGTGCCTCCATGGACAGCTGTGAGTCCAAAATGATTCCCAGGCTGCGCACCTGGTCCTTCAGGGGCACAGTTACCCCATTCAGGACCAGGAAGTCCCCCATACCCACCCACCCCCTGTCCCCCCAAAACAGTACTTTTGTCTTGTCAGGATTCAACCTCAATCTGTTAGCCGCCATCCATCTTCCAACCACCTCCAGACACTCACATAGGACCTTCACCGCCTTCACTCGTTCTGATTTAAAAGAGAGGTAGAACTGGGTGTCATCTGCATACTGATGAACACCCAGCCCAAACCAACTGATTATCTCTCCCAGTGGCTGCATGTAGATGTTGAAAAGCATGGGGGAGAGGACAGAACCCTGAGGCACCCCACAAGTGAGAGCCCAGGGTTCTGAACACTCATCCCCCCCACCACTTTCTGTACACAGCCCAGGAGAAAGGAGCGGAACCACTGTATAACAGTGCCCCCAGCTCCCAGGCCCTCTAGATGGTCCAGAAGGATGTTATGGTCAATGGTGTTAAAGGCCACTGAGAAATCCAGCAGAACTAGGAAACAGCTCTCACTTTTGTCCCTAGCCCACCGGAGATCATCGACCAGTGCGACCAAGGCAGTTTCAGTCCCATGATGAGGCCTGAATCCTGACTGGAAGGGATCCAAATGGTCCACATCCTCCAGGCGTGCTTGGAGTTGTTCAGCAACCACCACCACCCTCTCAATCACCTTGCCCAAGAATGGTAGATTTGAGACTGGGCAATAGTTGGTCATATTGTCCGTCTAAATATGTTTTTTTAAGAAGCGGTTTAATGACCGCCTCTTTCAGAGGGTCTGGGAAGGATCCCTCACAGAGGGAAGCATTCACCACCCCACAGAGCCCATCACCTAGCCCTTCCCAGCTCGGTTTTATTAGCCAGGATGGGCAAGAGACAGGTGGTCAGTTTCACTTGTCTAAGCAGCCTGTCCACATCCTCGGAGGTAACAGATTGGAATTGATCCCATGTAACATGACTAGACAGGGCTCTAGCACTCTCCCACCCTACCCTGCTCCCATGGTGGAGTCTACCTCCTTCCGAATCTGAGTGACTTTATCTGCAAAAAACTTTGCAAATACCAGGCCCTGGTGACGAAGGTGGTTCTGATAGATTGCGGACCACCTGAAAGAGTCTCCTGCTACTATTTTCTGCAGATGCAATAGCGGCGGTGAAGAAGGTCCTCTTCGCCATTCCCATTGCCACTTGGTAGGTTCAACATTGAGCTCTAGCTTGTGTCCAGTCTGATTCAGAATGAGTTTTCCACCACTGGCGCTCTAGACGTCTCAACGATTGTTTCATCACCCTCAGCTCTGGGGAAAACCACGGGGCTGTCCGGGCTCCATGCAATCGGAGAGGGTGCTTCAGAGCCAGACAGTCAATAGCCCTGGTTAACTCCTCAGTCCAGCAGGCCACCAGGGAATCAGCTGAAAGGCCATCAACATGGGATAAAACATCCCCTACCACTGTGGAAGCCAATTGGATCCATTATGTGGCGGGGGTGGACCATCCGAATCAGTCCCACCTCCCTGCAGAGGGGAAGGGTTGTGGAGAAGTCCAGTTGCACCAGGAAGTGATCTGACCATGGCACTTCTTTTGTTTCATTTTTACTTAATGTCAGATCACCAACATCCATAGAGATGAACACCATATCTAAGGCTATGAGTTGGGCCAAACTTATTCAGGGACAGCCCCATGGAGGCCATGCTTTCCACGAAGTCCCGAGCGGCCCCTTGTAAGGTCGTGTCAGCGTGGATGTTAAAATCCCCTAGGACAACCAAGCTAGGTGTCTCCAGGAGCACATCCACCATGACCTGAAGCAGCTCGGGCAGGGAATCCTTGGTGCAGTGGGGAGGTCAGTTCACCAAAAGGAATCCTGTACTGCCCCTATTGCCCAACTTCCAGAACATGCACTCAGATAACTGGGTCTTCCCAGTGATGCAAACTAGTGACTTCCTAAAAATCACTGCAACCCCCCCCCCCCCGCCCACATGACCTGGGTTGCTGTGCGTAAGAGAAACCTGGTGGACAAGCAGCGGCAAGGACAGGCCCATCTGCTTCATCCAACCAGGTCTCTGTCACACATGCCAGCATCCCCTGCAGTGTGCCGAGGCTCCACACCTAGTGTGGCCAAACCATTCAAACTCCCCTAAATCCGCCTCTGATAATCCTACATTTTTTCTTCTGAACTTCAGATCTTGACGAGAGCTACAACTGCATTGTCCCTTTTTAAGTCTGTTAAGCCAATGCTCATCCAATTGTCAGTATACTTAGGGTTCTCCCCTTCCCCCCAGTTTCCTTTCATTCTTTTAAAGAAGTTCCATTCCCTTCTGATGTGCTCCATATCCATTTCAGTTTCCCATAAAGGGAAATTAAAAGTAAATTGAACTTCTTTAAGTGGGTGCACTTGAATGGTCTTGAAACCTTGAATTGCCTTGGAAACCAGAGCTTTGTCTAAGGGTTTTCCTCTTATTTGACAATGGAGCGATCTAATTATAGAGGGTTCTGATTAGTTCCAAATTATAATTGGATAAGAATTTGGGCAATATGAATAGACTGGTGATTAAATACAAAATTATCTGTTTTGTTGTGATGGTGGTGTGTGTGTATGTGGTTTTTGTTTTTGTTTTAAATTCAAAGTCCTTGTAAGTTCATCATATAGATGACAGAGCTGCAGAAGAAACTTCTGTGAAATTGAACATTTAAAAAATTGTTGAAGAGCATTGAGTACTTTCAGAAGTGATCTGCCATCTTCAGATATTCTCTTCAAAACTTTTGCCACAACAAATGATAATCTGATTAGAACTGGCTTATGCACTTATCCACAAGGCACATCAGGAAGAACTTGGTAAGACCTGTTCAGCAGTGGAACAGACTCCCTTTGAAGGTGGTGATCTTTCCTTCCTTGGAGGTTTCTAAGCAGATGTTGGATGGCTATCTATAATGGATGCTTCAGCTGAGATTCCTGCATGGCAGGGAGTTGGACTAGATGAGCCTCAGGGCCCATTCCATCTCTATTATTTTATGATTCTATGTAGTTGTCCAGCCAACTTATATGTACAAAAAGAACCATGCATTGAGAGAATATGTGCATTAAAATGAATATACAGTGGTACCTCTGGTTACGAACTTAATTCGTTCTGGAGGTCCTTTCTTAACTTGAAACTGTTCTTAACCTGAAGCTCCAACTGCTGCCGCGCCGCTGCCGCATGATTTCTGTTCTCATCCTGAAGCAAAGTTCTTAACCCAAGGTACTATTTGTGGGTTAGCAGAGTCTGTAACCTGAAGCGTCTGTAACCCAAGGTACCACTGTATCAGTGAAAGTAACATATAAAATGCATTTAGGGAAAATTCCTTGCAAAAATGTGTGTCAGTTCAAACTGTATTAAAAAATGTGTTTATTAAAAGACATTCACACAAAAATTCTCATGCAGATTTTTTAAAATTCAAAATGCTATGAGATGTGAAGAGCTGGATTTAAGACTGACAAAAACGAAAAACATTGAGAACTGAAATTAACAGGTCCTTCCATCCCTGTTTAGGACTTGGGTTGCTGGGGCAGAGCCAAACTGCAGAAAAAGTGGAGATGCCTGACCAGCAGCTTGATGAAGGCAGAGGAGCAACTTCTAAAGGTCCTTGGGTGATTAAGCAAGGAAAGGGAGCAAGATAACATGAGACAGTGGCAGGAGAGTGCAAAGACAGAAAGGAAATAAAGTTGGTCTAGGGAGAGTTGAGTTTGGGAGGGGGGCAAGGAAACATAAGTGATTGGGCAAGCAATGCCCCCAAAATAATTTGTGCCAAATGAATGAATTATGAGAAGTAACATAAACCACATCAGGAGTGACCTACAGCAGAACAGGCAAGAAACAGTGGCTGGTCTTATATCAGCATAATTAGCTAGGGGTGAAGGAATTTAAGTTAAGAAAGGATTGTATGATGATGCAAACTCCAAACTCATGGGCAGGCCCCAACATTTCTAGCTAGCGTGGATAAAACACCCTTGTCTGAAACCCCTGCAATCCATTGCTACCCACTGTTGACCATACTGAGCTAGATGGAGTGATAATCTGACTCAACACAAGACAGCTTCCTGTGTTCATACCCAAAGTGGATATTGTCATTATGCTTCTGTGTGATTCACCTTGTTGTCCACATTTCCTGCCAGTCAACTTCCACTGGGGTGGCAATGTTCTTCACTGGGTGCGATTAGTCACTTTCTGATGTAGAAAGCTGTAGAGTTTTCTGACCTCAGAGGAGTCTCATCACCCGTCTCTGTGTGAGTCACTGTTGCATATTTCCATCCTTCCAAGTAAGAGCTGTGCCTGGATCGGTAATTCACTGGGAAACATAGGGGTGGGGGATAAAAAGCCTAGCATTACACATGAAAAGGAAACACTGTTGGTTTCATAAGTGAACTTCATCTCCATCCAGAAGGGAGGGGAAAAATACTCTTAACCAGAAATTTGGGGGACATTGCTCTAATAGTTGGAGGCTTTAGAACTTTCACTGTAAATGGAACAGATTTCTAACTTGCAAGCTCTGAATAAAGAGCCAAGCTTAATGCATTTGAAGTGCAGGAAAAAGTGGATGCACAAATGGGGATATTTATAGAAATGACATGTGCCTATATCTTGAAGAGGTGCTATATGATATTATGGGTAAACTGATCTGCTAGAAAGTTGAAAAGGAGCTAATGACCAGAGAATGGAACAGTCCATTTCATCTGTATGCTGTTTTGCTAACAATTTAGAATGTACCTACAACTGCAATTCAAATAACATTTTAGGCAGACGGATAACATCAAGGGAGCTACATCTTCAGATTCTCAAAAATTATCAGCCAGGACTGAAAATCATGAAAATGGCAGATATAGTGACAATGAAACAGTCCATGTTCTGCAGAAGGATGGCACACAACCACTAAGGTTCCTAAGAAGTGGCATTGTAGAAGGGGGACAGAAGGGTGCCCAGCTTTGGGACTTCTTTTTGGGGGGGCAGCAGGAATGATTGTGTCATCTGTCCACTAGCTGGGGGAAGTTATGGGGCCTCCTCACTCTGAAAGGTGAAGGATGTGTTAATGAGATTCTTTGCCTTTCTAGTTAAAAGTAAAAGGTTGCATTTCATCTGGCCTGGAGGTCTTTTGATGAAGCTCAATGTGTTCTACAAGCTGCTTCCCAGCCCTCTAACTAACACTCTCTGTTGTCCCTATCAGCCCAGTGGGTTTTTGAAATTCTCTTTATTTAATGAATGCATGCATGCATTAAGCAGAAGGGATGCCATGTAGTCAATGTGCATAACAACCAGCCAATTTGAATGTTCACCAAATCTCATGGAGAATGTGGACATGATCCATTCATGAATAGAGAATTGTGCACATTTCCTGGGAGGCCTCTGGAACTGTGCAAATTTTGGAGAATGTATAAAATCCAGTCAATATTTGCATATTTCCAAAGGCCTGTTGGAGGTTATATATGTTTACCAATATATGTGTAGAATTAATTCCCAATTTGTGAATGGAATACTGTATTTGTACATTCTCCCTAAGACCTGGTGAATGTTCACAAGAAGCACATTAACAAACCATTCAACTCATATTCCCCTTAACACATGTGTGAATGAAACAGCAGCTCCTACACTAATAGGTTTTGAAACTTAGGTAGAGTAGAGTGGGTGCTGCGCAGTAAGAGAACGGTGTGATGTATGTAAGGTTTGGGAAGTGGGAAGAAGTAGGGTGTATAGGCCTAGTATAAAGGAACAGTAGCAAGACAGAAATCAAATCTGACAGGATCCAATTGTCCGCCAGTGAACTTTACAGTCTGGACATTGTGGTTCAATGCACATTCAACAAAGCAGCAGTTGTTTACTACAGCACCAGCCAACAGGGCCAGCCCTACCATTAGGCTACAGCCTGGCAGCAGATGCTGGAAAGTGCAGTGCAGTGGTGAGGTGTTCTAGGTCCAATGCACGGCTTCTCTATCTTTCTGATGCAATGGGGGACACTTGCCCATCAACACGGCTGAAGTAAGTTTGAACTGTTCACCCAGTTGGGCTATAGAATTGGTGGTAGATCATAGGCACTGCAGACCAGGATGGCTGTAAATTTGCTTACCAGGTTTATTTCTATTTATGAACCTTCACCACTTCCAGTGGCTTTCCAGTATCAAGAAGACTTACTATTTATTGGCACTGTGTGTGAGGACAATGATACTCTGCAGTAAAAAGAGAGGAACAAGACGAAAGAAAATTACCACATCCAAAGTATATTATCCCACACTGCATTGCACAAATGACTGCTATCATTAATAAATTAAACCAGGATTTCAATGGTGATATTCATCAGCTTCGAAACTCCTGTCAGATGATTGCTGGAGACTCTAATCCTAGTTGCTTCTGTACCAACATCAAAAATAAAACTTTTTGGGGAGGAAATGAACCTTTATTTTGCCCCAATGTTCTGGTAGCTTAAAATTATAGCTGCATCTCCTTCTCTCCCTATCTGATGAATGGAAAAGAAGGCAGCGTTCTGAACTTCTGCAGGCTTTATAGATGCAATGATTCACCCTTTCAGCCATTGGTAGCTGTGTGATAATAAAAGATAAATCGGAGATTGCAAGAAACAACAAACCAAGAAAATATATTTGAGACAAAGTAATCTGCTTCAAGGCTCTTAACATTTGTAATTTAAGTCTACTGTGCCTCCAGGGTGGACTTATATTTCCCATTCTTACCTTATGGAAATGGTAGCCAATGCATTGCCCTCCAGGGGTTGTTGAACTACAATCCCCATCATTTCTGACTTTTGGCTATGTTGGCTGGGACTGTTGACACCTGCTGTCCAGCAACACCTGGGGGACACCACATTTATTTATTTATTTAATAGCTAAGCATATAACCATCTTCAGGAACAGGTTTAGCACCTCATATATTGTTTGTGAAAAGGAAACTATGCCCAGTGGTGTATTTGTGTAACTGATTTTCTTATACCCCTTCTCCTTTGGACTTAATGATATCACATAAGCCTTCTTTACATGATAATGTGTATTACTGCACTTCAAAATGTGGTAAGCCAGTCTTGAAGCATTTGGGTCCTACTGCTCATTTTGCTGCAAGAGACTTTGGACTTCTTCAACAAAGTTCTGGCCTGATGTACCATCTCCTGGAGACAAGCAATGGGACAAGCTTCAGAGGCTGGCTGCTGCTGGTAACCAGTTGCTGGATGGATGGGTGAGATCTTGGTCTAGAGTTCACCCCATAATCCTCCTAAAGTGAAAATGCAATATGAACTTTTAATTTTCAGCTTAGGTAAATGCTGAAGTTGGCCACCAACTTGGATGACATTAACAGAGGATTAGACAAATTAATGGATAATGCTATCGATGAGTGCTGGTCTAGGACCTGGGAGATCCAAGTTCAAATTCCTTCCACAGACATGAAGGTCAATGGGTGACCTTTGGCCAGTGATTATCCCTCAGAGGAGGGAAAGAGCCATATACACCACCTGGAGCTCTTTTGAAGAAATGTGGAATATACCTGTAATAATAAATAAAAATAGTTAATAAAATTGTAGAAAGCTGTAACTGCCTCTGAATACTGGTTCTTGGGAATCCCAAATGGCAAGAGTGTTCAGGTCCTACCTGAAGACTTCCCATGGACATTTGACTGGCCACTCATTGGGAGTTTATTTTTTAGTTGCAAACTGATGTGGAAATGTGGAAAAATGAGAAACCCAGAGAAAGCAAAATGGCATTCTTTCCAATCCCTAATTCATACCTGCAGATCATCCGTTGACCGGAATGCTGTTGCTAGATATTTTCTTGGAAGGTTACCATAAAAGTATACTGAGTGGCATTTTCATTTGTTGCAGAAGTCACAGGAGTGAATTGTGCCGTCAACTCTTGAATGGCGTCTTCGCAACTCTGATTCTGAGCTCAAACAAGCTTTCAATAGAATCCAAGGCCAGACATGGCAGGTCAGGACTCTTTTGAATTGGATCACCTGATTATGATTCTGCCAATCAGAAGAAACAGAAGCTATAAACAGACAATAAATAGGCTTTAAAATGGGAAAGTCCTGAAAATAGCCAATTTTATGCTTCAGCTGTGTCAGGCAGTTTAGCACTAATTAAATTTTGCACCAACCTGCCTGAGGTTATGCCATTAACAGTGCTAATATATATCTAGATATAAATAAATACATCCTGGGCCTAATGTGTGAGGAAAGCAAAAGTATTTTTGATGGTACAATATAATCTAATTTATGCTCATTTATAAATACTTCAAGCTACATTAGATCATTTGCTGTACTGAAATAGTTTCTCAGCAAAATATGATATGAGCTCTCCCAAAGGTTTATTGCACAGCGGGGGGGGGGGTGAGCTTATCTGCTTTCACAAATGCATTTTCTCTACATCTCACAGAGAAGCATTTGCAATTTGGCTCTATGCTTGTCCGTACTGGTAAGATTCCCACAATTGCAGTACCAGACCAAAAATGTCAACACAAAGGAGACAATTCACACAGACACAGTAAACTGGCTGCAAGGCTGTGATCTTTAAATCCTTTACAGTGCACCCCAGCATAAGAAATCCACCAGGGCAACTGTTTCCACCCCTATGCCTGAATGGAGAATAAGATGGATCGGTATCATCCAAAAATGTGTAGAGTGGTGAAGCCACCACTTGGTTTCCCCCCCCCCCCAAGGCAAATTAGGGATAGATGACACTTTTCTGTGACCAAAGGAGCTAAATTTGACTTTTTTAAAGGGGTTATCTTGCCAAGAAGCTGCCACCAAACCTCCGAGAGACCATTCTTGTTGGACCAGATTGTGCCTAATGAGAAGGGGGTAAAAAGAAGTTTGCAAGGCAGAATGATGCCTTCACTTCTGTAAGGCCAGCCAGCCTGAGCCAGGAGAGTTCCAGTTCATACCAGACACCACTTGAAATTTGAGGAACAAGACAAGAATTTGAGGCTCTCTGTCTCTGCAAGTTCCAAGCCCATAAAATATTACTCAGTAGCAGTTTGAACAAGAGGCCCAAGTATGCAAGACTTTTACCAAGAAATCACACCAGTGTTAAAGATTTATTAAGAATAATTAAAAATAGCAAGGTTAAAAATAGAACCTGTACACCAGTGCAAAATAGGATTAGAAAATACAGACCACAAAGGTTCATTACCAAACGGTCAAAGACCCTGCAGGAGCTTGTCCCTCTGCAATGGTGAGTTGTGGCTGCACATGTTGTAGAGGCCAAGCAGGAGATCTAGCAGCATCTCCACAGGAGGTGGCTGTCAAAGGGAGTAAAAGGGATGGTTCATCGAATCCACCAGGCAGAAGGGAGAGGCTGCAATAAAAACTCTGAAGGAACTTCTTCAGGATCCAGGCAGCCTGGATGAGCTCACAACTGATCCATCAGAGCTGTGCCTCAAAGGTTTTGAGATGTTGCTCCTTCATATCTGCACCCAACATACATTTCCCACTCTAGAGAAAGCTTCTGGGTGGTGCATCACAGAGGCAATAGTGGAAGAAATAAGTCTTCTTCACTGCCACCATTGCTACAAACTTAGGACTCATCCACATTTACCTTCTATCCCATGCTATCTAGGTACAGGTCCATGCTTTCCTGGTCTGTGTCTGACCGCCTCCCCACCCCACTCTCTGCCACATTCCCCCGGAAAAGCTGTCCTTTCCCACTAAATTGGAGCAAACGGAATTTGGGTTTTCCATGGATTTGCCGGTTGCTCTGATTCAGTGGTAAAGAGTGGATTTTGGTGGGGAAACTACCAGGAAGAAGAGAAGAGAAGACACTTGGACACATACCTGGAGGACCTGGACTAGTGCCTAGAAATGCAGAGCGAAGGTAAGTGTGGATTTGCTCTTATCCAGCAAAAAGAAGATTTGGAGGAGAGCCGAACTACCTAGTCTCAAGACAAAGCAGGGAAGTGTTCTTGATTTATTGACTGATTTATTTCTTTATCCATCCAGCAACCAGAGGGGTGTACATTTTGATTTTCTTACAACAGTTCCACAATGTACTGGGATAGCTCAGTTGGTAGAGCATGAGACTCTTAATCTCAGGGTTGTGGGTTCGAGCCCCACATTGGGCAAAAGATTCCTGCACTGCAGGGGGTTGGACTCTATAATTCTAGGGTTCTATAAAGTGGACCAGCTGAATGACTCAAGAGTACCAGATGAGTCCCAAAGGATCAAACCAACATTCCATCTAGTCCAGAACCCTGTTTCTTACCATTGCTATCCAGTTCTCCTTGGAGCATCTGCAAGCTGCATATGAGAGTAGCTGCCCTTTTCTGCTACCCAACAAACTTCAGGTAAGCATAGATTTGAAAACAAAACTTTCAAGCCCTAGTCTGTCAACTCTACTCACTTACACCACATTGCCTCCCTTATTAGTTCCATGTCTGACAGAAAATCATCTAACTTTTCTTTGAACTATTCTTCCCTTCTTCAAAATTATAGAGAGTAAAGTAAATAAATATATAGAGAAGCCCCTTCCATACCCAGCTTTAGTGACGTGTCCAGTTGATTTCTATTCCAAGCACCTCTCCCTTGACAAATATCACTGCTTCCCAACATCAAAGACCCCCAATAGCATCCTGTTGGACCAGGCACCATTTTCTAGTGATTTACCGAAGTTACAGCCTGCATCTCTGATAAACTCCCATTGCCTTAACAGCATTCCTACTTAATCGAGTGACAGAATGTTGGCAGATCTAAGATCCTCATCCATGGGAACTCAGTTAGAATAATAATACAGGCGTCTGTGGCATTTAGCCCATCTTCTCTGGGTCATGCTCTGAAAGTAGATGATACAGGAATCCTTGCTAAAGCTGAGTAAGTCTGGGTTTCATAAGCCCCTCAAAGGGAGACCAGCTGATAATTTTATGTCAGCTTGGGTGTCACAGAGAGAAAAAATAGGTTTAGATATACAAATTATATGTACATCTATAAAGGGGAAGTAGACTTCAGATCTGATTAAATGATTCTTGGCATCTGGCTGCATCACAGAACTGTTAACAAATAAACTATCCATGGAGACAGTTACAGCAGTGTACAAAAATGTGTTAATTCCTGTTTGTAATTTGATTAATAGTATACTTTCTATTTAGTAAGATATTTGTGATAGATATACGCACCTCTAGAAGCCTTTGTACAAATACATAGTTTATACAGGCATGTACAACCAGTGTGCACTGTCTAGACTACGGGTAGCAAACCTAGGGTTCTGCTGAGGTTGTTGGACTCCAACTCCTGTCAGCCTCAGTCAACATGGCCAATGGTCAGGGATGATGGGAGTTGGAGTCCAACAGCATCTGGAGGACCATTGGTTCCTCATCCCCAGCTTAGACTAGGATGGGGAGATCAAAGTTCAGATCCCCACTAAGCCATGAAGCACACTGGGTGATTTTGAGATACTCCCTCTCAGCCTAACCTATCTAACAGGGTTGCTGTAAAAATAAAATGTACTCCACCTTGAGAATGGAAAGTTTGGCTATAAGTATATTTCATTCATTCATTCATAGGTTATTTAACTCTTTATATCATAATGGAGGGGCAAGTTACAGCAACAGCCAAGGCGACATTTTTCCACCTTCGCCGCATCAAGCAGTTGGTCCCTTACTTTTCCCGCCCCGACCTGGCCACAGTGATCCATGCGACGGTCATCTCCAGGCTTGACTACTGTAATTCGCTCTACGCGGGGCTGCCCTTGAAGCTGTCTCAGAAACTCTAGTGGGTACAGAATGCTGCAGCGAGGCTCCTCACGGGGTCTCTGCCAAGGGAGCATATTCACCCAGTGCTTTTCAAGCTGCACTGGCTGCCGGTGGAGTACAGGGTCAGATTTAAGGTGCTGGTTTTGACCTTTAAAACCCTTCACGGCCTAGGACCCTCATACCTACGGGACCGCCTCTCCCGGTATGCCCCACAGAGAGCCTCAAGGTCCATAAATAACAACACCCTAGTGGTCCCAGGCCCTAAGGAAGTTAGATTAGCCTCAACCAGAGCCAGGGCCTTTTCAACTCTGGCTCCGGCCTGGTGGAACGCTCTGCCTCATGAGACCAGGGCCCTGCAGAATCTGATTTCTTTCCGCAGGGCCTGTAAGACAGAGTTGTTCCGCCTTTGGCTTGGAGCCAGTTTGATTCCCTCCCTCCCTCTCTTTCTTTTCCTTCTCCTCCTGTGATGAGGCTACATTTTAATATTTTAATGTTCCATTATTTTAATGTTGTATTTTATTTTTGTTTTTAAGTTGTAATCATTCATCTTGTTTTTATTATTGCTTGTAAACCGCTCTGAGCTTGGCCTTGGCTGGGGAGGGTGGGGTATAAATAAAAATAATTATTATTATTATTATTATTATTATTATTATTATTATTATTATATTTATTACCCACTCTTTACCAGCAGGATTCAGGGTGGGTTACAAAAATTACCAAGAGTTAAAACAGATTACAACCATAGAAATAGGGTGGGTCCTTAAAACACATGTTGAAGGTCAGGACAAAGACATGTGTGTTCAGCATTCAATGAAAGCTGTGAAGGTGACAGATGCCCTGATGTGAGGAGAGAATTCTACAACTTAGGAGTTGCCACAGAGAACACCCTTTCCCAGGCCACCACCAGCCCTTGTTTCTGACAAGAGAGCTGCCACGGCTGATCTTAATACGTTGAACTGTCTGTAAGATAGAAGACAGTCTTTCAGATATTTGGGGTCTAAGTCATTTAAGACTGGAGCACCTTAAATAGGGTCAAGAAATGAGCTTGCAGCCAATGCTCCTGTTTTAGAACAGAGCTTATAGAAGTTCTGTTTGGTCCAAGATTTTTCTTCCATTTGTCCCATGACTTTTCAGAATGGGTCTGAGAGGGTTTTTGTTTTTTTCCTCCTTTTGTCGGAAAAAAACATCAGTTGGGATTTCTGTAGACCGAACTTTGTTCTGATTCAGTGGTACACCATGGGTTTTCCTGGGGAAAGCAGCAGGAGAAAAGAAAAGCCTCTCAGACATATGGTAAGAAGTCACAGGACAAACAAGAAATCTCAGACGAACCAGAAGTGTGGCACTGCATTTTGGATCAGCTGAAGTTTTTGTGTTGTCTTCAAGGACAGCCCCACATAGAATACACCGGAACAATCCAGCCTGGAAGTTACGAGAGCATGGAATACTGTGGCCAAGTAATCTCTGTCCAAAAGAGGCCATGCCTAGTGAGCCAGCTGGATCTGGAAATAAGTACCCCTAGCCACCAAGGTGACCTGGACCTCAAGTGAAATTGTTGGAGCTAGGAGTAAGCCCAAGCTATAAACTTTCTCTTTCCAGGAGTGTGCGGAACAAGCTATCACCCCAGTTTATGGATTAGTTAACATAGAAAACATAACAACTGTGTCTTTTGAGGATTCAGCTTCAAGTTATTGGTCCACATCCAGCATCACTGCCTCCAAACACCTGTCTAGCACCTCACCCACATCTCCTGATTCAGATGGATAAGAGAGAGGAGAGAGAGAGAGAAAGCAGCTAATTAAAGTTTTTATTTTTGAAAAAGGCTAAAATATACTAATTAGGAAAGAAGGGGATTAGGTTGCCTTGTTCTCTTTACTGTTGTTTTCCCCTAATTATAACACTGTTAATTGATTTTCAGAAAGAAACCAGTCATACTGAGAATACTCAGTTTATTCATGAAGCAGGCTACTACCTGAGAAAGTTATGGAGTGTGCTATCTTGGGGCAAACGTCAGCACCTGAATAGGCTTACACTGCATGATGTGAGTTTTTTAAAGCTTTAAATGAATATAAAACACAACAGAGGAATGCTCTATGCCTGAATAAAGATATTTCCCTTGATCTATATACATGGAATTAAATTGTTAATAAGGAAAATGTGTAGAGATAGTCAAATTATGTATCCCCTGAGGAAACTGACTATGTTTTAGCGATAAGGCTGAGACTTGAGGTATATGTAAAAGTTAATCTGAACGACATAGTCAGCTCATTAAAGTTTATATTCTGAAAAAGCCTAAAATACCCATATGGATTCAAAATCTCATTATATCTGTTAATGAAATTCTTATTTTTTTCCCACTGTTCAATATTTCTGCTTAATGGGTTGCACACATTTTTGTATTGTTTTGTTTTGTTTCCCAAGCTCTGCAACTCAGTTTATCTGCAATGGGAGTTTGGAGCTTTGATTCACCATTATTAAAAGATATATAAGAGATGTATAAGATATATAAGAGTTGTAATCCAAAACATCTGGAGAACACCAGTTGGGGAGACTGCTACTGGGGGTGGTAAGTAAGCTTACGGGGGGGGGGGTAAGTAAGCAAATGCAAGTAACAGTGTTCCACACCTCTATTCCATTCCGTTTCTCAAAAGGACTCCAAGACCTGAGCACACAATTGCATGTCATGACAGACGAAGCCAAGAAAGCAGAAAAGAATTGCTCTGGCCTGCCTTACGGCTTACAGGGGTGACTGGTTGTTGCAGAGGCACACTGCCAGTAGGGCAGAATCATGTAAGCAAAAGCAAAGTCATGGCAAGTATGGCATGACCATCACAGCCAGTAAAGCAGATTAACATTCAGGTAAAGCATAAAGTAAGGGACGCGGGTGGCACTGTGGGTTAAACCACAGAGCCTAGGACTTGCCAATCAGAAGGTTGGCGGTTCGAATCCCCACAACGGGGTGAGTTCCCGTTGCTTGGTCCCTGCTCCTGCCAACCTAGCAGTTCGAAAGCACATCAAACTGCAAGTAGATAAATAGGTACCGCTTCGGTGAGAAGGTAAACGGCATTTCCGTGTGCTGCTCTGGTTCACCAGAAGCGGCTTAGTCATGCTGGCCACATGACCCGGAAGTTGTCTATGGACAAACGCTGGCTCCCTCAGCCTATAGAGCGAGATGAGCGCACAACCCCAGAGTCGGTCATGACTGGACCTAATGGTCAGGGGTCCCTTTACCTTTACTTAAAGCATAAAGTACCGTATATACTCGAGTATAAGCCAACCCGAATATAAGCCAAGGCACCTAATTTTACCACAAAAAAAACTGGGAAAATTTATTGACTCGAGTATAAGCCAGTTCATCACACCAGAGGCTGGTGGTGGCAGTGGCTGAGGAAGAACAAGCAGCCCGAAAGGGCTGTTTTGGGGCTATTCGTTCCTCCTCTGCTTCCACCGACAGCAGCAAAGGCGGAAGAGGAGGAAGGAGCAGCCCGAAAGGACCCTCACTCAAGTATAAGCCAAGGGGGACTTTTTCAGCATAAAAAATGTGCTGAAAAAGTCGGCTTATACTTGAGTAATGGGTGGGTCCTTGTCTGATCTAGCAAGTGTATTTTTTTGGACTGCTATCCATAATAGCAAAAACTGGAACCTTCCCATTAAAGCAGTGTATCTCCCATTATCAGAAGTTGGGGATAAGAGTAGTGGGTGATCATTTCCTTTAAGCTTATTACTATTCAAAATAAGAATGTGAATAAGAACTTAAGAGGAGGAATAAGAACTTAAGAGGAACTTAATAAGAACTTAAGAGGAACTTAATGGAGGGCACAAGGAGAAGGGGACGACAGAGGGCGAGATGGTTAGACAGTGTTCTCGAAGCTACAAACATGAATCTGACCAAACTGCGGGAGGCAGTGGAAGACAGGAGTGCCTGGCGTGCTCTGGTCCATGGGGTCACGAAGAGTCGGACACGACTGAACAACTAAACAACAACAACAAGAACTTAAGAGGAGTCGGGGGGGGGGTGAGGCCAATAGCCCAACTAGTCCAGCATCCTTTTCTTACAGTGGGCAACTATGTGTCTATTGGAAACCTGTGTTACTGCCTCTGAACACAGAGGCACAGCTTTGCCATCATGGCAAGTAACCATTGATATGAATTTGTCCAATCCTCTTTTAAACTCATCCAAGCTGGTGACCATCACTGCCTATATATATTGCTGATATAGGTCAATCCCTCCAAAAAACACCTTATAGTATTTAATATTCATTCAAAATGAAACAAGGAGGAGGATAGGTGCTTAGTCCCCCCCCTCTTTCTTTCACATGAGAAATGTTGCACCTGTAAAACACTAGAATCCAATCTAATTCAATCAAAGCAGCAACTGAATTATCACAAAATGTGGTGCTAAGAAACTGAGTTTGTCAATTTTGATTACATGCAATTTGGTTGTAATTGAGTCAGTGCTAATGTTGGGAGACTTCATGCAGGAATCCTGCTGTAGCTTTTCTGTAGCATACTGAGAACCTCTGTAGCATTTGGGATGCAAACATTTATATATACACAAACTATTTGTTTTTACTCAAGTGAGTTGACTGAGTATTGCTTTATCTGCAGCATATGGGACATCATCTGATTACTTCCATGTCACTTTCCTTTGCTGGATTTTATGGATACACATATATATTAAGATGGCCAAATAATTTAGGCACCCAGTGATTCCATTTTAAGTTCTTACAGCCTTTCGCAGACAATATGTGGGTGAGTTTGGATGTGGGATTGCACTTGGTGCCCCTACCCCTAATAGCCATGCACTAATTGGCTCTTAATAAGATGGTGTCCACATTCAGACCATGCGTTTGAAGCACTGATACTACTTTAAACAATCATGGCTTGCCCCAAAGAATGCTGGGAGCTGCAGCTTGTTCAGGGTGCTGAGAGCTGTTAAGACCCCCTAGGAGATCTCTGAGAGTAACAGTTCTCAGAATGGTTTAACAGTCCATCTCTCTTCACAGCAAACTCTGGGGATGGTAGCTCTGAAAGGGGAATGGAGGACTCTTAACAAGGCTCTGTGCTCTTAACAAACTACAGCTCCCAGGATTCTTTTGGGGAAGCCACAACTGTTTAAAGTGGTTTCATACATGCTTTAAATGCATGTTGCGAATGTCACGGATTTCTTCTCCAATACTTGCTTCTGTACATGGAACAGAGAGGAGGGTGACTTAGGCAAAAAAGAAAAAAAGAGAAAAAAAGTATTGCATAGCCTTGTGGTCAAACACCAGATATGACCATGTGGCTCTTTATTGCCCTTGGTCAGTAATATGTTGCCTACACCTGCATCGTACATCACAGGCAATAGTGGTTGACAAAATATGATGAAGAATGCTGCTTCTTTGTGGCATTCTCCTCCACCCCACCCCACCCCCCACTGCCAAGCCCCTGGATCAGTGCATCATGACTGAAGGCAAGTAGCAATTGAATTGAATGAAGGAGAAGCTTCATGAAACATTGCAGAGAGACTCCACAAAGTCTCCCAGCCCACCACTCTCTTTTCACTTTCATTGATTTGCTCCACATTACAATGAATTACAAGTGTGTTTGCTTCTCACTGCAGTTATGGTGCAGTTAAAGTGAGCTGAGATTTATGGAGAAAATAACTCTAGTCCTCTCTGTGCCTTTGGACAATTATGATACTTACTTTTCATTGAGTGGATGCAGCACAAGCCAGCCTGGATGTTCTTGAAAGCAAATAAGTAACTTGTGGAAGAGATCTGTCTGTTCATCATAGTCCCAAGAGTGCCAGCACAGTTAAATATGATAACAAAATATGATCTGCAAGAAGAATCTGCCCTCCCCAAATTTACTGCCCCCTTCAGAATGGGCAAAGCTTAAACTCAATGAGGGTCAGAGAAAGTAGACAAGGAGATAACAATTTCATACAAATATAGACTTTGTCTATTCATAGAATAATAGAATTGAAGGTTGGAAGGGACTGCATGGGCCACCTAATTCAACCCTCTCCAGTACAGGGATTTCCATCACTGAAGTACAAGATTTAATGAATCCATATTCAGTAAATCCCTATCTGCATCATTTACTACCGCCACCACCACAACAAGTGTTGTTGTTAGAATAGTATAAGTACCCAAATATACATACCTACTGAATTTTTAATGCATGTTTTCCATTGAGTTACAGTATAATAATAATAATAATAATAATAATAATAATAATAATAATAATTTATTTATACCCCGCCCATCTGGCTGGGCTTCCCCAGCCACTCTGGGCGGCTTCCAAAAGAATATTAAAATACATCAAACATTAAAAGCTTCCCTAAACAGGGCTGCCTTCAGATGTCTTCTAAAAGCCTGGTAGTTGTTGTTCTCTTTGACATCTTATGTTATGTTAAAGTATGTTAAAGCAAGTAACTGTTGTAACAATAACAAGGATTTTTTAAAACAACAACAACAACAACAACAACAACAACACAACCAGTAATTATATCCCACCCTATAGTGGGGCTGGACAACATTGTTAATGAAATGCATTGCACCACAGCTGCTTTTTGTGTGTGGTGGGGGCCAAATAAACCAAAAAAGTTGCAAAAGGGTACAATAATTTTACAACATCATCAGAGCCCTGATTATGATTCACAGCTTTTCTATGCTCACTGAGCTTTTCCATTAACACCACTGTCTATACTTTTTGTCTCCACAGGGAAAGTTGCAAATGTTTCAGGTTTTTCAAGTTCTGTGCTATAAGTTGTCAGGCCGCTAGAAGAAGATGGTAATCTGTTCTTTATACTGTCAGTTCTTCTGGTCCTCATGAAAAACAGTCAATAATGCCAACTGTGGTGTTCATTGAGCGGCTTGTCATGCGATGAGGCTTGTTTCATTAAAGACTCCCATCAAAAGTGTTATTCTTATTGCAGGTGCACCACATGTGGTAGAAACTCCTGGTTTTGTTGCATCCTCTGATACCTGTTTATTGAACTGTATAAAGGATTGTATTTTTCTTCTTGCATTCTCTTCCTACATTATTATTAGCAACTTAGGGCATAGGATCATAGAACTGTAGAGTTGGAAGAGACCCTGAGGGTCATGTAGCCAAACTCCTTGCAATCCAGGAATTTCAGCTTAAGCATCCATGACAGATGGCCATCCAGCACATATGGTGTGCAAGGTACACCATGCAAGGCAGCAGACATGGTTCTCCTCCCCCCCCCCCATGTTATCCTCACAACATCCCTGTGAGTAGGTTACTCTGAGAGGCAGTGACTGGCCGATGAGCACCCAGTGACCTTCATGGCTGGCTGGGGGTTTTAACACTTTTCACTCAGATCCCAAACCAACACCTTAACCACAACGCCACACTTACTATATTCATACATAACTATGCTTTGTGATTTATATAACTGATTTATATAATTAATCAGTGTGTATGGTTTATTGTCTACATTTTTGTGTGTATGAAAGCCTGTAATATGTTTGTTTATTAAAAAAAAACATGAAATGGCAAGATTTAGGGGTCATTTTGCTCCTCTACCCCAGGGAATGAGAAAAATTCTAGTAATTTGGGGAAAGGTGCTTGCCTGCAATAAGCAGCAGCAAATTTCCCTTTCTCCCCTTCCTTTCCATGCTGCATCATGACAGAGCACAGGGATGGACAAATGCTGCAATTTCAGTTTTTCTCAGTTTCTTATTTCTTAAATTCAATTTGTATTGACAACAGAACTCCACACCAACATTTCTTAACATGTTTGTGTGCATTGCTCCCTCAAATAAACACACATCTTGTGTACAAGTTTGAAAGCAATTCCCCCTATTAAAATGCATTTTATGTTATTTTCACTAATATATGCATTTCCTTGCTCACTTTCTCCTAAATATACACAGTTTCAGAAATATTTGCAGTTCTGGTTGTTGAAGAACTGCATCAGAAAGTTTAGAAAGAGGTAAATTATAAATAGCTGTGCTTTGATTCATGTAATTTTTTTGGTACGTGCTAGTTAGGTAGGTTATCATTAGAATTTCTGATTCCTAATCAGCACCATTTCAGGGCTTTCTGTGTGTCAGAGACTGTGCTGAATGTAAGCTTCCACCAACACAGCAATGGGTTCAATCTCAGTGGATGCAGTCAAGCTATCTGGGGGAAAATTTATGGGGCAGAAAATATATTCCTCCTTCACCTTAGGCTATGGGGATCTCCATTGTTTGGGTTATGTGCTCCCCTCCCCCCCCAGTTTTTTTTTATTCCTCTCCTTGAGCTATGGATGGTTGAATATCTTAGATTTGTGTTTCCCCCCTCATTTTCCTAGCTTTGTTCAGCTCTTTGCATCTCCATATCAGTTTGTGATTTTTTAAAAAAAGTGATCATAAAAATTCCTCAGCATTTTCATGCAAATTTCTCTAACAATACACATTTTATGTTCAGTTTTGCAACATTACATGCAACAATTTCCCCTTATATAATGCATTTGTGTATGTTATTTTATTTAACATATACATCTATATGCACACTTTAGGATACAGTATACATTTTTTGTGCACATTATTTGGCATTGCAAAATTCAGCGAACTGCAAATTATGAAGGCTGTTTGTGTTTCAGTCTGCATATTGTTTAGGAAAGTGTGAATTAAGTATGCACACCTTTCAATATGAACTACCTGGCACACAGCTTGCTTTCTCCTTTGTAACTCAGCTGCTACCACTGATTAATGCATTAATCAGCTCCAAATCACACTATTTCTTTCCATCTCATAAATTTCCCCAGGTCACCAGGGAAAATAGGCAGCCCTTACCCTAGGAACACCTCACAATTATCCCCTATACTTTCTCCCACACATGCAAAGTTAATTGCTGACCTAAGTTGCAGATTCCGTCAAGATGGATGCAAAACCTGTCTCAGCCCCCTGACAATGGTGACGATAGGGAGTGGGCCTCCTTGACAGACATCCCATTGGGTCGGGTGGTAGTGGATTCAGTGCACACTGTAGAGATAATTAATTCATATGGCATGTTTAGCATGAAAGATGCTTTACGGGACTCATTTCACTACTGTCTCAGTTCATTACTGTCACTTCATTGCTGACAGCTGGTGTAG
This sequence comes from Podarcis tiliguerta, assembly GCF_965153285.1. Taxonomy (NCBI): domain Eukaryota; kingdom Metazoa; phylum Chordata; class Lepidosauria; order Squamata; family Lacertidae; genus Podarcis; species Podarcis tiliguerta. The sequence goes on along the minus strand of NC_139553.1, from coordinate 43,432,078 downwards.
CAAGAGACAGAAGTTATAAATCAGGAAGGTCTTCCTGATTCTCTCCTCTGGGTTGAGCTCTCCAGGTAGCCTTAGCTTCTTAGCCAAGCTACCTTATTTCAACCTCAGCCTCTCTTTCTGTAATATGGGGCTACTAATATGGAATCAGAACCCTAGTTAGGGAGGAGACTAACTTGTGCCCTCCAATACGACTCAGAAACTTCAACTGGCCCAAAATGCAGGCAGTGAGAGATTTTACCTGCTTGGGCTCCATGATCACTGCAGATGGTGACAGCAGTCACAAAATTAAAAGACACCTGCTTCTTGGGAGAAAAGCGATGACAAATCTAGACAGCATCTTAAAAGGCAGAGACATCACCTTGCCAACAAAGGTCCGTATAGTTAAAGCCATAGTTAAAGTCCATATAGTTAAAGCCACACACACACGGAATAGGGAGTAGGTACACATGCAAGCACACAAAGTGTGCAGTGTTTCCTGAGAAGAGGGAAGAACTGAGCCAATTAGGGGAGACACTAACATTATGGGAATCTGATGGGCTAGAAGTGGGAGACCATTCTCTTTAGGGAAGGTCCATAGCAGATAATGTGTTCTGCAGGTTCAATCCCTGGCAGCTCCAGCTATAGTTTGGAGAGACCCTTTGCCTGAAACCCTGGAGAGCTTCTGCCAGTCAGCGCAGATAATACTGAACCAGATGGGCCAATGCTGTGACTCAGTTTAATGCAGTTTCCTACGTTTTACTGTGAACTAGAATTCAGTGGCCAGAAGATGGACTAGATGTACTATAGACCTGATCCAGGAATGCTCCTTTTACATTGTTGTGCAGATGCTCCATTCTTTGTCTGTACCTGCTTTATTACTCATCTGCACCTGCAAGCAGTCTTTCAGCTACAATTTCAATTAAGGTGATGCAGAACAAAGCAAAAGGCAGCAGAGAGCAATTAACTTGGCATCTCCAATACTATGAATGATATATTCATATGAAGAGCTTTAAGCAGCTGTCTTTGACTGAACTAAGGTACATTTTGAGCCAGGAGCACCAAGCAAGTTGGGTAGGAGGAAGCACCTACAAGCCCAGTCACTTCAAACGGCATTTCCCAATGGATGTGTCCCCTTGATGCCCATAGTTTGCTACGGAGGAACTGAATTCCATATTATGTGGCTCAGGAGCTCCGAGCACGCTTCTTCATGCCTTGATGTCCCTCAGCATCAGTCTCAAGACGGCAATATGGAAATTCCCATGCTAAAGAAAGCATCACACATGCCACCTCTGTGGATCGAGGAGACCACTTTTTCCCTGTCTCTGTCTCTGTCAATTAATTCACAGTAAGAGTTCTATAGTTCTGAAGACTACTGAAAACTATATGAAGAAAAATAAATTGTACCCTTATGTGAAAACAAGTCGCGATAGGATTCCATTGAGATTGGTATGAAGAATGCACTTACTTTTACAGCTAGTGAACCTCCCTGTATTTAATGAAGGAGAAGGGAGGAAAAAGGAGGACAGCTGTAGTGATTATACATAGATTTGTTTTCTTCTTTTTAAAATATGTCTTTTATCTGAAAATTTGTCTTATTTTATTTTCTATTTCAACATTAAGAAAAAGTGTCATGGTGTTGTATCACATAGAATCAAGAATAAAATTTATTAAACAAAACAAATAAAAATGCATCACAGATTAGTGGCTCACCTCTCAGGGGAAACCTGAGTGAACAGGTGAGGCTTAATCAGGGACCAATATATATATATATATATATGCAAAAGGCACCTGTCTCAAATTCATTGTATGCATATTGCAAAGGGCAGGTGCCACTACACTCAAGGACCTGGTTTTAGTGGATATAAGCTAAACTTTGGAAGCATAAGGCATTATTAATATCTCTTTCCCCAGGATCAAAGTGACTAGGCAGGGTGTAATGGTTCTAGGGGTTGCTCGTGCGTAAGCAGGTGCCTATCTCCCTGGCTGGGTGCAAACACCTGGCTGGGTTGCCAAAGTGAACCTTTTCTGTCTGGACAGCCACTCACCCGTGGCTGACTCAATCGCTGGCAGAATCCGTGAGTGGGCGTTTCTTAAACTTCTTCCAGCAAAGAAGTTCTTTGACGCCTAGTCTTCACCTACCCTCCCTGCACAGAAGCCTTCTGTGCAGGGAGGGCGTGGGCAACAGAGGACCCCTACTCTCCCCGCTGGTCCCAGGCAAGGAGTCATGAGACTGCCTCGCCACTTCCCCCAGCTGCCCCCCTTCTCCACTGGTGCTACGCTGATTCTCTTCCCCAGAAGATGGGCTGCTCCTCCCGATCCCTGGATGCTCTCTGGAATCCCTCTGGCTTTCGCTCTCCCCCTCCAGTACTGATGGCAGTTCCCTGACACAGGGGTATATAAGATATGGCAGTCTCAAAGGTAACCTGTTCCCAAGTTGTCCAGGGCTCTATATGCCAACAGCAAAATCCTTAAACCTAGCCTAGTAGCAGATTATAGCCAAATGTCGCAGCACAATGGTCCTAGGTTAGACCAGAAGTTGAGACCAGGGAGCAGAAGGTGAACAACTGGTGGAGGCATCATCATTCAAGGCTGTGCTCATTGAAGTGCTGGTGGCAGTAGGCACCAAGCAAGGTTCCATAAATGGAGCCATGCTAAGTGTGCACTAAAATCTTTCACTATCCCTCAGCTCAAGACATCACCTGCCACTTTCTGACTCATGGCCAAAGCAAATGGCTGTCTGGTTTAGAAACAAGTCTATCCAAATAATGTAAGAAGAGCTGGCTGGATCAGGCCAATAGCCCAACTATTACTTTTTTAGCAATCACTCATAGCTGAGTAGGATTGCCTTCCATGAACACAGTCTTAATGGTGTGTCAGTGGGTGACTGTGGAGGCCAATTTTGGATCCATACGTCCTTCCAAAGTGGGGATATAGGTTTCCAGGTGGGAGTTGATCACAGTGAGGATTTGCGAAGTCTGCCTTCCTCTTAACTTGTTTCTCCCTTTCATCCTGAGTTTGTGCTTCTTCAAAGTCCATGGCACCTTTGGTAAAAGCTATTGTCCAGTTGGAGTGCTTGCAGGCCAATGTTTCCCAATTTTCTGTGCTTATAAAGCATTTTTTAAAGATTTGCCTTGAGAGAGTCTTTAAACCTCTTTTGTTGTCTACTGGCATTACACTTTCCATTCTTAAGTTGGGAATACAGTAGTTGCTTTGGAAGACGGTAATCAGACATCTGAACAACATAACCAGTCCAACAAAGTTGATGTTGAAGAATCATTACTTTGACACTGGTGACATTTCCTTCTTCCAGTACACTGACATTAGTTTTCCTGTCTTCCCAAGTGAAATTTAGATTTTTTTCAGAGACACCATTGATGGAATATTTAAAGAAGATGGAGTTGTGTTTATAAGTGGTCCATGTTTCACAAATATACAATAAGGTATGGAGGAAGTCCTGTTTAGGGAAGTTTTTAATGTTTGAAGTTTTATCATGTTTTTAATATTCTGCTGGGAGCCACTCAGAATGGCTGGGGAAACCCAGCCAGATGGGTGGGGTATAAATAAATTATTATTATTATTATTATTATTATTATTATGTTGGTAAAAAAGGTAAAGGTAAAGGTACCCCTGCCCGTACGGGCCAGTCTTGACAGACTCTAGGGTTGTGAGCCCATCTCACTCAAAGAGGCCAAGGGCCAGCGCTGTCCGAAGACACTTCCGGGTCACGTGGCCAGCGTGACATCGCTGCTCTGGTGAGCCAGAGCCACACACAGAAACGCCGTTTACCTTCCCGCTAGTAAGCGGTCCCTATTTATCTACTTGCACCCAGGGGTGCTTTCGAACTGCTAGGTTGGCAGGCGCTGGGACCGAACAGCGGGAGCGCACCCTGCCGCGGGGATTCGAACCGCCGACCTTTTGATCGGCAAGCCCTAGGCACTGAGGCTTTAACCCACAGCACCACCCGCGCCCCTATTATGTTGGTAGCTTATATTATGTTATATTATGTTATATTATGTTATATTATATTATATTATGTAGCTTTGTAAACAAGCATTTTGGTTTCCCTGTGAATGTCCTAGTCCTCAAACACTCTGCGCTTCAATCTGGATAAAGCTGCACTAGCAGAGCTCAGACGGTGCTGGATTTTGGCATTGATGTTGGCCTTTGTGGAAAGATGATTGCCCAGGTAGGAAAAGTGAGCGACATTTTCCAATGTTATACCATTAAGTTGGATTTGTGGCACTGAGGAGGTTGATTTGTGCTTGTTGGTGCAGCACTTTGGGTTTTTTGCATGTTGAGCCAAGCTTTATTAAAGATTTTTTGTTTTTTGTTTTTGATATTGAGCCCAACTAGTCCAGCATCTTGTTCTTACAGTGAGCAATTAAATGCCTTTGGGAAGCTGAAATAACAGGCACTAAGAACAACACTCAACTCACTCACTTCACCAACTGGCATTCAGAGACATGTTGCTTCCAGCATTGGATGTAGATTTTAGCTATTCATGGCTAATAGCTGTTGATAACTTTGTCATCCATTAATTCATCTAATCCCTTTTCAAAGCATTCCAAGTTGGTGGCCATCACTACTTTTTCTGGCAGTGAATTCCATAGTTTAACTATGCGCTGTGTGAAGAAGCATTTTCTTTTGTCACAAATCTCCCAACGTTCAGCTTCATCAAACAGCCTGCTTGCCCTAACTTTATGTAGCTATGTATCATGGTACACACAAGGTCCTGTGAAGTCGCTAATCACCCAAAGCCTGCTTGATTTGGAAACATACTTACCAAAGAGAATTTGCGTATTTTCACTTGAGGGAATACTTAGCTTTAATGTGTTCGTTCATATTCCTATTGAGCTTTCATTACATAGGGCCTTATCAAATAGCTTCGCATCCCGGAGCGTCGGTTGTTTGCTTCAAAAGGCCACTTTGAAATGGAAAGGCATCATTTCTCATTCCGATTTCTGATTCTAACACTTGCTGGCAATTAAGATGATTCAGAGCATGTTCCCCAGTTCCTGTTTGTCACCATAGAAACCTGTGTTGAACAGGAAACTTGCAACATTGTTTAATTAAAGCGTAGTTTCTTTAACCCCCCCACCCCCCCACCAAACCAGAAGTCTTAATTCGGACATGGCTTGGTCAAAAGAATGCAATTTCTCATCTCCTTGCTGGCACACGAAATGCCATCCATTGGCTTTTCATTTCCCATGGTAGTGAAACAAACTGCTTCAGATTACTAAACAAGCAGATTAAATTTCTTTCCTTTTGACTTTTAGAAATGCCTACATTTATCCCAAATTGGAGCCAGGAACACAAATTGGATATAAACTCTCTGGACTCAACATCCTTCATTGACCATTAAAATCTGTTCCATCCTCACAGCTTGTCTAGGGGAAAAAATTCTTACATTCAGCCAACAAGGTCCCCATTACAGATCATTTTATTAGAATTATGAGATAAAATATTCTGATGACTGGGAATAGCCTTCGTCTTTGTTTTGAGTAAACTCATATTTTATTTTTTTCATTTATATCCCTTTCTGCTAAGAGCAGGGGTCCCCAAACTAAGGCCCGTGGGCCGGATAAGGCCTGAGGGACTCATTTATCCGCCACCTGCTGCTGCTGCCTGCTCTTACCGGCGCTGTGCTGCACGGCTGCCCACTTCCGGATCGGAGGAGCACCAGAAATAGCTTGTGTGCATGCACAATCATCATGCACATGTGCACAAGCTATTTCCGGTACTCCTCCGACCCGGAAGTGCACTGGAAATAGTGTGTGTGCACACGTATGGGCACACACTCCCCCGCCCTCCGGCCCACCACACAATCAGCACTGGAAACACCGGCCCAAGGTGCGGCACGTTTGCTGACCCCTGGCTAAGAGTCTCAAGGCAGCATGCCCCCTACCATTTTAATCTCACAACAATCCTGTAAAGGGACTCTGTGTCTACAAGACCCCATGTCTGTACAGATATAAATCCTATTGCATTCAGTGGGGCTTATTCTCAGGTATGCAGGGTTAGAATAGCAGCCTACAATATTCTTCAGATATCTGAGGACACTTTTGTCATGCTACACTTTCCTATTATGTCAGAAACAGTTATTTCTGTGAGCCACAAATGTTTCCCACCACCAGGATAACTTGGGGTGGGTTTAAAGAGGAGATGGTGCCCTCTCTAGTGATATGTATGTATCTACATCCAGAGAGACACACCAAGAATTATGAAGCCCATGTAGGAAGGCATCTTTCATTTTTGCTCCCCCCCCCCATTCCTTTGAAGTAAACTGCATCAGGGTATTTGGCTGTCTGTCTCTTAATGTGGTTCCAGTTTCCATTTATTGAGAAGGGAAGGGATCAATATGTGTTTAGAAAGGACTGTTCACCGGTGGTGGCAATAAACTGCTAGAGAAGCAACACAGACAACATGTTGGTTCTGTTTGTGTATGTGTATGTTTTCTCTCTCTCTCTCTTCTGTTCAAAAAATTATATCAGTCTCTGTCCTTGAGGCTTGGTTCCAATACAAAGGAGATCGAAAGAGTGGGGTTGGAAAGCAGTTCTGTCTTTTGTTTTTTTTATTTTAAATATTCATATTCTGTTTTTATGCAGTACTGTGTTCAAGGCGTCTAGCTGAGACTTCAATCTGGGTTTTTGTTTTTCTAATGTAAACACTTGAATGGGGGGAACAAAGTAAAGTAGCTAAATCCCCATAAGCAGCAGTCACAGCAAATAAATCTGTAAAAAGCAGCAAAAGGATGCTTTATTTGTTGGAAATTAAAAGCTCCTACCCCCCCCCCCAAAAAAAAACCTGCAAGAAACCTGGCACCAAAGTTAGCAAAAACTGAATGCCAAGTTAGCAAAAACTGGGAGCCACCACCAAGAACTCTATATCTCTGATAATCATACACAACACAAATTGAATTAACAACAACAAAACCAACCTCAAAAGACATGGACATCCATACCAGGACCCTGAATGAGAGCTTTCTGTGTTTTTAGATATTCTACCCCATATACCTTTAAAACTTTCCCTCTTTTTTTCTGGTGTCATCTGCTTTTTCAGGAATTGCTAAAACATGTTCCCAAAGAGCAGATAATTCAGCCACTTGGGTATGATTCAAAACATTGAAGATCCAACAACCCGCACCACAACTGCACAATTTTGAAGCATAGATTCTCCCTGTTTAACAGGTTACAAGCACAAGTATTCAGATATTAAGTAAGTGGCTCCTATCAAAAGGAGAAAGTTTGTTTACAGTATATTTACATGCCCATAACTCAGTGGTAAAACACATGTACAGGGGACAGAGGGAGTACTCATGCACATTCAACTGCCTAACAATGTCTGTGCCAACCCCCCCCCCCCCCCATGCAGCCCTGGGAACTGGCAACCCAAGCTATGCCACTGGCTGTCCCTGGTCATTTTTAGGCATCTTCTATGAACTGCATTATTCAGACAGGGCTTTGAAACCTGAGATTCTTTGCTAAGCACCTCTTACCAAAGTGGTTTAATATATTTTATTGCAATGCTGTGGTTTTAGTCTGCATATCATCTTGTGATACTGAAATAAAATAAAATGGCCTCCTACCTGGTCATTCTGACAGGGGATGCCTGGGATTGAACCTGGTGCCTTCCACATGATGAGCATGTGCTCTACCACTGAGCTATGGTCCCATCTGAGGCCATCCAGATGTTGCTGAATTACAACTACCATCGGCCCTAGCATAAGGTTACCAGATTTTTTTCCAGTGAATCTGGGGACACTTTTCAACTTCCTACTAAATAGATGGATTTTGTCAGGGGACTGATTTGTAAATCTGCAGACTGTCCCTGGGAAACGGGGACATCTGGTAACCTTATCCTAGCAGGTATGGCCAATGTACAGGGAAGAAGGGAGTTGTAGTTCAGCAAAATCTGCGGGCCCAAAGGTTCCCCACAGCTTCCATAAAAGAACATGCAGGAAAGAGAGGAGGTATGGAAAGGAGCAACATAATTTACCGAAATACATGCAAAGAATAACCAGTCAAAAATTTGGGTGACAGGTCTCTCTTTCAAGGTTTCTAGAATTGTGTTCCAATTTCTTTAAATGTTTTATTTAAAGTAAAATAGTTTTGAGAGACTGGGGGATAGTGGATTAGCTTTGGATGGTTTCAAACAAAATCCTCTCTAAAGTCCTATTTCTAAAACTAGGTGCTGCTTTCCAGGCTCAATTTTACAGCGGAGTGGGGGAAGAGAAATGAATTTGTTCACACAGATTTGAAAACTAAATAAAGTAAAACATAAGACCAGGAATTACACATCTAATTATAAGGGATAAGTAAAATAATGATTCCTTCAAATCCCATTACATCATGAGACCAGGGTTAAAACCTCTTGCAATTCACAAGTGAAAATTAATTTAGGCCAGGCTGAAAGTAATCTGTGCTTGACATTTGCTTGTCTTGCAATACTGTGTGAGTGACACCTTCTCTCCATGAGCAGTTCAGGATGTTAAGCATAATGGTGGTATGTCTGTCTACACACACACTCAGTGTCTTCCTGCCCATAAGTAGGCTTATGGGCAGGGTGGATAGCATCTTCACCACCATTCTTAGCCTGTGACCAGGACGCCACTTTTTACATCCCTACAATGGCCTGGCAAAGCATCACTCCAGGGCTATTGTGCTAATCCAGGGATAGCCTACATGGTACCCTCTAGGTATCACTGGATTCCAACTCTCATCAACCCCAGCCTATCTGGCTCAGGGATGGTGGAAGCTGTAATCTAGAAGCGTCTGGAGTGTGCCATGTTGGACTGAAAAATAGTAATTTTAGGCTGCTGTTGTTTAGTCGTGTCTGACTCTTTGTGACCCCATGGACCAGAGCACGCCAGGCACTCCTGTTTTCCACTCCCTCCTACAGTTTGGTCAAACTCATGCTGGTAGCTTCGAGAACACTGTCCAACCATCTCATCCTCTGTAGTTTTAGGTAATTTTAGGCTAGCTGAGAGTAAAGCTTGCTGTTCTCAAATGTGAGTCCCAGGGACAAAGCTGAGATGTGGCAACCATACAAGTGTGTGTTTGGGTGCATGTGTGTGCATGAATGCCAGGACACTAGGGACAGGCATATATGCCCTACATTTTTTTAGGTGTATATACACTAATATATTTTTTTCTTTTTTAAGAACAAAAAATCAATGCAACTAATATAGGATTGAATATACATAGTGTTGGATTCAAAGGTTCCTTTCTTCTAACAGATGGAGTCCACCCAGCAGCCGAAGACTTTCATTTGCAATGTCTGAAATAAATAAGCATCAGCATTTTATCTTTCAAATCTTAAGTTCTCCATATTTCCACCACATTTTGTGATTTATTTAGTTTTTATATATAAAAAACAACCATGAAAATTCAACAGAATTTAATGACAATGTCTCCTAAAATATACATTTGTATGCAATTTTGTATGCAATTTTCCCTAATAAATAGTTTTTCCCTCCAAAGCTATTTTCCCTATCATAATGCAATTTTGTGTGTGATTTTCACCAATATATGAATTTATATGCACACTTCACCCTGGTATATGCAATTTTGTATACATTGCTTGTACTGCAAAATTCAGAGAAGGGTGAATTTCAAAAGTTGGCTTTGTGTAAATGTAGTAGATTCACCTTTAATTTGAACTACATGTAATTTCTTCCCCATTCCTAATGTACACAGGCATGTGAAATGCTGTGCAGCCCTCAGTATGTGGTTTATATGCTGCACTTGTCTTGGAGGTCACAAATTGTACACAGGCTTGCAGTAACTGTAAATGGAGACCATGCTGGTCTTCTCCCATGGAGTGGTCCTCTGAACATGGCTGAGACCTGGTTTCTTTAAATTTAGTAGCATTGTGGCTCATTTAATCTCAGGGAGTCTCACTCTACAAGGTGATCATTATTCAGAACTGCCAATTAACCTACTTAAAGGTCACCCAGGTAATTGACACTAATCATGTCAAATCTCATTATTGGAATAATAATTTAATCATCCAGTCTATCGACAGAAGACCAGTGACTCTGAAGAGCTAATTGAACAGCAAAAGAAAACCAACATCTTAGCAAGGATAGCACTTAAAACAGAAACCAATCAGAACCTTCCTGTTCCAAGCTATATACAACTGAGAGAAGTTCAACATTTTTAAAGCAGCTAAATACCCAAATTAGGATATGCCCAGTGGAACTTTTATTCCCAGGATTTCTTGCTTTACCATTCCACACTCATACACACCTGTGTAAAGTCTGCAAAAGATATCTGGGCATGCAAAGTTATTAAGGTGAATTTAAAAATTGCAATTGAAAACAGCATATAGCAGAGATGAGGAATCTCTGGCATTGGGGCCCAATGCAGCCCTCCAGCCCTCTCTGTGACCCTTGAGGTTCTGTCCATGATACAACCACCAGCCCAAGCTGCACCCTGACCAGTCCTGCTTTGCACCCTACAATATAACTAAAAACATTGCTCTGCCCACTTTTGTCACTGGCCCCAGTCACCAGTGCCATGTGACCCCAGGGAGGTGGCTCAGGTGGCTCCTGAGCTTAAAAAAAAAGTCCATCACCCATGACATATAGGTTGTAGCTGTAGACTAGGGCAAATCTGTTTACTACCGTATTTTTTGCTCCATAACACTCACTTTTTTCCTCCTAGAAAGTAAGGGGAAATGTCTGTGCGTGTTATGGAGCGAATGCCTACGGATGGCGTGGAGATCTGCTGCAGTCGTGAGCAGAGGATCCATGGTTCCCCTTCCTTCCCTCCTCCATGGCTCGCTTTGAAACAGCAAAGCGGGAGAAGAGCCGCTGAGTGGGGAGGAGAGAGGGACAGAAAGCCTGCTTGCTTTAAAGGAGCAAAGCAGGAGAGGAGAGTCCAGTTGGCTCCTTTAAAGCAAGCAGGCTCTCTGTCCCTCTCTCCTCCCCACTCAGCTCGCTACATAGCAGCAAAGTTTTTCAGCTCGCTAAGCCGGGGAGGTGGGAGAGAAGCAGAGCCTGCTTTCTTTAAAGGAGCAAAGCGGGAGAGGAGAGGAGCCTTCTCCTCTTATACCTCCTTCTGCATTATTAGCAGCATTCTTTCTCCACACACCCCACGCGTGCTCCTTGTCCCTTGAGTGCTTTTCCTTCCCTCCCCACTTAAAACGTGGTTACAAAGCACGGATCCACATGGATCCTCAGGAGTTTTGCACTGGGTCACTCCAAATTCACCATCAGATCACATAGCATGTCCATGGCTACAGCTTGCACCAAAAAAATCACGCACCCACTGTTGCCTGGGGCCTCAGTGGTGCAAAAATGTGGTTACAAAGCATGGATCCACATGGATCCTCAGGATTTTTGCATTGGGCTACCCCAAACTGGGACGCGGGTGGCGCTGTGGGTAAAACCTCAGTGCCTAGGACTTGCCGATCACATGGTCGGTGGTTCGAATCCCCGCAGCGGGGTGAGCTCCCGTCTTTCGGTCCCAGCTCCTGCCCACCTAGCAGTTCAAAAGCACCCTTAAGTGCAAGTAGATAAATAGGTACCGCTTTATAGCAGGAAGGTAAACGGCGTTTCTGTGTGCTGCTCTGGTGCCGGTTCGCCAGAGCAGCTTCATCACACTGGCCACGTGACCCGGAAGTGTCTCCGGACAGCACTGGCTCACGGCCTCTTAAGTGAGATGGGCGCACAACCCTAGAGTCTGTCAAGACTGGCCCGTACGAGCAGGGGTACCTTTACCTTTAGCTTTACCCCAAACTCACCATCAGATCACATGTCTGTGGCCACAGCATGAGTCACAAAAATCATACATCCACTGTTTCATTTAGAATATTTTTTTTTCTTGTTTTCCTCCTCTAAAAACAATGTTGGACACTGCTTCTGACCACCTCCCTCTTTTGTGCGCTGATCTTCCTGTGGGCCAACTCTTCATTCTATGAGCTGGGTGGTGGCAGAAAGAACAAATGCCCAAACTGGCTGAGGAAAGGGAATGTGGCCAGTAGCAACACAGGACATCCTAGATCCTGGAGGCAGAGAAGTCCAGGGTTGGTAGGCTGAGGAGCCAGCAGAGCTTAGGGCTGCTGCAGCCTGTTCCTCTGTGGCTCACCTCAGCCACCCATTCACCTCTTTCCCTCATGCTGTATTTCACAGCATCAACAATCTGTGACCAAGCAAGCTGCAGCATGATGAAAGCCTTCAGAACACACACACACACACACACACACACACACACACACACACACCTGGAGTTCACCCAAGCCTGCAGATACAAGTCTTTGTGTCATTTGGACTAGTGTACATAAAACCCCAAATGAATTACTAATAGTATATGCAAGTAATTACTGTTAAAATACTAAAGTAAGGGATTAATGAGTCAGTTTTGGCTGATGACATAGAAGTAATTTTCCATACCCACTCAACACACTCCCCCCGCATTTTGTTTTAAAAACTTTTTATACCTTTGTTCATTGGGGCATTTATACATCCCACTAAATCAAGTAATTTGAAACAATATATATCTAGATAAAGTGTGGCATGACAAATGACAACACTGGGTGTACATTTCTTCACCCTTGCTATGTGATCAAATTTTGTGAATGGAAGAGAGACAAGGGTTGTAAAGCCTAGGGACTCCATGGAAGCCAGCTGGTCATCCTCTGAATCTATTATCATGAGCCCTGTGTGCCTTCCTCCTTTTACAAGGACTGGCAAGACCAGGCGAGTTCTGCAAACCTATGATGTGTGGAAGTGACTGTGAAGTTGGCAGAGATTCAAGGGCCCCTGACTGCTACTTTCCATATATGGGCACAGGCAAAGCATGTTTTCATGTATCCAAAGAGGCAGGAATCCAAGCGCAGTGGGAAAGCTAGCCAGCTATTTATACCCATGAATCGAGTGTAGGTGAACGACGAGAGCTTGGAACTTGCAGTTGGCTAGATCTGAAAGCCCCTTAACTGCAGCGCCTCAGGCTATTATTTCCTTCCGTTCCCAAACAAGATGTAAGCATCTTAGAAAATCAAATTCTCATTTAGCCCAAGAGTCATGCATAATGTTGCAACTACTGAGTTGTGATGTAAGTAATTTTTTTAAAAAAAATCACAGTGCATTGTGCACCAGTGCTTATTGAAACTGGTGCATAATGCATAAGAAGACACTGTTGAATCTGTTAACATTTGCATTTAATCTATAAGAGCATTAGAACTACCATGATAGATTAGCCCAGAAAGTCCATCCAGTCTGGTATACTGTTTCCAACAACTAATGCTTTGGGGACATTTAGAAGCACATGAAAGGAAAACCCTTCCCTCATTGTTTGTCCCATCAACTAGGATTCAAAAAGCATACTGCTCCTGAACTTCAGTTTCCATTTACATAGCCATAGGTATGGTGTATTGTCCTCCATTAATTTGAAGATTGTTTACATATTTTTGCTAACAAATCAGTCTGCTGTAAACTAACAATTTACAAAGATTAAGATATGGTATTAAAATGGGGGAGGGAGAAAGAGACAAAAGGAAGGGTGAATGCAAGGCACAGTTCTGTTTGTTTTATACTCCAAGAACAATTCAATTTACTTTCTTAGCAAAATCTAATTAGCTTCTCCAGGTCATTGAAATGCTACAGAGGCTGTCCTTTGCTACGAAAGGATAGGCTTGTGATTCAAGGTGATTTTGATTGAAAATAAAACTTACAAAGCTAACCAGTGCTTTTCTTTTTGGTACAAGCTCTATGCTCAACTCACAAATCAGATTCTTGGGGAAATTGGCAATGAATTTCATTCTAAAAAAATTCCTGTGCTAGACAAACAATCTGGTGTATGTGAAACTACTCCGTTCATCTTCTTATCTTACTCAGTGCATCAGTAATTCGATATGGCAATAATTTCTGAACATTCTGCATTCTGGAAATCCAAGTCTACTTTCATGCTGTGCCAAAATCTATCCTCTGATTTCTCAAAAGTTTTCTTTAACTGCTATGAAATAGGTTTCCATTTCTCTGCCTCATTTTCAGCGCACTTTAAAATTTCTTCGGAATTTTTGTAGGCACCAACTTTTGAGCTTTTCTCACCAGTACAAGGTAGTCAAGGTGTGTGGGTGTGCATGTGGGTGTGTATGTGGGTGTGCACGTGCGCATACACACATCACACATTTTTCTCACCAAAAAACATTTCTCCAGCATCTGTTAGCCTTCATGGCTGCCTACACTTCCTAAACTGAAAATGTCCTATGGGGGGGGGGATTACTTCATGATGTCTCCCCCTGGTTTTTCATTAATGTGTGAGCAGATAAGAAGGCTTCAGTATGCAGACCTTGATTTGTATAACGAAATAATGGACATTCACATTCTCCAGCTAGTGCAAAAGTGACAAAATCACTGCCCCTCACTAATGAGAGATTTTCCCTCTCCTTTGATAATTTCCAAATGTGTTTTCTTTTCCCATTAATTGATAGAGAATAAATGGGAGCAGGGAACTGGAATAAACCTTTAGCATAATGCTGTCAGTTGCAGAACCCCTGAGTGTAGTACAAGCTTCTAAGGAGTTTCTAAGGCAGGGGTAGAAAGCCTTTGGGGATATAGCATCAGGTCTAGAAGTTGCACAGAAAACTGGGGATAAAGCTATAGCGGGAGAATAGTAGCTGGGGGCAGATGGGAGTCTTTCTGACCCCTATCTGGAAACTCCTGAATTGTCCACATGCAAAGAGTGTGCTATATTACTGAACAATAGCTTTATTTCCATTTATTTTACCCATTACTCAAGCAACTGATATAAATTCCCTTATAGCACACGTGGTATGAATTTGTTCAAGACATGTCCACCATTTGCAATTGTATGGAAGTCACCATCTCTTAATGATTTTGTCATCATGTCCATCCTCTAATGCCTTCAAAAAGCTGACATTCTGATCTGCCATCCATAAAAAGCAATCTTGTCTAGCATGGCCGATGGTCAGCAGGGATGGGGAAGAAATTTGATATGGTTCACATTTAAAGGTGAACTTACCTAATTCTCGCTTTCCAAAATGATACATGAACCAAAATACAGCCATCTTTTTCAATTCACACATCACTTAATTTTTTAATACAAGACATGTACACAGAAATACAAATACTAGTTCAAAGTGCATAGTGCAAAGTGCATAGCACACATATTAGCTAGTTTGCAAAAAATTGTATATAGAGGAAATTTTTGCATCCCAAGGCAGGTGAATTTTCATGCAATGAAATGAGAAATTGAGAGAAAGCAAACTTGATAGATTTCCCCTTCTCTAAAGGTTACAAATTATGGGAGATGCAGTCCAACAACATTTGGGAAGCTAACTCTATATAACTGACTATCTACCATTGACTTCCATGGGGGAATGCCTCTAAAATATACAGAATTCCCCCCTTAGCACTACCACCCCATCTCCACCCTCCTCAGTTATGATGATAGCATCACACCCTTAACAATCCCAGAAAGAGAAGCGAAACTAACTACATCAAGGCAATGAGATATTTTCAATGGATTGCCTGTGCTCAGTGATAGTATTGCCCCTCTTTTGAACAGACTTTGATGCATTGCAAGTTGCTTTAAAAAGCGACAGCAACCCCCTAAGTCTGCTTGCCTATTGTCTCTGCACATCAAAAGGACTTTGGGAGCCTGTGAGAAATGAGAAACGAAATATACTGCCACCTTGACGGAAGTCTGGGGAACTTACAGTCATTCACGTCTCCTTTGGCAAAGGTTGAAGCTAGCTCTCACCCACACTAAGCTCAGACATTCAGGTTCCAAAATATCCTCCTGGTGCAGATTCATTGTGCTTCAGCCTAGATTGTCTCTTGCTGTAACAACAAAGCCTTACATAAAATCAGATGGGAATGTACTCTTCTCCTCTGCTCCCCCCACCCCTTTAGGGCTATATCTTCTGAAATTCTGTTATGCACAGAATTTTTGCTCTCACTGGTAGGAGCAGGGCAGGAGTGTTGATGGTGGTTCATTAAATTCAGGTCAGGTTACCTGGGATGTTTGGGTTTTTTTGTCTCTTAAACGCCTACCTGTTACTATTTTTTGTCTGCCAGAGAGTTCCCTGCCAGAGGTTGTCTTGAAAAGTCGACACAGTGTGCCCTTACAGTGCCAAGCACAATAAATCATAACCTGCCTTCTGTGCTGGGAGCTGAATCCAGATAGTAGGGCTGGGCTGGCCTTGTGAAGGTTTTG
The DNA here is from genome assembly GCF_965153285.1 of Podarcis tiliguerta. NCBI lineage: Eukaryota > Metazoa > Chordata > Lepidosauria > Squamata > Lacertidae > Podarcis > Podarcis tiliguerta. The sequence continues at coordinate 43,415,918 of NC_139553.1, read as the reverse complement.
GAAATGCACAAACAAATTAATTCTTCAGAGTTGCATCAAGACCTCTTGGTCAGGAAAGACTGTATTTTTCTGATGCACTTGTCCCTTGAAGCCAAAGTGGAAATGTCTGTCCATGTGCATGTGCATGCTATGTAGCATAGATAGGAATCTGGATCTAGCTGATGATCCTTATCTGCCTGCAAGCCCCATGGGCCAAGTTTGACCCACCTGTCAACCAACTAATGTCAGGTGGCCTGTTTTTGCCCACACAATATGAAATAAAACTGTGCTGGCAAAAGCAATGTAGTCTCAGCAGCCACCAGATGATCCTCAGTGCTTGAAAAGCCAAATGTGCAGCATTTGCACTTGTAATGTATCAGGCACCTGAGTTGCTCACTCAGATAATGTGTGGTTCCCAGGACAACACTGCTTTTGCAACTGGATGTGCTTTATTGGATTAGGCTGCCAGTTTGCTTAGACTTCCCAACTGGAGATTGCAAGTTGTCAACAGATTCAGTAATTTTTAAGTTCGATCCCATACTTGTCCACTCAGAAGCAGGTCCCATTAAGATAAAGTAGGGTTACTCCTCTCAGGTTAGGTGGTGTAGGATTACTGCCCATGTTATCTTTGAACTGATTAATCAATGGCTAGCCATGCAATCCGCTATGTGTATGCTCAGAACTAAGGCCCACTGAGCTCAATGGGATTTACTCCCCAAGTGAGTGTATATGGAATGGCACTCTTTGTTGATTAAATGTAAAGCGGTAGCCAGACTACCCAAACTGAAATAGAGATGCATTTTCCGAACACCAAGACAGTACAATAGAAAGGGATAGTGATGGCACTGAAAGATAATGTTCTGCACTATTAAAACAACAAGCGGGGGCTACAGCAAAACATTGCAGCATGGAGTGCTCATGTTCAGGGTTCCAACCAGGCAATAATTCCCTTTTCCAGGAATACCATTTTGTTCTCCCTCACCTCAGTTTCTCCCCCTCCTGGACACTCAGTATTCTGTGGCCACTGACCATGTTCAATCCTCATCAGGATTTTTTGATGGTGGTGGTTTTGACCCCCTGAAGGTTTCTTTCTAAAGCTTTTCTTTTTTAAAAAAAAAAATGCAAACCTTGGGGCATTCCTGAGGCCTGCAGGTATCTCCTACATGTGCATATTCAGTCCCCCTTTGGGCCATGCATGCATAGCTTCCCTTCAAAAATTCTGGGAGTTGTAGTTTGTTTAAAGGTATTCCCCCACCCAGAGCTATTATTCTCAGAGTGGTTTAACAATTAATCCCTCTTCACAAGGAACTCTGGGAATTGTAGCTCTGTGTGGGGAGTGGCTCCCTAACAACTCTCAACCTTATTAACAAACTACACACACACCCCGCAATTCTTAGGGGGGAGCCATGACTGCTTAAAGTTGCAATGTTGCTTCTTTAAATATATGGTGTGAATGTGGCGAGAATCTCAGAACAATTGGTTCCTCATAATACATTTCCAAAATGGAAGCAGATAAAGGGGGGGGGGGGTCCTTTGTCAGGCTGCAGAAGAGGCACACAGAACTCACCCCCAGGACCCTGGAATAGAGCCCACCTAGTGGGTTGATAGCTGGGACTAGCCATTTCCCAGTTTGCCCCTCCGCCCCCTAAGTCTCATCCAGGAGAATCACAGAGATCCTGTGAAGCGACTGCTGAGCGCCAGATGTTGTGACAAAAGCAAAGATTCAGTGGCATCAACAGGCAAGGTGGGCATCTTGCCAGCTCCCTGCTCTCTTTGCCCTTCATGTCAGCTTCACACACCCCTCTCGTCCTCCCAAAGGATGCTAGTGACAACAGGGTCCACCTCTCTCTCTCTTCCATACACACACTGCAACATTCAGACTGTGTGCCTTTGCTTCTGTCTGGCATGGTGCTTGTTCTGTTCTGTACAATTACGCTGCAGGCTGTTTACTGCTAAATGCAGTAACTGTTGATTTTCTTAATAATCGTCGTGGGTGAGGAATAAAAATATCTCACCGTGCAACAATAGCAACGCCGACTACAAAAGGGAGATGGGCACGCAGGCTCCTGGAGATGGTGATAGCACGTTCCACACCTTTGCAATATGGGAGGAAGTCCTTGCTGAGCATTCACAGAGAGAACTGCAGGGATGCACAAGCCTCAGTGACACACTAATGGTGACATGCACAGGGCATTAGAAGGACCAGAATAGCAATATGCTCTTTCTGTAGCTATACAGAAGGAGCTTGTTTACACAATCAGGTGCCAAGTTACACCATTACTGTCTATAGTGCTCTGCCTAGTAGTAGAAGTTATTTCTGAAACGCTTGAGTTATTGCTAATGGGTGAGCTAGATGTACCAGTGATCTGAGTTACTAATATAAGCGGCTTCCTATGTTTATTTTATTTGCTCACTTGTTTAAAATTACTTATATACAACTATTCATAAAATGGTCAAAGCAGATTACATAAAGCCATTCACACACACAAACTTGTGCGCGCACACATAAACACACCAGGAATCATTATGGAAATAGGTATTCTTAATTGCTTGGATAAATTTTATAGAATATACAAGTTTTCAGCAGGTATTTAAAATTCGAAACACTTGCTGAAAGGTAATTCTGTGGTGACCAATGTAACACTAGTAAGCTTCCTTACATAATATCTTGTGTTTTAGCGAGTATTATTTAACTGCAACTAACATCAAACTATTTCTCATTAAGCAACTTGATCTTCTCTACAAAAACAATCAAGAAGAATGACACAGGTAGTTTAAATGCTTCCTTTCTATTCTGTTTTAAAAGATGTAACCAATGTAACAGTTTTGCAGCCTCAAGAATTTACCTCTAACTTGGGTAAGTGTTTTCTCTAAAAGTATGAATTGTACAGTTGGAGGGCACCCCAAGGGTCATGTAGTCCAATTCCCTGTGATGCAGGAATATCAGCTAAATCATGCATGGCAGGTGGTCATCCAACCTCTGCATAAAAACCTTCAAGGAAAGAAAGTCCACCACTGTGGAACTCCTGTTGTTCGGTCCCTGCTCCTGCCAACCTAGCAGTTCGAAAGCACACCAGTGCAAGTAGATAAATAGGTACTGCTGTGGCAGGAAGGTCAATGGCGTTTCCGTGTGCTCTGGCACTCATCATGGTGTCCCATTGCACCAGGTTTAGTCCTGCTGGCCACATGACCCAGAAAGCTGTCTGCGGACAAACGCCAGCTCCCTTGGCCTGAAAGCGGGATGAGCGCCACAACCCCATAGTCACCTTTGACAGGACTTAACCATCCAGGGGTCCTTTACCTTTTATCTTTACTGTCATAAAGTTCATATTGATGTTTAGTTGGAATATCCTTTCTTGTAACTTGAATCCATTGGTTTGGGCCCATCAGTGGAAATATATTAAAATAACTAATATTTCAAGGGCAATAGTCAAACTTATGGTAATGTTTACTGGATACACTTTCATATGCATTCACAAGTTGCAAGTCAGCACCAAACCTATGTGGGAAGCGTTACTGCCCATGGGAATTTACACTTAGCTATGGCAACCCCTTGGTGATTTGTTTTTTTTCAACCCCACATTTATCATTTGCAGTGAAGACAAATGTCACAGAAGTCACCCCCCCCCCCCTTTTTTTAAAAAAAATACAAGAATGTCATACTCATAAATATCATATTGCATTGTCTGGCTAAAAACAACAACCCTTTCTTCTCAGTTTCCTAGTCTCACACTCAACAATAACAATGTTGCCAGCTGACAACAGTACTTACGTAGCTGTTTCTGCTTCTGCGCTTTCTTCCAGGTTTATCACATTTATCACAGAGGCAATATTTCTGGTGTTTGTAGTGTTTATTTTAAATTAGGATGCAGTGGATCTCCATAAGCATTAAGTCCCCAATCCAGGCTCAGCTAGAGACATGCTGGTGTAAGTTGATCATGCCACCTCAACTGGTGCTTAGATGTTTGAGCTGCAGCCGGCTGAGCTGAGACTAGTGTAAATCTGAAAAGGGGATGTCTTCCAGGCATGCAGTGGGGACAAGACCACAGAGGGGCTTAGGCTGGATCTCAAGCGTGTTCAGCTCAGTCACATGCATACAGCATACAGTAGATCACAATTTTAAACATGTGTTTCCCCTTTTCCAAGCTTAGGCAGTGCAGCAGCCCCACTGCTGAATGGAGTTTGGACATGTTGTAAGTTTACTCTGGCTTAACTCACACCAGCTTGCTTTACACCAGTTTCTTTTGCATAAGATTTTTGTTGTTGGCAACCATCTGTCTTGAGAGACAATGGGGTGCGCCTCCGGGGATGATGAAGTCATATCCCTGCATTAGTGCATAGGATTGCTCCCCTAATAATTATTAAGGTTTTAGGGAAGAAATTAAAAAAGGTAAAGGTAAAGGTACCCCTGCCCATACGGGCCAGTCTTGTCCGACTCTAGGGTTGTGCGCCCATCTCACTTAAGAGGCCGGGGGCCAGAGCTGTCCGAAGACACTTCCGGGTCACGTGGCCAGCGTGACGAAGCTGCTCTGGCGAGCCAGCACCAGCGCAGCACACGGAAACACCGTTTGCCTTCCCGCTATAAAGCGGTACCTATTTATCTACTTGCACTTAGGGGTGCTTTCGAACTGCTAGGTGGGCAGGAGCTGGGACCGAAAGACGGGAGCTCACCCCGCCACGGGGATTCGAACCACCGACCATACAATTGGCAAGTCCTAGGCACTGAGGTTTTACCCGCAGCGCCACCTGCATCCCAGGGAAGAAATTACAACAGTCCTAAAAGAAGTTTAAATGTCACATGTGGCAACACATTTATGCTGTGCAAGTTTCACCATTGTTGTGTTATATTGATCACGAGAAATGTGGCATGCCAAACACATTTCAGTTAACATCATAATACATTTTCTTAATGCTAAGAATCTTAAAGAAGAAAGTTAAAACATGTGGTCTGCGTGTTTTCTTTTTTCATTTATTGAAGAGTGGTATGTATTTTTGTGACTAACATAGTATGCTCAGCCAGTGTAAGCTTCATTGTCTTAAGTTCCTCTGATCTTGTTAGTTCACCAAATGAGATAGCAAAACTATCACTGTAATACAGGGTCATCAGCATGTTCTCTATTTTCTTGGAAAGTTTTCAATTGAACTTGTGGGGGGGGGGATGGAACCAAAGAAATTCTGAGTCATCTCTCATGTCACATATCTGGTTGTTTTACTTACATGTTTCCAGATCTTGAAACTTTGGAAGATTATCTTTAAAATGATATAGATCATGTGCATTAAAATGAAAAATGAATCTGTAGGCTGACATTTTAATACAATTATCCTGAATCTCTATTGGCAAGGTATTGCACAAGACAAGACCAATGAAACTAAAGGCTTAATTTCTTGTTGCTGTCAAATCAGTCTTGTGAACTTCTTGAATGACCAGTGATGCTCCTTCAAGTATTCTCAGTGATAATGCTGGGATGTAAGAGTTCAGGCAGTCCCTAAGCAGTTCAGGGCTTTGTAAATTAATACAAGGACCTTGAACCAGGCTCAATAGTCAATAAGCAGCCAATGCAGATGTTTAAATGGTTGTTGGCCAAATGCCCCCCATCAGCAGTCTATCTAGCCACCCAGAGTGGCTGGGGAAATTCAGCCAGATGGACAGGGTATAAATAAATTATTATTATTATTATTATTATTATTATTATTATTATTATTATTAATCTGCACTAGCTGGTTTGTTATATATGTTCCCAAGAGAGTCACCAACTTTCTCTGTAGACCAGACTGAGATAGATGGACCTATGGCTTGATTCTGGATAAGGCAGTTTCCTATAGTCTTCTTCCAGTCTAAGGCCCTTTGCTAGATAGTTATCAATTAAACAACAGAACAAGAGTCTAGGATTTGCATGTGGAAACTCCAATACAAGCAGATTTTAAAAAGTTCAAGCAAGCATTTGAATAGGGTTGGGATGGGGAATCCAAAATGAATATTGGCAGGAAGTTGGCACTTTCAAATTGCGCTATGTTTTCCATCTGTGCACACATTTGCTCCCCCACCCAGTTCTCACTGCAACATTCAAAATGGAGCCAAAATAGGATTCTGGGCCAATTGTTGTATCCAATGCAAAGACGCAGCACCAAGCTCTCCCACCAACCCACCACCAGCATTTCTTTTCTTTCTGTGCTTTTTTTATGTTGTGAAAGATCACTGGTTTCAGAGCCCTAAGAGAACCTGCTGGGTCTGTCAGCTGCTTAAGCTGCAGTGAGAGAATGCCATGGCTCAGAAGTTCTCTATGGTCCAATGAAGCAGGTTACAGTTCATCCTTGTGCATTTTCAATAAGTAAACTGGTTTTTTTCCATCAGTTGATCCAGTGGAGAAGGATGTTAAAATATTCCACAGGGCAATATAGGGATCAATCTGCACCCTCCCTGCCACATGACTAAAGCACACATATGGCCCAGAAACTCTCTCCAATGCTGTTTTAAGCATTCGAGTTCCTTAAAGCCCAAAACATCTCTGGGTGCCCTTGGCTATGAACACTCGAAATGCAATGTCCCAGCAGTCAAAGTTTACTGTGAAAGGGTAAAGAAAAATGATTAATTTAGACTACATACTTATCTTAGATGAGATCCCATTCCATTGTACTTTACACGAACAGAATCAAAAGAGAACATGGATCTGCTACCCTCAACAGCTGCATGGAAGGAATGTGAGATTGAGGAGAAAAACTAAGTGACTGCTTAATTTCTCTCTTCAATACCATCGCTGTACAAGGAGTGCAGAAGTCCTCACAGGGCCCTCAAGGACATGGAGTTTCTCCATACAAACAAATATTGCATTGTTCCGAGGCTCAGTGCTCTAAGTACAGGGCAGCTGCCTGTTCAGGTGCTCTTTTGCATTTGATTACCCCATCTCAAGTCTAACCTGTGCAGGGAATTCTTTGCATAGGCCAGCCTGTCAACTCTGCATCTTAGTTGTGGTGGGAAAGGATCATCTTATAGGGCTGCTGTTGCACAGAATAGTGAACTAACATACATGAAAGATGAAAATATTAAACTCCTTATTAAACAGTTTTAACAGACATGTCCTCTTGCCTAACTGAAGAGGAATGAATCATAGATCAGTGATAGAGTACATGGTGTTTTTGTTTCTGCATGCAAAAGATCCCAGGTTCAGTCACTGACATCTCCAGGTAAAAAGAATAAGGGTAATGAGAAAGTCCTGTGCCTGTAGAACCAGTATGTGCCAGAGTAGACAATATTTAGCTTGAACCTTAGACCTGAGGTAGGAATATGGCCCACCATACCTCTTCATCTGACCCTTTTAATACCCCCCAGACCCTCCCTGGTCCATGCTTTACACTCTGTATTTTTGCCTGAATGGAATGTGCCCTTGAACTCTGATACTGACTCTTGCTTGTCTGAACGGATAACAGTGGGGTGCATGAGTGTCTGTGGAAACTAGTATAAAGCAGAAAGGTGAAATTTTCATTTGTTCCTCTGCTCACTTTTGCCTCTAGCCTTATCCACCATGGACATGTGGCCACTGGAAGATTGTCCAGAAAGGAATGCAGCCCTCCAACTGAATAGATTCCCCACTCTGGGCTGGATGAACAAATATGAAGTTATGTGAACTTTCCTAACTGTGAGCATCTCTCACATGCTGGCAGCAGGCAGCAGGTACAAGTATGGTCCTCTTCCATCTCTTGTCTTTTGACTTCACAGATATTTGCTGCAGTGAGAGCAGAAGTCATAGCTGAGCTCAGTGGGAATGGCCTCCTAGGGCGCCATAGCATTGCAGACCGAGACTGTGTTCCTCAAGCTTCACGTGCCTTCAGAAATGCCCTGGTGAAAGGCCAAACTTTGGTACCCCCCCCTACCTCTTGCCTTCTGTTTTGCTCAATTCACTATGTCATAGTTGTGATACCCTGCAGCGCCCCACTAAGCTTGGAGCCCAGTGTGGTGGAACTGGTTGTGCTGCCCTTAATCTGCCACTGCTCACAGCGGTCAGCTTGTTGTTTTGGTGAACTTGCAAGCAGGGTATGCTTTCATCATCTGGTATTATTCCCTGGTATATTGCCCCTGTATGTTAACGTTCCACAAAGCCAACCCATCTAGAATTTGTCTAGTACTCTTTGTTAATGCCAGCTAAGCAAGTGACCATCGTCACACCTTGGACTTAGGACCATGTCATATGAAGAATTTTCTATTGTCTATGTACTGATATGCTTTAATAGTGCATCAGAGGAATTACAACTCCAGTTCTAATGGAACTTTAAAATGCACAGAGCTTTACCAAAGCCACACTGGTGTAAGAAACACAGGTTACATTAGCCAGAGCAGCCCAAATAACATCTGAATAATCACTGTTGAAAATCGGTTTCTGGACTGATTTAGCAGGGATTTGGGTGTCTTACAACAGCCTTTAGAATCATACTAATATATAGAAAGGCAGCAATTCAAAATTACACACACACACACACATTTCCAGAAGCAGTGTGTAAGGAACCACCTAATGTTTGGTGAGATAAGAATGGTTTCAGATGGTGCTTGAAGATTTCCAGTGTTTTATGTATTGGAGTGTTGCACCGAGATCATATTTATATCCCTTAGATGCAGTCAGTGCTTTTTTTCTAGGGGTACTGAGGGGTATGCAGTACTCCCCTACAAAAGAAAATAAATGTTAAAAGTGTGGCACTTACTTTAACAGCTTCACAATGTACCAGAGTACTGGCACCCTTTTTTAAAAAAAGAAAAAAGAAAAGAGCACTGGATTCAATTAATGGAAATCACCAGTAGAATTAATCTAGGTTTTCAGGCAGCATCTCTGTTTGTGGTGGATTTGGCTTCATTTTGGGTATCTAAGGACTGCTTCAATTCACTCATGGCACAGTAGTAAAACCTAGGTGTGCCACCAAATGTGCACTTGGCAGAGAGGGGCATTTCTCTGTGTAAGAGAAATGTTTTCTGTTTGCCTTATTTAGTGTACACTAAATATTTTTGGTGTTTATCATAATGTACGGCATACCATGATGTGTGCATTGGCCATGATAAACATCCAGGGCCCAGAGTGATGCTAAGTAAACACTGAAACTGTTAATGATGCATCAAGTACTACAAAAGGTCAGTGACACAGTCCATATCTAGAAGATTTGGGGCTGCACATACATAGCAAAATATTTCAATGCTGTGTGCTGAGCCAGACCATTGGTCTATCTAGCTCAGTGCTGCCCTCACTAACTGGCAGCAGTTCTCAAGGATTTGAGGCACAATTCTCTTTCGGCCCTATGTAGACTTGCTGAATCTGGATTCTTCTTCATGCAAAGCAGATGTTGTACTCTTGAGCTATGGTATTCCCAGATGGAACATAGGAAGCTACCATATACTAAGTCAGACCATCAGTATCATTTACACTGACTATCAGCAGCTCTCCAGGATTTCAGACAAGGATATTTCCCAGTCCTGCCTTTAGCTGTTGGTGAAGCACATCCACAGCCCCTGATTTCTCTACACTTGTAATCAGTGCTTTTTTTTCTGGGGGAACGCAGGGGTATGCATACCCCTAAGCATTTTGTGAATCTAAGTTTGGCCTCATTGAGGGGCAGTATTTCAATTTGAGTAGGAAAATGAGAGTACCTCTAAACATTGTGTGTGTGTGTGTGTGTGTGTGTGTGTGTGTGTGTGTGTTTAAAGGGGGGGAAACACTGTTTGTAATGATGTTCTGCCCCATCAATCAGTCAAAAGGCTAGCTGGTGCTAGGTTGTATGGATTATGTATGTGTTGCTCACACATACATTATTTCAAACTGTTGTAAGCTTCCCAGTGGTTCTTTAGGCCAAAAGGTGGGATATGATTCTTCCGAATGAATGGATAAATGATTTATGTGTGAACTGACTCAATCAAACAGCATTTGGGATGATGGGAGTTGAAAGGAAAACTCTTTCTGCAAAGGTAGAGATCTGTGATAGCCCATTCATACTGATCTCTTCTAGTCAACAGCAGGAGAATGTTGACAGTGGTAAGGTGTGTGGGGGGGGAGACTGAAGATCGAAAATAAGTGGGAAAGGGAAATAAGAGACGAACAATAATAGAAGGATGAAGGAGGAGGTAGCATGGTGTAGCAATAAAATGGATAGTCAATAGTTACAGGTTAGCAGAAAGTAAGGACTTACACCCACGATGCAGCATAGTTCATTTATGGAATTTGCCAAGATGTTGAGATGGCTAGGCATTGGTGTAGAGGCCTTAAAAGGGACATTGGACAGACACATGGAAGATAGACGTCGGCCAGTGACCATTTACCACCATGCTTAATGGAGACTTTAGATTCATTGGCAGTGGTACCACTGAGTTCCAGGAGCTGAGGGGCAGCAGCTACTGCATTCACACCCTGCTTGTGGGCTTGCTGGAGGGAAGGAGTGATAGCTCAAAGTGGTAGAGCATCTGTTTTGAATGGAGAATCATAGAATCATAGGATTGTAGAGTTGGAAGGGACCCAAGGGTCATCTAGTCCAACCGCCTGCAATGCAGGAAAGTCCAGGCTCGGTCTCCAGAGAAGGACTCAGCATCGCCTGGTAGGGCTGCGGAGAAGAGGCCCCCGCCTGAAACCCTGGAGAACTTGGTTTTAGTGGCGGCGATGCCGAGCTAGATGGACTAATGCTCTGATTCAGTATAAGACAGCTCCTTGTCGTTCCTATCTGGTTGGCTATTGTGGGGGGAAGAGATCTGTCCCTTTGATCTGATCCAGCGGAGCGATTCTTTAGGCTCTTTGAAGAGCCGCGATCGAATTCTGCCAACAGCACAGAAGTGGAGTTGGGGCGGGTGGTGGGGTTCTTCCCCCGTCACGCTCAGAGTCCATAATTCGCTTTCATTGCCTTTCTCCTCCCTTCCCGGAGGAGGGTGAGTGCGCGCCTATGATGGTCCACAGGAGTGAAGGAGACCCTGGAGCCTTGGAAGAGCTCAGTCGTTTGTGCCAGTCTGGAAGAGCGACAGGAGTGGGGGGGGGAGGGGGGAATCTAGCCTTTATTTTTATTATTAATATATTTTTAAGCAAACAAACAAAAAAAAAGAGTCTCCGCCCCGTGTTTCCCCGGCTGCCCCAGCAACACCATCCCCGCGCGTGACGTCAGCCCCCAGCTCGGTCCAAGGCGAGCCTGCCAAAAGGCTGCCCATTCAAAGTGCTTTGGCAGCCGTCGGAGCTGGAGAGCGAGAAGCGAGCGCTGCTGCCTGCTTCTCCCGGTTGCCCACGCCTCGTCTACCGTTTCCTCCCAGCCTTGCCTATCCCAGCAGTCGATTCAGCAGGGGAGGCTTGCAAAGGTCCCGCTGAGCATCCCCGGGAGAGAGAGTCACAGAGGAGGGGGGAAAAACCATCCCGTCTGTGGTCCTTCCTTACCTTCTTGCAAGGCGCTCTTTTCGCTTCCTCCGGCTCCCAGGCGAGGATGCTGAAGGCATCGTGGCTGCGCGAAGAGGCGAAGGAGGGCAGGCTCCGCTCCTCCTGATGAGTGAGTACCGCAGCCCTTGGCTCTGGCGCCAGCATGCCTGCTCCTTCAACACCCCCCCCCACCCGCTTCCGCCTCGGCTCTTTTCACCCGAAGCTGCTAGAGGGGTTTTTTTAGGAGAGGGGATTTTTGGGGGGTGGCGGTGTATTATTTCTGTAGTATTCCTGACCTTGCGAAAACCAACATAAGTGGGGAAGGACAAGGGATCTGAGGGAGATGTGGGGCGGTGGAGAGCTAGAAGGGGTCTCAAGTCGTATTTGATCTCCCCAAAACCCCTGTTTTCTCTGCGGAAGAGGAGCCAGGCAGTGGTTCATAGGAAGCGCAGGGCACTGGAGAGTTCAGGAGGACAAATGATTTTGGAGGGGAGAGGCACGGGGAGGTGGGGGAGAGTTCAGTTTTGGGTGTCTGGAGCTGACTTTGGTCCCTTCAGCTTTCTCCTTCCCCCATGGTGTGAGGATGCTTCAATTGCACAGAAAGTGGGGGGGGGGAGTTTAGGGGTGCAGAGTTCTCAAATGCTTAGATTTTGTCGGGATTCTCAGATGTCTGATTTTCTTTAAACAATTACAGTATTTATTTATTGAAGAGGTGGAAGAGGATATGATGCTTCCTTTGGATTTTCCCTTCCCTGAACTAGAGGTGCAAAAATAATAATGCTGGAATAGGTTTTAGAAAAGATTGAGTGAAGAGAGCAAAGAAGGTCAAAAGGTTTACAGCAGCAAGGTCTACAGTCATCAAACATGTGGTGAGAGAAGTGGAGTGGACTTCAGTTCCCACCCCCAATAACCATCTATGTCAGGTAATTTAAGGCTGTGCTGAAATCCTATTGAAATTTTGGAGGGAGAGAGTTAAGAACAAAAGGTTCCTGGGTCTGCAAGGTTCATAGAACATTTTTTAAAGTGTTTGTGGGGGGAACATCAATTCCATTACACTCACGTACCTCCTTCCAACCTTCCTATTGGGTAAACTAGGAAGTAATTGAATTATATACAAAGAAGAAGAAGGAGGAAAGAAGAGTGAGACAGACAGATCGAAAGAAAGAAAGAGGCAATATGTCTTTCCTCTGATTAATTTTTCCTGCTCTTCTGGAAGATGACAGGACCCAACCAAGGCGTTGGTTACAGCTGTTGATGAGTTGATGGGATTGGTAGCGAGTGATCGGGATGGAAATTATGGGGCTGAGAGTCTACTCCACAGCACTGAGAGCTTTTGATTGCTGTGAAAATGTGGGAGGCGGAAAGAAGCAGGCAGGGCTAGCTGGGTAAAGCTGTGGGGGATGAGCGCAGCTCCTGCCTTGGACAAAAGTGGCAAGGGAGGGGTGGGGAGTGCATGGATTTTCAGGGGAGGGTGAAAGAGGAAAAGCAGAAAGGAACTCCAAAGAACTGTCAGGTCAGGAAGTATTGCTATAATAATACAACCTGGCTGATGGAGGGTGGAGAGCAGGGATGCTAGAGTTAAGTAGGACATGGGGCTGTTAGTAAGCTAATGCTTCCCACATCTTTCTGATCCCCTTCCCAGGAGTTCAGGGGTGGTGGGCAGAGCTAGCAGAGAACAGGAAAGCTTGGTAAAGAAGACCAAATAATAGAGGGAACAGACTGTAAGCCTGTGGAATCAAGGTGATGAGAGTCAGGAACCAAGAAGATGGCAGGGGACATGTGAAAGGTGGCAGGTGCCCTCTTGTTGAAAGGAGGCCCTGAAATGCATGCCAAGTTTAGCACACAGAGCTGTTGAATTTTCTACCTTGCCAGCTGGCCATTGCCAGTGTTGTTGTTGTTTAACCAGGGTTCTGATTTCCTCCCTCCACACTTCCCTCCAGGTTTGCCTGTCCGCGCAGAAGCTGGGCTGGACGGAGCATAAAGATGCTGAAGGGTGCTTGGCTGCTCAGTGTCTTCACAGTGGCTGGGATCTGGCCGACAGAGAGCCGCAAGCCTGCCAAAGACATTTGCAGCAAGAGCCGCTGCCCTTGCGAGGAGAAGGAGAACGTGCTGAACATTAATTGCGAAAACAAGGGATTTACGACCGTCAGCCTCCTCGTGCCGCCACCATCCAAGATCTGCCAGCTCTTCCTCAATGGCAATGCCTTCACTCGCCTCTACCCAAATGAGTTTGTCAACTACTCCAACGCGGTGACCCTGCACCTGGGCAACAACGACATGCAGGAGATCCGAGCTGGGGCCTTTGTAGGCCTTCGGACCCTTAAGAGGCTACACCTCAACAACAACAAGCTGGAAACCCTACGAGAAGACACTTTCCTAGGCTTGGAGAGCCTGGAGTACCTTCAGGCTGACTACAACTACATCAGTGCCATCGAGGCTGGGGCTTTCAGCAAGCTCAACAAACTGAAAGTCTTGATCCTGAATGACAACCTCTTATTGTCACTGCCCAGCAATGTGTTCCGTTTTGTCCTGCTAACTCATTTGGACCTCAGAGGGAACAGGCTGAAGATGATGCCATTTGCTGGAGTCCTGGAACACATTGGAGGCATCATGGAAATCCAGCTGGAGGAGAATCCATGGAACTGTACCTGTGACCTCCTGCCTCTGAAGGCTTGGCTGGACACCATCACTGTCTTTGTAGGGGAGATAGTCTGTGAGACCCCGTTCCGGTTGCATGGCAAAGATGTCACCCAACTCACAAGGCAGGATCTTTGCCCACGAAAAAGTGCAGGTGACTCCAACCAGAAGGAGAAGCATTCCTCCCACTCTGACACACACGCCCAGAGATTTCCCCCAACAACTAATTCTGCCGTTGGTGCCACCAGAGCCCCGAAATCCAGTCGCCCACCCAAAACAAGGAATCGCCCAACTCCACGGGTCACAGTGTCTAAAGACAGGCAGATCTTTGGGCCTATCATGGTTTACCAGACCAAGTCCCCTGTGCCACTCACTTGCCCAAATGGCTGCGTCTGCACTTCTCAAAGTTCTGACAGTGGGTTGAATGTCAACTGCCAAGAGAAAAAAATTGGCAACATCTCTGATCTCCACCCAAGGCCCAGCAGTCCAAAGAAACTCTATCTCACTAGTAATTACTTGCAAACTGTCTACAAAACAGATCTCTTGGAATACAGCTCATTGGATTTGTTGCATTTGGGAAACAACAGGATTGCAGTGATTCAAGAAGGTGCCTTCTCTAACCTCACCAGTTTACGCCGACTCTATCTCAATGGTAATTACCTTGAGATCCTGTACCCTTCCATGTTTGAAGGGCTGTATAGCCTGCAGTACCTCTATTTAGAGTATAACGTTATCAAGGATATACTGCCACGTACCTTTGATGCCCTGGGGAACCTTCACCTGTTATTTCTGAACAACAATCTGCTGAGGTCCCTGCCTGACAATGTGTTTGGGGGCACAACCCTGACCAGACTCAACCTGAGGAACAACCATTTCTCATACTTGCCAGTGCGAGGGGTCCTTGACCAGCTTTCAGCTCTGATTCAGATTGACCTCCAAGAAAACCCTTGGGATTGTACCTGCGACATCATGGGGCTGAGGAACTGGATTGAAAGAGTCACAGAGCAAAACAACCAGCAGCTGGGGACCCCCGTTGTTATTAATGAAGTCATCTGTGACTCTCCAACCAAGCATGCTGGAGCACATCTCAAGACCTTGAGCAAGGAGGCCATCTGCCCTGAGAACCCCAATCTGTTAGATTCTTCTTTTCTGTTGCCAAATCTGAACACAGACATACCACAGGCCTTCAGCATTTTTCCCAGCTCCTATCCAGAAATACGTACTGAAGTCCCTCTTTCTGTCTTAATTTTGGGCCTTCTGGTCGTGTTTATTTTGTCTGTCTGTTTCGGGGCTGGTCTGTTTGTCTTTGTTCTCAAACGTCGCAAGAGTATGCCAAGCGTTCCCAGCAGTGCCAACAATCTTGACGTAAGCTCCTTCCAGTTGCAGTATGGGTGCTACAATAGCGAGGCGCACGATAAAGCAGAAGGGCATGTATATAATTATATCCCACCTCCTGTCGGCCAGATGTGCCAGAACCCCATCTACATGCAGAAAGAAGGAGACCCAGTGGCTTACTATAGGAATCTCCATGAGTACAGCTACAGTAATCTCGAGCCTAAGAAAGAGGACTCTGCCAGCCTAGCATTTACAATCACTGCAGCAGAAATGCTGGAGAAACAGGGCTTTTCGAGGGAACCGGAGCTGCTGTATCAAAACATAGTGGAGAGGGTCAAGGAGCTGCCCAGTGGAAGCCTGGTCCATTATAACTTTTGCACCCTCCCCAAAAGACAGTTCACACCTTCCTATGAGTCGAGGCGACAAAACCAGGACAGGATAAATAAAACAGTTTTGTACGGGACTCCCCGGAAATATTTTTCAGAGCAATCCAAACCTGAACTTCCTTTATTGCAAGAGAAACTACAGACTGAACCAGACTACCTCGAAGTTCTGGAGAAACAAACTGCCATAAGTCAGCTGTGAAGTGGAGCCAGGGTTGGGGAAGGCTGGGCTGAGGATTCATTTGCTGGGGGAGAAGTCTTTTTTTAAAAAAGAGAAAGAAAGAAATGAATGAAAGAAAGAAGGAAACACTAACCCAATTCCGAACTTGACAGACCAAGGCAATGTGTCAAATCCTCAAGAGTTTCCACATTTTAAATTCTCAAACAACCCTTCTACAACGCCAGGGCTATGATGGGTGCTTTTCTTTTTCTGCTATGTCCCTTTTAAGTTATTGCTTGGATTTCTCCACATCCCATCCCTCAGCCCTTTGGGAACTGAGGCTGAACCTTAATGTTTTTACTGGAGCAGTTTTGCCTACATTTCTTTCTGGGGTGGGGGTGGGGACATAGGACAGTGAAAGGATGCTGGGGGGAAGTTTCCCCCCTCCCATACACTTGAAAGGGAATAGATATTCTCCAAAAATTCTCTCCTCCCCAGACTTAGACCGTTTCTTCTCTCCCCCCCCCCTTTTTTTTTGTAAATAATATTGTCAGTACAGCTCTTTCAATTACCAAGTGCAGCCACAGGGCGTCACTTCTTTTTTCCTTTCCCTTTTTGGCATTAAAGTGCCTTTGCACTTTAAGTACCTTATTACTTAAGTGTTGCGCTTAGCTTTGAGAAACCTGAATCTATTTTAATGTGTTGTGTAATTTTTTCTTTTTGAAATTATTTTAAAAAGAAGGAAATGTAAAAAATAGATCTCTTACGTGTCGGCTGCATTCAGCTGAAAGGGGCTGCTGTTTCACTGACAGCAAAAATCAGCCCGTCTTTGTTAAGTGATTCTAGTTCAAAGGCTTTTTTAAAAATAGACTGAATTGTAAATTGTGTAAGTTTCACTCTTTCCCAGCCCCCATCAACATCTTCTCCCCTCCCCATGTCAGGTTTGTTATTTTTTACCTGGAAGATTGCAGTCAGCTAAAAAATTACCAGTGGGTTGGGGCGCTCTGCTGCCCCAGTTGGGAGTGATAGTTCATTAATAAAAAGACATTTAACATGATAAGGACCCTATTCAACCAATATCCCATCTTTGCTACACTGCAGCCCCTAACACCATTGTAGTGTTCAGTGTTTTCATTTCCCCCCTCCCCAGGTTATTTGCCTAATTAAGAGAACATTACTCTCTACCTGTAAATATTTTTTTCTGCAGTAAAATTAGATATTTTTATACGTTTAATGACAGGAGTTTACCTTACTCATGCTGAAGGATAAAATTTAAACTGCGGGGGAGGGGCATCTTCATCCCCCCTTTTCTTTCCAGGCATAATGTTTTATTTATGCTAAGCATGTCTACCAGTAGGTATTTCCATATATCACCCTGAATAAGGAAAGTGCTTGTTTAATCTTGGACAACCTTGCAGAGGATTTTCAGCGTCTGGAGTAGAACTGGATTAAAATCCCTTTCCCTGCAGAAAACCTACGGAGTGTCCTGGGTCTAATTCCTTTGTGTTAGATTTTACTGAATCTAAATACGCACACCCTGTCATCCATACACATCAGAAAAATGACAAGGAATTAACATATATCCAAGGCAGCAATTCTGTATTCCTGGGAGGGTATACCAGGGGTCAGTAGGTCTGCATCCAATGTTGGTCTTACTCAGAGCAGGCCCATTGAACTCAATGTACATGCCTAACTGTGGCCCACTAAATTCCCTAAGGAGAATTTAGTTGAACACCAACCTCCCCTAAGGATGTTCTGGGTTGATTTCTTTGAAGGGAAAGTGAGAGGTCTGCTTACAGAGACAAGAGATCTTACCTCAGCAGGCCTCTCTCCTCACCACTGCAGGATAGTAGAGGCAAAAGGAGTAATCCCTTTCTCAAGGGCTGGATCAGGGATCCTTGTATCCAAAACCTTCCCATTCTCCTCACACACCTCTGAAAGCCTACACCAATTGCTCCAGTTAGAAATGCATGAAGAACACATAGATTCTCCCAGTACTGCCATGCTGCTGTGTGCTGTTTGGAGAACTTGGGTCCTCCTGTCTCACTTTCCTACCTATACCAAATTATCTAGAACTAAGCCTCATTGAACTCAATAGGCTTTACTTTGGTGTTGCCTTGGCAAGACTTGTGCTGTTAATTGGACAGAAGAAATGACCAAACTCTTCAGAACATACAAAGCTGCCTCACAAGGAGTCAGGCCATTGGTCCATCTACCTCAGTACTATCTACACTGTCAGCTCTCCGGGCTTTCTGACAGGGGGCATTCACAGCCTTCCATGGAGATGCTGGGGATTTAGCCTGGGACCTTCTGCAGGGAAAGGAGATGCTCAGCAATGCAACTTCCCAAATGCAAACTTTTGCTTCTCATGGTGAGGATTCAGATACAGCTATAGAGAGATATAGGTGTCAGCTTGTGCAACAGCCCTCCCCACCCGCTCCTCTCCTCACACATACCCTATGCCTTTCCATATATGCTCTGGATGTTTGGGGGGGGGGCATAGAGCAGATTTAGGATGTGCACAGGGAGGGAAGGGGAAAGTTCCATTCTGCAAGCAGAAATCCTTGCACCGAGGGAATACATTTGTAATTCTACAACTCAATAATAACATACTGCTATTATCCCTGCCATCAGCCTTGCAACGTATAAAGACAGACCCACAAGGAAAGGACAGCGGATGGAAAAGCTAGAGGAGGGTGATCAGTTTCCCAGCGATATAACACATCATTGAGCTATAGGAGAGCATCCAGTCCTACGCCAGGTTGATCTTCCCTTGCTGGTGTTGCTGCCTGAGTAGCAGTTGGTGGCTCTTGTTCCTTTGTATGGCATATGTAACTGGGGCGTGTGCTACAACCCAATCAAATGTTTGTTGATTCCCGTAAGAGAGAGTCACACATTTGCTTAATTCTCCCAATAACATCAAAGGGTTCTGTTGGTAGGGATGTGGAAATCCAGATGCCCATCACCTCTAGCACCGTAAAAATTGGCTGTGGTGCCACAGTCACTGCTGAGAACAGGAAGCAGGTCTGCCCTCTTCCAAGAGTGTTGCTAGGTTTTTAAAAGACTTATTTCTCCCCCTTCTCCTTCCCAATGACTTGCTCTTATTTACAACAAAACCAGTCTTGTTCTGGTCCCTTGTGTATATTTGCTGCAGATTTGCCCATGATACAGATTTGCATAGAATGTGCATATGCAATGATATATGCAAGTTAGGTCCCTGAGCAAACAGATATGAAGTGTCTCACTGGAAGCATGCTTTTCAGCATGCCCTGCTACCAAGGAGGGACAGAAATTCAATTCAGTTCACATTTAAAGGTGAACCTACATAATTCTCAACTTTCTGAAATGATACATGAACTGAACCTCAGCCATTCCTCAAAATTCACAGATCACTGAATTCTGCAATGCAGTTCTCCAATCAACTAATTTGCACAGAAATGCATTATATTAGAGAAAACTGCTGTGCAAAAGTTTTCTGTGTTGGGCAAATTATATGTTTTTACAGAGCAATTTGCACTAAAATGCTGACAAATTTTCATGAGCAGGGGCAGTCATGAACTGCTGCAGAAATGTGGAGAACTGAATTTGATATTGGAAAAATGAGGAACCAAAATTGATAAGGTACACCTGTCCATAGCTGCAGCCCAGTGGTGCTGCTTTCTATTGTAAGGCAATAATACTAGTATATGGGGAACCCAGGGATCAGCACTTACTGTAAGTCCCAAACCTTTGACTTCCATCCCTTAACACTACTCTCCACCTTTTCTTGTGTGCTGTTCAGTGTGCAACCTGGTTGCCACATTCCCCTTGCTTCCGTGTCCCTGTAGTCCTGCCCACCCACCTGTTAGATTTGGCCAGTGGTGGAGCCAAAAATGTTCTTCACCTCTGCACCAGTGGAAAAGTTCCCCAGACAGATGCTGTGACTTCCTGAGCCCAGCACATCTCCATTAAGCACTGCCCAGGAGGAAGAGGGGGAGGGACTGAACACAGCCTGGGAACACAGACACTCTCTCTCCTTTTCCTGGCACACTCGTACCTCCATCTCTCAATCTTCCAAGGCGGCTCCTGCAAAATGTACACAAAATGCAAAACAAGCAAACAAAAGCCAAGAGGAGAGCATCCTAATGCATGATAGAAATTTGTCCCTACATGTTTCAGGCTTGCTGTTCTCTATCAAGGGCAAACATCTTACCACTCTGTTTGTAAAACAAACAGGCAATATCTTCCTTTTACTCTCCTCTATCTTTACATAAGCAGGAACTCTATTTTCTATAGGATTTCTTATTTTCATCCTGACAGCTCATTGTTTCTAGCTGCTTAAAAAACAAGTTGGGATAACTAACTCCAACATTTTGCAAACATATTTGCAGGAAAAAATTTAATACAAATTTTAATTGGGCCATTTTTTATTTTTTTTTAAAGCCTAATATCAGTCCTTCTTCTCTACATCTATGCTTTGGTTTGTGTCTTCAGTTTAATCTTTTTTCCTGGCTGCTTCAAACACCTATTCATTTCCTTAGAACACAGAACCTCATGCAACTAACCAAAGCTTGATAATTTCTTATTAGGCTCTAAATCATATTTGCCTCCTTCTTAGGTGCAAACATAATTATGGAAGTCCCCTCAAACCTTCTTCTTCCCAACAAATTGCTCTTATTTACAACAAAACCAGTTTTGTTTTTGGTCCATTGTAAATCCTTATGCAACTGGAATGGTGCTCAGCATATAAAGTAGGGCAAGCCTTTCAATTCCTTATTAAAGCAATTGATGGCTTCTGAAAGGAGTCCACTGTTTCCTTTTCATAAATAGGTTACCGGACATAATAATCCTTTTATTATCATGCGGGTAGGGAACTGGACCCCGCTGGATGGAATTTTCAAGCTTTTGCAGTTACTGATTATATCTTATCTACCAACTGGGAACAATCTTAAGCCACGAGATTTTTTTGATTATAAATGCTGGCAGTCAAAGCTGTTTTAATTGGAGTGGTGCCAACAGGAAGTAGCCTTATGTTAGGGCACAAAACACAGGCCTCGTGAGAGAGTCTGATTTATCAAGTGATCTTCTCATGGCTTAACGCGACATCTACATAAACACTCTCTTGAACATATCTTCTTCTTTGCATTTGGAGTCCAGAAGACCCTCACCATTTGCAGCCCATTAGATTGACTTTAATAATGGAAGAGCTGGTTGGGGAAACAGTCCTCCAAACCCATATTGACTTCAAGAAGGGAAATAGTACCCCATTAGCAGAAGTTGGAGTACTAAACTGGAATGGCATCTGACCTTGAGTGAGCTCCTTGTTTGAGGACTTCTGAAAGCATCTGATAAGTGATTCTGTCCTTGGGTTTAACAAAACAAATTTCTCACTTAAATAGCTTGAGAAAAACAGGTAGAGAATGGTTTTATATATATATAAGGCATTGGGTAAGTCAGTTTTCTATATTTCTCCTTTCTGCATTTATTACTGTTGCTGTCTTATGAGAGCAATCCAATTTTACATAGAGAGTGTTTCAAGTAAACATTTATTTTTGCAAGAGGCATTGGTCTATTTATTTTCACTCTTCTAGAAAAAAAAGAAATACTAATAATCTCAGGGCTAGTTTAAAGCTTCACATAGCTTGCTGCAGTGTAAGCATGTTGAAGGCAATGAGACTTCTATGAATCAACTGAAAATGCAGAATAAAGTTGAGCAGGACATTTGAAGAAGGGGCTATATTTGGTTTCTTCTTTTGGGTTAGAAAATATTTTTTTTTCAAATATGCTCTGGTATAAGTTATTCCCACCGCTACCACCCACACTATCATGCAAACCACATCAGCAACAGATAACAATGCAGGCAGGATAGTGACAAAGACTTGTTGTTTGATAATATACTGTTCAACTGCATCCACACAATACATTTAAAGCACTATGGTTCCACTTTAAAATAGGCATGGCTTCCTCACCAAATTTTTGGGAGCTGTAGTTTGTTAAGTGTGCTGAGAGCTATTAGGAGACCTTTATCCCACCCAGCCTCCCCGCTCACAGACCTACAATTATTAGAGTTGTCTAAAAATCAACCTCTCTTCGCAGGAAACTCTGGGAATTGTAGCTCTCTGAGACGAATGGGGGCTTCTAGGGCTGCCATATTTTGAAGAGCAAAAAAGAGGACACATTTGCCGACTTCTACTCTTAGCAATGAATCACTTTGATGACTGTCATTTTAAATACCCCTACTATACGTTGGCTATAGAAGCTGTGATATATTGCTAGTAGCAATGCTTTTAACTTTCAACAACAAAATAATAATAATACATATTGCTCCTTCGCTTGCCACATGAATGTATTTGGGCTCATGTTCACATAAGTGTGCACAGAGCATAAGCGTGCACAGAACAATTTATTAAATTGTTTAACATGTACATATGGACTATCCTTAAGGGAAGGGGGGTGTTAACTCTTGCCCCTCCAGACTCCTTCATGAAGATCTTGTAGCTGAGCCAGCATCCTTTAAGTTTATCCACAAGAGAAGGGATTTATACAGTATGTATCTAGTTTAAGATGCTACTCTGTTGTGATTCTCTGCTGCAGACCAGCTTAGCTGTGTGGCTTAGATCTGAGTCTGATGCACTGGAATTTTTTTCTTGGGTTACTGTAAACAAAAAAAAAAACAAAGTAAAAACAACAACAACACAACCTGGACATTTTGCCCAATTTTAAAAATCTGACTAGACAGACGTTTTAATCTTGAAAAAGAGGGTGTGTCCTGGAAAAAGAGGACATATGGCAACCCTACTAACAACTCTCAGCACAATTAACAAACAGCACCCAGAATCTTGGGGGGGGGGCATGTCTGTTTAAATGGTATCCTAGAGCTTTAAATGCCTGGTGTAAATGTAGCCATAATCTTCTTTCATTCCCATAACTAGCACACACATACACATGTTCTATCAGCAACAGCGAAGAATGCAGACAGGAAAGTGGCAAAGACTCAGTAATATGTTCTTGGTGAGACTAGGTTGATGGATTCTGATTATACTCAAGGTTAGTTCATGCAAATGACAAATGAAATAATACAACTGTTCCTGGATGATACAAATTTAGACGGCAGGAATCGGATTACTTGGCTAAATATTCCCTATTGGAGAAACATTAAAAAAAAAAATCATACACCTAGGAAATTAGCATATCAGAGAGAAAGCTAAGTTGGAAGTCTCATCTCTTTTTCATTTACACACACACACACACACACACACACGACTTTCAATTTATTTCTTGCAGTCCAAGATGGTACAACCAGGGACCCTGCAAACTCATATTAGGGTTGTGCATACATGCCCCCCATCTGATCTGGCACTTCACAGTGGCCCCGATCCAGCTTTGGGAGATCTGAGTCCAACCTGACCTGGATGTCTCCCACTACATGTTTAATCAGGAGGGAGAAGGAGATGCACATAGGGGGTCTGTGTGTCTTTGTCACCTTCCTTTAACTGCCAGACTGCCTCCTCTTCTGATGGTCCCATCCTGCTCTGGGTGGACTCAGCCATACCTAGGGCAATCCAGGACTGTGTCAGCACAATCCAACCAAATCCTAGGATCATAGGAAAAGAAAGATTTGATGGAGGGGGAGGGGCACCTCTGTAAGCAGAAATCCAGCCATTTTAGATATCATTCATCTCTGGCCACATCACCATTAGCCCCCACTGTTCTCAAAGGAAGGTCTGCTTTTAAGCTACAGGCCAACACCACTGATGGCTACTGAGAGAATTGCTAATGGAAGTTAGACCACTGAATGAATACCCTTTCCGACCATAGTGAAGAATCTCATTTTGAAGTAGTCTAACTCTTCAGGTTCCCAAGCTAAGAAAAGGGCCAGGAAAGAGAGTCTATAAGAAATATAATGAAGAAAAGGATCGGAAGAAATCAGACACCATCCTGCTATCTGCCTGTTCTTGCATTTCAAATCACATCCTCCCAACAAGGATTTGCAGTGGAGAAGTAGTACCCAGGCGTTTGGTATACACTGTAGCCTGGAATCCAGGAATTCTGGAAAATGTAATGCAGTCCATATTTTTAAGAAGTTGAGCAAATTTTCACTGCCTGAATTAATACAAGGATAAGAAGGCAGTTCTGCTTCGGACTGCACACTTCTCTCAATTTTACAGCACAACTCTCAGCCCCCCCCCCCCAAAATGTACTTTAGGGAGAAATGCAGAAACATGAATGTTAGGTGGGAATGTATCAGGGAAATGCATATTTTAAGAAAATGCATAGTGTGTTGTACTTTTAGTGGTCAATGTCTACAATTTAAATATGTGCTGTTGTTTTTAAAAGAGATGAAAATGGGCTGGAATGGACATATGATTGAACAGGTCTGCTGCTGACATGGACAGATCTAACTATCCCTAGCGCTTCTACCATAAATGTATAGGGTTTTGCTTGCTTTCTTCTTCTTTATTTAGATATAGCAAGCAAGCAAGCAAGCAAGCAAGCAAGCAAGCAGGGCACATTGAAGCCAAAACTACCAGTTCTTATTCATCCCTGTTTATTTCAATGTAAGGCTTACCTTCTCCCATAGACATCAATGTGACTTACAAGAATAGGAAATGATAACTTCCCATACCCTGCCACTTACAGCAATGTATACATCCCAGCTCTGAATAGGTTGTGGAATTAGATTTTTTAAAATGAACAATGCCTCAGACCCTGAAGAACTGCTGCCAACCAGGGGAGACACCTCTGAGCAAGACAGGTCAATCACCTGACTTGGTATAAGACGTATATTTGATTAAATTGCTTTGGAAGTGGTCACACCTCTGTACTAAAGCAGATGCTTTGTGTATATTAAGTTGCAACGTCAATCCCCGGCAACACTATTTAAATCAGGGGTGGGGAACTGAATCTGGCCGACAGACCTACCCCACCAATCAGCTGATCATTGGAACTTGCAAAGTGACATACACAGAGCTTTACAGGTCCTGATGATCACCCACAATCTGCCTTTGGCTCTACCTCCCATACCTGAGGTCAGGTGCTTATGGCATAAGGTTTATATGACATAATGGATAGAACAGGTGTGTGTAGTTTGGCCAAAATGTACTTGCAGGCCAAATGGAAAGACTTGGCAGACCTGATTGGGCCACAAGCCAGAGATCCCCCTACCCCTGATTGATTGATTGATTCCTAACAAAGTTAGGATTTATCTGTGACTACTAACCTAGAGGGGACGCGGGTGGCGCTGTGGGTTAAAGCCTCAGTGCCTAGGGCTTGCCGATCGAAAGGTTGGCAGTTCGAATCCCCACGGCGGGGTGCGCTCCCGTTGTTCGGTCCCAGCGCCTGCCAACCTAGCAGTTCGAAAGCACTCTCAGGTGCAATAAGATAAATAGGGACCGCTTACTAGCGGGAAGGTAAACAGCGTTCCGTGTGTGGCTCTGGCTCGCCAGAGCAGCGATGTCACGCTGGCCACGTGACCCGGAAGTGTCTTCGGACAGCGCTGGCCCCCGGCCTCTTGAGTGAGATGGGCGCACAACCCTAGAGTCTGTGAAGACTGGCCCGTACGGGCAGGGGTACCTTTACCTTTACCTTTTACTAACCTAGAGATATATGTGCAGTCAGAATAGGAGTACTGGACAAGTTGGACTAGTGATCTGAGTGATTCAAATGAATGCAGCAAGGTATTAAAATTTGTGGTTTTTTTAAGAAGAAAAAATAACCCCTGGCTCCCTGAAAGACATTCCTCAAGAAGAAGAACACTCTGCATTCCCAGGTTTTCCTGCTCAGCTTAGTCTTAAAGGTCAAACTTGTTTTTCATTAGTCACAGATGGAAAGGAAGAAGAAAAAATTCCCTCCAACACAAAGAAAAACTTGCATCCTTCCCCACTATTCAATTCTGAATACAGAGTTTAAGGCTCATTCTCTAATTAGTGTACTTGGCATAGCAGATCATAGGGACAGTTCAGATGTAGCACCAAACCATGGTTTGTACTGATGTCTAACCCAACTCCATCACATGGAGATCAGCAGTTTCTCCAAAGCAGCCTCAGATGTGTGTGTTGGATGTGTGCATGCTTATAAAAGTCCACCTCAAGTGACAGGTGCTCTTTGAAAACTCTTAAATTATTCTTTGTATTCATTCAAAATCCAAGCCATGGAAGAATTCCTGACTTTCCCAAGACCATCCATGCCAACTGTCATTGTTCCAAAAAAAGTAACTGCTGGAATGCATTCATTAGTCAATTCCCACATGCATGCAGGAGTGGATTTGGGGTTGTGCGAGCGGTCAGTATACACTGGTTGCTTAGCTGAGAGCACCATCTCAAATTCCAATAAATGAGCCACTGGTCTTTGGGAAGGAGGCATGAAGGCTCTGACAGGGTCCTACATTCCTCCTGTCCCCTTCCTAAAGCTGAGTTGGTTTGGGAAGGAGTGGGAAGGTTCTAGGATGCTGCCAGAGCATTTACATCTTCTTCCCCAAGCTGGGTGCCTACTTACCTGGCTTTGGAAAGGCAGTGCAAAGGCTGTGTATGCGTGTTTGTGTGTGCCTACATTTCTCCTTACACAGAGTTTATACATCAGTTGATACCTCAACACATACTAGCTGAAAGATGAACCTGCCAATTGACTCCATATTATTATATGAGTATGTGAATGGGATCTGAATTGACTCATCCTCACACGCAAATGACAGATTCCTGCATTGCAGGGGGTCAGACTAGAAGATCCTTTGTGGTCCCTTCCAACTTTACAGTTCTATGGTTCTATTATTGCTCCTGCATTCCAAAATCAAACACCTGCATAAAATAGCAAAATAAAAATAGCAAAAACAAACAAACATATCAGAAGGAAGTGTTCTAGTCTAGGCTTCTCTCTGGTATGAGTTTTCTATATGCAAGCATTTTTATTTTCTCCACACCCATCTTTGGGGTGGTGGTGCAGTAGAATATTCCATCAAGTTATCTCCTTCTTGCAAGCTGAAGTACTGTAGTCTAGAGCCCTTTGTAAAGCCTGGCAGAAGCCTGGTAATTGACTGTTGTGGAAAACTTGCAGGGGCTCTTCAAGACTTGACAGATTAGCTGATGTTTGTGTGGGCCTTGCAATCTCTTCATGGAGTGTTTTTGCCTGAGCCAGGCTTTTACCTGCCCCATACCTGATAAAATTAGGTGTTGGTCAGGTGGCTGTGCAGAAATGGCCTTGCAGGTCAGATGGGTAAGACTGGTGGGTCTCATTAGGACTGTGGGCCAGAAATTCCTTACTCTTGGACCAAACACATGTTTACCTTCTCACTAAAGCCTTATTCGGGTGTTCAGTACCCATGGATATCATGCGAAGGGGTCCATTGGGAGCATGCAAGATTTACCCTAACCCTTGCCAACTCCCTATCAGCTGGCATCCCTTGCTGACATTTGACTCATTTGGTTTGAAATACGTATGTCACTTCCAGGGGGCTGAATCCCTGATCCATGGTTCCCAACCTTCTAGAAAAACCTATGAGCACACTGAAGTGGATCTCACTGAGCTGATCAGGAGTTGGCTAGGGAGCATCGGTAGCACTCAGGGAATAGTTGTGGAAGCCAGTGTAAGCTCTGAGGCTTGAACCTGAGACAGAGACCTGAGTTTCTATTAAAAAATTCAAAATGGGATAAATAAAAGCTTTCTTTCAAGAAAATTGACCTTCCCTTAGAATACAATTGCTGGATTTTCAAACTCTTCATGAGTGAAATGAGATAGTAAAAATGTTAATGAAACTTTTTTTGGAGTAATCACTGATACAGCTTGTGATTTTTTAAATTACCACTGCGGCACATTGCAAATGTCATTTAGCACTGGGGAGAGCAGGGCAAGAAGAAAGCTCTTTTACATCAAAAAGTGTACCAGAAAACAAACAAACAACAAAATCTAGCTCTCTCTCTCTCTCTCTTTCTCTTGCATGTGCATCAGTTCTTTGTTTTAAAAAGTGCATAGCGCAGATAGAGAAATGTAATACTTTTGAAAATGAGTTGTTAAGGGAGGAATCCTATGCACAATAAACTGGTATAAAGCAAGCTGCTGCAAATTAAGCTGGCATAAAGTCAAACCAGATCCAGCCTTCCTTCAACAGTGGGGTTGCTGCTGTTCTGCCTAAGCCTGGCAGAGTGAAAACAAACCCTAAAAATAGTTTTACACCAAGTTGCCAGGTCATGTGACTTAGCTGAAGAGATATTGAGTCCCGTCTAAATCCCTCCCTCTTTAGTCATGCCTAGGGCTGCCATATTTCAAAAAACCAGGACACTCCAAAATTGTTGAGCTTGCCTTGCCTAAGATTCAGGACAAAGTGCCACCTTTTGGAAACCGCCCCCCTCCCCGGACGTCAATTCTTCCTTTGAAATCCCAGTAATGCCTGGGGAAATCTAGATGTACGGCAACACTAGTCATGCCCTTTTTGGGGATTCATACCAGCCTCAGCTGAGCCAGCTTCAAATGAGCAGGCTGAATGAGAATGAGCAAGTTATGCTGATTTATCTTCAACTGAGACAGGTTTGGGGAACCAGCTGAGCCTGGCTGGGCTGGGAATCAGCTGGCTGAGCTAGAGATCCTCTGCATCCTAAGCATATACACAGATTCTGGTCTGAATGCACATGGCTGCAATACCTCAAGGACTGCCTCTCTCCATATGAGCCTACCCAGACCCTGAGATCATCTTCGGAGGCCCTTCTTCATATGCCTCCTCCATTAGAGGTTTGGAGGGTGGCAACACGAGAACGGGCCTTTTCTGCAGTGGCTCCATTTGTAGAATGCTCTCCCCAGGGAGGTTCAGTTGGTGCCTTCATTATATATATTTAGGTGCCAGGCAAAAACGTTCCTCTTTAATCAGGCCTTTGGCTGATGACATCCAATGCCCTTTTAGAATGTGTTGGGGAGGGGGGGATTAATGGGTTGTTCTTGTTTTTATTTTCAATATATATATATGGTGCTTTTATATTGTGATTTTTGTTGCGAATTCACCTGAGACCTGTGAGTATAGGGTGGTATACAATTTTTAACAAGAACAACAACAAAACAACTGCTCATTCCAGCAATCTTGCTTTATGTTTGCTGTCTACATCTATATTGATTATTGATCTGATTGTTTTTCTGATTAGGGAAAGCAGTCAGATATATTTAATTTCTAAATAAATAATCATCCAAGCCAATAAGCCAGGTGAATTAGCCAGGTTGTGTTTTTTGTGTGTGTGTGTGTAGATATTTTCTGAATGAAAAGCATAAATTAACTTGCCTTAGCAAAAGTCATACGGAAGTATTTTGACTGAAAATACGAGTATGCTTTGGCGTATCACAACACCTTCTGTTACAGAAAGGAGGAAATAATGGTTGTTCTGTAGGCATGCATTCTGCATGATTGCCATGGGGAGGAATGGTTTTTATAACTAGTTCATGTACAGCTCAGTAGTATGGGCTGAGCACATGCTCTGCATGCAGAAGTTCCCAGTGATTCAGTTTTTGTCTCATCTCTAATTACAAAGATTTGGGCAGCAGCTCCAGAAATGACTCATGATAGAAGCGTCTATAATGGAATGGCAAAGCACATGCATTCTTAGGCTTATAGCAAGTGTATTTACCTACCCTTTCCCCACAAATCTGTGCTCAAAGTGGTTCACAGGCTACAATAATAGTGCATAACCTTACAAAGTAATCAAAGTTATAATGTCACTGCAACATAACATTAACAATTCAAGAATTAACCGTTCATTTAAACTGCATAAAAGTGAGCATAAAGGTCATTTAACAATATCCAAAACCTTTGCATCTCAAAGCCATTGTCATTATGATCTGGGCGGGAGCCAGGACACCTTACATTTTTTTCATTAGCAAGTGCTAAACTATCAAAGGGTGGGGAAACAATCTCAAACCACTAACGTAATCCTTGCTTATCATTCACTTTTCAGGATTTCATCTGGACACCCTCTTTCCATAGATGAACAGTGCATTGTTGCCCACTTTCTGATCCTGCTAATGAACCCTCTGCATCTTGGGAAATGACACCGATCCATAATATGCTGCTTGACCTTGAAAGCTGAAGTCTTCCACATAAGCCGGTGGTGCCATTTGAGATGACTAAGATTAATTGCAGTTGTCTTTACATGAAATTGCCTTTGAAAATGATTATGAAATGTTTTTGCTGCCTGCGGCACATGGTGCTATGGCTAGCAGAGAGGAATAAGCTTGGATTTGTGGCTTCACAAAAACCAGTCCTCATTTTGCACATGCCTTCCTCAGTTCCTGATTCTCATCTTCATTCCTAGAAATCATAAATCCTAATTTTAGTTTATAGTCTTCTTTAGAGAAGTTCCTATTTATTCCTTTTTAGAAACATGGCTTTTTAAAAAACAGACTTTCAGTGGATATTGTTTTGGGGAGTTCATTGTAGCTTCACACATACACAAAAAAGTGATTATCTTTTAGGGCCAAGCCAAAACAAATCCTCAGATGAAAAGATGCCCTCACTTTCAGCAATTTGGGGCTGATCTGAAACAGTACTTCTAATTTTTGTCCCTCTGATCTAGGAGGATGTAGTGATTGTGTCCCTTCCACCTTCAGAACCCATCCAGAGTTGATTTTATTTGCCCTCACTTATGCTGTATGGGACGCGGGTGGCGCTGTAGGTTAAAGCCTCAGCGCCTAGGGCTTGCCGATCGAAAGGTCGGCCGTTCGAATTCCCGCGGCGGGGTGCGCTCCCATTGTTCGGTCCCAGCGCCTGCCAACCTAGCAGTTCGAAAGCACTCTCGGGTGCAAGTAGATAAATAGGGACCGCTTACTAGCGGGAAGGTAAACGGTGTTTCCGTGTGTGGCTCTGGCTCGCCAGAGCAGCGATGTCACGCTGGCCACGTGACCCGGAAGTGTCTTCGGACAGCACTGGCCCTCGGCCTCTTTGAGTGAGATGGGCGCACAACCCTAGAGTCTGTCAAGACTGGCCCGTACGGGCAGGGGTACCTTTAACTTTACCTTATGCTGTAAGAATACCAGCTTTGGCATTTTGTGACAATACCATATATGCAGCATGATCTCTGACTGGCTGTGGTCACACTATGAGGAAGTTGAGAGGGTGGAGAATAAGGAGAAAGAAGGAAACCAGGTAAGTAACACAAAAATAGTAAAGCGGTTGTCCAGAGAGGTGAAGAGGCCCTTTAATTGCTGTGTTGCAGCCCTGAGATGGTGAAACTTGAGTTTTGATCCTCCATGCCACAATAGAAAGCTCTGGCAGTTGCAGGAAGCCAGCGTTGAGGCAATTTGTTCCATCTCCTCTCAGCAGCAGGATTGCTGCTCAAGGTCCTGAACTTCTTGCTCCTATATCTGACCCATCTTCTTGCCCCTGTCCATGGTCCTGACCTCTTTCTAGTACAGTTGGTACCGCTGGTTACATACTTAATTTGTTCCGGAGGTCTGTTCTTAACCTGAAACTGTTCTTAACCTGAAGCACCGCCGCACGATTTCTGTTCTCATCCTGAAGCAAAGTTCTTAACCCGAGGTAATATTTCTGGGTTAGCGGAGTCTGTAACCTGAAGTGTATGTAACCCGAGGTACCACTGTACAAAATTGGTTGGATCTTAGCCCCACCCAACACTGCATCTTTTTTGAGCCATTGGCTTTTGCTGGTTATAGAGTTCGCTATAAATCAGGACCAGGGTAGGAATCAGGCAAATGCTGCACCCTCTCAGGATATCCCAAACCTCTCTCTGAATTAACAGCTTTTCTTTTCTTTTCTTTCCTTTTCTAAGTCTGTAGCATTTCTGTTTGTACAGATATATGGGAAACACACACATATCGTATTCTACTCAGTTGCTCACTGTCAATTGATACAATTATATAACTTTCAACGTATGAAGGCTACCAGTGCTGCAATTATTCCCCAATCTATTAAGCCTCCTCACAACAAGTTATCTTGCTTCAAACCTGAAATCAAGCAGAGATCTGTGGTGGAAGAAGAAGGGCCTTACTAAATCCACACAAGTCTCTCTCTTTTTTCATCTCTGCAACATGGGGAGTTGGGGTGTTTGCACCAAAAGCCCAGGCACTGACAGCTCTGTCTTTTCTTCATCTTCTTAATGGACAATCTTCCCATTTCAGACCCATTCATAATTTCATGGGTTCATTTCCCTTGTGCCAGAATGCTGGCAACAAAAATCTGTTTCTTTCATTCTATGCCCTTTCAAAAGAAGGAATGCAGCAGTGTGTGTGTGTGTGTGTGTGTGTGTGTTTAGGGAGGAAGGGGGAGTCCTTTTTCATTCTAGAATTATACAAGCACAAGTCAGGAGTAATTGCAAATAGTTTTGATCATCCTTTGAAATCCTAGATTGAGCAGTTTTGCCACAGTCAAAGGCTTCCTCAGGAAACCTTTTGATTTTATTTTGCATTTGCTTAGAAAGCTTCTTTTCTTCTGTGCCTTATAGGCTTTTTAACTGTGCCAGTGGATGTTTGTTCTCTGAGATGCATTTCCATGAATGAAAGGCTAAAGCATCCCTCCCCCCATCTCCCTTTGACCAACATTTACTCAGTAAACAATCCAAATGGACTGTGGTGAGGTCTGTGTAAAATGCAACAAATATATTTAGCATCTGTTGTGAAACCTCAAAAATGCCAGGGAATGTGCAAACTTAAAACATTGTCACTAGGCTGCAAGTATCTAGTTTAGGATTTTTTCTTAATGGGATTAAAAATAGAGATTTATATGTTCCAAGCTAAACATTTAAAGTTCTCCATCAAAAAGCTGAAATTTGTAGTCTTTGTACATTTTGTAAAATGACTTATTATTATTTTATGTTATTATTATTTAAATCCATACAGCAATTGCTACTACTTTGTATAACATATTTTGCAAGTCAAAAAATGTCATAGAATCATAGAATCATAGAATCATAGAGTTGGAAGAGACCACAAGGGCCATCGAGTCCAACCCCCTGCCAAGCAGGAAACACCATCAGAGCACTCCTGACATATGGTTGTCAAGCCTCTGCTTAAAGACCTCCAAAGAAGGAGACTCCACCACACTCCTTGGCAGCAAATTCCACTGTCGGACAGCTCTTACTGTCAGGAAGTTCTTCCTAATGTTTAGGTGGAATCTTCTTTCTTGTAGTTTGTATCCATTGCTCCGTGTCCGCTTCTCTGGAGCAGCAGAAAACAACCTTTCTCCCTCCTCTATGTGACATCCTTTTATATATTTGAACATGGCTATCATATCACCCCTTAACCTCCTCTTCTCCAGGCTAAACATGCCCAGCTCCCTTAGCCGATCCTCATAAGGCATTGTTTCCAGGCCTTTGACCATTTTGGTTGCCCTCCTCTGTACACGTTCTAGTTTGTCAGTGTCCTTCTTGAACTGTGGTGCCCAGAACTGGACACAGTACTCCAGGTGAGGTCTGACCAGAGCAGAATACAGTGGCACTATAACTTCCCTTGATCTAGATGCTATACTCCTATTGATGCAGCCCAGAATTGCATTGGCTTTTTTAGCTGCCGCGTCACACTGTTGGCTCATGTCAAGTTTGTGGTCAACCAAGACTCCTAGATCCTTTTCACCTGTACTGCTCTCAAGCCAGGTGGCACCCATCTTGTATTTGTGCCTCTCATTTTTTTTGCCCAAGTGCAATACTTTACATTTCTCCCTGTTAAAATTCATCTTGTTTGTTTTGGCCCAGTTCTCTAATCTGTCAAGGTCGTTTTGAAGTGTGATCCTGTCTTCTGGGGTGTTAGCCACCCCTCCCAGTTTGGTGTCATCTGCAAATTTGATCAGGATGCCCTTGAGTCCATCATCCAAGTCGTTGATAAAGATGTTGAATAAGACCGGGCCCAATACAGAACCCTGTGGCACCCCACTAGTCACTCTTCTCCAGGATGAAGAGGAACCATTGATGAGCACCCTTTGGGTCCGGTCAGTCAGCCAGTTACAAATCCACTGAGTGGTAGCATAGTCAAGACCGCATTTTACCAGCTTCTTTACAAGAATATCATGGGGCACCTTGTCAAATGCCTTGCTGAAATCAAGGTAGACTACATCCACTGCGTTCCCTTCATCTACCAGGCTTGTAATTCTGTCAAAAAATGAGATCAGGTTAGTCTGACATGACTTATTTTTCAGAAATCCATGCTGACTATTGGTGATCACAGCATTCCTTTCTAGGTGCTCACAGATTGTTTGCTTAATGATCTGCTCCAGAATCTTCCCTGGTATTGATGTTAGACTGACTGGGCGGTAATTATTTGGGTCCTCTCTTTTCCCCTTTTTGAAAATAGGGACAACATTTGCCCTCCTCCAGTCTGCCGGGACTTCGCCTGTTCTCCAGGAATTCTCAAAGATGATTGCCAGTGGTTCTGAGATCACATCTGCCAGTTCTTTTAATACTCTTGGATGCAGTTCATCTGGCCCTGGAGACTTGAATACATCTAAACTAGCCAAGTATTCTTGTACTATCTCCTTAGTTATTCTGGGCTGTGTTTCCTCTGCTGAATCATTTCCTCCAAATTCTTCAGGTCGGGCATTGTTTTCTTTATCGGAGAAGACTGAGGCAAAGAAGGCATTGAGGAGTTCAGCCCTTTCTGTGTCCCCTGTTTGCATTTCACCATCTTCTCCTCTGAGTGACCCCACTGTTTCTTTGTTCTTCCTTTTGCTACGAACATACCCATAGAAGCCTTTTTTGTTGCTTTTAACCTCTTTAGCAAGCCTGAGTTCATTCTGTGCTTTAGCTTTTCTGACTTTGTGTCTACACGTGCTGGCTATTTGTTTGAATTCCTCTTTGGTGGTTTCCCCCCTTTTCCATTTTTTGTACACATCCTTTTTTAATCTTAACTCAGTTAAAAGTTCTTTAGATAGCCACCCTGGCTTCTTTAGGCACCTTCCATGTTTCCGTCTCATTGGTATTGCCTGAAGTTGTGCTTTTACTATCTCCCTCTTAACAAACTCCCAGCCATCATGAACTCCCTTTCCTTTTAGTATTACTGTCCATGGGATCTCACCCAGCACTTCCCTAAGTTTTATGAAGTCGGCTTTCTTAAAGTCAAGAAATTGAGTCCTAGTATGCTTGGCTGCTCCTTTCCGTTGTATAGTAAACTTCAGAAGAGCATGATCACTTGCGCCTAATGATCCTTCCACTTCTACCCCATTAACCAGGTCATCGACATTGGTTAGGACCAGATCTAAAATGGCTGTTCCTCTTGTTGCTTCTCCCACTTTCTGGACAATGAAGTTGTCTGCAAGGCCAGTGAGGAATCTGTTTGACCTTATGCTCTTGGCTGAGTTTGACATCCAACAAATATCTGGGTAATTGAAGTCCCCCATTACTACTATCTCCCTTCCTTTTGCATGCTTGGCCATCTGTTCCAGGAAGGCATCATCTATGTCCTCCGTTTGGCTTGGGGATCTGTAGTAAACTCCCACAATGAGGTCACTATTATTCTTCTCTCCCTTAATTTTGACCCAAATGCTCTCACTTTGGCTTTGAGGTTCTAAATCTTGGATCTCTTCACAGGTATACACATCCCTGACATATAACGCCACTCCTCCTCCTTTCTTGTCTGGTCTGTTTCTCTGAAATAGATTGTATCCCTCCATTTTTACATTCCAATCGTGGGACTTATCCCACCAGGTTTCAGTGATGCCTATTATGTCATATTTAGTTTGCTGTACCAAGAGCTCAAGCTCATCTTGTTTATTTCCCATGCTTTGTGCATTAGTGTACAGACATTGAAGTCCATTAGTCATTCCCCCGTGTCTCTTATTTAAGGATTTTTTCCTCCCACCACTAGGTCTGCTTGCTGTTTGCTCCATTTGGTCTATGACATTTGGATGATCATCTTCATCAATTAATAGACTCCTACCTTCAGGAGCACTGTCTCCCTCCCCCACATTAGTCAGTTTAAAGCCCTCCTGATGAGGTTTCTTAGTTTTTTGGCAAAAACATTCCTCCCAACCGTTGTGAGGTGCAGCCCATCGCTTGCCAGAAGTCCATCCTCAAGAAACTGCAGTCCGTGATCTAAGAATCCAAACCGTTCCTGTTTACACCATTTGCGAAGCCAGCTGTTTACTTCCACTATTTTCCTCTCTCTCCCTGGGCCACGTCGTTCAACTGGGAGGACAGATGAGATGACGATTTGTGCATTTAATTGCTTCAATTTCCTGCCCAGAGCCTCGTAGTCTCTTTTGATCTTCTGGAGGCTATTGCTTGCAGTGTCATTGGTTCCCACATGAACCAAGAGGAAGGGGTATTTGTCAGTGGGTTTTATGATTCCTTGCACTCGTTCAGTTACATCTTGGATCTTAGCCCCGGGGAGACAGCACACTTCCCGAGACATCTTGTCAGGCCCACAGATCACTCCTTCTGTTCCCCTCAGTAAGGAATCCCCTATCACCACTACACGCCTTCTCTTAGGTTTGGTCAGGGTTCTTCCGTGAGCGGTCCGTTCCAAGGTCGCCTGCACATTCCCTGAGGACTGACTTTGCTGCTCATCTTCATATACGTGATCGACTGTAATGAGGGAGAGATCCTCAAATGGAGTCTGCTCTTCGTCTTCCATGCTAGGGGAGAGGACCTCAAAGCGATTGTGTATTTCTAGACAATCAGAGCGAACCCTGGGCCTCCTACTTCTTTGAGTCACGTTTCTCCACATATCGGGCTCCTGTGTTGGTGAACTAGCCTCCTTCTCAGGGGAGTCCCCTGTCTCCTCCTTGGTGGAGACGGTGTGCTCTGTTGCTTCCAAGAAGAGCTCCAGCTCTCTAATTCTTTGGAGCGTAGCTACACGTTCCTCCAGTTGTTGGACTTTGTCTTTTAGGAGGGCAATCAACATGCAATTGCTGCATGTAAAGCTGCCTGCAACCTTTGGCAAGATGGCAAACATTGCGCAGGAACCGCAGGCGACTGCAGCTGTTCCCTCCCCCTCCATCTTGAGAATGTGTCGTTGGGCTTGAGACTAGCTCCCCTAAATCTGAAAGATGGTTCAAACTGCCCTGCAAACACTGATAAGCTCCTCCCACAGCTAATCACCTGCCTCAACAGAAACCCTGCCCCCTCTGACCTTTGACCAGGGAAAGCAGCTAATCAGCCACAAGAATCACACACACAAGAAACCCCTTTTGGCTCCTTCTTCAGCCGCTGCCCTGCAAACATGTCAAGAATCTAGGCTGGCATTGAAGTCCTTTCACCAACTGTCAGGGATTCTCATTTCTCTGGCTTCTGCGGGAGCTTCTAGACTGTCACGATCTTTGCGTGGGATTCCCTCACATACCTGCAAAATTAAATCTGCTGGAGAAGCCTTGCACAACAAATCCACTTTCTGAAAAGACTGGGCATTCTGTTATAAGGAAAGCAATCAGGAAAAATGTTGGGAAGTGTGGGATAACAATTGCTTGCCAGACAGAATGTAATCTGGCCTTCTGTAGCCTTCTGTAATCTAGCAAGCAAATAAGAACGAATGCTCATTAAATAGCCAATGTTGTTTACCCATCTGCACTATACATTTGAAGCATCATCAAACCACTTTAAACAGTCGTAGCTTCCCCAAAGAATTCTGGGAGTTGCAGTTTGTTCAGGCTGCTGAGAGCTGTTAGGGGACTCCTATTCCCCTCACAGAACTACAATTTTCAGAATAGTTTAACAGTCAATCCCTCTTCTCAACAAACTCTGGAAATTGGAGCTTTGTAAGGGGAATAGAGATCTGCTAACAACTTTCAGCAGCCTGAACAAACAGCTCCCAGGATTCTTTGGAGAAAGTTATAATGTTTAAAGTGGTATGATACTGCATTAAGTGCATAATGTAGGTGGGCCCTTAATCTCCCTGAAAAGAAATCATAATGAATGTTCAGGTCATCTGGAAGCACCCCAAGGTTCTGTCAGGGAGACATTGCAGATGTAATGAAAAGACCTATGGACTTGAAAGCTGCTTAAAATGAAAGCAGAGGGTATACGATAGCTGCGCTCCCCTGCTAGAACCTCCAAACAAGCTCAAGGTCCATTTGTAGGAGAATGTAGGGTAGCCAAGCTGGATAAATTTGCTGGAGGTCTGTGGCGTTGGAGATACTGATTTTACTTCCCATAATGTTACACAAAACAAAAGTACTTTGGGATATTTTATGGGGAGTGATTCATCAATGGAAACAAGGAAGTAAACAAACAAATAAACCATGTATTTCCAGTACAGTCAAGACTTCCATGGAGTAAGTATGAAAAGGGCAGATTCATAGAGATGGCACACTGACAAGATGTGGAGAAGACTCTTATTCAGTTGCATTTTCAAAGAGTGTAGGAGGAAAGGGTGTTTAGGAGAGAGTGGCTATAACTGAGCTCTGATTTGTGCCCCAAAGCCTTTCTTCAAGGTAGCACACTAGCTTATGAACAATTTAAAAGATACTTACCATATACTCTTGCCAGGAGTACCAACTCTTGGGCCCCAAGCCTTTTTGGGATGCCCAAATATTTTTGGGGTGGTGGCCATTTCCTCCCCCCAAGTCCAAAAAGCACAGAGGCAAAGCCCGCAGCTCTACCCCCAGATCCTCCTGACACCGATGTCACACACACAACGTCAGCTCCCACGATCGCCCTCACAAACCAGTACCTCTGAGTCTTGCAATCTCAGAATCTGGTGTATTGGTGGGGATGGTTGGGGAGAAGAACTCTGAGAAGGCCTGAAACCAGAAGAAAGAATCCAGAGGTTCGTCAAAATCCATTCTGTTCTCATTGTGGCTAACCAGTTGCCTCCATGAAGCCTTCAAGCAAGACCACAGAATACTTGTGGTTTCAAGCATCAGGTATTCTTGGGCAAACAGCCTCCAACAGCGGAACAGAATATGGTGATCTATTATGCTTTGTTATTTTATTTTATTATTTTAAAATACCTTGTGGCTTGTGCAAAAGCCAGTATATAATAAATAAAATTCTGTTTCTCAACCTTGCGATCCTTTCTCCAGCCAAGCTTTAGTCCTGTGGAGTTCTCTCACACTTTTAAGCTGCTAAACCTTTCTTGATAGTGACTTTTTGAATGTATTTCCCATGAAGAATTCCAAGTGACTCTAAACATCTTTATATGCTGCAGAGAGAATTTGAGGGTGGGCAAGATGTGTGTGTATGATCATAACAGCCTCATTCTGTCATATTTGTTTGAAATGTGTACTTGTAAATGAAAGTGCTATATTTCAACTGATAAAAATAAAATAAAATTAAGAAGAGTCCCTCAAACTGCTTCATTCCATTAATTCTTTGATAGAGCATCCATTGTCTCATAAATGGAGATAATTATCTCAGATGCATGTTAATGTTAATGTTATTTTCTTTAATCATTTGTTTGAAAAGAAACTCTGCTTTATTGGGTCAATAAAGTTCTTTTGTACTGTGATGCTAATGGATTAATTTTCCTGAGAAATGCAAAGCATTCATGGGAAATTTCAAAAAGCTAATAATTGAGTGGCTATGTGGAGTGAAAATGGCATCTTTTTACACAGCTCTGTTATTGTCAATCAATCAAACATCCATAAATGATATAACATAAAACATTTTATTCTATTATCAGTGGAGACTTGTTTGTTTTTTCTATGTACCCCCCACACAATCTTGATAAATTGCATTTTTTTTTTTTACTCCTGAAAAGCATTTCTTGAGAGACTGGTTTCATTCCAAAAAAAGAGAACATTCAGCCAAAAGGCCTAAATGGCACTGAGATGGCAGGTTGCCATGACAGCAAGAGAGGCAGTGCAGAAAAACCCTTGGTGCCGATTGGTGCTTTCCTAAGGAGGGAGGCACAATTTGGTCCCTATTTAAGGAACAGTCTGCCTCCCCTCCAGCCTCTCCATTTGCAGCACCACCTGCCACCCCTCCCGGTCTCCCTGTGTGCTTCGGGGTCACCACTGGGGGGCCATGTAGGATCCGCCCTACATTTTGGATCACGGATTGGTTTTCTGCCTACTTGACACTGAGTAGCGGGATGGAGTGCTAGATGGTCTTCTGCGTTGTTTCAATAGGTTAACTTGGTCACTTTGGGCAGTTTAGGTGTGGGAAAAGAAATAGTTTGGGTTAACGTGGTGACACCATTTAGGCACCTTTAGATGATGGGTTGGCTCCAAGGCTCACTTCTTGGACTCTGTGGTTAAGGGAATGAGATAGGTTCATCCTTTGAGGCCAAACTTTCACATCCATCTGGGATTCTTCAGTCCCATGGGGTTGTGATGAGGTATGCCCCCCTTTTGTCTTCTGGGTGTGGCCCGAGAATCAGGGCATGGTAGGGAGTCGTGCCCTAATTCCTAATTCTCTGTCTGTGCATGCACCTGTTAGAGCACATATGAGTGGTGTATGTGTACATGTGTGTGGTGTGTACAGAAACATGTGGTGTGTTTGCATGTTAGTGTGGTGTGTGTGCATTAATGTGATAAGGGATCAATACATAATTTTGCCATTCTACCCACTGAACTCAGTCTTGTTTTCGTTTTCTTTTTACTATTCTTTATTTTCTATCGTTTAAGCATTCACAGCAACTTAGAATTCTGAAAAACAAGCTATTGCTATGGAATAGCTGGAAATTATCTGGTAATTAAAACCAAATTTCTGAGCCCATAGTCAACATTTAACAGTGGCATAGTATTAGAACCATTTGCAACAGAGAGTAGGCAGTAATTGTCAATATCATTCAGCATCTGGAACAACCAACCATTACTGGCCCTTTTTTTGTACCCGAAATGTTTTTGCCTGGATGGGACGTGTCCTTAAACCTTGTTAATGTTTTTGGTCTGGGTGGAGGATACAGAAGGCTGTGTGAATGTGTATAGAAACTAGCCTATTGTGCAAAGGTAAAATTTGCATGTATTGCTCCACCCACCTTTGTATCAGTTCCTACCCAGCACTAGCATGTGGCCCCTGGAAGGTTGCCCAAAAGGAATGTGGCCCTCAGGCTGAAAAATGTTCATCATCCCTGTTGTAGACCATGACCACTTGCAGATCCATCAAATAATCAAGCAATCACATTTACATGGCAATTTCTCATCCCACCCCTATTTTTAGACACTTAGCTAATTGCTAATTGAACAGCCAAACATGGAATAGCTTCCTGTAATTAGGTATCAATTGGCAGAATGGAATCAGTAGCAATTAAGAACAGCTTTTGAATGGCAAAGATAAAAAGGAAGGGGAGAACCCTAATCTGCTTGTGAAATGAATATCTGTGCAGGCAGGCAGGTAGCAATCCTCACATTTTAATCTACACAATAACCTTCTGCTGTTTATTGCAGAAGGCTCATTTTCATCCCATTCCATTCCAGTGTGCTCAAAGTACTACATCATTTGGCAACCAGATCACCAATTCTCAGTTGGAAGCTAAGTGGGTAATGAGTGGGTTTTTGGGGGGTTTTTTTAAAAAAAATGCAAGTCAGGCATAGCATTCAATGAGATTGCCCATGAAAAATTGATGGAATGAGGTGGTGACACACTTCACACCATGGTGCCAAAGCTGTCTAAGGTTTCTTATTGCCTCTCAAGTATGAGGAACTTGTGGTCCTCTATATATTGTTGAACATTAGCTCTCACAAGGCACAGCTGGCACAGGCAATTGTAGGAGAAGACTGGATACCTAGGGCAGGATTCAGTTAATGAGCGCCATCACCCGAAGCCTTATGCAATCAGGTTTCCCCCATATGATCCCCACAGTCCCAAAACTGGTTCAGGGGAATGGAGGTAGGGTAAATACAACCTGTGGAAGGAGGGAGGAGGGGAGTATTTCTATCTGGCAAGTTGAAATGCTTGCTATGATTGCACGATCACCTTACTGGGGCATTGAATTTCATAGTCCAGTAGAACCTGGACGGTGCACCCCAACTGTTTTTGCTGGATGGGATATGTCCTTAACTCCTGATTATGTCTCTTCCCTGTCTCAGTGGAGTATACCGAGGGGTGTCTGAATGTGCATTGAATTCAACCTGCTGTGCAAAGGTAAAATTCACACCTGTTGCTCCAGTCACTTTTGCCTCTGACCCCACCCAACACTTGCATGTGGGACCCCAGAAGGTTGTTCAGCAACTGCTGGACTGGAAAAAGTTATCACTATCCACCATATAACATTTTATGTTCTTGTCGAGTTGGAATCTAGACTAGAGATGGGGAAACTGTGGCTCTCCAGATGTAGTGCTTGAGTTGACTCTGGCTGTTCATAGGCTATTGTTGGTGATTCTCACCCATCGGCCATCATTTACTGCATGATGCAAAGGAGTACTTGCTTGGAAATGTGTGCCTCCTGTTAAAATCCACTATATGCAAATGCTGGCTTCCTTTATTTCACCATCCTCATCTTTTTCAGGATGATGATGATTCCCAGGAATGCCTACTAATCTATTATTAAATGGCTACTAGTCATGATGGCCGTGTTCCCCCTACATAGTTGGGGGCAGTAATGCTTCTGAATACTAATTGCTGGAAGCCACAGGAGGAGAGAGTGCTCTTGTGCTCAGGTTCTGCTTGAGAGATTCTCATTTAGGCATCTGGTTGGCCACTGTGGAAACAGGATGCAGAAGTAGATGGGCCATTTGCCTGATCCAGCAGGGCTTTTCTTGTGTTATTTAACTACCAGTTGTTTGCAAGTTATAGGCAGCTTTCAAATGTTCTCATGTTCCACTAAAACAACAATGAAACATCAGTAATGAGGACACGACCCATCCAGCTACAGAATTACTCTCAAATCAACTCTGTTGGCTTATGATAAACAGTTTCACAAATGTGGCAGATGAAAAGCAGAATGGCATCACCACTGATCTGGATCCTGAGCTGCCCAGTGCTTTTGCTTTTCATTCTATGAGCTTTTCATCTGCTCCCCCTGAACAAGGTCAACAAGGATCCTACTCTGCGATGAATAATGGTATTATCAGCTGAGGAGTGTTGATATGCATTCCTTTTGTTTTATCAACCAGCAAACTGTATTTATGTTGCTTATCTATGGTAAATGATACTAAATCACTGGAAGCGATAGCACTGATACAAGCGAGAGATTTGATAGCAAATAAGCTTGTGAAAAGAAATGGAAGCTGGTTAAAATTCAGTCTGCGATGACATTAACGGTTTGTTTTTTTTAAGGCTATTGGAGTACAATTGAATGCATTATTTGGTGAGATAAATGATACCGCTGCTGATGAATGGTCATTAACAATATCTATATACGAATGGCAGCTAGCTCAAAGCCATCTTTTATTACTTTGTGGGGTTGTTGGTTTTTTGGAGCTCTATACCGTTTTTCATTTACTTATTTTTTAAAAAAAAATCTCTTAAATGTGAATTCTTCACTGGGCTGAAACTTTCTGAATCAGGAAATTAAAATTTTAACTTTTTTTAACTTCCCTGGGGTGACTAAAACAACAGATGTAAAGCTCATATTCTTTATTACAATTAATTACATTTTTTAAAGGCCTAGATGTGTTGGAGGGGGGGGAATGTTTCATTGAACAAAGAAAAACAAACAAACACAATGGTAGTTATTAAACTGAGCAAATCAGTAATTCTTTCGCTCTTCAAAGAAGAGACATCAGAACAAGCAGAATCCTGGCTGTCAGTGAGCTATTGGGCTCAATGCAAGGTAGCATCTAAAGCCCTAAATGACTTCAGACCTTGAGATTGGCTTACTGAATATCAACTATCTCTGGCTCTGTGGTCAGCAGGTGAGGCTTTGTTGGTTTGGCACCATAGAGGTCTGCCCAGTTGGTGTTGCCCTGTGGCAGAACCTTTACAGTTGCAGTTCCCTGTTTCCTTGCCATTCCTTGGTAAGGTGCTTCTCTCTCCCTTACTGTTGATTCTCAGGAGGAATTTTAAAACATTCCTGTTCACCCAGGCATTTTTATGGCTGAAAGATACTGTTCTAAGCAACTCTGGGATCACTGTTTCCAAAGTGTTTTAAACTGTTTTCAGAATGTTAAAAAAAGAAAAGAAACCCTTTACTGATGTGTGTGCTGAGCTCCTGTGGGAAGAAGGACTGAATATAAAATGAATGAATGAGTACATAAATTAAAATAAAGTTAACCATAGAACTGCTGCCAGTCAGTGTCAACAGTATAGAGCTAGATGGACCAAGGGTCTCAACCCAATATGGCACCTTCCAATGCCTTATGAGGATCGGCTAAGGGAGCTGGGCATGTTTAGCCTGGAGAAGAGGAGGTTAAGGGGTGATATGATAGCCATGTTCAAATATATAAAAGGATGTCACATAGAGGAGGGAGAAAGGTTGTTTTCTGCTGCTCCAGAGAAGCGGACCCGGAGCAATGGATACAAACTACAAGAAAGAAGATTCCACCTAAACATTAGGAAGAACTTCCTGACAGTAAGAGCTGTTCGACAGTGGAATTTGCTGCCAAGGAGTGTGGTGGAGTCTCCTTCTTTGGAGGTCTTTAAGCAGAGGCTTGACAACCATATGTCAGGAGTGCTCTGATGGTGTTTCCTGCTTGGCAGGGGGTTGGACTCGATGACCCTTGTGGTCTCTTCCAACTCTATGATTCTATGATTCTATGAATGTTCCTATGTTGTGTCACCTCCAAAGGGAATGTATGTTTGACCTTGGAAGATCACATTCACTCTCCCCCGGTAGTTTCTCCAGCTGCAATAAATGAAAGGATGCTCTGGAATTAGTAATGACAGCCTTGCTCCTAACATAGGTCTAACATTCACAAATCATTTAAGTAGCACTCCTTCATTTTACTCCCCACCCCAGCTTCAATTAAAATTAATATTTTGAGAAAAGCATCCCCCACACAATACACTTTTTCACATAAAACTCTGCAACTGTTACAGAGGTTGGAAGCCTAGCTTATCCCAGGACAGTTGGCTACCCTACCTACCACTAAGCCATAGGGTTCCTTATTGCAGCTACCAGACAGCATCTCTCAGTATTGCAGTTATTATGGACTAGATCTGAAACCAAACTAAAAGCTTTCCTCCTCCTTTTTTAATTGGAATAAACGTAAGTGAGGGAAACTCGGTCCAAGCTTCTAATTGTGAGAGATACTTCATGCAAGCCCTCCCTGAAGGGCACTGGGAAGAAAGTCATTCTGGAGTGCAGTTAGTCACACTGAAGTTCCCAGAATGGATTGCTGATTACATCTTGTGTCCAATTT
Source organism: Podarcis tiliguerta (assembly GCF_965153285.1). NCBI lineage: Eukaryota > Metazoa > Chordata > Lepidosauria > Squamata > Lacertidae > Podarcis > Podarcis tiliguerta. The sequence continues at coordinate 43,370,993 of NC_139553.1, read as the reverse complement.
ATTATTGCATGCCAAGTGGATAGTCTCTAGAGCTAGTCATCTGTGGATCTATTGCTCCAGGGTTGGTGTGGTTCTCCTTTAGAAGGAGTGTTTCAGTTGCCAGAACAGTTCCTTTAAACCATTTCAACAACTGTGAATGTTCCCCATTGAGGGTTGAAATTAAAGTACTCACTTTGCATTTTCAGTAGCATCACAAACGTATCTCTTTCACATACTTTTCGTTTCGCCTCAGAAAGGGTTTGCCACTGTGCGATGCATTGCTCTCACTCAGAAGTCACTTTGTTTCTCCCCAGTGTTGCCAACTCCTAATCAAATAGGATTGGCTATGTAGTTTCACAGGGCCATCCTAGTCATTAAATGATCCCTGATTTTCTAGGCTCATCCAAGTAACTAATACAGTGGTACCTCGGGTTAAGAACTTAATTCATTCTGGAGGTACGTTCTTAACCTGAAACTGTTCTTAACCTGAAGCACCACTTTAGCTAATGGGGCCTCCTGATGCTGCTGCGCCGCCTGAGCACAATTTCTGTTCTCATCTCAAGCAGAGTTCTTAACCCGAGGTACTATTTCTGGGTTTGCGGAGTCTGTAACCTGAAGAGTCTGTAACCTGAAGCGTTTGTAGCCCAAGGTACCACTGTACCAGACTCCAAGTTGACTATCTTTGCCCTTTGTGATGTCTGCACCGAGGCAAATCTGACTAGTTACGTAGCATCATAATGCCACCATGTTCATTAGGTATTTTCTTTGGAATTCTGGTCTTATTTCTAAAGTGGAAGCGGTGCAGTTGGAATACTTCAGTGTAACTTTTTTTAACCTCCAAATTTCATACTGTGTACTACAGATGTGTAGTAAGCCACAGTCCTTAATCACGCTAGTGTTTTGATGATTGTTTTGGTGGTTTATTTTCTCTTCTGAAAGGTCTAAGAGTTCAGGAGTTGTTTGAGCAGAAAAATCAGAGAAAGGTAATCTGATTTCTGATGAAAAGGTTACTTGCACTGACAGAAAGGGCAGGTGTCAAAGGATGGAGGATGGAATGATGTTGGTGGTGGGCTGCAAGTCAGACAGATGGTTTGTTCATGAAGAACACAAGAGGAAGATGGGACAAATGTTTCCTTGTCTGTCCAGGGAGCTGCACAGGAAAATGCAAAGAAGTGGAAATATTATTTCTCTTATTCTGTGAATGAATCAATACAGCTCCTACACCAGGGATTGGGGAGAAGGTAGGTAATTGATTTTAGTTTGGAAGGCCATGAAGGAAATTTGGCATCAAGTGAAAGTTTTATGCAGGTGATCTTCAAGTGGATTTATGCTTCTGCTAAAGGGGGGAACTATGGAAGGTCTTTAAAGCCATCTTGATAAATACAGACACTTTTTGTGATAGAACCAAGACATGAGGTATTTTTAGATCAGCAGTCACAGGAATATATATTATCTACATGGGTGTAGACAGCAAAATGGAAGCAGTGAAGTAAGAAGAAATTGATATGGGGTGGGGAAAATACAGACTGTAGTAATCACACTAAAACATAAGCATATTTGGAACAGCAAAAGCACCAACACTGCGTTGCAAATGGTCACTTAGATGCATTTAAGCTTTAATGTACTTAGCAACTGTATTTTATACATTTCATTTCTATTTGATGTGATCACAATGTTACATACTTACACCATTGTCAGCTTAGCATAACACTTTGTTGTTGTTTATTCATTTAGACGTGTCCGACTCTTCGTGACTCCATGGACCAGAGCACGCCAGGCACTTCTGTCTTCCACTGCCTCCTGCAGTTTAGTCAAACTCATGTTAGTAGCTTCGAGAACACTGTCCAACCATCTCGTCCTCTGTCGTCCCCTTCTCCTTGTGCCCTCCATCTTTCCCAACATCAGGGTCTTTTCCAGGGAGTCTTCTCTTCTCATGAGGTGGCCAAATTATTGGAGCCTCAGCTTCACGATCTGTCCTTCCAGTGAGCACTCAGGGCTGATTTCCTTAAGAATGGATAGGTTTGATCTTCTTGCAGTCCATGGGACTCTCAAGAGTCTCCTCAAGCACCACAATTCAAGAGCATCAATTCTTCAGTGATCAGTCTTCTTTATGGTCCAGCTCTCACTTCCATACATCACTACTGGGAAAACCATAGCTTTAACTATACGGACCTTTGTCGGCAAGGTGATGTCTCTGCTTTTTGAGATGCTGTCTAGGTTTGTCATTGCTTTTCTCTCAAAAAGCAGGCGTCTTTTAATTTTGTGACTGCTGTCACTATCTGCAGTGATCATGGAGCCCAAGAAAGTAAAATCTCTCACTGCCTCCATTTCTTCCCCTTCTATTTGCCAGGAGGTGATGGGACTAGTGGCCATGATCTTAGTTTTTTTTATGTTGAGCTTCAGACCATATTTTGCACTCTCCTCTTTCACCCTCATTAAGAGGTTCTTTGATTCCTCCTCATTTTCTGCCATCCAAGTTGTGTCATCTGCTAAAGTTGACTCCATTCCATGAAAATGTATCTCATGCTGTGTTGTGTGCTGTGACATTGTATACCTCTGGGGTCCAAAGCTCCTGAAAATGATGACCATAATATTAATGCAAAAGCAAGCTACACTAAAAATATAATCAAATCAATCAAACCAACCAACAAACCAACAATAGCAAAATTACAAAATACCCACTGGATGTTCATAAACTGCATTCATGCTCTCACCATAGTTGCAAATTTCCACCTCTCACTTGGAACCCAGATTAACTACCACACCTCCTCCCCACAAGCAAGCTTACCCACAACCAATTTATCATGGAGAGTGTCCTTGATCTCATAACTCCCTAAATAACTGAACTAAAGGGGACATGAATAACAATGGTTGAAGATGAACCCAACCTTCACCACCCTTGGTGTATGTAGCTTTTGGCATGCTGGCCTGTAGTCCTCCACAACATGCTTGGTTGATTTTGCAGAAGCCCACCAATAGCTACCCCACTGGAAAATGCCATAACCAGTCCCTCACCAATAAAATTATTTTTTTTTATGTATGTTAATACTCGGATAGAGAAACATGCCAATTGATATATGACTGAAAAAGTGGGGGAGAGGGGAGTCGCAAGAGAACTTTTAAACAACAACCAACAACTACAGCAATGACAGAAACATTTATAAATAAAAGCAGAGAGTTTCTTTTTTCTAGTCAATGCATCCACACTTTGTATTTTTATGTTGTTAACCACTCTGTGATCTTCAGGTGAAAGACGGCATTCACGTGCATATAATATTTGCAATATGAGTGATTTTATATTTAAAAAACAAGCAGCATTCTCACAAAACAATCCATATCATTCTTAAAAGCATGTCCAGGTAGCAGAGGTCATTCTTTTTGCAGAATAAAAAGAATGTCAGCTGTCCCTTTGCAAAATGGAGTGTAAATTGAAATAATGTTTAGCTTGTTGTGACACCCCCACAGGCTTATAGCCTGACTGGACAAATGAGACACCCTTTCTGTTGACTGACTAAAAGATCAGCACTGGTGTCATTTTAAAATGTACCCATTATGCCCATTTCTCTTTACAAATATGTCAAAACTGCTGGTGGGAGGGGAAATTGTCACTCCAGAGTCCACAGATCAAGATTGATGTGTTGGAGAGCTGGATGAGTTTCTGCTAGTACTATCCACGCACAGCCTCTGGGAAGAAAGGGACAACATAAAGAATATGGGGGGAAAGAAAGAGCTTGTCTTATAAACATTTTCTATCTGTTATTCATTCTGCTTCAGAAAACTCAGAACTTCATACATTGCTCCTCACAAAGAGCGAGGGTAGGTTGAGAGATGATAACCGGCCAATGTTACCCATAGTAGTGGCTGATGCCTGTTGAAACTGGTAGGATGATAGACAAGGCAGGGATGAAACATGAATAAAATATTGTGGGGGGGCCAGGTAAGCCCTGCCCTGCATAATCAATCAGATGACACAGTGCATGGACACCATTTAAATGGAAATGCTCATTAACTTGGGGGAGGCAGGCCCCCTCAAATATTTTATAGGGGGCGAAGACCCCTCAGCCCCTGGGAGTTGGCTCTTATGAAACAGGGACACCAACAGCAGATGGAGCTGAGCTAATGACTGGCAAGCTACCACATGACAGGTTGTTGTTGTTGTTGTTGTTCTTAATTAAATTTGTATACCACTTCATCTGTAGATCTCAGGGCACTTCACAACATAAATATAAAAGATAAAAATGCAAAATACATGAAAACATAAACAAACCAATAATTCTAGAATTATAAAAGGGGGGAGAGAAAAGCACACCATTCACCCACTTTTTCAGACTATGGATTTTATTTGCCTCTACCATCCCCCCCCCCAATTTATACCCCATTCTTTTCTAAACCAAACAGCCCCAAACATGATTTTTCTTCTTAGGGAAGTTGCTTCACACCCTTGATCACTTTGACTGCCATTCTCTGCAACATTTCAAGCTTTACAATATCTTTTTTGAGGTCTGGTGAATACCTACACATCCAGTTTCATGTGCCCAATGGCACTCTGTGCTTGTGCCCTTCCCTCCTCCCTCCCTTGTCTCTCTATAATACCTGAGAGCACAATCAATACCAGTCTAACATTCCTGCACTGGTCTGCTATTTGCAACCTGACTTCATTCCTTTGGTGGCAAGGAGCAATAATTCCAGAGTTCCTATGCCAAGCTCTTTGTACTGCATAGATCTGAGGTAGGGAACCTCAAGGGCCAAATATGACCCTCCACAACTCTCTGTCTGGCCCTGGATGCTGTTCAAACCACACCCCTCAGCAATCCAGCTCCCAAACTCTGATTGAGTGCTTTTGCATGGCTGGAATGCAGCCTTGATATGTGATAATGCCCTTTGCTTGCCTGAATGGAGGATGTGTGCATATAGAAACTCCTGGATTTCATGTGATTCAAATGTAGACTGAGATAGAAAGCTAAAGGTCACATTCATCACTACACTCTTTTTTTTGCCTGTGAGACCATCCAGTAGTGGAATGCAGAAAGTTGTCTATGAGGGAATGTCATTTTGGGGCAAAAAAATAAAAATAAAATAAAAATAGTCCTGTGCATGGATGCCCTTGTACAGAGGCATCCATGCTTTCCAGACTCACCTCCAAAGAGCAGTAAAGAAAATGAATAGGCAAGTGATCCACGAGAGCATTTCTGATTTTCAGGTGTACATTCTTGGATGCAGATTCTGCCCACACAGTTGATTTAAGGGTCTGAAGGAACAGCATAACCAGCATAAGGAACAGCATAACCAGCCTGGGAGAGGGTAGCCCCAATGGAAGTGCATTTGGCTTCTTCACTATAAAAGTTTCAGTGACACCTGAGATGTGTGTTTTCATAGTCCACCCTATTTCTGTGATTGCAATCTGTTTTTAATTCTGAGAAAGAAAGAAAGAAAGAAAGAAAGAAAGAAAGAAAGAAAGAAAGAAAGAAAGAAAGAAAGAAAATGATTGAACACCTGATCTGTTGAAAATACAAGCATTGAAATCCAACCATGGAGGCCCCTGTAAATTCTCTCATATTCTCATACTATGGAAAAGCTTTCAATGAACCCATAAGTGACTGTTTCCCCTTTTGCTTTTTAAGTTAGCTGCAAGGAACAAGAGAAGGCTTCCATTCTTTACATGTGCACATTTGTTTTTCCAAAACACAACACGTTTGTGGTTTCAATGAGACATTTGTAGCCTTGGGAGTTGTTATTTGGGTGGGGGTGGGGGTGGGGAGTCATTGCTAATCACTCAGATTGGTGCTCAAGCAAACCCTCTTAATGAAAATTGCCTTGCTGAACAATTCATTTAAAAAATGTTCTTAAGATTTAATTTTGAGCTAGATGGACTGATGGCATAAGGCAGCATCCTTTGTTCCCATGTAACAGCTCCTGATCAGCATCGCAAAAGCAGATGTCTCTAAGAAGTTATAAGCAGAGCATGGAGGAAAAACAAATAAATAACACCACCAACTCACATTAAGGGTAGAATGAAGCTGTACAAGGGAACAGCACTGCATCAGTTCTTAAATCAAACATATAAGTCGTTATAATATGAGCTATAAATGTAATTAAAAATAGAAAATGTAAACAGCAAATATATAAATACATTCTGCATTCCTTTCTTTTCTTTTCTTGTAGGACTGACCTAAGGAAATGCTTCTTGCAGTACATCAAACAATAGTCATGATAGACACCACCCCAACACACACAGGCAGGAAAAGTGCTTCAGGGCGGGGGGCGACAGCAGGCCTGGTTTTTGTCTCGCAGTGACATTTTTCCTTCTTCTAAGGAGTTTCCCCCCCTCCTTGCCTTTCTTTCTGAAATGTGAACGAAGTTTCTCAATGGTAGGACAAAGTCAATGTCAAGGCTGGGATTTGGCTCCAGGTGCTCATTTGCAAATAGACAATCCATCATATGAGCCAGAAAGGGGAATAGCTCCAGGTTTCTGTGTCATACAACTGAGATGTGAAATGCCACTTGGTGACACAACATTACTGTTAGACCGCAACATAAAGAGAGAAGCAGAAGTGAGGAAAACAACAACCAGGGGATTTGTTTCAAAGTTTTCTTCTGGTGCTTGGGGGGTGGGATACAAATATTCAAACATTTTCTCTTTGTCAAAAGAGATCAGAGGCAAGAGATGCTGCCAGCCAAGGAGAAATAAAATTTCTTTTGAGTAACTTGAGATTCCTATGTACATGAGTGGGAGTGAAGGTGTGGGAAATGATGGATAAAACAGTAAGCGGATGAAAGAGGAAGTGAACCATCTGAATGGTGATGTGGCAGTCAGCCAAAACACCAGATGGGAATGTTATGAGTCTGCTCTTGTATCTGATCAGGAATATGCAGCTAGTGGAGAATGCTGTGGCCAGACAGCTCAGAGGAGCAGGCTGCTGGTAGTATAAATCCCCTGGAGGTATTATAGGATGGTTTCATCCCAAGGCAGAATGATAAGAATTGGATCTGTAAGGCCCTAGTGGGATGGGGGAAGTGTCAAAGGAGGTGTTATCCAAGGATGGGGTAATGACCATGAAGGATGATAAGATGGATTAGTAGCAGAGGGGTGCTTTGGTAACGTCAGACACCCTTGGTCAGATTCCTCCCTGCCATAGAGCTGCTTCCAGCACCTCCCGCTATTTTTGATGTACCTCTTCGAGAGAAGGAGCCTATTGATAGCAAACTGGATTCTGAGCCAGCATGGACTCCACCTCTTCACAAGCTGTTTATCCCACCCAGAGGAATTCCCATTTGCTTTCCCAGTCTCAGGACTCTGGCTATTTGCCAGGTTAAGTTCTGTGCCTGCCCTGTTCATTGACAAGGAAGGTTCAGGGACTTGCTGCTTATTGGTTCATGTATTAACTTGTGCTTAATTGTGTATCTAATTCCCCTTTGAGCATCATGTAGTCATCCTTTTCTTATGTACCACTCACATTTAAATCTTTGGCAGACACTGAGCTGTGAGTTCAAGTTTTTCTTCTGGCAGTGAGGACCAGGACAACCGGCAACATGTTGCTCAGCTGTCTCCAGGCAAGGTCCAAGGCTCTTGTGTTAATTGACATAGCCCTAACCAGTCCCAATGGGCATTCACTGGGCAGAGTGAGGCAGCTGCCTCAGATGTTGGAAGTACAAGGTCAAATCTTGAGCATGCCATGCAGTTTGACCTGCACCACGTAACATCACCTGCTATCCTCAGATGTGGTGAAGCAGACTGTCCTGTCTCCAGTGTTCAAGTAAGATAAAACTGCCAATCTAATCAGCTTCAGTATTTGTAATGGTGGTTGGAGACAGCACCTTTGTATCTCTTGCCTCTGGCAGTTAAATACTGTGTGAGAAATATCTTGGAAGTGTCAGTACAGGAACTAGTATAACTAAGCCCTTGTGTGCTCACAGAATTGTTCTCAAAACTTTCCTTTTGTATTCCTTCACACACACACACACACACACACACACACACACACCAGGATCAAATTGGAAAGAGGATGGATTTTAAATCTGAGTTAAGAAGAACTGCTTGTATGGTTTTCTGTAATCAAAAGCACAAGACCTATGCATTGGCGTTCCCTAATCTTCTGTATTTACATTGCCAAAACCAATAGTTTAATTCTAACAAATTGAACAAAATTGTAAAATCTTTCATTTGCAATTCCCAGCAGTGTAAGGGGCTAGACCAAGTCCTGTCAAAGAGCAGTAATTTGCAGTAGAGAAAATATAATGTCAAAGGCTTGGCAATAACTTCCCTTTTGGCTCCTATGATGAGCCAAGAGATTGCAGGCAAATCCCTTGAGTCAAAGCACCACACACACACACTACAACAACTTATTGCTTGGAAAACTAGCTATAAGGATGACCTCAACTGCTATGGTGTTGGAGCCTGGTGCAATTTGTTATTGGATAATTTAATTTGCAAGTGGTTAATACTCACAGGCTAGAACCCGGCAAATTAAATCACATTTCAAGATGCTCCAATTCGATTAGCCTTTCTGTTTATTAATAGAAGCTGTTATCCAGAATGTCAAGCAGTGTGACATGGCTGTGGCCTCTTTCCACCTGATGTGAGAAAGAGATGGCTTCCCAGAAACAACAGCTTTCCTTCTGTGCAAAAAGAAGCATGTCCTTCTAAGACAAGGGTATTTGTTGCAGTGACAGCAAAAAGGAAATCCATCTCTCTCTCTCTCTCTCTCTCTCTCTCTCTCCCCCTCCCTCTATCCATTATTTTCTCATATCCCTGCCTGTTTAGAATAATAGAATCATAGAACTTAGAGTTGGAAGGGACCCCAAGGATCATCTAGTCCAACCTCCTACAATGCAGGAATACACAGCTGTCTTATATGGGGATCAATCCCACAACCTTGGCTTTATCAGCACCATGCTCTAACCAACCAAGAGATGTTCTAGATGCATCTGGCAATGCATAAGTTGTATAGTATGTTGGGCTAAGACCTGGAGACCGGTATTCAAATAGCTACTCAGCCACAAAGCTGGCTGAAGGCCAGTCAATGCCCCTTAGCCTAAACTACTTCACAGGATTGTTGTGAGGATAACACGGAGAGGGAGTAGAACCATGAATGCCAAATTGAGCTCCTTGAAGGAAACTGGGATATAAATGTAACTACTACTACTACTATTACTTTTACATGCAGGCTCATAGGTAGCACTGCTCAGGCATTCTAAGAAACCAAAGAGATCAGTGGTTTCTTTAGAAATCAGTGATTAAAATAAGTGAAGTTTTGAAAGATTCAGTCTGCCATCTTGATACAAACTGCCATCCAATTGTAAGGTAAAGATAAAGGGATCCCTGACAGTTAAGTCCAGTCGTGAATGACACTGGGGTTGTGGCACTCATCTTGCTTTACAGGCCGAGGGAGCCGGCGTTTTTCTACTTCTGCAGTTTTTCTGGGTCATGTGGCAAAGCCAGAGCAGCACACAGAAATACCATTTACTTTCATGCCAGAGCAGTACCTATTTATCTACTTGCACTGTGTACTTTCAAACTGCTAGGTTGGCAGGAACTGGGACCAAACAATGGGAGCTCACCCCATCATGGGCCTCAAACCGCCTACCTTCCACCACCCGCATCCCACTATAAATAAAAACCTGTTCCTTGATCTTTGGAATTAACATGCAAAATCTTGTTATGATACCTTAAGAGGTGCCCAAATCCATAACAAATGAGCAAACAAACTCCAAAATATATACCAGACTAGTGGGAACTGCCCAGATCTACCAAGCAATTCAAAGAATAATAAGAAATGTGAGGTTTATATGGCTAGTGTGACTTGTGAGTTTTAGGGCTCTTCTCTCTCACACACATGCACACACTAACTTAGGGCTCTGACCTGACCTGGGGAACAATGGACCCAGATCTGAATTTATTGGGTGGGTGTGTCCAATTATGTTTTAACTGGTCCACCATCCTGATTCAATATGGTGTCTGGTGTCCAAATGAAGATTGCCACCTCCACTTCAGTACCTCAGTTTGGGTGATGATAGCAGTATCTTCAGAGCCATCCAAGTTGGCACTGATTGGAACTGTCACGCCAAACTCACTGAAATCGCATCAAACTGGGTAACAATAACTTCAGAGGCAAACAAATCAGTTGCAGTTTGGACTGTTGATGCCACACTGAAGCCACATTTTGGTCCACCATCTTAATTCAAAATGGTGTCCAGCCTTAAAACATAGATGAATATTGCTGTCTCCCTCTCAGGAACCAAATGCCAAGTTGGGCAATGCCTCCACCCTGCAAACCCTCATGCTGAATTTCACAATGATATCTCAAGAGATATCTGAACCCATGGAGAAGAAATGGATAAACCATTTTCAATATATATAGTAGATCATTATCATTATTTATTTCTTACACACCCTCCACCATAGGTTCCCTGGGTGATTAGGAGAATTGGTGTAATTTCGCCTTAGAGGCAGACAGTGCAATGGCCTAGATTTCCTGGCCAATGGTAGAAGCCAGAGTGTGCTTCCCTCTATCCTGGGTAATCCAAGATTAAATAAAGTTAAAGCTTTATTTCAAAATCTCAGTGCTTTCTCTGACACTGCGAAATTAAGTTATGTGTCGTTGTTTTCCTTCTCCAAAAAACACAACTGTGATTATGAGAGTAGGTTTCCTGTGAGCATTGGTGGATGAAGCAAAGAAGTATTCCAATTAAAGCACCTGTTTATTTTGGACAGCATAATTCATATTTGTTCCTTTCCCTGTGTGGTGCTTATTAGCAGATCACTCTGGCTTGTTTTATTATATGCTACAGAGCTGGCACACAGTTCCCCTTGATTAAAATATATTAAGATCAATTGAAGCACACAGGAGCCAAAAGGAAGACTTGAGGGTACGGATAGAAGAAAAGGGGGATTCTTCTTTCTAATAACCTAATCTACTTTGCAAAGCTTTTAAGGGCTGAGAGCACCATGAAACATTCTAGTAAATCACCTTTTGTTCCATTCATTCAAATAATTCATGTGCCGTTTATAGCTGAGTGTTGAAAGATCATATATGTTTCATTGTTCTTTTTTGTTTTAACTATCCAAGCAGTTCCCCCTCCCCTTTCAATTCATAATGCATTCTTGGGGAATTATTAATGGTGTTCTGCATCTGCTAGGACCAGAAAGGCAAAGACGCCTCCATCCCTTTCCCCTTTCAGTCAAGGATAAAGTAGCTGGATGTAAGGGTGGGGAACAACTTTGTATTCTAATTCAAAAAGAGGTTTGGAATTTGGAAGTAGACTCTTGGGCATGGATCTCCAAGGTGAATTTTATTTGCACCACAATTGGCTGCCAATTAGCTACCAGGCTAAGTTAAAAGTGCCGGCACTGATACCCAAACTCCTGTAAAGCTTGGATTAAATATTAACCTACCTCTCATGTACGTACCCAACCAATTACTGCACTCTGGTAGGAGAGAGGACCTCCAGCAGAAACCATCTCATCAGGAGGAGCATTGCATGCAGTGTATGAATCAAGCCTTTAATGTGAAAGTATCTATGCTTTGAAACTCTCTCCCATTGCACATCAAACAGACATTATTATCTTTTCAGCTCCTGTGTTGTTGGGACAGAACTTCAGGTCAGAAGTCCACAGAATGAGCAGGAGTACTCACCAATGGAATACGGTTGGTTAGTCATACTTTGGAAAAAGTTAAGAAATGCATACATTTTTGTCTGAAGACGGTGGGACAATGAAGTCCAGTCTAAAATTACCTAACTGAACAATGGTTTCTAATCCCTGGTCATTGTGAATAGAACAAAGGAAACTGCCATATATTGAGTCAGACTATTGGTCCAGGTGTTCCTTGTGAGGAATTGATTGTTAAACTACTCTGAGAATCAGAGCTCTGGGAGACAAACAGGAGTCTCCTAATAAAACTCAGCACCCTTAGAAAACTACAGCTCCCAGGCATCTTAGGGGAAGCCATCACTATTCAAAGTAGTATCATAGTGCTCCAAATGTATTGTTATATTTCTTTTTTTGGGGGGGGAGGAGATCTCCCTAAAAGTCCTGGGTACCAGATTCTGTGCCCCATAATTTCTAGAGTTGTAATTACTAAATATTTGAAGTCTTCACCCTGGTGCATGATAGCTTAGCAGTGTAAAAAGGCAAGTAGAATCAGCTTTCTGTCCAGGAATCACATAAAGGTAAAGGGACCCCTGACCATTAGGTCCAGTCATGGCCGACTGGGGTTGTGGTGCTCATCTCACTTTATTGGCTGAGGGAGCTGGCGTACAGCTGCCGGGTCATGTGGCCAGCATGACTAAGCCGCTTCTGGCGAACCAGAGCAGCGCACAGAAACACCATTTACCTTCCCGCTGGAGCGGTACCTATTTATCGACTTGTACTTTGATGTGCTTTTGAGCTGCTGGGTTGGCAGGAGCTGGGACCAAGCAACGGGATCTCACCCCATCGTGGGGATTTGAACCGCTGACCTTCTGATTGGTAAGTCCTAGGCTCTGTGGTTTAACCCACTGCACCACCCCCATCCCTAGGAATCACATACCCTCCAACATTTATCTGATGAAAACAGGGAGATCCTAAGGAAAAGTGGGACATTCTGGGATCAAATCAGAAACTGGGATGACTTCTCTAAATCAGGGATGTCCCTGGAAAACAGGGACACAGAGGGTCTGGGGTAGCAACATGAGACACTCTTGGAGTGTAATGTTCAGTATTGCCTCCAACTAAACACAGATGTACATGTGTGTAAATAAACCTAATTTCTTTAAGACACTAATGTCTCTGCCATGCCTTGCTCCAAAGTAACAGAAAGCCTGGTAAAGTGCCAAGAGCCCTGGAATCTCACACTGCTCAGCTGAGATTGGTGTGGACTGTTGTTTTAGTCACAGCCAAGAAAATCAGAAATTGCTTATAACACTTTGGCTATATTTTGCTATCCATAGTCCTTTGCAAGAAATATTTAGTTCACAAGCTTTTGGTTGTTATTATAACTGTGTGCAAATGGCTTCTCAAAATTCCCCCACCATGTTTGTGGGATTTCACCAATTTTCTCTAAAAGCTTCACAAGGGTGGGAAGGGGGGTCACACTATGAGTAGCACCCCTTCACATTTTCCTAATACTTCCCCTCCCCCTTTGTTTAATCTGACATTGTGAATGGAAGGAGCAACTGTGTTGAGTGCCTGACCACCATTTTGCATCCTGGACTGAGCGTTCCTTCCAGACATTGATGGGAGATGGTGGTCACCACCAAAAAATGATAAACTAACATAGCTTAGGCCCTTTAATTTCAATGTATCTTCACTAAGTAGAACCAACATTGGAGACAATCCATAATCTCATAAATTTTCTCATAAAACTGAACATCTGGATAAGCTCTAATTATTATGCTCACTGAGCAAAAAGGAAAAGATATCATTTATATTGTTTTCCATTGCAAGGAAAATATTGTTGAACAAATACTTCTCTTTTTCTCCTTTAAACAACTACTGATTTTCTCTCACACACATATAAAAAACCTGTTTCCTCTCTCCCTCTCTCTCTCTCTCTGGTGGTTTGTATACAGCATGAGTCTCTGTGAAATGCTTGGTTTTGAAATCCCTTCAAGTTTCTAAGCAAAAATTGTATGGATTAATTGTTTGAAGCTACTGATATAATTGTTAATTAGGGGTTTGAATGGGTTATCTCGTGCAGGAGTTTTTTTTTTAGAAAAAACCACACACATTAAGACCAGAGATGTGTGTAAAAACTAAAATTGGACATGTATATTAAAAGTTGCTATCTCACTTTAGCAGACAATCTCAGCTAGCCCACGCATCCAATTGTTTCAAGACTCTGCAGCTCAGGCAATTATTAGTGGCTTAGTCTGAGGCAGAACTTACTAACATGAGCTCAATTGTTTGGAGAAAATAGTAGACATTATAAAGATAAGTGTGCTTGGGAGCCCTATAGGAATCTCTGAAATGATTATGATGCAGAGAGCTTCATTTTTTCAGAAGATGGACAGCTGACAGGTACAGAAAAACTCTATTTGTATGTCTTTTCCATTAACCGACAATGGGAGTGACTTTTTTAAAAAATCAATATTCTGCAGCTTCAGTTTCCCCATAACAGTGGTGGATAGTGCCCATTGGAACTGCTGGTGCAGAATGCAACAGTAGATGGAGCCAGGACAAATGGCAGACAGAGTACCCATTTTGGTTTTGTCCCAATCCTTCTCCCTGTTGAGTTCTACAATGGAAAACATTATTTACTACCAGCAGGGGTGCCAACTTGAATGAAATATTGTGGGGGCTAAGGTAAGCCCCACCTTGCATAATCAATCACATGATGCAGTGCACACACACCATTTGAATGGGAATGTCCAGCATCATTGTGAGGGTCCGCCCCCCTCAAATATTTCATTGTGGGGGCCAAAGCTCCCTCAGCTCCTAGGAGTTGGCTCCCAGGACTGCTAGAGTCTGGGGGTCATTTTCAACTCCGTTTTTGCATGTGCTGTAGTTTCTAATTGAACTAAGTAGCTAGAAAATCCTGTTTTAAAGGAAGTAAGATAAAATAAAAGACAGCTTTCAGACTGATCCACACAAATGCCTTCCAGTCTGCATAGTGCTTCAAGAGGTCCATATCAGGTCAGCACACTCTCTATATGGAGCAAACACATCTCTCAAGCATCACTATTCAACAGCAAGCTACGAAACATGAAATAAAACTGTTTCTCCCTCCTTATGAAATTCATTGATCCGCTTTTAAAGCATCACACATATAGAAACGGATAGGTCGATAGATCTACTTACAGTCTATGCCACTTTTTGCATGTGTTTATTTATATCTGTATTCTCTTGTTTATCTGCAGATTTTTTTTTCAAAAAAAAAACCTTCAAGAAAACATGATTTAAAGTATATATTTAAATATGCATTTTAAAGAGTATTTTACCTGAAATTACACATTTTAAAAATGTTTCTAAAGATATGCAGCTATATGGGGGAGGGGCAGAGGGAGAGGAGGGAGATTTTTGAGCGAATAATTTTGCATCCAAACCCATTAGAATTATGATAGTCAATACATAATTAAGTTTGAATGCACACATTAGTCCAGGAAATTTGGAACAAGTCAGCTCATAGTAGTTCCAAAGCTTGGACTACTCAAGCATTCTTTCTTACCAGCTTTTGTTCTTTAAGTACACTCCCACTCTTTTGTCCAATTACTAACCTCATATTCATTTTCGAGCCTTCAGTGCATACAGATGTGCAGTACTGCATAGCCTCCAACATTTCTCCAATGAAAATAGGGATGTCCTATTATTATTTTTATTATTATTACTACCACTCTGCCCATCTGTCTGGGTTGCTCCAGCCACTCTGGGCAGCTTCCAACATATATAAATACCTAATAAAACATTAAACATTAAAAAACTTCCCTATACTGGGCTGCCTTCAGCACTGGCGGAGGAAGAGGAGTGCGGGGGGAGTGCACCACCCCCGGCAGCGCAATCCCCAGGGTGACCCCCCCCTGCCCACACTGGGCGCCCCCAGGATGCACACCAGCCCCGCCCCCACCTGCTCTCCGCCCCCAGTGCTGGAGCATGAAGCTCTGCCGCTGGCCTTTAGATGTTTTCTAAACGTTGTATAGTTATTTATCTCCTTGGCTTGGGGGTGTTGGATGCGAATTTTCCCTGGCGGCAGACGACAGAAAAACGAGACTGATGTACAATACTCAAACAAGAGTTTTATTACGACTATGCAAACAACAAACACAAAGCATGTGGGTGTTCTCTTTCTGCAGGCAGTTGCAAACTGCAACTTCTTCTGTCTTTATACACATCACCAGCTGTGCCTAATTAGCCTGGAAAACCACACCCAGAACTCATAGAAAATGTCCTTAAAGTTATCTGCACCCTTTTCTTGTTTCTTGATAAATGATACCTAACAGGGGGTTGCATAACTCCATAGGTAAAGGTAAAGGTACCCCTGCCCGTACGGGCCAGTCTTGCCAGACTCTAGGGTTGTGCGCTCATCTCACTCTATAGGCCGGGAGCCAGCGCTGTCCGGAGACACTTCCGGGTCACGTGGCCAGCG
The DNA here is from genome assembly GCF_965153285.1 of Podarcis tiliguerta. Lineage (NCBI taxonomy): Eukaryota > Metazoa > Chordata > Lepidosauria > Squamata > Lacertidae > Podarcis > Podarcis tiliguerta. Next base: position 43,354,956 of record NC_139553.1, on the reverse strand, counting down.
TGACATCGCTGCTCTGGTGAGCCAGAGCTGCACACGGAACGCCGTTTACCTTCCCGCTAGTAAGCGGTCCCTATTTATCTACTTGCACCCGGGAGTGCTTTCGAACTGCTAGGTTGGCAGGCGCTGGGACTGAGCGACGGGAGCGCACCCTGCCACAGGGATTCGAACCACCGACCTTTCGATCGGCAAGTCCTAGGCGCTGAAGCTTTCACCCACAGAGCCACCCGCGTCCCGACTCCATACCCTCCAATATTTCTCTGATGAAAATGGGGACATCCTAAGGAAAAGGAGGACATTCCAGGATCAAATCAGAAACTGGAATGGCTGCGGTAAATCTGGAATTGTACCTGGAAAACAGGGAAACTTGGAGGCTCTGCAGTACTGAGACATGTTGGGAAGTGAGCTGGCACATGAATTAGCTTCTATTTAAGCAGCAAAATGAGGATGTCTGCATATTTCATTGATTTTCACATGCATCTGCTTATGAGGGTAAAGGTGAGGGGAAGGAAGAGGAAGTTTGCAATTGCAGGCATTTCAGATGTCCAGTCAATGTTAGAATTCTCAGGACCAGTAGCATCATTTCACTACAATAGTCACCATCTCTCTGTCACACAGAGAGAGAGAGAGAAAAAAAAAGAGAGAGAGAGAAATGGAGAGAGAGGGAGATGAACTGACTCATGTAGCAAAAGGCAACTATATATGTCAGTAGGTTTAAAAGGAGGAAGATCTGCAAACATAAAGTGATCTTTGGAATAGAAAACAGTTCGCAAAACAGCCCATGATGTAAATATAATTCAGTGTAGTACTCTCTAGAGGGGAAAAACAGGCTTGGTCTGAGATATTGCAGTTCATTGCTGACAAATTCTTAAACTGTTTCTCTCATAAAACACATCAAGTCAGAGTGGTGCTAGAATGAGGGAATAAAGAGAGATTTCCGGGAACAATATCTCCATAACATATATAGAGGCTGGTAGGTTAAATATCAGTTCCTTTTTTGGCTTGAGTGGCAGAGAGAAAATGTACTTCCAGGCTCTTTCTATTTGGGGGTGGGATTGCTTGGGAGGTTTTGTGCAAGAAACCCACTTTGGACTTTGTGCAGTAAGGAAAGCAGTGAGAAAATGCACCAGAAAATGTGGGATAAAGCTTGCTTTGATGCAACTTCATCTAACCTCCCCTTAGACAAATCAGAATGAATGCTCTTTACAAAATTCACATCATCTAATCTCCTTGCAAGCAAACCAGGACGAAACCTCAATAAATAAGTTGCCTGGAAGTATCCAGAAATCCAGAAATCACACTGACTGCCTCCTCCTGCAGCTCATGCAGTCTTTTAATACCAGTAAATAAGGGATTAAGAATTACAGAGATGTAAATGTCTGGCAAAGGCACTGCCAGGTCACACCTTACCACCTTCGGGGAGATAGGAAGTATTGTCTGTTTCCTGCTCCTCTCCCTCCCTCTTCGTTTTTTGAACCTTGTAAGCTAAGCACACATCTGAGGCTGGTGCTCCAGACCAATAATACCTTGTCTTCAGCTGTAGTACTGAAAGATGATTGACCTGTTATTACTGTAAATAAAGCACTTAAACCTACTAATGTTGGTGCTCTGTCTGTGTTCTGTTCACTCCAAGAGGGGTAGAGGCAGGGGAGCACAATTTTGAGCACTTAATGCTGGGAAATTTGAAGGTCTAACTTATATTTGCTGTGATTTGCAAATACTCTATAGATCTGTGTTTTGAACTCTGATGGGGGCTGCTTTGGCTAACACTATTTTTGAATTCAGGTAGTCAGCCATTTTTTCTTTGTAGTTCCCCACCTATCTGGGAATTTGGATTAACTGGTATTCCCAAATTATTTCCCAACAATCGCCCCACTCCAATTATTCCACCTTTCCTGAATTCTGGTATTATTATTACTATCTATAATTTAAAGCAAATAACAGTCACAAGGATTGGGTGAGTCCTGGAACGCTGCAGTTTGTGTGTTAAATGTCAGAGCAAGCAGGTGCATCTTCAGAAGAATTGCTAATATAAATTCTCAAACTAGATAGCTTGTGGTTTGACCCAGATTTCCATTCATATCCAATTGTTTTCTCCTCTTCATATTTCTGACATGCATCATAATCATCATATATTACTTTTACCCCAGTCATTCGACTGGGTTGCCCCAGACACTCTGAATGGCTTCCAACACAATATTCAAACACAGGGAGACATCAAACATTTAAAACTTCCCAAAAAAGGGCTTTCATCAGACACCTTCGGAAAGTTTTATAGCTGTTTCTCTGTTTGACATCTGATGGGAGGGCATTCTACAGGACAGGTGCCATTACCAAGAAGGCCCTCTGTGTGATTCCCAGTAACTTTACTTCTCGCAATGAGAAGGCCTTCAGAGCTGTACCTTGGTGTCTGGGCTGAATTATGGCGGTGGAGACTCTCCTTCAAGTATATAGGGCTGAGGCAATTTTAGGGCATTGATGTGACATGACTGAATGATTGATTGCATCAACAGTCTTTTGTGCTAGTGTATGTGTGCATGCAGTTGTAAGTCGCATTCAAGCATTCTAAATCTCTCATGCAATGAGAGAGAATAGGAATAAGTGTTCTAGTTCTGCTACCCCATCTCCAGCACCATCAACCTCCCATGATTGGGATGTGAGGAGAACTACCCAATTTGCCATTTTTGAACCAATGCATAAACTAAAAGGTTAGCATCATTTGAAATTCGAACTTCTACAAATGCTGCAATGCAGTGATCCCACCAACCAATGTGTACAAAAATGCTTTTATTAAGGGAAGTTGTACATAAAAATGCATAGATTAGTGAAATAAATGGAAATGTGGGGGTTTTTTGAGGGTGGAGGGTAGACAGGAAGCTTTTGCAATGGTGTTCACTAAGATCTCATCTCTCAACACCTCATGATTTTGTTCCCCTCTCTCCCCACTGTGATTAGACTGGTCTCATGAGGGATCAATACATCATAAATAATTCTGTATGCCCTAGTCTTCAATTGGGCAGGGATAAGATGCATTCCCTTTAATGATGGAAAAGACAGGGTTCCCCAGAGGAAAACAAATCCAGAACCAGGGCTGCCTCCAGCCAACAGAACAAAATTATATACATTGTGTTGATAAATAAGGCATGACAGATGTTGAGCTGAATGTAGAAGTGCTAAATTCTTCGGTTCCTGATGGATTCCGTTGAAAATCTTAGTATGTTCTTTAAGAAATGCCTTGGTATTGAAGGAAGAAAAGAATTTCAATAATATTAGAGTACTTGAATCCCAGAGTGATACCCAGTATTATTCATACTCAGAGTAGACTCACTGAAAGCTTGAATTACGTCCACTAAAATAAATGAGTCTATTCAGAACATGACTACTAAGTCATGGATAGATACCATGGATAGATTCAGAAATTACAACTTGTTTGACTATTGTAGATCAATCCATATGTTACCAAAGACTAATGCCATTTACATAGCCAATTATGTATGTAAACTGGTGCCCATTTTCTGATGGTATGCCAAATCCACAAATATCAAAGGCAGGGCCTCTGGGTGGCTTTAAAAGACAACTAGAGAAATTCATGGCCACTTAATGGCTACTTCGGCATCCTGGTTCTATCTTTATTGTCAGAGGTTATTTGCCTCTGAATACCAGTTGCTGGGAATTGTAATTCAAGAGAACACTTTCAGGATTCCCTAAGGCATCTGTTCTACCACTCAGGTGTTAAACAGGGTTGTGTTATTGCCCCAACTCTATTCATTATTTTCATTGCCATGATCCTAGACTTTGTCAAAGGCAAACTCCCCACCGCAATAGAAGTCATATATCGAACAGATGGAGAGCTCTTCAATCTGAGCTGGCTGAAAGCAAAGAGTAAGCTTACCGTAATTTCTGTCATAGAGCTTCAGTATGCTGATGACAACGTAGTGTGTGCATGCTCAGAGGATGACCTCCAAACCATTCTAAATATCTTCACAGAAGCTTACGAAAAGCTTGGCCTATTGCTCAACATCCAAAAAAACAAAGTACTGTACAGTGGTACCTCGCAAGACGAATGCCTCGCAAGACGAAAGAGTTTTTTGTTTTTTGAGTTGCTTCGCAAGACGAATTTCCCTATGGGCTTGCTTCGCAAGACGAAAACGTCTTGCGCCTTTTTCTTAAAACCGTCAATGCATTCCTATGGGAAACCATCAATGCATATCCGTGCTTCGCAAGACGAAAAATTCACAAGACGAAAAAACTCACAGAATGAATTAATTTCGTCTTGCGAGGCACCACTGTACTACCAAGTACAAAATAACCCTTCTGCAGCACCACAAATCCAATTCAATAGTGTAACGTTGGAAAATGTCGGGCACTTCTCCTACCTGAGCAGTTATCTTTCCACAAGGGCTGACATTGATGCCAAAATCCAGCATTGCCTGAGCTCTGCGACTGTCTTTCTCCCAATTGAAATGCAGAGTATTTGAGGATTGGGACATTCACAGGGAAACCAAAATGCTTGTTTACCAAGCTATTATACTACCAACCTTACTGTATGCTTGTGAAAGATGGACCACTTATAAATGCCATCTCCAACTCCTTGAAATATTCCATCAATGATGTCTCTGAAAAATTTTACACATCACTTGGGAAGACAGACGAACTAATATCAGTGTACTGGAAGAAGCAAAGATCACCAGTGTTGAAGCAATGATTCTTCAACATTAACTTTGTTGGACTGGTCATGTTGTGTGGAATCCTGATTATTGTCTTCCAAAGCAACTACTCTGTTCCGAACTTAAAAATGGAAAGCGTAATGCTGGTCAACAAGAGAGGTTTAAAGACTGTCTCAAGGCAAATTTTTAAAATGTAGTATAAACACCAACAATTGGGAAACACTTGCCTGCGAGCTCCAGTTGGAGAACAGCCTTTACCAAAGGTGTCATGGGCTTTAAAGACACTCGAACTCAGGACACATGGAGAAACATGCTAAGAGGAAGACATGCTTGGCAAATCCACACCATGATCAACTCCCACCCGAAAACCAATGTCCCCACTGTGAAAGGATGTGTGGATCCAGAATTGGCCTCCACAGTCATTTACGGACTCATTGTTAAAACTGTGTTTATGGAAGAAAATCTTACTCGGCTACGAGTGATCACCAAAGAAGAAGATCTGTAAAAACAGGATTCTAGACCAAATGAGCATTTGGCCTGTTCCAGCAGGACTTTTCATCTGCTTTTATGCTCAATGGTTGTGGGTGCAAGTACCAACAATCCTACTTCTCATTGGGCTGAGGGTGGGGTGTTCATCTGAAAAAGGTTGTTGCTACTTTTCAGTGACATTTGCTGGGATCACTGTCAGTTAAAAAAACACGAAATGCCTGTTTCCCTAGCTCCTCTGAATATGGTAGAATTAAAAGAGGCATGTCACTTAGTCCCTTCAGCAACCTCTGGTGGAATGGCTGTGTTATGACACCTCCCCTAAAAGGTGTCAACCACCATCATTTATTCCACATGCTGAACACATACAGCATTGACATGGGGTGGAGATAGACTTGTCCATAAAATCATGGAATTGTAGAGTTTGGTCATCAAGTCCAACTTCTTACAAGCCAAAAACCACAGCTAAAGATTATTTAACAGGTGGGCCATCCGGTTTCTGTTTAGACATACCCAGTGAAGGAGAGTCAACCCCCTTCTGATCCATCCACCCCCACTGATACAAAAGGGGGGGGGGTTTAAGTCAGATGCAATTTTTGTTGGCTTACTAAATCACTTGAAAGCAACAGAGTGAAGACAAAATCACTCTGTGGAGAGGGTGAGCCTTCTTTAAAATGTTGATTTATAAGAGTGTCTCTACCTTAGATTGCTCATTTTAATAATAAAAAGGAGCAAGGGGAATCACAGATGCACTTTGAAAAAGCTTTGAACTCTGTTTATGATCTATGTTGCTTTTGGAATTGAAGTAGTTTGTCAAGAATGATTGCTTTTGAAATAATATTGCTTCTAATGGATAATGCTGCAGTGAGTGGAATATCTAGGTTTTAAAATTTCTTCACATGTTTATAAAACTGGAGCTCATTAATGAGAGAGCACATCATTTCCCATTATTTGCTGCATGAACTACATCTAATTTATATAGCACTGAATCAAGGATTTGGGATTTTCCTGGTTAGCAATAATCACCACATACAGTGATGAGAATGTGTATGCCGGTAAATTCAGTTTTCATCCATTGCCATTACAAAAAGTTAAGAAAGAATTATATAGCATTCCATGGTTGCAGCAGCTGGCAAATGTATGATTTTACAGAATGAGCAATCTGAAACTAATCACATTTTGTAGGAGAAAAAGAGTTTTGCATTCTTTCTTGGAATTGTCTGTGGTATTCAAAATACAATACTGTTATCTTGCTTTCTAAGCAAAGTTATCTTTCCAGGATGTCCTTAAATATTCATGACACGGAATGAAGAATATGCATGAGATGTTTGGTCAGAACTCCCAAGGTGTCAGTCTCAAATGAGATGGCCCAAGACAAAAGTGCCAAATATGAGGTTTTGTTTCTTCCTCACGAGGTGTCAAAATCAGTGCCAGAGTGAAACAAGAGGACTGAACCAGCAGAAATATGAACAAAATGTAAATCTAGCAGATTGCTAATTGCAATGACATATATGGGATATTATGAAAGTTATGTCCTCTCAATTTCAGGGGTAATACAGAGATGAAATAGATTGCTTGCCTCTTCTTCCCTTTGGCAAATGACTGTACTGTTGAAATGGTGACGAGATCGCACTGGCTTATTTATTCTGAATGTTTGTAAGTGATGCCAATAAAGTTTTGATGATGACATATACTATTGTTATTGTTATTAACTGAATTTATATCCCTTCCTTTCGAAGGAGCCCAGGGGAACAAACACATAGACAATTTAAAAACAAAACCCAAGCAAAAACATTCTAACACAGATTGAAACATTCTAAAAACAATTAAAATTAAAAACATCTATAAGCAGTTACAGTTAAAACCAATCTTAAACAATTACAGTTGTAACTGCATCACATTAGGAGAAATGTGAATTTTCAAGGAAGTGTGAATTAGGTAGATTCCCATTTGTGAACTTATGCCTATCTCAACTCAATTCCTACATTTAAGCTGAACATTGGGAGCTGAACTGGGTAAGAGGCACAGCAGAGCAAAAGGGGGATTCGGAATTCTTATTTCTACCAACATCAGCTCCACACCAAGGCCCCTCCCTTCACTTAGGACATATGCCAAGGCTATTCTGCTCAACCTGAACAAGAAGGCTCTCTTGATTATGAATGCCTACATGCCCCCAGTGCATCAGAAATCAGAGATCAAAGCCCAATGGGGTGAGCTGGAAGGATATGTTGCAGACATTAATCCAAATGCAATGGTGCAAAATCCAAATGCAATGGTGGTACTGGGAGGGGTCTTAAATGCCCGACTACAGCTGAACGACCAAACTTTATACACACGGTTTGGCCATACCCCACCAGATTTGGAGGTTGAAGGCCCACTTACAACTCGAGCCTCAAAAGAATGAATGTAGAACTATGTGGGTCTTTGCCTAGCACAAATGTTTTTCAAACTAAGCCTCTACATTCTAAATGGTACCCTTGAAAAAATTGGAGACCTCCACATTAGACAGATGCCTGCCATACTTAATACTCACACTACATGAAGGGCCCTTGTTAAAAGCATGATGCCTCTCATGGGCATCTGTCTAACACAACTGAAACCAAGAAAGGCATCAACTGTGGGTTCATATTGGTACCCTTCTTCCACAATATGAACTTCCACCCTCCAAAACCAGCAGGAAAGCATATTACTGTGCAGATGATGCAGCAATCCTCTCAAGAACTCTTATAAGCTTTAAAAGAGTCACTAGCAGCATACTGCAAGGAGAGCAAACTAAAACTAAATGATCAGTAAACCAAAATCTTGGTCTTTGCCAAAAGGTCCAAACCTTGTTCATGCTACACTGATGACCATAAGATCAAGCAGGTCACCTGCTTCAAATATTTGGGTATAACTCTTCACTCCCCGGGAAGCAGAAAAGCCCACAGGGGTTATTTTGCAGGGAATGCCCAGAGAAGCATAAATGCAATACTCAGGTACCTGAGGACTAAAGGCAGACAGTACATACCTGCAGCTTTCAAACTGTTTGAGACCAAATCCATTGTGCAGCTTGTGTATGGTGCCCAATAAGCCCCCTTGCCAATTGCGCACCATTAGAACTGGTACAATCTAAATTCTTAAGATCAGCCGTGCAAGTGCCTAAACACGTCTCCAATGTTACCATACGTCTTGAAACTGGATTCATAAGAATCAAGGCTAGAGTATAACTCACCACACTAAATTACTGGCTGAGACTATCCTTCCTCCTGCGTTGCCTTGCTCCCTTAACCATTAAGAAAGTTTTCCAAATGAAATGGAAACGTGCAGTGATAAACATAATAACAACTCTAGGCTTCACTCCACAGATCCTACTTGACATGGGGTATGAACAAGCCCCCCAAAACCATCAAACAGTGTGTGGAATATACAGAACACCAAGCAGATCTAGTCAGGTCCATGAAATTTTTAATCAGAGAAACCAGAAGACACCTCACCTCCCAAATGCCAAATACAACCAACCTTGAAATTCCAAAATAGTGAAGGGCTTTCACTCTGGCCCATTGCCAGGCCCTCCCTTCAACCATCCAAGAAGGCCACTTTAGGAGGACACCATACAAGGAGAAGAAATTCCCATGTGGCTCTGGGCAACTGGAAACAACAGAACATGCCTTTCCCCCCACTGCCAATACTATACAGATATACAAGTTAGATTCATCTTGTCTATACTACAAAAAAATTCCTAGCAGCACAGAACAACTTTATACCTCCCTGCTACTTCAAGATGAAAACCCAGATGTTATATATTCAGTTGCTAGACTTTGCACTTCTGTGATTGATATTCATTGAAGGATGGTTTGCACCACAAACTAGGCCCCAAATGCAAGACCTGTGCTCCTTCACACTCCCTCCCTCATAGTCAGTTTTAACCGTTTGTCTTTGTTTGAATATTTCTAAGTATGTAAGATATAACCACCTTTTAATTACTAGTTTTCATCCATTACTTGTTTACCTGTTTTAAGTCTTCTGTGTCCAGTTTATCTGTATGCTTTATCTTATGCTGATATGTGACCAAAATAAAGTTTGATATGTGATACTTGATATTCCTACATTTAAAGTCTCTAATGGCTTAGGATCTGGTTCTCTTAAGGACCATTTCCTCCTGTACATTCCCTCTTATAGAGTCCAATTGCCACCCAAATTCTTGCATTGCACCTCTATTTTTATTGTAATGGGTAAGCATCAAAAAGAGGATGTTTTGAGTCTTGGGCATCAATGCTTTGCAGGGAAGCCATCTGGCCATTATATAAATCCCATTGGCTGGCTAAACTTCAGCTTCTTCAGGAGGACTTTGGTGTAACTTAATGACTGCCTAAACCTTTCTGCTGCTGCTCAGCTGCTGTTGATTCTGCTGGAGATTATTCTACTGCTATCCAGTTCATTACTGTGCTTTAAGTGATGGTTTCTTATCTAAAAAAAAAAAAAAAATCCCATGCCATTGTCCGCTCAAATACTCTCAAATAGAAGAAAAGTGGAATAGACACTACCACAATAGCAATGCAGTTGTCAGTTGTCCCTGGGAATTTTGGGAGTTTGTGGTGGGGCTTGGGGAGGGTTCGGAGTTGCAATGGATCTCATTGCACTTTTGATGATGCCACAGGGGTTTCATAGGTGGGCTTAGGATAAACAGAGCTCTCACGTTAGTGGTTCAAATGCCAAGGGGACACCTGAGGGTCACAGAAAGAGAGTGATAGACCCTCCCTCCCTCTCTTGTGACTGGAATAGCAGTGAGGTAATGAGGGGAAGGGGCTGTGGGAGGAAAAGAGGAATTATTCTCTAGCTCAGATGAAAATCCAGGCCACTCAAGGATCATAGTGTCCACTTCATAGTTAAGAAAAGCATTATGAGTAATCAAGGTTTGTATATTAAATCAATATCATACTTCCTGGTGAGAAAGATAGAAAGTTTGGCTGTTTACCTTGCCGCATTGCAAATACATCCAGCAGGCAGCATTTTAGACAGCAGTTGCAACTTTATTTTTTGCCAAAGCAAATACATGAAAGATTATTTAAATCCAAGTTGTGTGGCTTGCATTTCCCATCAACAAATATTTGAAGGAGAGTTATCTACCTCTGGTACGTAAGACATCTGATGTGTTTGTGATGGCACTGAATTTACTACATTTTCCACCAGAGGGTGTTGGGCAAGCTTTTGGCAGCCTTTCCAACAAACACACAAATAAATGGCTGGGTTTTTTTTTTACTGCCCATTGTGGAATGTGGCATTTTGTTTGTGCTATAAATTTCTTCACAAATGCCCTGACTCAGAAAGTGGAGGAAAATGAGAAAGTTACAGGTGAGGGGTTGGGGAAAACTACAAGGAAATTTGGTGAGTATTGTGGGTGAAGGGTGAAGGTAATTTCCGGTTGATGAAATCCTGCTTGCTCTCAGATAAAGCAGGTTATTAAACAGCAAATTCACTATATCATATATAGTGAATTATCAATATATCATGTCAGTCATCTGCAGCTGGTGGGAATAGAATGTTTTTTTATTAAATAAATAAATAAATAAATAAATGAGGGCATCTTTGCTGTGTCAATGGAAGCAATATTATAGTGACCCCAAAGGGAAGAGGCAACCATTACTCACAAAGTGCAATTCACACAGGCTTCCACTTTTAGTATTTTTGGGTAACATACAGAGCGATCCTCACTGTCATCAAACCTAGTTGTAAAAATGCAAGGACTCAGAAAAAATTATCATAGTAGAGATGTTTTAAAACATATTGCTATATTTCTGTGAATATTTCTGCTTTCCCATGTGTTGGCATGGATGTTTGAGATAGTGGTCTGAAAATGTATGCCTCCCATTCAGAAACAGACGATCAGTATAAATTAACTTCATCCTGTATATACAATGAAGCCATTTTCTTTCATGAACAATGGTGGCTAATATACTGATATGTATAAGTATTGTGGCAAAGTCCAGATGTGCTGGAGTAACTGGACATGGGAAGGGGTTAATTTCCTTCCTGAGTTTAAATCACCCCATGAATGAGCTAATTGCAGTGCAAGGTAAGCCAAACCAGTAGCTTTAGCAAACCAGTGTTCTGGCTATATCTGGGATTAATGCATGTTGGATCAGTTCAATGGCATCTGTCTGTCTTGGGAGACGATGGAGGACTGAGCATTTGCGGGTGAGGTCTAGCTGTTGGATGATTGCAGCACCTGCTGTGGCTGTAGAGACCAATATAGGAGAGACATTTTTTGTTGCAGCTGGGCCAGATGAGGGCATCCAGCTGTGCTGCTGCAGAGGCACAGGGCATTTCTTCTCTCTGCACTCCTCCCAGCAGTCATTTCTCTTTCGGTTGCTGCTATAGTAGTCTGCAGTTAGTCTGTGAGTCATCAGTTTGTTAGTGTTACTTGTCCAGTGTTACATCTTGAATTTCTGGAGTTTATTTGGAGCAGTGGAGATTCTTTGTACTTATATATATCTGTATATATTTGTATCTACAAAAGTCTACAAGTGTACATATCTACGTCTGGAACTGTTTTGCATGGACAGGCGGAATCCCCCAGATCCCGAGCAGCCCCCCTCACTGCAAGAAGTGAGGTTACAGGAAACCAGGCATAGGGCCTCCTCAGTGGCAGCATCCTCCCTGTGAAACACCCCCCCCCCCCTCCCGGTCAGATGTCAAGGAGATAAAGAACTACAGAACTTTTAGAAGATACCTGAAGGCAGCCTATACAGGAAGTTTTTTATGTTTGACATTGTTTTTTATATTTTGCTGGAAGCCACCCATAGTAGCTGAGGATAAGTAATAAAATATTATTTTTATTTATTTAACTAAGAGAAAAGTTATGAACTAAGCGCACAAACAAGATGTAGCGTGTGCGCCATTTCATGTTTTACTGGAAAACCTTAGGTCACTGTTAACTGGTAGGCAGGGCCTTGGGGGGAAATTCCCCCTTGAATCTGACTTATGACTTCAGCACTGAGACTACAGAGTGACAGTATCATCATAATTTCACCATGGCAACCAGCTGCTTCATTTCCACTTATTTGAAAGGCAGGTCACTGAGTATTTTATTTCTTTATTTTTGTATATAATATTTATTAAGTTTTCCATTTTAATAATCCAAAAAGAACCACATTAAAACATTCCAAATTACAATACAATAAAAAAGCCAAATATAAATGCCAAATTATATATCTTTGGGTGGCTCCCCAAACTCTGAATTTCACGGAGTGCTAATAATCTAATATCACTTTGTATTTCTTAATTAGTCAATAAACTATTCCGATGTTAATCCTTCACTTAATTTTCATTTATGTTTACAACCACTGGTCTGTTCAAACTTTCATCTTCATAGTTCTGTGTGAAATATTTTCCCTTGTTGTCCACATTCCAGCAATTCCATTTTTGATTTCTGCCAAAAAGAGCCAAAAGTCCCAGACAAAAAGACACCATTGGCTCCGGGCAGCCATCCAGAATTCCCTTCCGTAGTCTCGCACCATCTCCCAACATGCTGGTACCTCTGCAAAAACAAAGTAGCTCCAGTCCAGAATTTTTTCCTTCCTTCCACTGAGGAGATAGCAGCAGTGTTCTTTCAAATCCACTTGCGTATTTCAAACGTATTTCAGGGGAGGTTTACTAGGTAACAGTGCAAATACATATATATCAAAAGAGAATAAAAAAGGCTCACCTCCCCCTGGGGTTATACAATTAATCCATCAATTAATTCAACGAGTGGGTCAGCCTTTGTACTGTTGTTTCTGCTCCCTGCTTCTGATCTCTAGTTTCATTTTCTACACACAGAGATATTTTAACTGCGTGATAAAAAAAAGATAAAGGACCCCTGACAGTTAAGTCCAGTGGCAGACGACTCTGGGGTTGCGGCGCTCATCTCGTTTTACAGGCCAAGGGAGCCGGCGTCTGACTGTAGACAGTTTTTCCGGAACATGTGGCCAGCATGACTAAGCTGCTTCTGGTGAACCAGAGCAGCGCACGGAAACGCCGCTTACCTTCCCACCGGAGCGGTACCTATTTATCTACTTGCACTTTTTGGCATGCTTTCAAACTGCTAGGCTGGCAGGAGCAGTGACCGAGCAACAGCAACTCACCCCATCACAGGGATTTGAACCGCTGACATTCTGATTGGCAAGCCCAAGACGTTCAGTGGTTTAGACCACAGCGCCACCCGCATCATAGTCCACCATTAATCCTGGGCAGATATCCAAAACTCTGTCTTGGCCTCCTTCCAGCTGTTAATGAGATGATGCCTTTAGACTGAAACGATAGTTCCATCAGGAATTCCTTTCATCTTTCCCTTAATGATCATTGCCAGAATCATAGTCAAAATTTCACACAGTCTGTTTTGTAATTAAGATAGCGTCCACTTACATATTTCAAGCCATTGTGTTTTGGTCCCGACAAAAGTCTTTCTCCAGATCAAATCCTTTTCAGTGGCTGATTAAATTAGCAAGTTATTTTATCTCTGCTGGTTCAGAGCATGCCTGTTAGTTAAGTCTGAATTTTTATCTTAAAAAACAGTTGTCCTTTGCTCATGGTGCCAGCTTTGGAATGTTGCCACAACCGTGTGGCTTACACCCAGTGTCCCCTCCCCCCTCTTCCTTCTGGAAGGGCAGCAGGTATCAGACAATCTGCGGGTGGAGTGCCCCCCCCCAACCCTGGGAGGGTTGGGAGGGTAATCACTCCCATATTATCTTAAATTACTAGCACGGAAGGGCTCCGGTGTAATTGGCACAGCCGATCATCATAGCAGACAAACAGGAAGTGTGAGGCCATTGAGTATTTAAACATTAAAGCCCAAATGAAGCTTTTGTTGTCCTTTAGGTCTCAGTTGTTTGAGAGCTAGAGATCACAAAATGGTGAAAGAACATTTTGTGAAAGCCTAGAATAATAGTAATAATAATTTATTATTTATATCCCACCCATCTGAAGTGCTCCGTTTTAGTTTTTTATTTCAGTGGACTCAAGCAAAGCTTAATTCTTCTTTGGATTGCATTGAAAGCTTTAGAACTCCCAGAACAAGCCCTTAAATCTTTTAGCAGCTCAAGTTGTACCCAAATGGTGAAATTATGCAAGACCAGACACCTCATTTTCATTGTTTATCCTTACTCAACTGCACCTGGCTCCCCCCTGAAAATCAGCTGCTGGGGCTGAGAGCAAGACACAAGGAAGTATTTTCAGAGCTGAACTGCAAGAAACTTACTAAGTGCCTAGGAGTCCTAAACAGGCAGTTAATATTACAATTCTTCTGCCTCACATACAGTGAAATTATACCCTTTTGCTTCAATGGAAGGAAAGGATCTCTAATCATTCAACTTTAATGGGCTTAAAAGACATTTTGAAGGAAGAATCACAAGTCAATGGTAGAAACTCATGGATCTATCATGCTTATTCAGTCAGAGTTTAGAAGATTGAACTGGAGAGGAGAGTGAAGAATCACAGAAGGGACCCGAGGGTCATCTAGTCCAACCCCAAAATGCTGTGATCACATACCCCAGGCCTTCCAAAGCTAAAACTTATTATTCCTCCCACCAGATGGCCATTATTATTATTGTTATTATTTGCCCTTCATCCGTAGATGTCAGGGATGGGACTGATGGAAGTTGGAGTCCCAACAATCTCTGCTGGACACCAGGCTCCCCATCCCTGGCCTATAGGATAATCAGCATCATAACCCTAGTTAAGTATTTCATACTATACCTTGCACAGGTCATTGGGTCCCAGCTTGTTCCAAGGTTCTGGGTTGCTCTTTTTGTCCCAGCCAAGCAGAGAAATGTGACAACAGGTAGACAGCAAGGAGTACATCTTTGTAAGAAGAAGAAAAACACCCACAGGATGGTTCTATGACAATGAACATTCATCCTACATCCATCCTGATTTGCTTCTAGAGTGTTTGCACATCTTCCTGTTAGTTGTTCATTCATTCAACACTTTGCAATTTCCTGTCACTTTCCGAAAAACAAAAAGTCCTTGCTTAAAGAAATGGATTTGCTGCCTTAGGACAATAGAGACTTTAATTCCTCAAGACTTGGGAGGAGGTAGCTGTATTCAGGAACATGCAATTGACCCAGCAATGGTGCTTTAGTGGTGGATTGGTATTTATTTCATATACCACTATTCATAAAAATCAATCAGGGCAGTTAGCAATAATTATTTGTATAAAAATACAATTAAATAGTTAAAATCAGAAATCAGTTAACTGTTGTGGAAAGACATATTATTAATTGCCTGATGGAATGGAAAAATTTTCAACAGGGGTTTAAATGTTGAAGGTGCCTACTGAATTTCTATTGGTGGAGTATTCCACAGGACTGCACCGAAGACACTGAAGTTTCAGTTTCTTGCACACACACTGGATTCCACCCAACTTGGGGATGAGGGCCTGGCACGCATGTGTGACATCACATGGTGGGAGGAGGCCCACCATGGCTACAGGTAGGCCCTGTGAGACCAATCACAGCTGCAGGTATGCCCAGCCACAGGCTGCAGAATATTGAGGGGGGGCACTGCTTTAAAATTTGAGGGTCAGCCGTCCATCACCCCAGATGATTATCATTGAGACCAAAGATGCTCCTGCAAATGATCTTAGTTATCAACCTGGAACATAAAAGTTCAAGTGGTCCCTGAGGTACCCTGGACCTAAGTTACTTGATCGTATACACACCATATCATTTTACTAATTGTTCTCTGATTCTTCCTCATTGTTATTGCACTAATGTTGTTTATAGCACACACACAAAGTGGGGCAAAAGGATCCCTGAAGCATTTTTTGTCTGAAACATTACAGAGTTAAGGTATGAGAATTGGAAGTGAACCACTGTGTCTGCCATGAAACATATGTAAGCACAAATAGCAAAGAAAATTGCATCATGTATAACCAATGACCTAATCATTATGAGAAAGATGTGTGTATGTCCTCTCCTAGCAAACATTTTACAGCACTTTGCAGCCTCCCCAGCTGACTGCACATCCTGATCTGGAAAAGGCCCATGTGATGAGGTGCCTAATACCTTTTCCTGGGATTTAATTGAAGTGAGGGCACCCAGTAAGGCAGAAATGTGATTCATAGAATGAAAGAATGGACATTCACAAAAACCTCTTGGCCACCTCAGAAGTAAAACAAGCACAACAGAAAGCCAACACCCATCAATTTCATCTTTTTTTTCTGTTCCCTTTGATGATAATCAAATAGAATCTTCAAATGTAATTTCTTTTCTCATTGATTGAAGGAGAACAGTCAGAAGACTGTGAGGGTAATTTTCAATCCTACTGGTTTTGGGAGACTTCAACGTCCATGGCGATGCCGCCCCCTCACAGGCTCTGGACCTAGTGACTTCCATGGCAACACTAGGGCTCTCCCAGTTTGTTTTGGGCCCCACTCATCAAGCAGGCCACACGCTGGATCTGATCTTTGGTGCTGGCATAGATGTGATCATGCTCCCCCCTGTGGAAGTGCCATGGTCTGATCACTATGCTCTGAAAGCCAAGATTGACTTCCTGCTTCTCCCTTGCTTAGGTGGTGAGCCTATTTGGGCTCGCCTGCAAAGGCTGATGGATCCTGATAGATTCTGTCAGGCCTTGTGGGACCCTGCTCCTCCTGGCGACATTAGATGACCTTGTCAAGGACTGGAATAACCGACTCTTGGCAGCCATTGATGAGATCGCACCTAAGCACCCTCTGTAGCCCCGTCGATACCAGGCCCCTTGGTTTACTGAGGAGCTCCAGAAAATGAAGCGGGATCTCAGATGGCTAGAGCAAGTATGGCGACGGACTCGTGATGGAGCTTCATGAACATCTTATAAGACACTTATGAAAGCCTATGAGATGGCTATCAAAGCTGCTAAGAAATCTTGCTTCGGAGTTTCCATTGCATCCACTAGCTCTTGCCCAGCACAACTTTTTAGAATAATTAGATCAATAACGTCCTTAGGAGGACAACCAAATTTAAGCTCAAATTAAACCCACAGCTGTAAGGCATTCACAAGCTTTTTTGCGGAGAAAGTCCTGTTGCTCCGCCATGACCTCCCTGGCAATTTAGATACTGGAGGCCACTCGACTGTTTTCAGTACCAGTGTTGGACCATTTCGATCGGATACTCCCTGCTGATGTGGATAGATTCCTCCAAGCTGGTAGGCCCACCACCTGCCTCCTTGATCCATGCCCATCTTGGCTGATTAGGGTGTGTCCAGATGTCACGCAGACCCCTCTGGTTGAAAATATCAATTTGTCCCTTGGCACAGGGACATTCCCAGGGGAACAGAAGGAAGCAGTGGTGTGTCCACTCTTAAAGAAAACTTCACTAGATCCATTAGACCTATCCAATTACCGCCCTGTTTCAAGTCTTCCATATCTGGGTAAGGTAATTGAGAGAGCAGTTGCTGAACAGCTTGGTAGGTTTCTGGAGGAAACATTGGCTTTAGATCCATTTCAGTCTGGGTTCCATCCTGGTTTCAGGATTGAGACAGCTCTGGTTGCCCTAACAGATTATCTCTGTAGATAACTGGATCAAGGCGGGTCAGGACTGCTGATTCTTTTAGATTTGTCAGCAGCCTTTGACATGGTCGATCATGATCTTCCGGACCACCGCCTCGCTGATGTGGGGATACAGGGCATAGCCCATAAATGGCTGTGCTCTTTTATCTCTGGTCAGGGACAGAGGGTGGCGCTAGGGAGGGAGACGTCATGACACCACTTCTTGGTGTGTGGAGTGCCGCAGGGTGCAATCCTCCCCCTGATGCTTTTTAACATCTTTATGTGCCCCCTTGCCCAGATTGTCGGGAGCTTTGGGCTGGGCTGTCACCAATATGCTGATGACACTCAGCTCTATCTGCTGATGGATGGCCACAGCGACTCAGTCCCGGACACACTGACCAGATGCTTGGAAGCTGTGGCTTAGTGGTTTCGTGGGAGCCGATTGAAACTAAATCCTTTGAAGACAGAGGTCCTCTGGTTGGGTCGGGATAATATGGGGATGAGGGACCAACTCCCTTCTCTTGCAGGGGCCCAATTAGTGTCATTGCCTTCCGTTAACAGTTTGGGTGTAATCCTTGATGCCTCCCTTTCCATGGAGGCACAGGTTACAGCAACAGCCAAGGCGACATTTTTCTACCTTCACCACATCAAGCAGTTGGTCCCTTACCTTTCCCGCCCCGACCTGGCCACAGTGATCCATGCGACGGTCACCTCCAGGCTTGACTACTGTAATTCGCTCTACGTGGGGCTGCCCTTGAAGTTGTCCCAGAAACTCCAGCGGGTGCAGAATGCTGCAGCAAGGCTCCTCACGGGGTCTCTACCATGGGAGCATATTCACCTAGTGCTTTTCCAGCTGCACTGGCTCCCGGTGGAGTACAGGGTCAGATTTAAGGTGCTGGTTTTGACCTTAAAACCCTTCATGGCCTAGGACCCTCGTACCTATGGGACCGCCTCTCCCGGTATGCCCCACGGACAGCCTCAAGGTCCATAAATAGCAACACCCTAGAGGTCCTGGGCCCTAAGGAAGTTAGATTAGCCTCAACCAGAGCCAGGGCTTTTTCAACACCGGCTCTGGCCTGGTGGAACACTCTGTCTCATGAGACCAGGGCCCTGCAGGATCTGATTTCTTTCCGCAGGGCCTGTAAGACAGAGTTGTTCCGTCTGGCCTTTGGCTTGGAGTCAATTTGATTCCCTCCCCCTCTTTCTTTTTTCCTTCTTCCTCCTGTGATGAGGCGGCATTTTAATGTTTTAATGTTGTATTTTAATCTTGTTTTTAAGCTGTATCCATTCAACTTGTTTTTATTATCGGTTGTTAGCTGCCCTGAGCCTGGCCTTGGCTGGGGAGGGCAGGGTATAAATAAAATTTATTATTATTATTTTATTATTTCAGAATAGCACTGCCTAAGGCAATGGTCAGCTCACCATGTACCTGGAAACTGAGTGGGTGCCCATGGGCCAGTCACTATCTCTCAGTCAAATCACCCTCACAGGGTTATTGTGAGTAACAAAGAGGAAGGGAACATGACTGATACTTTAAGCTCCACGCAGGAAGAGCATGGTTAAAAAATGAAATTGGTAATTTCTTTATCAAGAAGTCAAACCATACAGTCAGTTATGTGAGTATGATCTGCCTCCCTTGAATTTGATTGGTGAAGGGACATGATCTCATGGCAAAATATTCAGGGCCCCTTGAGACTACCTACAAAATAATGACAGTCTGGAAGAATCCTTCATTCTTCTGCAACTGAGTTTATTATTATTTTATGAACAAATGCAATACTAATCAGGCAATCTATGTTATGTAACATGGTCATGTTCACACACAAAACCAAATCCACTTAGGAAAATTACTTGATTCTAATCACCATTGCTAGCTGCGATGGAGACGCCATCTCTCCTATTCATTTTGACAAGCCAAGCTTAATTGTTTTCAGTATTCTGTCACTGGGATTGTTGATTTTAAAAAGGCCTGTGGATTGAAAGTGGCATTAACACATTAGCTAAAGGTTAGTTGTTTTAATAGTCGCATATTCAAAACTGTGTTGCATGCCTTCCAGCCTCATTACCACAGGAGGCTGCAATACTGGTCAAAAAGGAAAGAATGAGCTAAATAACACAGCCAAAAAAATACGCCTAGGATTTTGATGGAAAACAATTTGTTATTTTATATTTAACTGAAATAACTGATTGCAATGGAACCTTCTTTTCCCACACACCAATCTGTTTATCTCATGTACTGGGAATTGGTTGCTCTGCAAATAAAAGCTAAAGTTCTGAAGTCAGTAAACATAAATTCCATAAGTAAAGTCATAAGGTGTTTGACAGAACACATGGGACAAATAATACCCTGCCTAATGTATGTTTACTCAGAAATTAATCCCACAGAGTTAAATGGATTGTTCCGTTCATGCTTCCACGATTGCAAACAAACAAAACTTGAGCTTCCCTTATGCTGGAAAGCCCTTAGTAGCAAACATTATGTAGACCAGGGGTGAGGAACCTCAAGTCCAGGGGATGATTGCAGCCTCCCAGGCCTCTCTATCTAGCCCAGTGTTTCCCAAACTTGGATCGCCAGCTGTTTGGGGACTACAATTCCCATCATCCCTGACCAAAAACAGCTGGAGACCCAAGTTTGGGAAACACGGATCTAGCTCTTGAGGTTCTCCAAAAGGCACTCACATACACAGATCCTACAACTTGCCTAACCTATTCCATGCTTGCTCCACATGCTTGTGTCTGGCTGGAATGTGTCTTTGAACAGTAGCATAGTGTCAAATTCAGAAGTACAGCATCCCTTTGTGAAAGCCATGCCCCCTTACACAGCCACACCCCTTCTAAGCTAATACAACCGTATAATATACAATATTATCAAAAGTATACAATAATTATTAATTTAAGGACACATTGCAGCAATCAACACAGATCTCCATGTCCTGTTATTTTGTGTACACAAACATCAGCAAATGATTTGGAGTGTTCCAATAGCTTTTGGAGTAATTCTAATTATTTATTATTTATATGCTGCCCATCTGACTGGATTGCCCTAGCCACTCTGGGCAGCTTCCGATAAATTAAAACATCAAACACAGTAAAACATCAAACACCAAAAACTTCCTCATATAGGGCTGCCTTCAGATGTCTTTCAAAAGACAGATAGTTGTTTATTTCCTTGACATCTGACGGGAGTGCGGGTGTGAGTACTGAGAAGGCCCTCTGCCTGGTTCCCTGTAACCTCACTTCTTGCACTGAGGGAACCATAGAAGGCCCTCTGATCTGGGCCTCAGTGTCTAGGCTGAACAATGCAAGTGGTGAGGATCCTTCAGGAGTGACTCCAAGGTGTGTTTTCCTTGGAAATCCATTATACATAAAAGAACCTGCACATCATTCTCTTGAAATGGAAGCACCTTGTGTTCGCAGTGCTCCTAGATGCTTAGCTTTGTAGCATGCAGGAAAATTGTCCTTTGATGTTCTTCCCACATATTTTCTCCAGAGTGACCCTAGGAGCCAATCCTCAGGGGCTGACTCACCTCCCTTCACTCTGATCAGCTCAGAGTGGGTCAGAAAGGGTGAGAAAACTTCCCAGTAACTAAAAAGCTTTCATGTTAATTAGAGAGTTCTAGGATGCTGGAGGCAGGGGCCCTGCTGCAGAAACAGTTGCAAGTCTTTGACCCCTGCAATCCCAGACCACTACATTTCTGCTTTTTCTTCCCTAGATGGAGAGAGGTATGTGGAGTGAGGGTGTAGAAACCTCTAACCTTTGCGTGGCTGCAATGTAGCATGCAGTATAAAGGTAAAAGCTGTGTGCATAGTTCCACCCAAATAACAACAACAACAACAACAACAACAACAACAACAACAACAATAATAGATTATTTATACTCATCTGCCTAAGTTTCCCCAGCCACTCTGGGCAGCTTCCAACAAAATATTAAAAATTAAATAAAACACCAGACATTAAAAACTTCCCTAAACAGGGCAGCCTTCAGATGCCTCCCGTCCTATGCATTACTGGACTATGGTACCTAAAGTATTGCCCATGAAGGAATGTGGCCCTAAGACTGCAAATGGTTCCCCACTTCTGAAGCAGAACCTCTCCTTAATATCATAAATAATATATCTAGGGACAGGGAAAGCTCTGCCACTGGGCAGAGATGAAGTGGTGTTGGAGGACAGAGCTGATGTGCTCTGATCACTTCCCTAACCTAGCTTGCCACCCTTAGGTGTGTGGGCGGGGGACACACTGTTAAGCCTGTGAAAGTGTTCGGGGCATTTTCACTCATTGCTTGTTATTTCCAGGAGAAGGATCAAGAATGACAAACCTCTCAAATGGTCTAATTCCATGTCCCAGTGATCTTCAAAGGGGACATCTCAAACTTTTCCCTTCTTAAAGCAGGAGTTATGAGCAAAGCAACAGTGTATAGGCATGTCATGGAAGGCATAGGTAATGCAGTCCCCAAATGCAAATGTGCATTTACTAAGCTGTTTTATATATATATATATATATATATATATAGCAATTATTAAAAGCTTTCCTTTCACACCAGTTTCCAGAAGGCATTATGAAAACAGACCAATGCTCTTCTTGTGTATTCCCCTTCAAAAGATAGAAGACAAGTTTGATCTGTTCTAAAAACATTCCACATTTAAATTGCAAATACAGATGCAAAAAAGAGAGATTTCTCTGGTTTTTTTGTTTTTGTAGGTTTACAGTTTATTTCAACATTGTTATTCCCCTTTCATCTTCTGCACCCACAATACAGATGATAAAAGAAACACCCTACTTTAAAGTCAAGAGCTAGCTTTGCTCAGTTCAGTTAAGGTTTAATTTTTGAACCCTTTTCATGATTAACAGAGAGCCTACCGGGAAAAAGCCTTTTGAAATTGCTTTCTTGAAGCTGTAAACTTGTTGCAGTTGGAGAAATCTATCACATGAGTCTTTTCCATATCCTTCCCTGTGACTGACAGCTCAAGACCACATGTGGTTCACAGAATGCTGAGTTGTATATATGAGAAAATAGCTATTAAAAAAAGAAAGAAAACAAACAACAACCCCCCCCCAAAAAAAAGAAGTCTGGAATGAAATGTCAACAATTTAACAACATTAACTGTCTAATGGTTTTCATGAATAAAACACACAAGTAAGATATAAATCCTTTAAGGTGGTGGGGGAGAAGCAACAGCAGGTGATATGTTTTATACATAAGAAGAGGGATTGACTGTTAACCACAATAGGAATATGCCCTCCAATGCAACACAGGCCAAATCTGGAACACCATTTTCTGGATCCAAAATCCTGTGTGAGGGCGCATGACCTGCATGAGATCATGAACCTGGAAAAAGCCCTCTTTTGGGCACAGCGCAGAAAACCATGTGTTTCGGGGGCAAAATCATAGACCCAGAAAAGTGGTTTTTTTCAGGTGAGATCTTGGCTTGAAATAGTGTGAGAGCAAGGCACCCAAAATGGCCAGTGTGCTCTCACCGGGGGGGGGGGGGTATGGGATATCCCAGTTTTTCTAGGGCAGTTGATGGGTATGTGGGAATAGTAGCTCTGTCAGAGGAATAGAGGTCTCCTAACAACTCTAAGCACCCTTAACTAACCACAGCTGCCAAATTTCTTTAGGAGAAGCCATGACTGTTTAAAGAGCCATGATAGATCTTTAAAGGTACTGTGCAGATGAGTCGTCTGTCTGTCTGTCTGTCTGTCTGTCTGTCTGTCTCATGTGTGTGTGTGTGAGAGAGAGAGAAAATGCAGAATAATATAAAATGATAATCTCTCTCTCTCTATCTCTATCTCGCTCCCTCTTATTACAACACTTGGATATTTAAATGTCTTTAAAAAAATTTCAGATATATAAATAATGGTACCACTTAAATGTCCTAGCAACTTTTTACAGTGCTTTTCATTAGCTCAATTTTTAAACCTCAATATACCAGGATCTGCACAAGCCAACAACTCTACTCTGAGGAACAAATAGTTTTGTTTTGTTTTTACATTATTGCTTGCTCAAACAACCGAGTTTCAGCCTTCTCTGCTGCATCCTTGCGCAGGGGCCATGCTAATCTTCTCTGTATCGTTCCAATTTTAGTATATGTGCTGCCGAAGCGAGCACATCATGGGTTTTCTCTCCCATTGGAAGATGGCGGCTGTAACAACTTCTCCTTCATGAACCCTCTGGATTACAAACCTTTTATAGCCTTTTATAGCCGTCTTTTTAGCTGTTTTTTTTAGCTGTTTTTATTAGACTTTTAAATCATTTTACCTCTGTTAGAAGTTTTAATCGTTTTACTTCTATGGTTGGCCAATATACGTATCAACAAGGATATTCAAACCTTCTGCTGATTAGTAACGCCGCCCTGAAGATTGGGTTACGCTGAGCAGTGGAGGAGGAGTAGCAGAGGAGTTGCGGCCATAAAAGATAAGTTCTCTTTTGTCTCCGTTTACCTCTACTTTGAACCTCCGTAGTCAGTGAGACAGCGACAAATGGGTCATGGCAAGCGACCAAGATCTGCTGAGAAAGGTTGTTCACCTCCAAGAGCAAAGCAGTCAAAGCTTGAATCTCCCCCACCATCTACTAACAATAACAGCAAAACGGAGCAAGTAACTGTTTCTGCGGTCGAAACATACAACCGCTTCTGGCCTCTGTATGATCAAGGAGAGTTGGAAAAGCTAGCTGATTCAGCGGGGGATGGAAGCCATAGGGAAGCCCTCCCCCCTGACACCTTAATTACCCCTCCGTCACTGAAACGGGAAGCATTAGGGCAAACAGCCCATGATTTAGTACCTGATCAAATACAACTGGTAATCAGGACTTTAAGCCTCATTTTCAAGGAATTGGAGGGGATTTCTTTGTCATTGAACAAACTTTCACGGGCCCTTCTGGCTCATCTACCTTCCTCAACTGAGCTATCTAATTTGCATCAACCTCCTGTGCAGCTTGTAAGTGCCTTAAAGAGACAACTTGACCAGAAATCTCTCCTTAAGGACCTAAGAGGCAGGCTGCCACTGCTCCAAAGGAATAAGCAATCTTTGATTTTTCAACCTAACAAAATATGTTTATCCTTTTTTTCCCGTGACGCCCCCAGTCTTAGGTGGAATAACCTGAGGATGGCTAAAGGGTACCTTCGTGATTTGTTAAATATTCCTTTTTTCCAGATAGATCTTATATCTGTAGCACCCCTAAACGCCACGCCCTGGCCAAGGAAATTTATGCTCTCCTTCCAGTCTGCAAGGATCCCACATCTTCTTGCAAGACAAAAAGATCGACTGGCACCCTGGGAGATTGTAACAACAAGAGTCTTTAAGGACATGAGTGTTAAACCTCTTTTTGCCAACATTTCAACTGGCAATGAGCGCTCATTCCCTTCTTCTGTTCCTATAATAACGGGAAAAACACCTAGCCGGGTATCCCCTGTTCCACCTGCGACCCCAAGTGCCCATCTAGTTACGTTGAGGAATGATCCAACTGCAAGCGGAGATTGGAATATCCCTGAAGAGAGAAATCTTATCTCCTCTTATGGAAAACTCCCTTCAGAAGAACAGCAGGCTATTCTCGATAGATTGGATCTACTCAAACAAAGACTTCTATCGCAAGGGGACCCCTCTATACCGATGAGAGAGGAGAGCAGGCGCTCCACGTCCCACATGGTGTCTCCATCAAATGCCCTGACAATTTCTCAACCTGTTACCTTGTTACCCCCTACTGATCTGAATCAGCAGTCACCTGTTGACCTACAACACCATTCTACCGTGGAGGAAGTCGATAAACTCAATACTCCCATCTCAGTCCTTATGCCCAATCAAAATATGGAAGTTGATGACTCCTTTGCCTCAATGCCTGAGCTAGAATCTACCCTGCCTGAAGATCACCAGGAAATGACTATACATGCACCATCCTCACGTTCATGTCCTTTAATACATCTGCGTGATAATTCCTCCCCATCTGCGCAGCAACTACAAGTGATGGCTGGAACACCTCTTAGCGCTACCCTGGTTAAGACTGATAATTCTGACGGATCTACTAGTGTAGCCCATCAAAGACTTGTTACTACTCACCTCAATGAACAGCATCCGACCTCACCAACTTTGCCTAATTCTTCCTTCCCGGCAAAGCCCTTCCTGCCCGTTAATGTTACCAAATCATCGATACAATTAACACGGAAGAAGACCTTATCCGCACAAACTAAAATTACCGATTTCCTTATGGGTCCTCGTTCTACCTCCAAGAACCCATTAAACAACTCAAAGTGACAATTACCGGGACAGCACAAGGACTCGACATTATCAATACTTAGCTGGAACATTGCTGGTTGGAGAACCAAAAAATCAGACCCCGAATTCAGGAAGTACATAAATTCATTTAAAATCATTCTATTCCAAGAAACATGGGATGAGGAAGAAATTACCATAGACGGCTTTGATCTTCTAACACTTCCGGCCTCCCCTTCTTTGAAAGGTGGTCGCCCCAAAGGGGGCCTTTTGATTGGGATTTCACTCCAACTTCGCGCCAAATTCACTCTGGTACGGGCTTCCCCGCCTTTTGCTCTATCTGGACTGATCACAGAAGGGAAGTCCTCATTACTAATTACTAATGTTTATCTCCCCCCCGAAGGCTCAGCGCCTGATCTTGATTGGAGATGGGAATCATTTGAAAATCACCTACTGTCATGTCATACTAAATGCCCTAACTCGTACTCCTTAATTGGGGGAGACTTTAATGCTCGTATTGCCACAAATTGGGACTTACTAACCAAGTCCAAATGGTGGACTCCCCCATGTTTGGACAATTTTGACTTGGAACATGCCAGAATTAGAACTTCAAAGGA
Source organism: Podarcis tiliguerta (assembly GCF_965153285.1). Taxonomy (NCBI): domain Eukaryota; kingdom Metazoa; phylum Chordata; class Lepidosauria; order Squamata; family Lacertidae; genus Podarcis; species Podarcis tiliguerta. The sequence continues at coordinate 43,328,499 of NC_139553.1, read as the reverse complement.
CAACAGAGTAAACAAAGCAGGAGTGACCCTTTACCAAATGGCCATTCGCCTGAATCTAGTATTTTTGAACGGCACCTTCCCCCCCGATATACCGGGGGAGTTCACTCACCTGGGACTAACATCTAACAGTGTTATCGATTACCTCTTGATCTCCGCAAATCTGGCCGTCAATGTACTTTCCTTCCAAGTTGAAAACCAACATTTCAGTGATCACCTCCCAATAGTGACCACCCTGTCATTGTTCCGGTGCCAGAATGACAATAAACACTCAGTCCTTCTGGAAACCTCATCATCGATCAAAATAAGAGGGATCAAATGGTCGGAGGCTGTGGCCCAAAAATATCAGGTTTTCTTCCATAGGGAAATCAACGCCTACTTACCTCAAATAACTACTGATTTACAAGATTCCAATTCGGTCTTGAAACTTTTTAACCTTCTTATAACAGACCTTACCACTTTTTTTACATCACCTCCTCAAAAGGTGAAAGTGGCGCATTGCAGTGCTGGGGCCCCCTGGTTTAACATCTCTTGCAAACAAGCAAGATCCCTTCTTCGTTCCATCTATAATGAATACAAAAACTCTAATGCTCAGGCTCTACCATCTTCCTATTTACAAGCCAAAAGAGCATACAAACAGACTTTAAAGCTGGCCAAACGCGAGTGGTATCAAAAACGTTGGCGAGCCTTGATTGCGGCCTCGAGATCCCGCAGACCACAGGAATTTTGGGCTCTGATAAACAAAAGAGGAAGGAAGTACCCACTGACGATTATCCCTGCGCCCACATGGGAACAATTCCTGAGTAAATATTTCTCCTTGGCAGAGGAATCCAACTCATCCACGGAACTACGAGCCGACCATCTACCTTTGTGGCCCTCCACTGACCCGGACCTGATAATGGACTTGATATTAGATCTGAAAACGGGCAAAGCCCCCGGGCCGGATTTAGTCCCTGCTGAGGTTATTGTTGCGCAACCAAGGTGGTGGGCTGAAATTCTGGCCAAAGTTTTTGATGCAATTAATTCTACGGGGCTTATCCCTAGGTCATGGAAGGAGGCCGTGATCGTGCCAGTCCATAAAAAGGGTCCCCCTGCTGACCCGGAGAACTATCGGAACATCAACCTTTTGTCTATCATCGGGAAAATTTATGCAAAATTTTTGCTGTCCAAGCTGTCCCATTGGGCAAACGACTCAAATTTGATTGGCCATGAGCAAGCGGGCTTTAGGAACAATTACTCGACCTCTGACCATATGGTAATCATGTATCATCTTGCCAGAAAATATTCTGCCCCGAGTCGGGGGCGCCTATGTGTCGCTTTTATAGACCTAAAGGCTGCCTTCGACAGTATCCCAAGAAATTGCCTATGGAAGAAATTAGAGAGATGGGGCATAGATAGAAGGCTGTTATGGCTGATAACCCAATTACACCATGGGTCGTCGGCTAGAGTGAGACTCACACCGGCGGGAAACCTATCCAACGAGGTCCCAATAAATAGAGGTGTGCGCCAAGGCTGCATTTTGGCCCCACTCCTCTTCAACCTGTTTATTAGCGATATGAAGCTCTCTCTGAACGAGTCTCAAGCCAACATTCATGCCCCCCGCCTAGCTGATTTTCGCTGCCCTTTGCTCCTATATGCCGACGATGCAGCGATCCTTTCCTACTCTAGAGTTGGTTTATGCAGAGCTCTAAAGATTTTTGCGGCTTATTGCAAACTTAACCATCTGACAATTAATCATGGGAAATCTAAAGTCCTGGTCTTTTCCAGGTCTCGGAAAACTTACAGCTGGAAGTTAGATGGAGTCCAATTAGAACAGGTTTTCAAATTTAAATACCTGGGAGTCTTTTTTCATTACAATCTAAGCTGGAAGCCACAGATACAGTATTTACTAAACAAAGGGAAAACAATACTTAATACTCTACTCCAATTTCTTGCGGCCGACGGAGCCTCTCACATCCCTTCTGCATTGAAGGTATACCACGCAAAAGTGGTTTCCACCCTCTGTTATGCTGCCCCGCTCTGGGCCCCAGGGTCCAATTTAACATCACTGGGGACATTGCAGAATCAGTTTCTCCGTCGCCTTCTGAAACTCCCCATGTGTGTGAGCAACGCAGCCATACGTCTGGAGTTAAGGATTGCATCATTGGAGACTGTCATCTGGAAGCGAGTCTTTGGCTATTGGCTGTCCAGCTGGTATAGGCTTCCCGACCATTACCTTTTTCAGTGCCTCTGGCGAGACGTCTTTGTCAATCCGTGGGTAGGAAAAATCCATACCAAACTTCTGAGCATCGGAATTTCCCCAGCGGACTCCTTAAAGATGAACTTACGCTCAGCCAAAAGCCTTATTGAGCAAAGATTAGCGGACATTGAAAATCAACACAACCTCGCCAGGGGTGGGGGTGTCTGCTCCCCCAGGTATCACGGAATAACCCCACCACTTGGCCTTCCATCATACATGTCATCTCTTTCATCAGTACCACACCGACGTGCATTTATTCGTGCAAGGTTCAATGTCTTTCCATCGAACCTGCTGAACCACAGATTTTCCAAGGGTTTGATGTCTCCGCTATGCGTGTGTGACGGGGAAACTGTTGAATCTCTATCACATATAATGTTCAACTGTCCCCTACATAGCATAGCCAGGGCTAAATTCCTGGGTCCTGCTTTACTGCGCTTGGTTGGCAGGCCTGCTGAGTCACACGCCGCACTGCTTTTGCAGGATACAGATCCTTCTGTAACTCTGCAGGTGGCGAGATTTCTGAATGCGGTTATCTCACACTCAAAAACCACCAAACAACAACAACAACATCAAAACTAATTGGACTGTTATGATGAGAGTGCATGTCGGAGTTCGACTTCAGTTTTCCTTTTCTGTGATCCGTCCCTTGGAGCTCTCCTGGCCCTAAGCTGTCACTTGGCTCTGCTCAATGACCCATCCTTGCATCGTGGTGTTCACCTTCTGTTGTCGGATATATCTGTTTTTATGTCCCTGTGTTTTTATGTTTGTACATATTTTATGGGCTAATAGCCGTAAATATTAAAAACTTAAACTTAAACTTCTCTGCTGCATGTTCTCATGCAACATGTGCTCAGCTGATATAAAAAATAAAAACGTTGCAAAAAGTGCTGACTTCAAAGGAAATGGTAATAGGAAAGGGACCACTAATTGCTGTGATGGAAAAGAGCATGGGGTGATGACGACGATAGGCCTCCCTTTTGCTGACCACATATCTTCCCTCACAAAGGGTCACCTACCTGGATAATAAGTAAGTCTTATGTAAGTAGAACTGGCATGAGACTGGCATTTCCATCTATCACAGATGAAACTCAAACTTTAGTCACTGGAGACCAATCATGTTTTGAAAAGGCCAATCCATCATTTCTTGTTACACTGGGAAAGTGTGGTCATTTCAGAGGTTTCTGCAGAAGTAAACCTGAAGCAGAGAGAAGGAATCATTCAAACCGGGGTGGGGAGATTCCTTTCCAACCCTGATTATGGTGGTGCCAGCCTTTGTGTTTACACTTATGTGGCAGGCAATTTTTCTTGGAGACCAGCATTGCGTGATCTTGACTGGAGTTGTGCATTTAGACCATATATCACTAGATTTTAGATAATATGACTGGCTGCTGGTCCCCTTCTGGGAAGAATTGAAAGTGCTCGTTTTAATATTTCGTTGCACACTCATTGTGATTTTCTCCAATTGATTGCTCTACCCTTCTCAACTTGATAAAAGCAGGGGTGGGAGTGATGTGTGCCCACTTTGGGGAGCGCTTAAATAATATTTTGTGGTTTTTTTAAGGACACTCATTACATTCCTATTTGGGAATCTCTCCATGCCATGCCCACTTGCCAGGCTACATCATTCACTGGTCGCGCTTTGTTTCCTCAAGTGGTTTTGCCTAACTGAAATATGTCATTGAACTGTGATAATGCCCTTTGATTACCTGGTTGGAGAGAGATGCATGAAAAAAACTTCTGGATTTTGCATAGGTGAAATGCAGCCAGCCATGTGAAGGTCAGAGTCATATCTACTGCTCCTCACACTTTGACCTCTGCTCCCACTCCTAGCAGCTTCCTGCTCCTGGAAGCCTACTCATTATGGGATGTGGCTCTTGGGCTGGGGAGGAAAAGGTGTTGGGAGCGACCTCTGCATCTGCTCAATCCAATTGATTACCCAAGTGCGAGGCCACTAAGAGAACAGGATGCTGGATGAGATGTGCCATCAGCCTGATCTAGCAGGCTCTTCTTATGATCTTAGGTGTCTGGCTAGCCAGGTAGTCAGAGCCAAGGAATGCACACAGATGGAGATTAAAGTGGCAGCTGGCTGCACTTTTTAGGAGAATCCCAAGCCAAGTGAGAGAAAGCAGGAAGAATGGATAGCTTGTGGAGAGAGGTGAGAGGAAGGTGAAGACTGAAGAGTAAAAATAGAAAAAGAGAATGGGGAAAGGGGAAGGGGAAACAAAATAGGAACAAAGAGGGAGAAGAGGAGAAAATAAGGAAAAAAAGAGTGAGCAGTGTGAGACAGAGAATGGCAGAGGTGGAAGCTGGTGGGAAGAAGGGGAGGAACAGGCATGGCAGGACTTGGTAAGGAACGTCTAGAGGGGCAGGGAACCTCCAGTGGCAAGCTTAGGGGATGTGAGAAGGGATTCCCTAAGGTAGAAACTTGTGGGAGAGTAACAAGAAGTGCTTACTTGAGGTAACAAAATGTAGGTAAACAGGATAAATGGTGATAAGAATACCTAGGTTTGTGAAAGTAAATGGCTCATCTGAAAGTGAGAGACACTCTACGGTTCTGATTATCCCTGGGACTCATGGAGGGGGCACAAGGTTTTTCACACCTTCGTTTGTGCACATAAGCCTTCACATGGAATGTCAGGTTTACATGTTAGCATGGTGCATATGATGGAGAACATTCTATCACATGAGATGGCAGAAAGTGTATTATCTGGGCCTTGGGAGCCAGGTACTATTGTCTGGATTACTACAGTGAAATAGCCATATAGGAGCTCAAAGTCTGGTTCAGCAGCAAGAGATTTATAGGACCTCAGATACATTCAATGTGGAATCCCCACTGCTTTTGATCCCTCACTGCTGCTGCTGCTGCTGCTGAGGAATGCCTTTTTGAATAGTGGGAAATGAGGCGTGCATGTTAATTTCCAAGGAATTTGAGAGTTCTTTGTTCCAGCTTAGCAGTAAGAGCAAGTAATCCATGGGTGATGCAAATGGGGGGGGGGGATAAAATGAGGTGAGGGAGATGAAAAACTGCAGCAAGAAATACACAGAGAGAAGCCATTATTCAATGATGATATGGAATTTTGAGCACACCAAGGAAGAAACTACATCAATGATGATGAGCAGGGCTGTCCCACCCATGCGGAGAGGTGAAGTAGTGGCCTCAGAGCAGCAGGTTCCAGGCAGCTGGAAGGGATGGCAGATCCAGACTCAAAATTGCACACCTCCTGTGCTTCTAAGCCTCCTCCCCCTCCTCTGCTTGCCTGCCATGTGTGCATGAGTTCAAAGATGCTTTGGCTTTTCCTGACCTCTTTGTTGCTTCCCTGAGGACAGCCTCAGGGAAAGGTTTGTTGTGGGGAGACTGCTGTACTTTTGAGGACTCCCCACATGATTTTGAGTTCTTAATCATATAGGGATCCTCCACAAATATAGCAAGCTGATTGCTGCAGATGTCCACCCTTCAACACATGAGTAATGGTGGGGCTAGATGTATAGACAAGGGACAAGGGGCCCAGCCAGAAAGTTCTGATCATGTTGGGTAATTGAAAGCCCAACTAGGGCATCCTTCTCCCTAATATGCCAATATTCCAGTAAAATGGGAGGAGGGACTTGACTTGCAGCCCTCCAGACTGCAGCATCCACCACCCTGACTAGTAGTGATGATGGTTAGGGTTTATGAGAAATGGAGTGGACATAGAGTGTTACACTATGGAATGTGCAGCTACAAGAGGCAATGATGGCCAGCAGCTTGGATGACTTTAAAAGAGGAATGGACAATTCATGGAGGATAAGGTTATCAATAGCTCCTAGCAATGGTGGCTATCCTCTGCCTCCAAGGTCAGGTAGGTAGTAATGATTTGGGATACCAGTTGCTGAAAACCACAGAGGGGGAGAGTGCTTGAGTCCTGATAGTTGGTTTCCCACAAGCATCTGGTTGGCCACTATGAAAATGGGAGGCTAGATGAGCCATTGGCTTGATCCATCAAGCTCTTGTTAGGTTCCCTAAACCCCACAGTTAAAGAAGAGACAATCCCTCCCTGCAAGACAGTGGTAAAAATGTAAACTCCATTTTCACAGTGGGATAATATTTTCAGGAAATTGGAGCTGAAAAACAAGTCCAACCTTAGTCTGAAGTATGTGCTGCCTGATTTGAAACCCTAACAACATTCTTGCCTATGTTCAGTCCAATTCTGCTGTGGTTGAAACAAAGCAGCACTGACAGCCAATTCCTTCACATCAAGAGGAGACTCCAGATGTTATTGGACTCCAGATGTTGTTGGGCTCAATTCTCATTAGTCCCAGCCAGCACTGACAATGGCTAGGGATGACAGGTGTGGGAGTCCAACAACCTCTGGAAAGCACTACTTTGGTTACTGCTGCCATCATTTTCTTTGTACTTATTCTGAACCTAGCAATGAACATGAATTCTGCACCTTGACGTAGCTGTGTGGGTCAGCTCTCCTCTCCCAGTTTAACTGGGGCTTCTTGAACATTTTGTTTTGCTTTTGTTCCGCAGTACTGTACATGCCACTTTGAGTATGTTAACTCGAGCCAAGTGGGAATGTCAGGGGGCTGGAACAGTCAGTTGGTGCCTTCCCTGCAGAAATCAAATGTGTCATCTCAACGGCACTTTCTGTTTCAGAGAGCCTGAAGAGAAATCGTCTTGATTTCACTTTCATACTGCAGTCTTCATATGAACTCAGCTGCTGGGCCATTTGCAGTTTTAGAGCTATTTCCTTTGCTTTGGGTCAACATAATATTTGTGGGGAAAATTAAGAGAGAGAACTAATGCACGACAATGTGGAATGTATATATAAATAGGAAAATGCCAGAAATTATGAAGGGGGTGGACAGAGTTCAGGTATATTGCCAGGGATTTGGGGGGGGGTTGCAATGCATCTTTTTTGCCCTCTCTGCACTGAGGTGCATTTCCCATCCCCATGAGACTACAGTTACCAACTGCGCTTACCCTTTCAAGCCATGATCTTTAGGCTCTTTCGAAGTTCTGCTCTCACCATAGGAAAAGGAATTCCAATTAAGCTTTAAAGTTGAGACCTCCTTGAGGGTCAGGCAGCTGAGCGAAGGAAGCGGTGAGTTGAAATCTCAGTTTCGGCTTGGTTTCCCAGGAGACAACTTTCTGCAAGGCTAGCTTAGCAGAGGAGTCAGTAACGCGTGCACACACACACACACACACACACACACCTGGTTTTGCTTTGAAGCAAAGGATGAAGGAAATAAAATAGAACTTAGAGTTTAAACATATTTGAAGGTCAGAAATAATACATATGGTGAGGGAAGCAAATGCCTCTGAAGTTTCACAAGGTCCCTGGAAGAATGGTGTCAACAACTTCTATGATATGGCTTTAATGTGCACTGAGGAATACTGTATATTTCTCTCCAGTGTTTACTGCTGTTTTGAGTGGGTGGCATTAGGAGCAAGAGAAAATGCAGCAAACCTTGGGTTTGAATCAATTTCTCATCACAATTACATTAAGAAGGTTAAGTTCCTGCACAAGCAATGGGAAGTGAAGGCAGTGCATTGTAGTATAGCTACAGCTATAGGATCCTGACTGCACTCTTGACTGCCTCTCTAGCATGACTGCCTCTCTGGCTCAGTAGACTACAGGCAAAACTACTCCAAGGGAACTGCATATGTGCTGCAGTGTCCATGTATACATTGATGTTTGTGAGTTAGCTCCTGTGTCAATGAAGATGATAACAAACATGATAATGATAATAAATTCATATTCCACATTGTGAAAACAGGCTTCCCAGTAGTTTGCAAGTATACGGAACAATTACAAAAATGTTAATATATATATTTGTAATTAAAATACACCATAAAGCATTAAAATGTAAGCACCTATAATAAAATATGAAATGAAACAATCTCATTAAAAAAAATAAAAAATAAAACAGGAGACCCAGATGGAGAGGGAATGCCAGTGTAAACAGGAGTCTCTTCAAAAGCTAGGGGGATGCCAATATAGATAGTGTTTCGCATATGAGGTAGCCCACCTTTGGTTGCAGAGTTGTGAAATGGGAAAGCACCATCTCTATCACTGCACTTAGATTACAAGGCTCCATGTTTGGAGAAAAACTCTGGTACCACCACAAATATGGTCAGGCAAATGTCAGGGCTAACAGTGGTGGTGGTGGTGGTGAATGAAGGTTACTAACCACAGCTTGAGTCTTCCATTTTAGGGGCATTTGCATCTGCATTTGTGGCTGATTCCTTTATTTTCCCAAAATGCAATGTGCCAGATGCACATTATGGATAGCACACACATAGAGTGACTCAAAAACATATGGCAAGAATATGTCTTCTTAAATAAAAAGTAAGCAAAGTCATATCATACAAAGTGATCACAGGAAAATGATTCTAGGTAACAGGTACTGTAGAATAACAATATCATAATACTCTGATGCCAAAATTCATCACTAGGTTTGGTCTGTAATTATGGCCAGGCAACATCTCACATGTGATGGGGTTGAACTAAGGCTGTAATAATAATAATAATAATAATAATAATAATAATAATAATAATAATAATAATAATTTATTTGTACCCCACCCATCTGGATGGGTTTCCCCAGCTACTCTGGGCGGCTTCCAACAAAGATGAAAAATACACTAAAATGTCACATATTAAAAACTTCCCTGAACAGAGCTGCCTTCAGATGTCTTCTGAATGTCCGGTAGTTGTTTATTGCTTTGACATCTGATGGGAGGGCGTTCCACAGGGCGGGCGCCACTACCGAGAAGGCCCTCTGCCTGGTTCCCTGTAACTTGGCCTCTCGCAGTGAGGGAACCGCCAGAAGGCCCTCGGAGCTGGACCTCAGTGTCCGGGCAGAACGATGGGGGTGGAGACGCTCCTTCAGATATACTGGACTTTGAATTGTGCTCGGAAACGTACTGGGAGCCAATGTAGGTCTTTCAGGACCGGTGTTATATGGTCTCGGCGGCCGCTCCCAGTCACCAGTCTAGCTGCCGCATTCTGGATTAGTTGCAGTTTCCGGGTCACCTTCAAAGGTAGCCCCACGTAGAGCACATTGCAGTAGTCCAAGCGGGAGATAACCAGAGCATGCACCACTCTGGCGAGACAGTCTGCAGGCAGATAGGGTCTCAGCCCTCAGGATCCTCCCAATGCTATATCCCTCATGTTGGTGCAGGAAGAAATAGATAAAGAAGGAGAATTCCCCAGATGCCAAGATCCAGGTTTGGGATAATTACTCTTAGGTGAGAAAACCCCAACATAGATTTAAAGTCACATGATAAGCAAAGGAAAGTGTGGGAATACAGACTCTTAGACTATCATATACTCTTTAAAGTGAGTTCCAAAGTTTTCCTCTTCCCCTTAACATACAAAAAGACATGCTTGTTAAGTTAAAAATGGTTTACTTACAAACTCTCCAAAGGTCTGATTCATATGCTTTTCCATACAACATTTAGGAAAAAGTTGCACATGCAGTCAAACTTAGTTAAAAAGTGATGAAAGTTCCTACATCATCGGTTTGGAACTCAAGAGTGGTCTCCCATGTTTTAGTCCAACACTTTAACAAAATATTACATCTCTTATTATGTGCATCATTTTATTTGTATCTGAGAGGTAACCTTTGTTGTTCCTTTTATACTGTCAACCTTTTTTTGCTTCATACTAGTCAGATGACTATATGCAAATACATTTGACTTGATTTAGAGATGGTGTCTTCCACAATACCCCTGTCTCCCCAACCCCCCAGATGCAAAAGACAGAGAATAGAGGTCCAGCAACTGGTATTGAGAAGCATTACTGCCTCCAACCATGAAGGCAGAGCATAGCTATTGTGATTAGTAGCCACTGGTAGCTGTCTTCTCCATGAATTTGTCTAATCCCATGTTAAAGCCATCTATGCATAATGCTTCAGTTATTTGGATATGGTGTGGATCTGAATCTGTTACAGATGTGCATGTAAAGCATGTGCTCTAAGAATGAACAGTGTCCTACCTCTTAAGATGACTTATACTAAAAGATATTGAATGAAGAGTCCCAACTTTTCTTGAACATTGCTGCAGTTTCTCTGCATGAATGGCAATCCAGCAAGTAGAGCGCGGGGGGGGGGGGGAGAGAGAATCATCAAAGATCTGTCTCCTCCCTTTCCTCTCCTTTTCAGAGAACATTATCTAAGAGATTTAAAGTGATCAATAATTCAGAGAAAAAAACAACAGAAGAAGAGCTAAATTGCTTTCCGTATCCTCTCAATGCCAAGGCGTGTGTGCGGCAGCAGGTGACAATGGTGAAAATTCAGAGAAACAAGACCAACTCGAGCAGACGGAAGTCTCCTTTCATGCTTCCGAAGGAGAGCAGCACAGTGTTCTGACTCAGTGTGTCCTCATGTTACCTCATTATGCCTGGAAATTCCATCTGTCTCAGGAGAGTTTGTTTCATCCTTCCACCCCCTTGGCATTCCCCCTCCATTGCAACCTCCTCAAGTGCGCAATGCTGTTGCTTCTGGCGCTTGGCCTCTGTCGCCTTCTTTTTCAACTTCCCCATCAAACAGCTGTTGTTGGAGAGGGGGAAACAGCCTTGTGGTTCAAGGCATCACATGCAATTAGACTTCAGCTGTGGAAGATGTGATGCTGGACTATTATCAAGATACCTGAGAGACAGGATGCAAATCAAAGAAAGGTATAGCTAGAGAGGCCCTGAGAAAAGACAACTTATCCAAGGTAAATCAATCATGCGACATGGCACAGATTTTCTGATTCCCACCCCACCTCAATTATTGGACAGGATGCCCAGGATAAGGTATGTCACTGAAAGCATAAGGGATAAGGCTGCATGAAGGATCTCCTGAAGGACGCCAGAGAGGACCTTCTCTCTAGCCAATTCTTTCCCAAACTGGGGCCCTCCAGATGCTGTTGGACTACAGCTACTAGTGTTCTGGCTAATTTGGAAGTTCATGTTCTCTTCATGATAATCACAGCTATGCTCTTCACAGTCACACACCCTTCTAAGATTATACAATAATCTTATAACGATACAGCAGTAATAATTAGGGCTGCGTTGCAATGATCAGTGCAGATCTCCATGTGCTGCCTTTCGTCCAGATCTACTATTTTCTGTGCTGCATTTTCCTTGAACTTCCATTGATTTCCTTTTTTTAATTTTCATTTAATCTGTTTTTATTGTATTCTATGCAGAAAAGTTTCAATAAAATAAAATTGAAAAAACACTGCTCCTAAGATATCAGACGTCCCCTCTGATCTCTGAGATATATTTTCTGGCATTTGTTTGTAGCCACTTGTATTTAATTACTGCATGTTGGACTGGCACTAAAGACAGAGGAGACAGTCGTTTAGTTTGGCAACCTAGTTATATACAGTGTGTAGGAGAGAGAGCGTGTGTGTGTTTGTATCACATGTATTTTCTTTTTCCAGTGGCTTTCTCTTTTTTAGCTGTTGGTAGTAATGCAGAAGTTCTTTGCCCAAGGTCCATAAAAAGCTTGAACTAAATGACCTTTTCTGACATTCAACAAACAAACCCATGACAGAGGCCAATCACATGTCAGGCAACATTACAAAAAGGGGTTTAAAATAAAACTGTTGATATCATAATGTAGTTCTAAAGCTCTATGACAAGACCACACTTGCCATAGCATGCGTGGTTCTGGTTTTCTCACTGCAAAAAGGATATTGTACCGCTGAGTTGCGCTGAGTCCCATGAACATTCTGCCACAGTGCCCATGATGACTATGTTTTACCTTCCCTGATGGAGGCAGTGTGCTTCTGAATACCAGTTGCTGGGAATCACAATTGGGGAGAGTTGCTGCTGGTGGTCCTACTTTCAGACTTCAGTAGCTGACCACTGTGAGAACAGGATGCTGGTCTAGATGGCAGCAGGCTCTTCTTAGGTTTTTATAACACTGTTGTTGTTGTTTTGGATACAAGTGCAAAAAGATAAGGCGATGCCACCATGGCTTTGTTCTGCTTCTGCTGTGGGAGGCAGTACTCTTCTGAATACCTGTGGTTGGCAATTCCAAGTGACAAGCTTTCCTGTTGAGTTCATGTCCTGCTTGTGGACTTCCCATTGAGTCATTTGGCTGGCTACTGTCAGAATAGGATGCTGGACTAGAGATGTTGTTTAGCAGAGATGTTGTTTAGTCATGTCCAACTCCTCGTGACCCCATGGACCAGAGCACGCCAGGCACTCCACTCCTGTCTTCCGCTGCCTCCCACAGTGGTCAAACTCATGCTGGTAGCTTCGAGAACACTATCCAACCATCTCGTCCTCTGCCGTCCACTTCTTCTTGTGCCCTCCATCTTTCCCAACACCAGGGTCTTCTCCAGGGGGTCTTCTCTTCTCATGAGGTGGCCTCAGCTTCACAATCTGTCCTTCCAGTGAGCACTCAGGGCTGATTTCCTTAAGAATGGAGGACTAAAGGTGTGCCTATGATCAAAACATGATAGTTTTATCTGAACCAATTCTCTCTCTCTCTCTCTGTGTGTGTGTGTGTGTGTATGTGTATATGTGTGTGTTCCACACATTGTTCTACTTTAATTAGTCTAGATACAGCACTTTAGGTATTGGGGATTTTTAATTAAAATTGTGTGAGTCTGTGGAAAAACCATAAATTGTACCTTTTGGGTTGTTTTTCACTTTTCAAGAAACTCTGCCTTTGTTCACCAAGCTCATGGGCCTAATTAGAGATTAAAGTTTATTGTTGCTGTGTGGAAATTGTCTCATATGTCTCTGTACAGGAGCAGAGACAGTATTTTAAAGAGATAGTAACAAAACAAAAAATATCCAACTGCTACTCTCCAACTTCCTATAAGCCTATGCTTTTCCTATTCTCCTATACCTTTATTTGACTCAGATCCTTCCTTTGTTCTGTCAGTTTGATATTTCTGCTCTCATGTCACTTGATCTATTGACTCATTTGAAGAAAACGACACATTTTTTTTCTCCTTATCTCCATAGCTGCTGCTTTTGCAGAATTTTCAAGTATATAAGTAAAGATAGATTGGCAACAACATTTATTTACCGTACTGTCCTGAATATAATCCGCACCCGCAAATAAGCCACATCTTTAAAATTCAAGGGGGGGGGGAGGAAAAAAAGACAATACCCGACTATGGGTACCATTCCCCTGCACTCCTAGGCTGTTTCCTGGGGGGGGGGGAGCCAGAGTGTTTTGCCGTCAGCCTTCCCCCTCCCCTTCTTTCCGGCAGCTTGGGGGAGGTTTGGGAGTGGCAGCGGACTGGACACCATTGCCCTGCATTCCTGGGGACGGGGAGCTGCGCCACTTTGCCGGCGGTGTAATGTCGCTAATATAAGCCGCACTTTTACTTTTCACAGTCGAAATTTGGGGGGAAAGGTGCGGCTTATATTCAGGCCAATATGGTATCCCACTTGGAAAGCCAGTTGGAACAAGGTGGAATATTCCATTTGCCAATGTGAGCTTAGTGGGACTTACTTTTGAGTAGACATGCTTAGCAGGAGAGGCAGGCTTCAGATTTATGAGATATATTCCCTGCCTTGCAGGTCCTTTCCCAACTTTACTTTTGAATTAGTCCTCAGGTTCTAACTCACTAAGATTGCAAGAGAGAACTACTCTATATTCTGTTTGAGGCTTTCTTTTAAAAAAAGTATTCTCATTATGATGTTGCTCATGTGCACTTTCCCCAGAATTCACTTTTGTTTTCCATTTGTGCAGAGTTTCTTCCTCCTCCACCACCTGCTGACCTACAGCTGAAGGGAAGCAGGAGATACATTTCATTGTAAAAAATTAAGGATCAGCATGCTTTCTGCTTTACACCTATGTAGAAATGCACAGAAGCCATTAACCCCAAAGACCTTGTATAGTGTAATGGCTTGAAGATTGAGCTATGAGTCAGGAAAAACTTGCTGTGAATTTAACCTCCACTGCCATGAACTCAGTAAATGGCTTCAAGCAGGCCACACTTCTGGCAAGCCTTATGCCTCCAGTTTGCTATATGGGGATAGTAATTGTGATCAATGTGGGAGATAAGCACATTCCATTCTTTAAAAAAAATGTGTATTTTATGCAAAATGGCATACAGATATGTATATTGGGAGAAATTTTCAGTAAAACGCTGAGTAAAATTTGCATAGAGAGAGAGAGATTTGTTCTTTTAAGTAAAATGATGCAGAAATATAGTGAAAGGAGCTTAAGATTAAAAATGTGAGAAATGGAGAGAAACCAAGAAGGAGTGATTTGTCCGTCTGTAGCGGGCACCATCTTGTCATTTAACTCAGGCAGCAAAATGTCTTGGGTCAGTTCTGAGGTTTGGGGATGAGAAAGCTGGAGGGCTAAGAAAAAAAGGAAGCCATTCTAGGAAAGGGATGCTCAGAACTGGCAAAGAGCAGAAGAGAGAAAGCAACACTGAGGGATCTGAAATGCGAAAGAAAATAATGTGAGAGGATAAAAAGTAAGTGCAGCCTGTAGCTGCAGAAGTGAGTGACATTGAAATTCTCAAACGAATCTACTACGCTAATCTTTAATTTTTAACAACACTATATGGATGGCACAGAAAATTTGGTTCAGTTTGCATTTAAAGGCAATTTTACTTTAGCCACACTTTCCAAGACAATAAGCAAAGCACAGCAAAGGTATCCTTCAAAAGCCACACTTCCCTGAATTTTGCAGTGCAGTTCTCCAGCCATGCAATGTTTGCAAAAATGTATTTAGTCAGGTTAATGTGCATAAAAATGCATATATTGGTGAAAATAGCACAAGGAAATGCATTGCATTAGGGGAGTCTGCATACTGGGCAAAACTGAACAAAAATGTAGTATAAATTTTCATGAAGACTAAAAATAAATGACAAAATGCTGTGGAAATATAGAAAACTGAATTCAAGATGGGGTGGGGGGAGAAAACGAGCGAAACAAAAATCAGTATATTAACCCATTTGTTCCCAAACTTGTCCAGGCCACCACCACCCTGAATCCAAAACCCATTGCCAGTGCCCACTACCCTATAAACAGCATTATGCAGTATAGCAGTTTACACAAGCCACAAAGGAATGCAACACAAGAAAATTCAAAATAGTAACAATCGCACAATCATTCAAAATTCATTTTAAATTATTTGGTTTAATTAATTTGACAAAATTGAATTAACGTGATGCCAGCTTTCCAATGACTGATAGTCACTTCCAGCATACCCGTTGCCCCTTTCCTCTCAGCGCTTCCTCCTAGGTAATCTCACCACCCCAAGGGAGTGGTACCACCTACTTTGGAAAGCACTGGATCATCCCATCCCCAGTTAACACATAACAAATGCACCTTCTGGAATGTGAAACAAAACCTTCAGATCTGGTAAGGATTTCTATTCTTGCCACAAGTCTACAAATCACACATCTTCATTTCATTATATTATTACATAAGCATAATTCATTTTTATTGATCTGGGCATGCTGGTGACCTAGTTTTATGGCTCTTTATGCTTAATGCACCCAGCAGCAGTTTTCATACATGTTGCTTCTCCATTTTGTTTGTTTGTTTGTTAGAGATTTCTTCCTATCCCCCCCCCTCGCAAATGAAGTAAAAATAAAATCTAGTTGTCACAGCAACAGCAAACATACACCTTCCACATTGTTCATACTGAAGAGTGATTTTAAAAGCCAGGTCCTCTCCCCATCTTCAGTGTGTTACTTATGACCAGCAAATAGGTGTGGTTTGATGGGTTAGGATCTGGGAAGAAGAAGAAGAGTTTGGATTTGATATCCCACCTTTCACTACCCTTCAGGAGTCTCAAAGCGGCTAACAATCTCCTTTCCCTTCCTCCCCCACAACAAACACTCTGTGAGGAGAGTGGGGCTGAGAGACTTCAAAGAAGTGTGACTGGCCCAAGGTCACCCAGCAGCTGCATGTGGAGGAGTGGAGACGTGAACCCGGTTCCCCAGATTACGTGACGCTCTTAACCACTACACCACACTGCCTCTTGACGAAAGTTCAAATCTCCACTTGGTCACAAAGTTCACAGGGCCAACCACCATCTGTCAGCCTAATCTACCTCCCAGGACAAAATGGAGGGGAAATTGTGCATGCCACCTTGCTCCTTGGAGCAAAGGTAGAATATAAATGTATTAATTACTTAATTAATTAATATCAATTTGATTTAATTTAAATACGCTTTCAGTGGTCAAGATTGCAATGACCAGGTGCAGTTCATATCTCCTTATATCTACATGATGCTGCAGTTCCTGCACAATACTATCAACTAATACACTTACTCAGGTACTTTTCTTCATTAAATAAATGCTGGTTGGTTTCTTTAATGAGCTAGATTAGTGTGTTTTCAGTGGCCTGGGTTTGTGGTGAAGATAAATGTATATAGTTAAGGCGTTCAATGTGTTATATATTAAGATAAGGAAACCAGGGTTATTTGTCAGTGCGAAGTAAACAGGTATTTTAGAACATTATACCCACTCTTACACATACCATTTACAATGAAATGTATCCAACCAAGATTTACTCATGAGTAGACCCAATGAAATTCACCATGCCCATTCCTTTTGATAGGTCTCCTCTGAGTATGGCCAATATACAACCCTAGAGCTATATATTTTGTGTTTCCTCCTAAGATTATAGCCGATCTTGCCACATAGTTAGAACCTTGAAAGACTAACGAAATCATTTAACTTAAAAAGATGCTGTTGAAAATGGGATAAGTCCGTTTAATTAAAAAAGATGGGATAAGCGATTGACTCTTTACTTCAGAATCCTAGTTTAAGCTGGTATCTGCAAGCACCTTACAGATAACACATTCGGTTTAGAGCAGTCTGAAACAGATGTCAGCAACCTGGTGCCTATCACACGGGAAATGTGGTGCATAACAACCGGAGGGCACCAGGTTGGAAAAAGCGGACCTACAATCTCCATCTGTAGACTAAGTATAAATGCAGACCTGAAGATTTCAAGGTACAGCATCTTATTTATTTTACTTCACCACCACCCCACCGGTATATCTACTTTATGGAGCATCTTGACTGAGAAAAACTTGTGCCGTATCTTGCAGCATTTTGGTTAGTCCTAATAAAGCTATTGTCAAATTGTAAATTTCAGAAGTATTTTTTTTATGGACCAGCACGGCTGCTTTTACTTTTCCAAATAGATTGCTGCACATCTTTCATGGGCAACCACTTCACCAGATGCATGAAATTGTCACCTACGTGGGTAGGAATATAGAGCCTATGTACACAAAGAAGAAGGAATAATCTTTACAGTGTAAGGCAAAAAGGTCAACTATGTGACAATGCCAGGAGGACCACAGATGAATAGTGAATCCAACCAAATGAATAAAAGTCTAGCACTTGTCAGTAATAATCTACAGATGACTCATATCATTCCGTATCAGCGCTAAGTCCATATTGTCTTATGACAGATTTAACTGGAAAGCCAAATAGTGAAATGAAACCATTAATTGGATAAGTTACAGAAAGGACAAATCCCATTTCTGGAGAAACTGCAACCAGACCTCTTCTCAGGACATATGATGTACATTTAATCACAGAGCGCAACACAGTCTAAAAATACAAACTGATTTATGGCTTGTAATCACAAGCATGCTGACACACACACACACATTTGGGTGTTGAGGAACACATGGCTATTAGCACAGGAGCCTGGATAGTAGCCCTGCACTTGCTTAACATTCCTGCTTCATCTCATCCCATGTCCAATCCTCCCCAAAGTTCTCAACCAGGGGCATGTTTGCAGTGGTGCACCCTGCTGAACAAGTGCAAGCTGCACTGTGCACTAAAGATTTCAGTTCATTTGGGGCAATGGACATGCATTCAGCAGACTGCTGCATTGCAGACATACCCTGAGTGTTTGAATAGCCTTTGGGAATGGCCAAGTTGCGTGCAAGGTGTGACCTCCCTCTCCCTTCAAACACATGTTTTGGTTACTTGTTCCCAAATGCCCAAGTAAGGTTGCAGCCTCACAAAACTCACACATTATAATATTTTTTTGTTTTATTTTAGTGAGGCACTCAAGCATGGAGAATAATTATGAACTGAATTGGGGATAATGGTACATTAACAAGGGATATGCAGCTCCCCCCCCCCTTCAAACAAATGGCAGGATGTGTGAGAGAGAGCATTTCCTTCAAATGCTCACAAAATATTGAGCACTCTTACAAGTGGCTGAAAGGATATGCTTGCAAAAACTGGATGTTTGCTCCATCAGCCTTTTTCCTCTTTCTTTTTGAGCTGCCAAGTTGTGAACTCTGACTTTCCAAATCAATGGAGAGTCCACATGCCCATTGATTTAAATGGTCACAGCTAAAGATGCAGCAGTTCTGAAAAAATACCCTAGCTGAGGATCAAGAGGGTTTTCACTTGATAACTTGATTTTCCTCCATTTCTGGAGCTGCAAGTTTTGAATCCAAAGAGCATGGGAACTGAGAGCTCCATTCAACTTTACAGAAAGGGAAGTGGGGTTGATCAGGGTTGTGGTGAATGTCAACATTTGCAGAGTACAGGGCTGATACTGAGTGCTTGCATTGCCATATGCTAAGCTTACTGCGCAGCTTCCCCACCACTACTCTAAGGGAATACCTTCACACTATGACAAGGGATGCATTCAGAAGTTGGGGATACTTTGTAAATTTTCCTGATTTTAATAGTAGCATGTGCATGACCACCAGAATGAAGAATGACTCATGACAATGTGTTATGGAATTAAAATATTGGCCTTAACTTTATTAAACTTTCAAATGCAGGAAGACCTTGGCTTAGGCCTTGGGCGTATATCCCTCCCAGTCCCCTAGCTGGGGGGAACTGGGTCTCTTCAGGGTGAATGGGATATGGGAGTGCTCTGTGAGAAGTAAGTGTAGCAGGCAGCCCAGCCCATATCCCTGCACACAGGGGAGTTCATATCTTTCAGTGTATGGCCAGAGACACCCATATTACAACCCCTTTAAGAGGGGACCCTGGAATTGCCGCCACGGGGGGGGGGTGAGTCACCACTTCAGCTCTCCCCCCATTTCAGGGAAGAAAAGACTAAAGGATTCCGCCCAAGGCCTTAAACCGCCAAAGTTGTGACAAATTGCTATGGGGAAGACAAAACCTGCCAATGCAGGAAAATTTCTTCCTGGCTCTTCAGCGAACCTCCAAAGAATAGCACTGAGAGGCAGGCCAGCCCAAACAGCCAGTAGGTCCCCAGGAGCCCGAGGGGCCACAATCGATCCCGCAAAAGGCTCCCACAGTGGAAGGTATGAGCGCTCATTCTGTCCCATTTTCTAATGCTTGTTTCACAGTGCAGTACCTATTGCATTATAGAACTGTGGCTTTTTGACCAGCTAAATTTCATTTGTTGCAGTGGGTGTGATGTGACACAACAATGACCTGTCACTGTACAATGACACTACTCCCCAAACTTCCCCCTGCATGTGTGCTTCTGTTCCTCCATGATTCCCCCATGAAAACAGCAGGAAATAACTGAATTCCAGAAAACTGCCCCAAATTTTGTTTCTTTACTCCATTGATTTTCTGGGTTGAGGGAGATGCAAACAGATTTTTTTTTTCTGGAATCAAATAACACAGAGAAATAAGCACTAAATACACACTATGTTCCATTAGTTTTCTAGAACTGGGTTTTATATCATGTGAAAGCTCAAATATAATGCAGAACTTGCTAGGGAAACATCAGTGAAATGGAATAAACAGCACTCAAGGATGCTTCCAGTGTAGTATTTGCACTGGAGCATGCCCCAAAGCAAGCAGCTCTCCTCTGCTTTCTGAGCTCCTTTCATTAATATATTCTCTAATTTTCCTTTCTCACATACCTAGAAACTGTACTCACCACCACTCTATTCTAATGCTGCCACTGGAAATTTGCATCCTAGGCTGAACTGGCTGCATTCTCCTCCACCCCCTTTTCCAGGCTTGTGTGATATCTGAATTCTGAAGCGTTTAAAACAAAATGTAACCAAAAGGGAAGCAACGATCTAGAAATGATTTTTTTTATCAAGTGAAAAGTTAATAAACTTCCTGTTTTAGTTCACACATCTCATTTCCCAGATTGAAGCATACATGGACAGAAGGAGAGAAGCAAAAGATTTTATTTGGCAGATTTATTGTAGTGCTGGACCAGATATGTGCTCCTCTTCCCTAGAATCAGAAGAAAAGAAAAGAAGACAGTTTTTAATCTCCCTGTACCCACTGTAGCAGCTTCTAGGCATTTGATAAGAATGGCAAGATTTATACTATTAAAAATCATGGATGCTTCTACCAACACTCATTTAACCTACTTTGATGGTGTAAGAAGGTACTAATATTCAGATGAACAAAAGCATTTCAAAAGCCTACTATTACAGTGTGTATTTTCATCCAAGAGAATACAGAATTTGCAAATGACATAAAGGAAACACTATAGGTTAGGGCAGGGGTTAAAGGAGGTAGCAAATATTCAAGGAACAAATAACAGAACAAAGTGACTTTCCTATGGCAACAATTCTTGTCACAATCTCTTTTTACCTTTTGATTCACAGGCAATGGAACACATGGTTTACTACTGCGACCCCCCCCCCCATCTTCCATCCCTCCACCCCCCCCTTTTTTCCTTTTTTCCCCTTCTCCCCCTAATGTCTCAACAAATGAAATGGATTTGTAAAAATGTTACATGGAAAAAATACGAAGCATTACACTTACTTCTGTAAAACAAGAAAATCTTTAATAAAAAAGAAGAGTAATGTTAACAGTCAGGCAAACTGGGTTCCGCCCCACATTGGGGGTACCCCAGTGCGGGTGTGTGACACCATGTGCATCACATGCATGATGTCATATGGTGCGATGTGGGCCAATGCAGCTTTTGCATGATGTCACACACTACAAGTGGCTGCAACAAGCCCTGTTGGGCTTCAACGTGCCATGTGATGTCACATGTGCAACGTGTTGGGTTGCCTTGCTGGGCACCCACAGTGAAAATTTTGTGGGTGTCTTGGCACCCAGGGCCCCCCAAAGATGGTGCTCATGTTAACAGTTGTGAAATATTTGGCAGGGGGAGCGCAAACGCTCTCTATGAGCAATTTCATGTAAGGAATCATTAGCAAAAGTAAGGGTGGTCTGTTGGCTGATATGTTCCTTGACTCATCAGCAATTTTCAGGCCAATTGCACACAGAACACTAGAGTGTAAGTGACTTCTGTTTTACCCAACCCAAGATTATTAGAGCTGCCCTTGTGGGAGAACTACTTCAGCTATTGTTCTGAAATTCAACAGGTTTCACTCCATCATAAATTGCATGCAATTCAGGCAGAAAATAAAAGACAGACTTACATTTTTAAATAAGTAAATAAAGGTGCCATGGTCACATATCCTCCCCAAATGCTTCTTTGTCTGCCATTTCCATCCACTTCTGTCAAAAGGAATAAATGCTATAGCAATTTTTTGAATTCCTATAATAGTTTTTAAAGGACTCGGAACACAAGGTGAATCAGACAGGTCACAAATAGACTCGGAATATATTGGTCTGGTTTCCAAAGTGAGAGGTACAGATTCAAATCAAAACTTGTTGCTGGCGCACATCTCTAAGCCTTAGTGCTCTCCTGCTTGATATGGAACTTTATTAGTCAACCATCAATCTGTGCTGTTCATCCATTTATCTGTGTTGCTTATAATGCTATTTTTCTCCAGTTTGCAACATAATATTGACTTAATTGCTGTATTTTTAATTGGAGGTGGTGTTAGGGAAATGCTATTCTTAAAATCTGACTGCATACTAAAATAAAAATTCCATGAAAATTTAGAAGAGAGAGACCAACCTTATTTCTATAGCAAGCGTCAATCAAAATGCCTACTACATTCCACATACCTTGCTGTTGCTGCTGCTGGGGTGAAATTATTGTTTCTTAAACAGCAGTGCCCTCCTGAGCCATTCCATTGGGTGAACCACATTTTGAAACTATGCAGATGTCCTAATGTTTGCATATAAGCAGAGGATTAGGTGATCCATTGTATAAAAGACATGTGATTAATCAACTGCAATATTTCTACATAAGTTCAGCTGGAACCAGCTTCCATTTGGTTCCTCCACTGCCAAAACAGCCTCCATCACCAGCCATTCCAAGAACCATTTTGAAGCATTTCACTGCCTGCACCATTTCAATGCCAGTTCTGGAGTCATACATCTATACTCAGTTATGTATGTAGTTGAGCATGAATACAGAAGAGAGAGATATTCTGGTACTTCTGTTCACAGTCAGAGCAATGGCATCACCATTGGAGAGCTAGTGTGGTGTCATGGTTAGAGTGTTGGATTAGGACCTTGGAGACCAGGGATCCAGCCATGAAGCTCACTAGGTGAGCCATTGCCTCTCAACCTAGCCTACCTCACAGGTTTGCTATGGGGATTAAACAGGGAGGGAAGAAACCATGTACACCACTTGTACACCACATGTAACCCTTTGGTGGAAAGGTGGGTGGTACATGTAAAAATGGTGAGGTCCTGATTCACATCCATGTAACATGTGAATCAAACTGTAGTCAATGCTTCACAAAGCAATGCCTGACTAGCAGGCTGGAAGACAGGGCTACCCACACTAGGTGGAGCCAGATGCAAAGACGGTCAAAGCCAACTATTTCTTTCTCCCCATCTTCTGGCCCACTGAGTTTTACAAGGGGCAACACCAAGACTAAGCGGGAGGAAGCTGACAGGCAGCCACTGGCGGAGGAAGAGGAATACCCCGCCCCCGGCAGCGCGATCGTGGCAGGGTGCCATTGTGGCAGCTCCCCCCCCCTGCCATGCTGGGCACCCCACCCCACCTGCTCTCTGCCCCCCCCCCCCCCGGTGCCGGAACATGGAGCTCCGCCACTGCAGGCACCACCATTCTCTAGACTGGTTATAGGTAATCAGGCAGGCATGGGGGGGGTCTCTTTGAGAACAGATTATGTTAGTGGGCCAGTGCCCTGTTTACTCTAATGGACCAACCTCCTCCTGATTTCACAATATAACTTCTTGCTGTCCTTTTCCCAAACTCGTCAGTAACATGGTAGTACCAGATCTGTGTCTTATCTTTTTTCTGAAGCACTGAGTCAGAAAATTAATCTGCAAAACAGTAAGCTTAGTCATTATCTGTCTATCTCCCCTTCTATCTATCAAAGTGAATTTTTCTCCTTTTCACCAGCTGTCAGTGCTGAGGCAGATAGCTGATTTGGAAAACAGAACCCCCCTACCCTGCACACACAAAAAGGTTGATACGCCCACCACTTCCTTTAACTTCTTGGCAGGTGGTAGCATAGATTAAGGTGACAACTGTGAGGATACTGGGGTGCTTTTGGGAACTCTTGGCAATTCGCAGGCAGAACAGGCAGGCAGAGAAGCACGGCTTCCGAAGAGTTGGGAGGGAAAGAAAGGGCGAATGTCAGAAATCGATCACACCACTTATGAAATCCCTCTGAGCAGATATTGTTCTGACGTGCTGTTACAGTAAGAGGAAATTTACATTGATCAAAATGTACATTTCAATAACAGATGCTGGGTGGACAACGCCGTTATGCTAACATTAATGCCAAGGGCCAGATTTAAACAGTTCTGCTTTCAGTACCCTGTGCAATAACTTCCATGAGCACAAAGGGGCTCCCCCCTTTTCTCTCCCTCACTTCTCAAAATTGGCTCAGCAGCAAGGGGGGGATGACCCCAGAACAGCACTTGGGGGAGGAAGATGGCAATCATGTTATCTCAAAAGCTGCAAAGTTTGCACTGACAGAGTGATCTCCATAGCACTACGCTGAATTGCTCCCTAAATTGTGGTGTGTTATACAACACTAATCCTACTTAGAATAGATCTACTGAAGGTACTAAATCAGCAGTAGATAAACTTTTCTAGCCTGAATGCCACATATTGGTGATGGGTAGGGTAGGGACAGAAGCAAAATGACTGGATAAACAAATGTAAATGTGAAGAAGAAGAAGAAGAAGAAGAAGAAGAAGAAGAAGAAGAAGAAGAGCATTATCAGAATTCAAGGACACACAATCCAGCCAGGCAAAAGCACTATAGAAGGGTGCAGTACAGGGACATCAGGAAGGCCCCATAACCCAAAGTCCCTTAGTGGATAAATAAAGCACATGGACAAGCAGATTTTTGGTTTATGGGTTCAAATAGGCCACAATTTTATTGGTTACAGATGTGAGTGGTTTGGCTTAGGCACTGGGTGAAGCCAGACTATATCTTGACTCCCGCCCATCTGCTGGGAGTCCAACAAAGGTAAACCACTGATGGGGGAGCCCTAAGACTTACATCAAATAGGAGCACGCCAAAGGGTCCCGGTGGGGGTAGTGGCATGGCCATAGCCCATGTCTGGGCATCGGAATCCACACCCCCAGATCCCTTTAACAGGAAACTCTTAATGAGGAGGGGCAGGTGGAGGCTGCAACCTCCCCTCTTCTAAACAAAAGCTTATCAAATGCTTAGCCTGACAAAGTTGTGGTGATTGCTACAAGGTAGGCAAAAACCACGTGGTGGAGCCAATTTGCCAAGTGGAAAAATTTCATGCCTGGTCCCAGCATTATGGCAACTGATGATTAGTCCATAGCAAGATCATAACGCATCAAAGCAGGAAAAGAGGGTGAGGTGCATGGAGGATCTGGCAAAGGGTGCAAGAGGATGGCTTCTCCACTGCTCTGGAGTTTAAATTCCCCACGGACATGCCTCTGTTGGTGTTGAATGGTTGGCGAGGCCTGTTCCTTGAGCGGGGCCCTTCCCAGCACTGATGACGTGGGGAGATGATGGCAGGGAGCACAGCAGTCCTCAGCCCCCAGCAGGGTGACGCAGGACCCAGAGGCTGGCCACAACACCACCCACCAAATAAGGTAAGCAGACGTCTCAGGAGATTCTAAAGGGTCAGACAAAAAGACCCACAGCCCAGAGGTTCTTCACCCCTCCTCTAATTAGTGTGGAATTTTGCCCAGTGACATACCTTCCTGTGCATGGCATGTATATTCATGGATGGAGGAATCTGTTGATATTTTGTTATCTCAGTTCCTAGCTTCTCCAGCATTAAACTCAGTTGTCCACATTAGGATAATTTCAAATAAAATTCCTATGAAAATTTGTAAGCATTTTCCTGCAAATTAATCTGAATGAACACATTTTTGGCAAATATTTTTGCAAGCAAAGTCTCCTAATATAATGCATTTTAGTGTGCTATTTTCACCAGCACAAGCATTTCTGTATGAATTGCTTGGCTGAGGAACTGCATTGCAAAATTCAGAAAATTGAATTTTGAGAGACCATTGAGTTTTGGTTTGTATATTGTTTCAGAAATTGCAAATTAAGTAAATTCACCTGAATGGAATAAAAGTTCTCCCCCCATTTCTAGCCACGAGTCTTTATATTTACCATTTATGAAATACCAGTGATAAGTGCCTCTTGCTGCCTGGGGTTATTTAAAAACAACAATCACAACAAAAATCTGTTTTTTAAACAGATTATGTGAGGGGTGTGTTTGGAGCCATCATATAAAAAATCAAGTGAAGTCACACCAAAGTGATATTTCAATCTGAAATCTTGATTCAAAATGGTGCCTAGCATCCAAATGGTGACAAAATTTGCCAACCCCACCTTGGAAACTCTTGTGCCAAGTTTGGTGACAATATTTGGAGAGGCAGCCAGGAACAGCCACACAGAAGTCACATTTCATTTTGAATCAAAATGACACCCAGCACTCAAACATCAACATAGACACATATCCCCACCTCAAGAACACTCTTGCCAAGTTTCCAATAATATCTTGAATGAACCAAAACGGTGTAAAAATCAAACAAACAGGCAAAGTCTCGCCAAAGTGATATTTCAGTTTACTGTCTTGATTCAAAATGTCCCCCAGTGTCTAAATGGTGACTAATTCTACCATTCTATCTTGGGAACCCTTTTGCCAAATTGGGCAATGATATCTCAGGTGTCTGAATGTATAGAGAGCAAACAGGAAAGCCACTTTTCAAAATACATAATAGACTAAGTAAAGTGCCATAGAGAAAGTGGACTGAGAGAATTTTTCTCTCTCCTTCCACTATACTAGAATTCAGGGTCATCCAAATAAATTGGATTGTCACTTCATTTCTGAAAATAAAATAGGAAGAGCTCTGCTGAATGAGACAAGAGGTCAATCAAATACAGCATCTCTTCCCCCTCTTTAGCAATCTAGATTCTACTAGGAAGTCCAAGGCAGGACACGAACAGCTCTCTTCCATTTTTTCCTTTACAAGCAACTGCCATTTAGAAGCATACTTGAAACTTCTGTTTTGGAAGATGTGTAACCTATATCTGAAGTAGCCAACATGGTGCCCTCCAGATGTTGTGGACTACAACGCCCATCTGCCCCAGCAGATGATGGTAACTGTAGTCCAACAATGTCTAGAGAGCACCCCATTGGCTCTCCCTGGCCTACATGAAGGCTGGAGGACCTTGTTCCTTCAGTTGTTGCTGAACTCCCATCTGCCACAGCCAGCATGATCAATGATCAGGGATGATGGGAATGTTATTCCAACAGCATGTGGAGGGCCATCCCTGGTCTATTCTAGCAGCTTGGGTCTAGGCTTATGGGCAGGGATCTTTCCCAGCTTCACCTGTAAAATCCAAGAATCGAACCTGGGACCTTCTGCATGCAAGTAATATTTCTATCACTAATTCTGCATGAATGTATCCATTCAACCTTCCAATCCATCTAAAGTATTGGTCAATATAATATCTAATGTGGAATTATTTTAAAAATATAAATCTTATATGATGTGCTGGGAAATTTAAAGCATTTTAACTCTGTCTTATTGCTTAAAGTTGAAGCATTTTGGGACTAACACTATCCTCTCCTTTCTCTCTTATCGCCCCCCCCCCCTTCTATCTAAGAATGTGTGTGTAACTCACTTTTTATACTCCTGAAATTCAAAGGCATCAGCCTCTATGATTTTCAGTCTGCCCTCCCTTTGCAGTCATGGGCATTGCCCAGACAGCAGCAGCACATGCTACCCTTGAATCTCTCTGTAGTTTAAAGCATACTTGTAGCCTTTCCTTGGGAACATAGGCACACCGAGTGCTTTCATGTCGGGAACAAGCGGAAGGAGGTGGGAAATGGCAACAGCTTGAAAACGGGCTACCCCACAACATTTCCTGTGCAGGAAGAAGCATCCAGAGCACTCGAGTATGCTGGAGAAATCAGAAATAAACAGAGGTCAAGTGAAGCATTCCACTGAATTTACCTTTGTAGGGAATTGCCAGGGAAGAGAGTGCCTGTGCTATAAATATCCAGCCACACACATCAGCTCCCCTCTGTTACTCAAAGATGTCCTGGAGCAAAGTAAGAAGATAAACCTTCTCTTTGCCTTGTGCTATGAGCATCCCAAAATTTATTAAAATGCATTTACTTGCCCTCCAAATGCATCAGGTTGTGGTCACAATCATTTCAAACTGAATTGCCCTATGTTTAGCTTGGATGAGACTGAAATTGGCAGGGTGGGGGGAATAGTCCCAAGTGGTGAAGTGCCTGTTGTTCCACTGGGGGGGGGGGGGGATTCCAATATGAATCTATCTTTCCCTTCAGGAGAAAATGTTCCATGTAATACAGACCAGGAAATCCATATTGTTATTAACAGCACATCCTCTTTCCGTACTGAGACTGGGCCAAAGCCTGAGACAAGGGGCAAGGTGGCAGCAGCTCCTAATTACACGTGCAGAATCCAGCCACCACCAGCACCAGGGCCTCATATACAGGGGCAGCAGGCAACCTTAGGGATGCAGGGCACCCTAAACGGTAAAGCACCTGCCTTGTATGCAGAAGGTCCCAGATTCAATCTACAGGCCATGTTGTTACCTTCTTGAAATCCTGGAGAGCTGCAGCTTTCAGTGTAGACAGTGCTAGGCTAGAGGGACCTAATGGTCTCAGTCAATGTAAGGCAGCTTCCTATGTTCATATACTCCTAGCATGGAAGTTGTAGTCCAAAACAGGCACCAGGTAGATGAAAGGAAGTGTCTTCTCTCATACGATGTTGCTTGAGATCTGAGCCCAGTTTTGGAAGACCTCCTCATGGTTACTATAACAAGATGACTTCAGCTGATGAGGACAAGAAGGAGGGGGTGTTTCTCTTGTAGTACCTGAAGTGTGTAGCAGCCCCACTCCTCTTTTTGCCTGATTTAAAATTGGGTCTTCATACTCTTGGTTTTATCATTCTGGTGGTTATTTTTGAGCTGAGCCTTTGATATCTTTTTAATCTGTTGCTGTTCATATGAGCTTTTTATAAAATGTTATTTTTGACAATGCTATTTTGTTTCTGTCTGTCTGTCTTGTTGTTATAAAAGTATATTGTGATGTCTATTTTCATCTTAAACTGCCCAGAGTTTGAATGATGTTTTTGAAAAGTCTGCTTTGCATTTCGTACGGTAAGCCACATTCACACAATACTTTTAAAGCACTCTGAGGCCACTTCCTACAAAGAATCCTGGGAGTTCGTTAACAGTCATGAGAATTGCTAGGAGACCCTCTATTCCCCTTCCAGAACTACAATTCCCAGAGTTGCATGTGAAGAGGAATTATGTTAAACCCCTCTGATGTTCCTCTTTGAGGGAAATAGGGACCTTCTAAAAACTCTCAGCACCTTTCTAGCACAGCTCCTAAAATGCTTGTGGGTTGTGTAGAGCCATTGCCATTTAAAGCAGCATCATTGTGTCTTAAATATGTGGTGTGAATGTGGCCTGGTTTGCACAGCTGGCTCCATCACAAAGCTTCCCATTTTGCATCTGTGCTTGTTTTGGATGACCTTGGGCCATCCTGCCTTCCATTATCTCTGATCACTGGCCATGCTGGCTGATAGGAGTTGAGGTCCAAAATATCTGGAGGGCATCAGATTGGGGAAGGATGTTGTAGATGTTTACAAAAATGATTTCCTTTCCAACAGCTTATAGATATGCAATGTTCTTTAATATATTTTTGAGCTATCGGGGAGGATAATGAGTTGATTAAGAAAAATAATCTGATATGCTTTGCCATCTTCATATACCCACAATTTTAGGATAGTTTATGCAAAAGGGAGGGGGGATAAGCAAACAAGACCTCATATATGTATTTGAGAGATTATGCAGTGTACCGACTAGTAAATTGAATCAGTCACCTCAGCTATAGGGATTCTCAGCTCTTGAACAGGATGAAGGAAGCTGCTGTGTTGTTGAGCTGCTCATTAAAGAAAGCGACTTGGTTCCTTGCAGAACAAGCCATGGGCAAGAAGCGTCAGCTAGCGCTCCTGAAGAGAATATGTGGCTCAGGGTGAATAGAATGAATTGGCTGCAAGTCGTCATAAATAATCTAGGGCTTCACTGAGATGCCCTGTGGAACAGAGAAAGGCTTTACAATTCCAGCACACTTAAACAGCAGCCCTTAAGCAAAGTTGCTGGGAGAATATATATCATATCTCTTATCTCTGATATCACAGATTTTGCTTCAAGAAAAGCAGGATTCTGTAACCAACATAAATTGCCACTGGAATGCCCTTTGGCTATCCCACCCCTTCACAGTGGACATTTCCCATAAATTTACAAGTCTAAGTTTTAACATAATGTATGGGCTAGAAACTTGCTTTCTAAACTAAATTGGAATCCAGGGTTAAATACGAAGTCCTCTTTATCCTCAACTCCATCTCCTCCCACCTACTTTCACTGTTACCTCTCCTGTGATGGGCTTTGGCTTACAAGCTCCATGGGGCAGAGACCTACTTTTCTGTTTAAAAGGTAAAGGTAAAGGACCCCTGACAGTTAAGTCTAGACTCTAGAGTTGCAGCGCTCAACTCGCTTTACTGGCCAAGGGACAGTTTTTCTGGCGAAACCAGAGCAGCGCATGGAAACGCCGTTTTTCTGTTACCTATCTGTAAAGTGTGCCGCACATCAGTAGAGCTATATTTACTTGTGGTACATTTTTATCTACAGTCACAAAAGGCTGCATCCAGAGCAGCTTACAATGCCCCCAAACTTACAATTGTGGAATAAAATTCCCTTTGGGAGTTCAGCACAGAGGTGTATACCAAATTCCTGATTGATCAAGCTTTACTCAGTAATGCATTACAGGACAGAGCCCAAAGAGTCTGTGAGAGCTTTCCTCTTATTACGCATGTTATATAGGAAAATACATCACCTTGGCTATTTCATCCTTTCCTCAACCACCTTCTGCCACTACATTGTCCCTCCACCCCCATTTCACATCCAACCACTTCCTCAACCTTTTTTTTCTTCTAGTTTATGTGCAGAGCTCTCTCCATATCTTATCTGGAGTTTTTCCCCCCACTCTAACCATCAGTGTTAAGTATCAGCAAAATCAGGCCAATTTGCAATTTCCCCCAAATTCAGTATTCAAAGTGGTTGCCTAGGTTGCTTGACCTTAAATTTAGCACTGCTTATATGAAACATTTCTGCGTCTCCGAGGATTAAGGGAGCATGTTCTATGACATATGCATTGTACACACTGCTCCACTAACTTGAGCCTCTTCCTTCCTCTGTGTGAATTGTACATGTGACCTACAACCTGAATTCCCATGGGGCTGCACAGTGGAGGGAAAGATCCTCCATAGTAGGCAAGATGTCTTTCAAAGAAACCTATCTACCTGTGGTCTTCTCATCAAGGAGCAGCTCTCCACAAAATGACCCAAAAAGTACCAAGATTCATAAAGCATCATTGAAAGAAGCTCTGACCCATTTAAAAACAAATAAATTGCATTTCTCCCCTAGTAGAGGAATCCAGTCCTGCTGGCACTGACTGGCAGCAGCTCTCTCATGGGAATCAGGCAGGCATTTCTGCTAGTCCTACCTGGAGATGCCAGGGATCAAACTCAAGATTTATTGCATGCAAAGCAAATGCTTTACCTCTGGCAACAGACACCCAGTGATTGACCTTGGGATGTCAAATTTCACCCTGTGCAATCAACAAAATTAGGCACCCCCTGCTTATCATGCTTCATTCCAAATAATAGTTATGGTGTCCTCAGCGGTGCCCCCAAGGCTGTGCACCAAATTGCGTGCACTCCCCTAAATCTATCTCTGCAGATCCCCAATAGTCTTGTATGTGGTTGGTAGAAACTTCCCTCTTCCCCTCCTTTTAAAAAGTAGTTAGCCTATATAAATAGTCAGCAAACTGCCTATAAAAATGTGAGAATACTCACATGTCTTGTTTTGGGTTTTGTTTTTGTTTTTTGCAGCGGCATCTAGAGGAAAAAGGATGCCAGACTAAGTGGGCCTTCAGTGTGATCCAGCTTTTCTTTTGATTTTATTATCAAGAAACATTTTCTCCACACTTTCTCCTTTCGCCACTTTTTTCTGCAAATGGCAAAGGCTAAAAAAGAAGGAAACCAGTTTTCTCAAATGAACGAAATGAGGTTTCTGTGGTTTTAAAAAGGCACACTCACTCAATCACTCACTCATTCGCTCACAAGTGCAGCAAAATAACCTCTGGAGAATCCCACAGGTCAGTCAATCATAATACTGAAAAAAGATCCACTATTTAAAATAAGCTGACAACAACAGCCACCACAGCACCCCTGGCTGATTTTAAGACATGCAAGCTGCTTTTTTGACATATGCCCAAGTTATTGATCCAGACAAAAATACAACCCGAGAGTATATAATATACTCCAGAGCAATCCGGAATGTCACATTCCATTAGCAACACACCATATCAGAAGGAGGCATTTGTACATAGATGTGTTTGTGCCCAGAGATCTTCAACTGCCAGTAGTATGGAATAAAAACAGTAACAACATTGTGGCTTTTTATGTCATGAACAAAAGTGTGAACATCACCTCTCCCTTGTAACCCTACATTCCTGGAAACCTCAGGTGTTAAAAGTTGAGATTTCCTTTAAATATGATTCCATAGAAATATGTGGAAGATACGTTGTATAAGTGGCATCCAAAAAAACCCCTCTCTCAACCCATATTTAGAGGCTCTTATATGCTTAGTTGGGACGCGGGTGGTGCTGTGGGTTAAACCACAGAGCCTAGGACTTGCCGATCGGAAGGTCAGCAGTTTGAATCCCCGCAATGGGGTGAGCTCCCATTGCTCAGTCCCTGCTCCTGCCAACCTAGCAGTTCGAAAGCAGGTCAAAGTGCAAGTAGATAAATACATACCGTTCCAGCGGGAAGGTAAACGGCGTTTCCGTGCGCTGCTCTGGTTCGCCATGTCATGCTGGCCACATGACCCGGAAACTGTAGGCCAGCTCCCTCGGCCAATAAAGCGAGATGAGCGCCACAACCCCAGAGTCAGTCACAACTGGACCTAATGGTCAGGGGTCCCTTTACCTTTACTATATGCTTAGTTGGCAAATTCAGAGATAACATACCTCTAAATATCAGTTGCTGGTGTTGGAGAATGAGGGCAGATGATTTTTTCTCAGTGCCCTGATTGTGGACTTTTTGGCCACAGTTGGGGAAAATAACCTTCCTCTGTTTCAGGAGGTTTCTTTTTTATTGGACCACTCTTGATCACTCAGTGTATGTTCTGAAGGCACATGAAGCCACTGGCTAGCTGAAACTCAGCAGGTCTGACCAGTGTCTGAATGGGTGACCATATGGGAACCACTTGTATGCCCACGTGACATTGGTACCATGATTAACTTAAGAGCAGAACATATGAAGAGCCCATTGGATCAGACCAAAGGTCCATTTGTCCAGCACCCTATTCTGAGAGTGGCCAGCCAGATGTCTATGGAAGGTTTCAAGTGCAACATAACATTCCCCTCTTGTGATTCCTAGTAACTAATATTCAGAGACAGAATACCTTCACCAATGGAGGGAGAACATCACGACTATGGCTAGGATCTGCTGAGTCTAACCCTCCATGAATTTGTCCAAACCTCTTTTAAAACCATCCAGGTTGGCCATCATTGTACCTTGCAGGAGGAAATTCCAGATATTTGTATAGCAGTTGGGTATTTGCTTAACTTGTGATGCATTTTTATCTACAGTTCAGATATCTCTGTTTCTGATATTGTTATGGACATCCCAAGTGAACAAGGTTTTTACAATTTATTTGCAATGCAAGAATGGAGATATGAATTGCAGTGAGACTTGCAGTCACCTAAGTATCACAGAGCAGCCATCAGACTAATTCATTTGAGCTGCAGAACATGGAACGATATATACTTTAAAATATTGTATGCATCCTCTTTCTACCATGAAAATCCAAAAGAGGAGAGTGAGGAAAAGGAGGATGGTTTCAAGGATTGGTGATGCTATTGAGTAAAGCAGAAATAGAGCAGTCCATTTTCTATGTGGCAGTATCGACGTAACAAGTATTAGCACGGTTTTCCCTTCTACAGACATAAACAGCCATGTGACATAAACAACACTCTTGACCTTCACAAGAAAAGAGGGAGAGGAAAGACATGCATGAGATGTGGAAGAAAACATAATGGATCTATAGTGTGATGTACCAAAGTTGATGCTGCGAGTGTTTTTGCCTTTTGCTTTTATTTCTTTTTTTCAGCAAAGAAAATGAGTTTGATATGGCCCAGTCGAGAGTCACGCTGCCAGATAGGAATACTTCCAGATACTTCCCTGTGACTGGAGAGCCCTTCAGACATTATTTCTATTGTGCATTCATGAAGACTTGTGCTCAAGATAGTTTGGGGGCTTTCAATACGGTTTGTGCCTGGAAAGGTTTTAGGGCAGGCCTTCTGTGTCATTTGCAAGTAGTGCATGTCCCATAGCTTCCTGATGAAAGCATGTAACTTTTCATATGGCAAACGTTCAGAGGTGGGTTGGTGGATGTCCTGTTTTTGATGTGCTATAGTACAAGAGTACCCCTCCAGATGGCAATAATATGGTAATTTTGGGGAAACACTGCAGAACAACTAAGAAAGATGTGGACGGTTCAGTATACACCACTAAAACAATATTAATGGCATTTTGAAGAATATACCCATAACACAACAACAAACCCAGCAGGCTGGAAGGACCCTGGATGTTTCTCATTCTGGTAAGTCTTACATTAGTTTAACTGACTCTATGCAAGTCATTCTAGGAGCCTTTTTGCATGAAGAATAGGGTATAAATGCTCTAAATAACCTAGTGCAGGTTGCCTTTCCAACCAGTCTCAAGGAAAGCAGATCATTTGAAACTGACTACATCGTTTGAATTCCTGACACATTAATTATCATATATATAAATTCATGGTCATCCTTAATGGAGCTAAGAGTATCAGTCATGTTCCCCTCTCCTTTGATCCTTACAATAGCCCTGTGATCCTTACAATAGCCCAGAGATTACAATAGCCCATCCTTACAATAGCCCAGAGATAGTGACTATCCCATGGTGACTCAGTGAGTTTCATGGTACCTGGTGAATTGACCTTTGATAACCATGGCCTTAGGCAGTGCTGTGCTGAAAATTACTCTCATTGTCTTCTGACCTGACCATTCTCCTTCAATCAATGAGTGGGGGGGGGGGTAATTGAAAATTCCATTTGATAATTATCAAAGGGAAGAAGAAAAATGGTGAAATTGATGTGTGATGGGTTTTTGTTGTGCTTATCATACCTTTGATGTGGCCAAGAGCAGTTTGTGAGTGTCTATTTCTTCATTTTATGAATCATCTCTTCAGTGGTTTGCACTCTGCAGCCTTCCTGGGTGCCCACACTTCAATTAAATCCCATGGAAAGGGGTTAAGCAACTCCTTTCATGAGTTTTGCCCCCCTCCAGATAAGGTAGTGTAGGTAGCTGAAGTGCTGGAGACATTTTCTAAGTGCTGGAGTTCTAAGTTCTAAGTGCTGGAGACATTTTTTCTAGAAAAAAAACACACCACCTCACAATGATAAGGTCAACTCGAAACACCACACCCACCAAGAAACCAAATAAAATATGGCATGGACTTAAAACGAGGCAGAAAAATGGAAGCCCTTTTCTCAGA
Source organism: Podarcis tiliguerta (assembly GCF_965153285.1). Lineage (NCBI taxonomy): Eukaryota > Metazoa > Chordata > Lepidosauria > Squamata > Lacertidae > Podarcis > Podarcis tiliguerta. Next base: position 43,293,385 of record NC_139553.1, on the reverse strand, counting down.
GCATGACACTATACACCTGCCGATGCAGTCTGATGACTTCATTGGCTGTGCAATGGCATAGATGGTTGGTCAGAGAGACATGGTGACTAGCTGCCCTATGGCCAATTAATGAATGGTTAGTGGAATGCATGATGTGTCACCCCTTCATACCCACCACCTGAGCCAGGTGGCACAGAATTACTCATGACAGGGATGTCCCTGCTTGCATTATCATTCTTGTTTCTGATATTTTAAATGGTTTCTTCTTGGCATTTGGCCACCTTGTGGGGTTTTTGAATGGAATGTCAAAATATCAATGTAATCATCAACCACCATTTCCTTCCCTTTGGCCTATGCCATGTGAAACAATGCAGTAGCCTTGGGTGGGTAGGTGTGGGATCCCTCCAACTTAATACATCTTAATAAATCTATTATAAGTACGTAAACAAATTGTACCCCCACTAGCAACATTTATCAGCAATTAGCATTTCTTCATCTCTTTAAAATGCATGTCCTGGAAGATAAAAGAATACAATTAAGAAGTACAAGCAAACAAGGACTTTTATTTACATCCAGTTAATATTTCTGTCACAGATAATTACGGAGCTTAATGAGAAAAATTTGTTCCATTAAAGAAGTACAAAATAAATACTGTTGATGTAAGGGGCAGATCTCATCCTTTGAAAAGGGAAGACCCAAATCAAATGTGCTCATGATATGCTTTGCTTGACACCTCAGAGAGCAATGTTATTTATTTATTTATTTATTTATTTATCACTTGATTGTATTAAAAAAATCCTGCAACTACTTTACAAAAATATAAAACAATACACTGAAATTATCAATGAAAGAATTTTAAAAAGGTATTTTTTAAAAATGGGAAAAGGTGATTAAAATCAACAGTAGCTGGGGGAAAAATAAAACCCGTGTAACTTCTACATATCTGAATAGGCTTGCCTAAAGCAAAATGTTTAATAATAATAATAATAATAATAATAATAATTTATTATTTGTACCCCGCCCATCTGGCTGGGTTTCCCCAGCCACTCTGGGTGGCTTCCAACAAAGATGAAAAATACACTAAAATGTCATATATTAAAAACTTCCCTGAACAGGGCTGCCTTGAGATGTCTTCTGAATGTCAGGTAGTTGTTTATCGCTTTGACATCTGATGGGAGGGCGTTCCACAGGGCGGGCGCCACTACCGAGAAGGCCCTCTGCCTGGTTCCCTGTAACGGCCTCTCGCAGTGAGGGAACCGCCAGAAGGCCCTCGGAGCTGGACCTCAGTGTCCGGGCAAAACGATGGGGGAGGAGACGCTCCTTCAGGTATACTGGACCGAGGCCGTTTAGGGCTTTAAAGGTCAGCACCAACACTTTGAATTGTGCTCGGAAACGTACTGGGAGCCAATGTAGGTCTTTCAAGACCGGTGTTATATGGTCTCGGCGGCTGTTTTAAACAGGCAATGAGGAGAATACAGAGAAGATGCTTGCCTGATGACAATAGGCAAGGAGTTCCAAAGTATAGGTGCTTCCACACTGAAAGATCAGTGGCTTAGAAGTGCAGAACAAGTACCTTCTGCATTGCCAGTTCTGCAGATTGAATCAATCAAGCGATCTCACAAGATTAGATTTGTTACACTTGAATTGAAAAGGTCAGCTTTCCGAGAAAAAAATAATAATTAAAAATTGGCATGGACATTTTAAAAAGTAAGAGTCAATACATATCTTAACCTCAATTTAAATGGAAAATTTTTTAAAAATATTGATTCAGTTATCAATTTTTATCAGTTCCTTCCTCACAAAGGAGCCCAGGACAACAAGCACATCAACAGTGTGGGGGTGGGGGGTGGGGAGGGAAACATTTAACAATCCTCTCAACCACTGACCTTAGAATTGCCAGGAGGAGTGTCTTTTAACCATCAAATGCCTGAGGCAAACAGGAATAAAAAAATGAGGGATACAGGCACACCTCACTCGAGAGGGCATTCCACAAAAAGGGCACTGCCCCTGAAAAAGCCCCGTCATGGGTCACCCTCCAACAAGGCCTCACCAGCCAACCGCAAGGTCCAAGATGGCTGATACTTGAAAATACTTAAGGAATTAGGAATTAATGCAGTAGACTAGAGGAGAGGATGATGATGTGGAAAACAGAGTTATCAAAGGTCATCATTCTTTGTACACAGCTCAGAAACCTGAAAGTGTTTAAAATTGCTGGAGTTTGAGGATAAAATTATTCTGTCATGATTTATGACTTCTTTGCTCCCAAGTGGAACCTCAGTGGTGGCTCCAAAGCAACATGATTTTTCTTCCATTATCTTTTGTGAATGGCTAGTATAGACCTCAGAACTGTGCAGAAGAGGAAATAAAATGAAATAAAGCATTTATTCTCCTCCTCTGTCCCTGACTGGTTTGTGATGTGTGAGGGAAGAATGAATTTATATCTTTACTAGTCTCATGTGGAGATTATTTTCCTATTTTCTGTTTTCTACAAGTCATTTCATTTACTGTGATTTTTGAAATGAGCAAAATGACATTTGTCACAAATTCTAGTCTAGACACACTGAGGGAGAAAAATGCCTTTTGTTTGTGGTAATGACCTATCAGAAAGCAAAAGAAGAAAGAACATAAAATGGATAACATCCAAATTGCTTTCTGGGGATTAATTCTCTTTTGCTCCCATTCACACACACAAAAGGAATCAATCAGTCACCATTCCCAAAGGTCAGCAATCATGAGTACTAGCAGTCACCTGGTTAGTCCAGATTCATTGCTGGCTCTGTTGTCTATAACTACAGTTCCTCAACACTGCTCCATGCATATTGATGCAGTTATATTTTTACTTGGGATGTCAACATGGCAATGGAAAATTAAGAATGGCTACATGATCCGGGACTAAGGGTGCCATGATATAGTTCCCATGTTAGGCAGAAAAGCTTGAATATCAAAACAGATGGATTGCTAAACTGGTTAATTTTCTTGAAGCTTGATTTCTGTTCTGCACCTACACTGGTGAAAGAGAGTTGAAAACTGCACCTCCAGCAGTGCACTACTCTTTTTTTGGAGTGATTTATTCATCAACAGGGGGCAGCCAGCGGGAAGGGGCAGTGCCATGCTTCTCTCCATGCATCAGCCATGTTGCTACTTACAGGGAAAATTGTGCTGGCAGACAAGTGCATTTTAATGTTACACACTGTTCAGTTGTTTAAAGCAATTTTAATACAGTATTGTGTATTATTGTGTTTCAATAGTTGTAACTTGCCCTTGGACCTTAAGATGAAGGCTGGGTAATAAATTATAAGAACAACAAAGGAATCCAGTGCAACAACAGTGCCAGCAGAAACTCATTGGGAAGCAGAAAGCACAACCAGCTGGGCAACAAATTTACCAGCAATCTAGCTTATGGATTCTCTTGTGCATTAGTGTTCAACTGGCACATAACATTTTGCCAGTGGAACAAGTATGCCGCTAGGTGACTAACTTAGCACTATGTTGGATACCAGCTAATACAAATAATTTAGGACAAAAGATGTGATAGTAGGGCCAGTACCTCACAAGGCATTTACAGTGAAGCATGGCGCATAGGAATAGGGACATGAGTGGTGCTGTGGGTTAAACCACAGAGCCTAGGACTTGCCTATCAGAAGGCTGGCGGTTCGAATCCCCGGGACGGGGTGAGCTCCCGTTGCTCAGTCCCAGCTCCTGCCAACCTAGCAGTTCGAAAGCACATCAAAGTGCAAATAGATAGTTACCACTCCGGTGGGGAGGTAAATGGCGTTTCTGTGCGCTCCTCTGGTTCACCAGAAGTGGCTTAGTCATGCTGGCCACATGACTCGGAAGCTGTACACCAGCTCCCTTGGCCAATAAAGCGAGATGAGCGCCACAACCCCAGAGTCGGCAACGACTGGACCTAATGGTCAGGGGTCCCTTTACCTTTACCTTTATGGCGCATAGGACTGGGAAGATAGATGAGCTTTGATCATGACAAAAATCCTTCAAATTCCCAAGTGTTTAGGCTTAGGAAAAAGAATTCCCTCCTCCAATGCAAAAGCTTTCTTTGGGGGGGGGGGTTGCATTGGCAGCTTCATTTTCTAAGCCTAATTGCCATGGTTGCAGACTGGATCCAAAAGCACAGCAGCCCATTTCCACACCGTGGATCAGTATAAAACAGAACCACTCTTTTGAAATATTGTCCCTGGGAACAGCCTGGTCACATGGCTACAGCTTGTGCAGCAACAGAAAAGAGGACATGGGTGAAGGAAATTGGAGGGAGACCTTTGAAGTCACAGTGGGATTAATCTCGTTGCACGGAACTAGGTTTCGTCTATAGCCGCAAAGTATATTACAGTTGATTGACAGATTAATCCAGTTCTGCAAAACTACTGAACAACCTAATACAGTTATGTTCCCTCAGTGGCCTCCAAAGAAGGAGTTAGTAAAGGCTGCAGAAAACTGATGCATGAATGGACCAGAAGGATTGGCCTTTGTTCGTGACCTCCAACAACAGGATTTTCCAGAATGCAGACTTTAAAAATAGCCTTTGATATCTTGGCTGTAGAATCTCCTACCCACATCCAAACTTTCAGAACTAATGAACTTTGTTCCTTGTCTGACCTTGCCTTCGACAAAAGGAAACTTGTTTTGGTTTTTTAATCACAGAATGATTCAAAGCTGGTCATCTTGTGTCCTCCAGTGACTGGTTCTAACTTCTCTGCTGCTTTGTTTTTTAGCAACAGAGACTTTTGTTCTGGCCAAGGGGAATAAAGAGGAAGAGCAATGACCTATGAAGGGGTAGATGTCATCACTGAGGCACAGGGATTCTACGCAGCACAGCACCAGAAATATCACACCAGAACTAAATATAAACATAGTTGGAAAATGCTACTCTAGAACCATGATTTTTTTTAATAAAAAAAAGAATAAGATAGATATATAGACATTTTCCTAAAAGTCCTACCTTGATGGTTCCATCACCACTTACCTTAGCCTGCTATGGAGGTTTCTTGTGGGAAATCAATGGCCAGGAAAAGTACACTGTCCTGATGCTGCCCTGAGTTCCTTGGAAGAAGAGTAGGACTTAAAAAAAAAAATGCAATAGATGACAACAATAAAACAAAACAGACAACTTGATTCACTTTGGCCATTTAAAACAAAAACAAATCAAAAACACATGCTACTGACTTTTAGAACACGTAGAAACCTTTGACAAAATCATGGCTTCGGGCAAGGAAAGGGACAATGAAAAAACTTGTACAGCAATCAAGGCAGCCTGGTAAAAATGTGAATAAAATGCCCGTGACTCCTAAGTATTGCCTAATCACAAGCAATAAACTTCAGTCAATGGGGTGCAATCAAGTTAATTATTTGCCTGTTTGTAGGAACAATATACAATCAGGAATCAGAATACACAATAGCTCCATGAGTGGGCGCCTAAAACAAGCAGGGTTATCCACCCACCCGACTTTTCATCATACAAGGAAGTTATACTGTCAGACATTGCAATCTCATGCATGTCCACTCAGAAGTAAGTTTATCTGTGTTCAATAGGGCTTAATCCTTTGTAAGTGCGGATTGCAGCTTTAGTTCTTCTTTTGAGATTTCTCACCTGCCGTTCACCATAATGTCCCAAGGCAAGTTGCAATGGTAAAATATACAATTCGAAAACCAGAATACTGCTACAAACATTGGACGCTCCCTACTTTCTGCCAAGCAGTAGGAAGATTCGGGGCGGGGGGGTTCCCGGGTCTGTTTTCATTTTTATTTCTGTATTCCGCTGTGATATATACCAAATCCAGCAGCAATGACTACCAACTTGGACTGCTACAGAAGAGGAATAGACAAATTCATGGGAGATAAGGCTATCAATGGTTAGTAGTCATGGTTGCTGTGTGATATTTTGGGTATCAAAGACAACAAGCCTCTGAATACCAGTTGCTGATGTATTTGCATCCTGTTTTGACCTTCTCGCCTAGGCACTTTGGTTTACCCCTGACAGGGCTACAATTTCCAGCTACCCTTCACAAACCACCCTGCTCTGAATGCCATAAGGCAGTGTTTCCCAAACTTGGGTCTCCACCTGTTTTGGAGCTACAGTTCCCGTCATCCCTGGCCACTGTTCCTCAGGGTGATGTGACTTGTAGTCCAGCAACAGATGGAGACCCAAGTTTGGGAAACACTGCTATAAGGGAAAGAATGTGATTCAAATGTGCTTTAAATGTATATTTTGTACACAGTCTAACTGGCCCTTTCCAGCAAAACTCTTCAAGTGTTATTGTGGTGTTGTCTACTAGTTTAAGATGAGCTTGAAAGGGGATGAGATAAACTGATGGAGGATACACAAATAGATGAATGGAAGATCCATATTTGGAGGAAATAGCTCTCTGAAATCCACACGTAGTGGATCAAAGACAAACAGAAATGCTGTAGAAACTTGCCCTGGAAAGTATGCAACAGGAACTTGATTTTCTGTTCATTTCTTACATACAGAACACTGAAAGCATCAACTTCAGGAAAGCCATCAAATTAAATCTGAGAGACACATGTGTGTTGATTGTAATTGTATCTGAAGGGAAAAACACAGAGCTGAGAGTCCTTGGTAGCAGAAAAAAATCCAATTGTGAGCATCGATTTTCATCTGAAATCAATATGTTTTTCTTTATAATTAGGATTTTATTAAAAATGCAGAACAAATGGAAGTCATCTCATTTCATCTGGGGGAGGGATGTGTTCTTGCTTCTGTCCATATCTTCAAGAAGGCTAAAAATGAAGGCTTTAAAGGAGGAATTGAGAAACTCAAGCTTGAGGGCCAATATGATGCTCCAGGTCTCTCTATCTGGGCCTCAGGAATTTCCCTAGGCCACACACTCGCATGAGCCACAACTCTTACCAGTCCTGGTTTGGACCCTCCTTGAGTGTTGTTGTTGTTGTTTTATCTGGCTGAAATATATCCTTGAGCTTTAATTGTGTTTCTTGCTTGCCTGGGGCAAGGATGAAGAGGGAAACGTGAATATTCGCAAATAAATTGCCCTACTATGTGAAGGTGCAATTCATGTTTTGTTGCCTTTGGCCACTTTTGGCTCTGGATGCACAGACCACTGCCATGCGGCTCTTGGAAGCTTGCCCAGAAAGAAATGGGTCTCTCAGCAGTAGCTGATGGAGTGGTGGGTGGCTGCATTCATCTGACCTTCCATCATAAGCTGCTGCTTATCAGGAGGTGGAGGTTGCAGTGTGCTTAGTGTGGTGCAAACACAAGAGATGGGAGCACCATGGCCTCATTGCTACCTTCCCCCAATACCTCCCAGTAAACAGCAGTGACAAGCCTGACCAACGATCAAGTGAGTCCACACCATATGCTACCGTATCTTGGACTGATCTCCCTCCCACCCCATTTGCTTTAAAGCATGATCTATACAGAGGAATCCTGTTCAAAATAAAGTCTCATCAAGTTGGAAAGTCTCAGGAAAGTTGGAATGGGATAGGACTGCGGGCATAAGCTCCATAGTAATATGAGGGTTGAGGGCTGGAGGTAGGCTGTATGTCTGAGCCCCCTTTTAATTCATGGATCCTGCATGGATTCAATTCCTAGAACAGCCAAGCTAGCTTCCTAGTAAGGTCTTGGCCCTCTAAGTGTGGAAGTAGCTCTGTGCCAGGCCCTCCTCTGCCAACTCAACTGATAGTTTGAAAGCCAAAGGTGTGAGCTGTGTGAGAGAGGTAAAAGGTGGAAGCAAGGCTGCTGGCTGAAAAGGCAGAGAGCCAGAGCCATGAATGATTTCTGCTGGGATCCAAGGGTGTGGCATAGGGAGAAGCAAGACGTTCTTGGGGTATAGCTGCTGAGAGCCACTCCAGTGTAGGCTCAGGCTGTATATACGTACGTACAAATAAACCATATATCCTAAAGACACCACAGCCCCCACTTCCCCTCATTCTAAGGAAACCAAACATTGGGTAAGCTGCTGGAACTCCTGGAATATCATGCCACTTGGACATGCGGGTGTAAGTGCAAAATGTTCTTGGGAGCATCTCACAAAGCATAAAATCCTGCACTGGTATAGGAAGGATAAACAGCCATGCTCAGACTCTTGTAAAACAGTGATACTTTATGTAAAAAGACAGCGACAATCTACTTTATTCTGGTGCTAAAAGGTTAGTGAAATCTGTCATAAAGCATCTGGTTTGCTCTGAGAAACCCGAAGAGACAGATCCCAGGTTCTAACAACTGCTGCTAAAGACATGACCAGTTAGAGTGGCAGCTGGGAACGAGAGGATTTGCCTTCAAGGTAAATAGGAATTGCTTTTACAATACAGAGGAGCAGCAGAAGAAGAAGAAGAAAAAGAAGAATGATGGCATAATCTGTCTGTTAACAACTGAAATGTTGCATCATCATAATCATAATCAATCTCCCTGTATATCATAAAACAAACCAACAAAGCAGTTAGTGATTAGTTAAGATAAATGGAGAACAAAATTGTGTGGGAGGTAGTGGTGTAAGAATTAGAAAATATGTTATTCCTTATTATCTATAGAATAATATTATTATTATATTATATTATATTATATTATATTATTATAATATAGAATATGTGTGTGTGTGTATGCACTGCTGCATTTTGTGCTAGATTTCGGTTCCATAGCAGCCCTAACCGCAACCCCACACAGAGCATGTGACAGTAGTCTAATCCTGAAGTTACCATTGAATGAAGACTGGTGTAGGTAGGGTGAGCTTTAGCAGAAAATAGATTCTCCTACTGGTAAATCTAATTAATTGTCTAGAGGGCCTTCTTGGTAGTTGCACTGTGGAACCTCCTCGCATCAGATGTCAAGGAAATAACCAACTGCAGTCATACCTTGGTTCTCGAATGGAATCCATTCTAGAAGTCTGTTCGACTTCCGAAAACATTCGAAAACCAAGACGCGGCTTCAGGAGCTCCTGCACTCAATTGGAAGCCGCGGAAGCTGTGTCAGACATTTGGTTCCAAAGAATGTTTGCAAACTGGAACACTCACTTCCAGGTATGCTTGTTAAGAAGCCAAAATGTTCAAGTTGCAAGGCATTTGAGAAAGAAGGTACTATGGTACTGTATTTTTCTCTGTATAACATGACCCATGTATAAGACAACTCCTATTTTGTGAGCCCCAAAATAATAAATCAAAGTTTTAAAGTGAGCTCAAAATATTGTTGAGCTTTTTTCATAAGTTTGACCAAAAAGTTGTTGAGATTTTGGAAGATAGGCTAAAATGTTACTGAGTTTTTGTCCGGCAATCCCCCACTCAATCCACCTTTCTGGTTGACAGCAGTGGGAAGTGGAGCCGTACTTCACCACTTAATAGCAGGTACAGTAGTCTTTGTCTATAGTTGAGGTGTTCAGCTTGACCCATTGTCTTACACATGAGATTGAGTCAAATGCGGCTTTCAGGTTGATGAAAGCTGCGTAGAGCACCACTTAATAGCAATGTAATGGCAGCAATCTGCATCTGGCTTTGCCTCACCTCAGCCGTCTAGAACCGACAGCACCGCAACCAAGCTGCCTCCTTGCCACCATGCCCCCTCACCTCACAATGCCAGCTACCTCCATGACCAACCGCAGCTAGCCCCAGCTTCACCATATAAATCTGTGTATAAGACTACCTCCAATTTTTCACTAAAAAACTTGGGGGTCAACATCATCGTATACACAGAAAAATATTTTGCTTTTTTGAAGATATCTTAAGGCAGCTCTGTTTAGGGGAGTTTTTAATGTTTGGTGTTTTATCATTCTTTCAATATTCTGTTGGGAGCTGCCCAGAGTGGCTGGGGCAACCCAGTCAGATGGGTGGCATGATAATAATAATAATAATAATAATAATAATAATTCAATGAAAACTCATTTAAATCAATTAAAAAGGTGCTCCCATTGGCAGTAAGTGGAATGTATAGAATATTGCCGGCTGGCAGTTTGTTTGCCATGGAGATCTCCCCGAAATTGGGTCCACCTCAAAATAGGGTTCACCTTCAGTTCAAACCATGTCTCTTTGAGCAGTGCTCACTGTATCCTTACCCCCAATCCCACCCATCAAAATCACCAGCTCTGCTTTGCACGTTTCTTGATTTGCTTTGACTGGAATATGCCCTTGAACTTCTTTTTTGCCTGGATGGAGGATGCAGAGGAATATGTGAAAGTGAAGAAAGTAGCCTACTGTCCAATTCACATTCATTGCTCCACCCAAGTTTGCCTCTGGCCCTTTCAACCACAGGCATGTGGCCCCCAGAAGGTTGCCTGGAAGTGTGATCCTTGGGCTGAGAAAGGTTCCCTAGCCCTGACTCATGACAATACCCAGTGCACATGAAAAATGAAAATACAGTGGTACCTTGGTTTAAACCATAATCCGTTCTGGAGGTCCATTCATAAACCAAAGCAGGTTGTAACCCAAGGCTCGCTTTCACCAATGGGGCCTCCCCAATAAATTTGTTCGTAATCCAAAAAAAAAAAAAGGGGGGGGGTTGCAATCCAAAAAAAGTTCACAAACCGAGACACACACTTCTGGGTTTGACGTGTTTGTAATCCAAAACATATCCAAACCACACTGTTTGCAAACCAAGGTACCACTGTACTATAATGCACTCCTTATTCCCACATTATTGAACAAAATTATTGATTTACCAGGATAGTGATTCCCTCCTTTGCCTTCCACTTGCTGGCAACCCCATTTTAGTTATTGCAGCTTTGCCCCATAAACAAGCCTGCAACTCATTTAGAATCTGGCTTTGTCTTTCCCTTCGACAGACCTTTCTCCCTTTTTAAGCATTTCTCGTTAGCGTATATCTGTCTCTAGACTAATTAAGTAAACACAGATGTAATCGAGAATATTAATTTGCTACAAAGTAGCTCCTTCTCTCTCCTTGTACCCTGTTTCTGCAACCGCTTAGCCAATAACATGCAATTTGGAAGTCTATTTTGCCAATTATAATGATATAGAACAGGTTGAACTATGATTCTTAGTTATGCAACTGACCTTAGATCATCCTTGTTTCATTTAAGAAAACTTTTAAAGACAAAGTAGTTGTTTGCTTTTGAAGGACTCGGTAGCATTGCCATCTTTATAAAAGCATAGCAAGCTGTTTGGTCCACCTAGCTCAGTATTTTCTGTGCTGACTGGTGGTAGAAGTTCTCCAGTGTTTCAGGCATGAGCATTTCTCTGTGTGCAGTCTAGGGTGGAGGCATGTTTGATTGCAAAAAGAGACAGGGCCCCCTCCATGGTTGCACCAAAATTGTGGAACACCTTCCCCAATGATCCCCAATCATAGTCCCCTTCCTTTGGCTGGTAAATACATTTTTACTGTGCCAGGCTTTTGCCTGCCATTTTGTATCTGTGGTCTTTGCCTTTGATATGGTTTCAACAGTGCATTTGAATATATTTTGTGACATTAGTTGGTGCATCAAAACTAGAAGGTGGAATGAGTCCAAATCTCTGTACACTTCAGCCAGTCCCGGGGAACTTGCAGGCCCTTGTTGATAGGTGGTAACTCACACTATCAGCTGGCTGGGGCTGATGGAAGTTGTACTTCAGTAACATCTGAAGGGCCACAGTTTCTCTATCACTGGTCTAAACATAACAAAGGTACTTAATACTGATGGAATTCTTTCTCACTTTCTAAGGGTGTTGCACTGTGAGACTTGAAGGGCTGAAATTTTAGGAACATCCCAACTTGTTTCAAAAGACTGCTTGGTTGACATAAGCTCCATTCACATCTCTTCTTCTTTATCATTTCAAAGTCCCTTGGCGTATCAACAAAAACTTCCCATTTCCTTATAGTCCCCTCTGTAGCTGGCAGTAAAACAAAACAGCTTGAATGTAGCTGATAATAAGTCCCATTATACTTCAATTGCACAAAATGACAATTAAATTATGAATGATCTCTGGAGAGAGGTCTTGATGTCTTTGTTTTGCTGGATTTTTATTTTATTAGTCTCAGGATACACTGTCCTAGCCTAATGCTACCAATAATTAGTTGCAGGGAATGATTGTGGGTGGGGTTGACTTTAGGGACTTCCCTGTTGAGAATGGCTCGTGAATGTGATGAAATTAAAAAAAGCATGACTCTCTGCATATTATTTGGATCTGTAATGGAAACCTTCAGAGGCACAAAAGGATACTTTAGAGCAGGAAGACTTACAACATTTATTTGTTATTTGTTTATTTATTGAATTTATATACTGCCCTACACACACACCCCACTACCCCACACACATTTGTGTCCTTCCTGATGTTTATGAACTCCAACTCCTTTCAGCCCCAGTCAGCATGGCCAATGGTTTATGGGAGTTGTAGTCCAACAACATTTGGAGAGCTACAGGTTCCCCAGCCCTTAACTAGGCTGTAAGGAAATCCTCAAAACAAAGACTTATTGTTCAAATTAAAGAAATCATAGTATGGATTTATATTTAATCATTTGTGTGATTACACTTATATAAGCTTGCATATAAAGTGGGATGGATTTAAAAGGGAGGAATACGTTCATTCATCTCCAAAGGCATCATCTTAAAAAGCACATTCTATTCTCTCTCATTCAAAAGGGAATGCTTAAGATGGCATTTGCCAACTGAAGTTTTCTAGCTACTTGCATTCGAATTCTATTATGAATTCTTAGCCCATTTTAGGCACTCCATCCATCCATGCATCAGAAAAGGCACCATTTTGTTCCCATCCTCCTCCCTGCTGTGTTCTGCAACACTAAAACTCAGGAGGAGACAGATGATATGCAGTACCGCCCAGAACTAAACAAACCAACTAAAGGAACAAATTTCATTGCTGAAGGAATGGGATTCTTGCAAAATAGAACTCCCCAGGTGCTCATGCCCAAGGGTTTCAGAACTGGATTGTAACACTCTGGAACCATTAGGCACTGTCAGGTTTACTATTATAGTTCAATGCCTTCACCTCAAGTCTTAATTAAAATTGGTCTTAAATCTGTGGTGTTATCCACTGCCTCTTCAATTAGTGGATTCAGTTTGGTTGCATAAGATGAGATCATTTCTTGCAGCATGTGGCAAATGAAAGCATTTAAAAAAATACCAAGCCCATTACTAATAATGACTGGATTATGCAAAATTGTATGCACAGAAAATAACATTTATTTTAGTTTAATCAAGCAAATCGTCAGCAGAACTGATCTGAAATGGTGCAGAAAGATATTATTTAAACTGAAGTGTTTATTTATTGAAATTCCAAACATTAATGCAGCAAGATACAGGTAATTATGTACACTTATGAAATACGGTGCCCTAAATAAACTCTAGCATCTTATCAGGTCTACTCAAATCTCTTAAATGCCAACCCAGTTTAGAAATGGGTACTGCTCACTATCTCTGCCCTTTTCCTGCCCCACAATTCACAAGCACACAGATGTGAATGTGTGGGTCGCATAATTATTAGGGCAGCCAAGTTATGCAGTGCCAAAAGGAGAAAATGCATCACACACAACAACAAAAAAGAGGATGAAAAGAGGACACCATATTTATGTAACATTCTCATATTTAAAAATAATTGCTATCAGTTAAACAGACATACAGTTCATATAATAATAATAGTAGTAGTAGTAGTAGTAGAATAAAAATAATAATATTAATAATATTATTGATTATTTATTTATTTATTTATTTGTTTATTTATTTATTATACCCACCTCATCTGGCTGGGTTTTTTGTTACAGGGCTGCCTTCAGATGTCTACTAAAAGTTGTGTAGTTCTTTATCTCCTTGACATCTGAAATCTACAGTGGAAATAGTCTATGACTAGGTGTCCTGTGGGCCTGTTCAGTCTGCAGCATGAAGGCCCTGGAAGGATTCCATTTTGGGGGCTCTTGATCCTTAAACCTGGACTGGGAAGACATTCAAACAGATGTCTTCTTCAGACAGAGGACTCTCTCCTGAAATGTAGCACACATAAAAACATTAGAAGAGTCTGTTGGATCAAGCTGATAGCCCCAATGCCTTTTGCCACCTGAGGCAAAACAGAAAATGGCACCCACCACACCATCTCCTCCACCCCCCTGTCCTCTGCTGTTGCTCCTTCCCTGATACTTCTACTTGAGGCAACTGGAGGTGGCTCAGGAAAGCCCTGGTGCACTGAAGATGGCAGAGAGAAACAAGGAAGCTGGAGAGGAGCAGGGGGTACTGGTGGCCCCAGCCTTTCCAGGTGGCAGTAGGCAACAAGGACAGGAGATGTTGAGCAGCACGCTCCTCAGGGTCCCGGATCTGCCACACCTCCCAGTTGTCCCCCAACCTGCTGCCTGAGCTGCCTGCCTGATGGAGCCTAATGGATGGGCCAGTCCTGAATGGCCCGTCTAGTCCAGCATCGTGTTCTCAGTGGCCAACCAGAAGCCTGTGGGGATTCTGTAAGCCGGTCAGGAGCACAATAGCACTCTCCCCTCCTGTGCATTCCAGCAATTGGTATTCAGAAGCATTGCTGCCTCCAGGTGTGGGGGCAGGGCACAGCCAACATGGCTAGCAGCATTTGACAGTCTAATCCTCTATGAATTTGTCTAATTTGCTTGGAAAGCCATCTAAGTGCTGGCCACCGCTTTCTCAAAATTCCAAATGTGCCCAGTGGCTAGAAAACACTGAGGATCCTGTGATACATTTAGGGATGGATGAATGTTAATCTCATTTTCTCTCAGTTTTGCATTTTTCTAATCTTAAATTCGGTTCTCTGCATTTCCATGTCAGTTTATGACTGTAAAAAATAGTCATCGTGAAAATTCCCACCATCATTATACTACAAAATTCTCTTAATAAACATACCTTTTGTCTGCAATTTTGCCAAATATACTCATTTTTGCAAGTCATATTTTCCCCTAATATTTATATATTTCAGTAATGGGTTTTATTGTTATTTCCCCAAATATGAGCATTTTTAATGCACACTTCATATGTACAACTTTGTACACATTATATGGTTGGAGAATGGTATTGCAAAATTCCAAGAAATGTTCATGTTTCAGTTCAGGTATTTTCAAATTCAAATCTAGTAAAAGCACACACCCCCATCCCAAGATAAAGTATTTCACACTGAAAACCTTTAGATAGTTTAAACAGTGGATGTGCAACACCACCTGCGACTATACTATTTTTTTTACAGAAACAACAATCATCTATGGAATCATTTGGGCATCTATAGCTTACATTGTCTGCCATCAAATAGGCACCTGTTCGGGATGAGCCAACCTGCATTGTAGTAATAAATGCAGTTGGCTTGATAAAGTTATAAAATATAGCAAGCATGTTCCAAACAAAAGTCCATTAAACTCTGCAATTGTCTCAAAGAGCAACATACAACTAACTGACAAAGGAGAACTGACGGATGTTAAGTCTGCTGCTCATGCCCAGAATGTTTTGCAATCCAAAAATCCTTTGCTGAGCTAAGCTGCCTTAGAATTGCTTCCATTATCTTAGCCTTTATCCCTTAAAACACTGGAGTGGTACCATTTTTCTTTGTTCTCCCCGGTGTGCTTTCTCTTCCCAGCTCTCTCTCTCTCTCTCTCTCTGAATATGGTATTTATTTCATTGTTGTCTCTTCTGATAGGCTGGAAGATGTGGAGGTCCTCATTTTCTGAACTTTTCAATCCCTGTGAATTATTGCCTCAAGGATGGGCAGGTCCTAATGGGGATGGATGGATCTGCCCATTGCAATTCACTCAGTTCCTCAATTTTCTGACCTCAAATTCAGTTATCCATATTTCTGCAACAACCTGCAATTTTTTTATTAAAAAATCCTCAGGAGAACTGGTATTTTAGTGTGAATTTCTTCTAATAAATACATCTTTGTATGTAGTTTCCCCTAATATGCATTTTTTTTGCAAATAATTTCCCCTAATGTAAAGCATTTTGCATGTTGTTGTTGTTGTTAATCTAAACATTTTTATGATGATTACTTGGCTGGAAAACTGTATTTCAAAAAAAAAAAAAGGTGTGAATTTCAAAAGGATCATCTCATATTATTTCAGAAACTGCAAAGTTGATAAATTCTCCTTTAAAGCAAACTGAATAAAAAAAAATTCCTCCATCCCTAGGAACATGTGTTTTCAGGGTCCAAGGCAATTCCAAATCCAAATAACTTTATTGGCCATGACAAAACATGCATCAAAAATAAATACACGTAAAGGGATGCTGTGCCACAAATAATAGTCTCTGTTTAGATCTCTGTGTTTCCCTTACAGTTCACTGCTATATTGTCCAGGGTCTTCTTTCTGATCTTTTTGGCTGCCAGAGCAAAAAACAGCAACGTTATGAGTCACTGAAACGTTTACATCACTAAGAAGGCATAGGACCTTCTCTGCCGGGGAGAGACACCTTTACTGCCTAGGTGGTAGGGTGAGGGTCCTAGGCAATTCACCTTATCACTTGTCACAAAGCCAAACAGAGCTTTATGAAAAGAAAACATTCCCGGGGGCGGGGGGGGGGGGGGAAGGCAAAACAAAACAGTCATTTCTTTTGTTACCATTTACTTGCAAAAATACTAGCTAATGTATGTCAGTGTTTAGAATGTCAGACTAGGACCTAGGAAACGACTTAGCCATTAAGTTCACTGAGTGATATTGTGATTGCTTCTCACTCACTGCCTCTAAATCTATCCCACAGGGCTGCTGTAGGGATTAAATGGGGGGGGGGTGGAGAACCATGCATGCCTGTTTGAGCTCTTGAGGGAGGGGCAAGGTGGGACAGAAATGCAATAATTGAATAAATAAGTACTGCATTGTCACCCGCTCAACAAAATTATTTGCAAAAGAGGAACATCTGTCTGTATAAAGCTTTCATTTGCAAAGAAACAGACAAAGGTAGCAAGAGTTGGAAACACACACACAAAAGCCTACCTTATCCGTCTTGAGCTGCTTGAGAAACCCTGAGGTTTCGCACTTAGGTATGTGGGGTTTTTTGGCATTTATTTTTAAGCCCCATGTGTACCACCAGTATTTCATAATATTCAGAAATACCATTATTTAAGGTATGCATTGAATCCAGTAAAAATAAATAAAGGGAATCTAGTTCAGTTGGAGGAAAATGTACTAACTGGATCAGTTCAGAAAATGCTGTGCTTGATGGGCCAGTGGTCTGACTTGGTAGAAAACAGCTGCCTAGGTTCTTCCTACTTCCCAATATCATGTCGGCCATTGATCAGTTGTTAGAACTATGCTTGTACTCCAGCATCTGGTGAACAAGATTCAGACTGCTGTGAACAGTTACACTATATTCTACGAGCCCAATCCCTGAGAACAGGAGCTGTGTTCTGAAAATGCACAGGTGTCTTTGTGAATGTATCTTTTAGCGTAGCAGTGTTTCTTTTCTATCTATGATGTTGCCACTATCTTTCAAATAAATGTGTGAAATTATTACATGCATCTTCTGGATGTCTTACCCTGTTGAGAAAAACCATGGGAATCTATCCTTTCCTTTCTTGCCAGGCTTGCTTCATGCAGTGTTTATCATCATTTTTTTTTTTTTTTTTTTTTTGGTGAAACTGTTCACATTCAATTCCCTCCATTTGAGTTTACCTTCCTCTAGTCCAAGGTCTTTCTCTCCTTAAGGCTCTGCTTTGTCTTGATTAATCGCTGTGATAAAGGGAAATGTCCCTGCATGAGTTTATGTACTGAATGAGCAGGTGTGAATCATTATATCAAATAAACAACGGTGTACTGAAAATACACCCATGGCTAAACCTTAGTAGGAATTGGGAGTGATGTATGCACTTTGTGTGCACATGTGCACACAGAGACATTCATCCACCCATAAATTGTCACGGTTGGAATCAATGCTCAATATATAGAGATAGAGCTCCTCCACATGACCTGTCAATCCAGCACTCATCCTGAGTTGCTTGCACAAACTTACATGGTGATTAGATTATATCCAGTCTTTAGTGAGCATTTATTCTGATTTGATTACACAGAGGTTATATCACGATGAACACCTGTCCTCATGGTATGTCTTTCTGTTAATCATTCACTCATTCCACATTTTTAAAAGCTGCCATGCACGGCCAACATGGATATGATAACGTGAAGACACAGTGGACTGTGTCCAATGCTAGTCTTACTCAGAGTAGATCCAATAAAATGAATCAACATGCTTGGATACACTCATGTGATTTCTCTACCCCCCCCACCTTTCCACAGGGACATTTCCCTGCCCTTCCCCCAGAGAAGGTCACAAGTCCCATCATCATATTAAATAATGTCCAGTTAACATCCAATTAAACATGGACTGACATTCACTTTGAGGCATGGCAAGGTTATGGATGCACACACCAGCATGGAATGCAATTTAACTCAACCTTCCCTGGACTCTTGATTTAGCCGCAAGCTTAATTAGAAGCAACCTGTAAATTTTGTACTATGTTCTTTGCTTTGTATGTTTATACCAGTTTCAAGTTCCAGTAACCATGAGGCACAGAGATATTATATCCAAGCCAAGGTTCCTCAAGCAGAAAGCTCAATTATTTGACTGGGATTACTTGTTTACAGTAAATGGATTTTCGCATTTGAGTTAATACATTTGGAGGGAACAAAAGTTTAACTCGCACATGCCAAAATGAGAAATACACGGATGGAACAAAGTGGATAGTTATTACTTTGCCATGTTTCTTTTATCTGTACCCTAATTTTCTCTGTGTCTAAAACTGGCTAAAGGGACTCTCACATCCAGATATTAGCCGGGAAAAACTTGCTGCTGTCATGGGCCATTCTCCTCAATCATTGACTCTGCTGGATGTGGCTGATAGGAGTTGCAGTCCTATAACATCTGGAGTGGACAATGCTGGTTCATCTTGCAGTTAAAGATTCTCCCTGGGCAGTAAAAAGTTAACAGGTCCTGGAGTGACTCCTCCCATCCAATCTCACCATTGTTTCAACAGGAAGAACTGTTGAGGTGCTTAGAGCCTTGGACTGGGACCTGGGAGAACAGGATTCAAATCCCCACTCAGCTAGAAAGTTTCCTTGGTGATCTTGAGCCTGTCACTGTCTCTCAGCATAAGCTACCTCAGAGGACTGTTATGGGTATGAAATTGGGATGCCACCTTGAGCTCCTTGGGGGGTATAAAAGGTGGGAAATAAATGTAACAATAAAAAATAAACTTGGACTTCTGTATTGCAGGCCTTCTCAACTCAATACCTTCCAGACACTCTTGGATACAACTCCAGCAACTTTCCATATAGCATGGGACTCAGCTATACAGCTGCAAATAAAATGTTTTAAATGTGTTGTAAAGTGCAGTATGCAAAGGTGACACTAGATGGAGACAGTGAGCTATGCCAAATTCAATATATTTTTCAAAACGTTTTTAGAAAAGCATTTTCACAGCGTTTCTTATATGTGTGTTGATTCCACCATGGTCTATAGCCTGAAATATTTTTTGTGAGGGTAACTGAAGTAGCTAATGGAAAAATGCAATATTTCTATTTAGGGGTGTGCAACTGATTCAGATAAATCCTGAATCCTGAGATAAAGTAGCTTCCTCAGAGGGATTTTTGTCTTGTCAGAGGAGTGAAAGCCACCAACAAAGGGATGAATATTGATGGATCCAGATAATAAAATAATGCTGAAGACAAGTGTCTGCTAAAACTGTCTAATCAGAGGGAAATAATTTACCCTGTAGGTGGATATTTTTTAATTGTCTCCCCAAAATCAAAATTTAATGCACCTAAAACTAAAACCTCTGGACTTTCCCCCCTTCCGTTTGCAGGTTTCCAGGGGCATCTATCCCATGTCTGCAATTTCAGTCCAATTGCCCACAAAACACTGAGAGAGACTAAATGTGATGCCATTTTCTTGGCAGGAAAGCCACTATAGCTATCCTCCTAAATCTGGCAATATTTGTGTCCTCAAAACAGGCTATCTAGCCTGCAAATTTCATTCTGTGCTCCACATATATTAAAAGTTATATATGTTGCCTTAAGTGAAAACAAATCAAACTTTTACAGTGCTAGGCACAAAAGCCTCTATAATTCTGCAGACTGTATTACCATTGGAGGGGGCCAGTATGCCTGAAAATTTCATTCACTTCTGTCGAAGGGGAAAAGGTTATATATATTTTTTGAATTAGCCATAGTGAATGGAGTTGGTAGAAAGGAAACAGACCTGAACAAGCTATGTGCCAAATGGGGCAAGCCTATAAATTGTATTGTATGAAGGCAGACTTCCTTCTGAATCACCAAATCTGGATTCAAACCAAATCTTGTTGCTGCACACCCCTGTTCCTAACACATCAGTTCCAAGCTACTTTGTATGCATTATTCATATTATTAAAGGTAAAGGGACCCCTGACCATTAGGTCCAGTTGTGGATGACTCTGGGGTTGTGGCGCTCATCTCACTCTACTGGCTGATGGAGCCAGTATACAGCTTCTTGGTCATGTGGCCAGCATGACTAAGCCACTTCTGGCGAACTAAATCAGCGCACGGATATGCCATTTACCTTGTAGAGGTAAAAGGACCCCTGGATGGTTAAGTCTAGTCAAAGGTGACTATGGGGTTGCAGCGCTCATCTCGCTTTCAGGCTGAGGGAGCCGGCATTCATCCACAGACAGCTTTCCGGGTCATGTGGCCAGCATGACTAAACTGCTTCTGCACAATAGAACACTGTGACGGAAACCAGAGCGCATTTAAATGCCGTTTACCTTCCCATCACAGCGGTACCTATTTATCTACTTGCACTGGTATGCTTTCGAACTGCTGGTTTGGCAGGAGCAGAGACTGAGCAAAGGGAGCTCACCTCATTTCTGGGATTCAAACCGCCAATCTTCTGATCGGCAAGCCCTAGTCTCGGTGGTTTAACCCACAGCGCCACCCGGGTCCCGTTCATATTATTAGCCATTCATTAAAAATGCTACTCTAGGTGACACAAAATACATCCATTGTCTTTATTAATTGTAATTAGTGGATTCAATGCTGCTATCTCATTTTAGATAACTTAATTCCAGTATGGCTCTATGCAAGGTTAATCACATAGGTCCAGTGTCATTATTTATGGATAGACACAGGACAATATTATTATTATTATTATTATTATTATTATTATTATTATTAACATTATAAATGTTAATTTTATCACTAATACCAGGACACCTGTGTTATCAACAACAATTTTATTTTATTTCCTTTGCTAATGTAATTATTAATACATGTACTTTTCTGCATCACCATCTGACAAAATGGTGCGTGGACCAACAAAAGCTTATGCCATAATAGATTTGATAGTTTTACAGGTGACACAAAATTCTTTGTTGTTAACCCCTCACTTACTTCCCTGGGTGTAAAGTCCCACTGAACTCAATCAACCTTCTTCAGAGTAAACACATATATGATTGCACCAGTCCTAGCACCCAAGAAATGATGAAATTGTGAGGCTATTTCTCCCTTTCTGAGAATCAATAAGAATTGGGACACGGTATTGATTCTCAGACCCTCCTGAAATGAAGGCGAAAACATCTTCCATAATCCACACAGTTTTAAAATATGGTGTCATTTAAGCAATACAGAATGTGTGCACTTTATTTAGGGGAAAGAGAAAGAAATGCTGCAAATAAATAAAAGTATGTTTCTTTTCCTATAGCAACTTCAAGCTGATGAAATAATCTAGCATTATTCAGTCCCCACCCCCTTGGAGTCAGAAGAAACACATTTATTGAATGTCATTTCCTGTCTGTTATCTGTCACTTTTCCATCAAAACATATTTGATCAGCTCTACCACATTTGCTTTAAGTTTTCTTTCTGCTAGCACCATTTCCTTCCAAAAAGAAATGGATATACAATGTGTCTGCCATTAATGCTTTGTTTTGCTGTCTGTGTTCTGACAGACACAAGGACCTCCTCATTTATACGTTTCAAAATACAAGGATAATGTAAAACAAGCATTGTTCCGTATAGAACTGCTTCTGCCCACCAAGCATCATACGCAATGAAACAATGATGACTCCCCAACAACTTTGGAGTGGATATTTAATATCTATTTCATATTGATATGAAATCATTTGGAGATGCCATTTTTTCTAGGGATTTCAAGTTCAATGTTATAAATATGCTGATGACACTGTAATATCAATCCATTCTATCTGAATCAGGAGAGGTTGTAGAGATCATGGACCTAATTCAGGGAAGTTCTGGGCTGCATGGAGGAAGAATAAATTGAAGATTAATTCACATGTCCATGAATTAGGAGGACCTGTTCCAGGTGGGGTTGCCTTGGGGGTACTGTTTGAATCCAAACTGTCTGTTACTTGAGGCCCAGGTGGCTTCAGTGGTGAGGAGATCTAGTAACACTAGGTTTGGACAACTGCAATGCACTCTGTGTAAAGGTTTAAGAATGTGTAAAGGTTGGAGCTGGTGAAGAATGTGCTATTAAGTGAACAGTAAGATAGGACCATGTGCTACCAGTCCTGTGTACATAGGTGTACAAAAAACATGGGTGCCACTGTGGTCTAAACCACTGAGCCTCTTTGGCTTGCTGATCAGAAGGTTGGTGGTTCAAATCCCCGTGGCAGAATGAGCTCCCATTGCTCTGTCCCAGCTCCTGCCAACCCAGCAGTTCGAAAGCATACCAGTGCAAGTAGATAAATAGGTACCACTGTGATGGGAAGGTAAACGGCATTTCCATGTGCTCTGGCTTCCGTCACAGTGTTCTATTGTGCAGAAGCAGTTTAGTCATGCTGGCCACATGACCCGGAAAGCTGTCTGTGGATGAATGCCGGCTCCCTCGGCCTGAAAGCGAGATAAGTGCTGCAACCCCATAGTCGCCTTTGACTGGACTTAACCATCTAGGGGTCCTTTACCTTTTACCTCTACAAAAAACCCTCCATTTTTATATAAATGTTTGCAAACAAATACACATACAAAAATTTGTTATATTTAGGAAAATTGTTTGCAAAAATGTGAGCTTTGCAGAGCAAAATGAAAATATTAGGAGAAATGCATACAGAAATGTGTATTAATTTTCATGCAGATTTAAGAATAAGAATAAGAAGCAAACAGATGTGGAAATGGAACAAACTGATTGACTGGCAAAATGAGACTCTAAGAGGAACAAAATATATTCACAGTACTTCCCATAAATGAAGGATGTCATATTTGACTATGTTTGGGAAATGGTACCCAGGTGTGGCATTTTTGATATACTGACAAAAAAGAAGAGTGTTTGTTTTTTTGTTTTTTTACAAAGACCATGGTACATTTTTCCTTTAAACATTACAAAGGGACCTCAAGGACTGAGAACAAACAGTCCTTGGAAGAATTCTGTGGCTTTTAATCAAAGCTGTGATCGGTTCCAAGTCATGTACCACTCATACTGAGCCACTTTTTAAAAAGCTTCTGGGTTTATTTCCTGCGTGTGTCATAAGTAAAGGATTTCTTTCTTTCTTTCCCAAAGTCAATGCCACATTACCGAACTGTTTTCATTTCTTTTTGTTTACTGTACACATATTAGTGTATTCAAATCTTATGCAAGCGTGTGTCCTCTTTCTTTTGGTGATGTTTTTTCTTTTCTTTTTCAACAATGCTCAAGTGGCCAGCCACTTTAAGCCAGAAAGAGTTTTCCATTCAACTAAGCTGGAAGGGAGACTGACTCCTGACTCTCACCATACACTAGGGAGGCAGATGTTGTCATGCTGCATCCTAATGGCTTGTGACCTTCATGCTTGATCTCAGAGGTGGGAACTTATGGATGTCCAGATCCTACTGCACTGCAACTGTGAACATTCCTGGCGACTGGGGAACCAGGTTCGCGTCTCCGCTCCTCCACATGCAGCTGTTGGGTGACCTTGGGCTAATCATACTTCTCTGAAGTCTCTCAGCCCCACGCACCTCACAGAGTGTTTGTTGTGGGGGAGGAAGGGAAAGGAGATTGTTAGCCGCTTTGAGACACCTTCGGGTAGTGATAAAGTGGGATATCAAATCCAAACTCTTCTACTGGCCATACTGACTGGGGCTGATGGAAGTTCAAGTCCAATAAATCTAGAGAGCTAGTGCTTTAACTGTATGGTGTAAATGTGGCTTGGATGGAAGCAGCTCTCTGGGGCTTCAAACTGGGGTCTCTATCAGACCTGCCTATAGTTGCTGAGGATTGAAGCTGGGACCTTCTGCATGCAAAAAAGGTGCTTTTCCGCTGAGCTACAGTCCTTCATTTCTTTCCTCTACCATTGTTATTCCCTGGAGGAAATGAAAAGACATTAAAGATGGCCTAACCTTCTAACAGTTAGTGGTAGTTATGTGCTTACTGCATTTTTAAATCCTCACACCTCCCTTGATTTCTCCATTAAGCATGATATACCCTATTTTCAATACACAATGGAAACATGGAAGCTCATTTTTTCTCAGCGCTTTGGCTACAGACACTTGTCTCTACCCCCACCCCCACTCAGCCTTCCAAACATGAATAAAGAGGAGCTTGCAAATAAGCTGTTAGAGAAATGATTCATAGGGCCGGTGAATATATTCTGGTGTTTAAAACAGTACAAAAGTATAATATACTAAGGAAATATCTTATCAACAAAGGGAGAGAAGATGACAATTTGGAAAATATCCAGAGAAAATGAGAACACTTGGCATGGCAGAATGTTCCAGTGGTAGAATTTATTCTATCTCTGCTTAAATTCTTTGGCATCCATTAAAAGTCGTGAATAATAAAAAAAGAAACAATCTTATTTTCTTGAGTTATGGAACAAATCTGGCACAGTACAAAAGCATTAGTGGTTATTGTAAAACGTTCTGAATTGAGGGGGGGGGGGAAATAATGTTTTGAAAGGAAAAGACAGTGTAGATTTCAATTGTTATTGCTGCTTAGTGTCCAAATTGATGCAAAATATAACTTTTATGATTGATTTTATAGCTCTTCACAACTTGTGGTCCGCTTGACTTCTGTGCTGTGAGCTACCAGCCTAGGTAGGGGAGGAATTCTAATTCACTAAGAAGTCAGCCTCCTGCCCCTAAAGATCAGGCATCCAACACTTTCCATCCAATTGCCTCTCCTCATGGCCCATCACTTAGCATTAGGCATCCAAGGCAAGTGGAAGCTAAACCAACATACAACAACAACAAAATCTGATGGTGGGATCCAACACGGTGCAAATGGGGCACTGCTACACCTCTCTCATTACAGACCCCTGAACCTCCCACCCTGCTAAAAAACAAACAAACCTGATCTAAAAGGCTTAAAGACTCTCCAGAATATATTTAAGGGAGTGCAGGTGGAGCGGGTGGGGTAAGAGCAATGAGACATTCCATTGTGTCCACTGTGCATATGGGAAGACATCATTGGATGTTGCCCAGAAATATTATGCAGTCTATAACATTGTGTGTATGTGTAAGTATGCATCTTTGATTTCTTTTCTTTTTTAAAAAATAGGAAGTTTGTCCTAGCTGTATACCTTACTGCATAGGTAGGTGAGCTGATCTTAAAGTAAACCTGACAAGGGAAAAGCAGGTAGGGCCCAGGTGAGGGCTGTTTAAATGGCCAGGGAGTGGACCCGAGGGAAGCCTTCACACTCCATCCACTCCGCCCCATGGCCTAGCCTGCATCCCCATTTGCCAATCTGGGTTGCAGGCTAGGATATAGTTACCAGACGTCCCCATTTCCCAGGGACAGTCCCTCGATTTACAAATCTGACCCTGGACAAAATCCGTCTCCGGAATGCCCCTGGATTTCATTTAATGTCCCCAGATTTATATTTTAAGTGTTGTAGATTTGATAGTAGGGAATGAATGTTGCGTGATGGATTCAATGGCACAAGACTCATCATACGGGGACTTCCACTGAGGCAAAATTGTGAGCGCCACGGTAGCGAGCAGCTCCTGAAGCAAGCCATAGCCAACTGCGCTACCAGGCTGGCTCCTGGCTGAGACTGCTGCCGCCACTGCCTAGGGGGAACCAGGAACACCCGGCGCATCAACCGGGGGAACCTCTGACCCCCCCCATGACCCAAATCGAGCTGGGAGCAAAAATGCCGACTGCCCAGTAGCGCTCCGGGGCCAGGAAATCCCCAGAGCCAAAGCAGGGAAAAGGAGGAGAGGAGAAGGAGAAGGAAGAGAGAGAAAGAGGAAGGAGAAAAAAGAGGGGAGCCCCGACTTTTCTGTGCCATTGCCGCTGCTGAGGAGGAGAGGGAAGAGACCATCGGGAGGGCAGGGACACATGGCCAAGCCCAGGCCTGGCCCAAGCCTACTCCACAGCAGCTAGCGCTCCAAGAGAAGCAGGCCAGGGTCCAGAGGAAGGCCGTGTGACAGAGGAAACCACCGATGAGAATATATTACTTCTTATTTAGTTTTTTAAACAACTGTTAAATCCCCCCCCCCTTTGGATTCTTTGAAAAAAATCTTGCAACCTTAGGCTAGGATCTAGGCTTACGCGCACACCCCCTATTTGTATGGGCTCTGATGATGCTACTCCCTTGCCAGGGCCTTGGAGGAGCCTCTGCCATCTGGCAACACTGCCACACCTAAAAGGGGTGAGTGGACTTACTATGTAAGATCAGGTGAGCTGATCTTAAACTAGGATGTATTTTGCTTCCCCTCCAAAATCTGTAACATAATATATCCTGCCTGAGTTGTCTACAAGTTTCCAACCTGAGTGTCCATGTTTCTGCATTTTTAACACAATTTTGTTTTAAAAAAGATAACCACAGAATTATTGAGGTACTGGAGTTGTGTAACACTTTCAATGGCATTGTTGTGTTCATTCCCCATTTTCAACAACATTTTCAAGGACATTGCCGGTGCTTATCCCTCTTTTTCACAAGGCAAAGTACTCACAAAGCTTATTCATCAACAGAACAGACAGTGTAAATATTAATTCGACATCTAATGGTTTAAAACCAACTACACTTTCATTGTTTCATTGCAGCAGAATTGGAAACAGTGGAAAAAGCCATTTCACCCTCTGGGCAACACAACTGTATCTAACACGCTAAACTCTTAGTGGCTCAATGGGATAAAATAGATTCAGCAGTGAATTGCAATTATACAGTACAGTTAGAAGCAGGAAAACTGCAGTGCTTTGTAATGTTTGTGCTTTATTGACTTTTCAGATGAGTGGTTCCATCAAATGTGAGGACAGATTTTTAAAAGGTTCTATTTGACATAATTGCTTTAATTCTGTGACTAATGAAACAGACATAAATGGTACCTCCTCCTAGCTTCAAGGCTGCCTCCGTTCATCCACTGCATTGTGATCTTTTAGATCTGCCAAAAAAGAAAGAAAGAG
The DNA here is from genome assembly GCF_965153285.1 of Podarcis tiliguerta. Taxonomy (NCBI): domain Eukaryota; kingdom Metazoa; phylum Chordata; class Lepidosauria; order Squamata; family Lacertidae; genus Podarcis; species Podarcis tiliguerta. The sequence goes on along the minus strand of NC_139553.1, from coordinate 43,266,196 downwards.
TGCCCTTTAAATATTATTTCCATGTTCTGAGTTTGGAGAGTAATGACACACTGAAGGACAGTCTTACGTAGATGGATAAATTGGTCAGTTTCAGTTTGTCTCAGCTTCTCATCCCCCCCCCCCCATCTTAAGTTCAGTTCTCTACATTTCCACATCAGGTTGCATACTGGATAGTTTTTGTGTTTCTTGTTAAATACGTCCTCATGAAAGTTTAATAGTATTTTAGTGAGGATGTGTCCCAATACTTTTGTTAAGTATTTTCTCCTAATATAATTCATGTTTGCATCTTACCATCAATGATATATGAATTTTATGCACACTTAACCTTAGAATATGCACATTTGTACACATATCTTTCCCTCTTGTTTTAATATTCCTTCTCCTGCCAGCACTATAAGCATTTCTGGCAATATCATGTTTGCAAAGTACCTATGTACCAAAGTACTCTACCAGGAGGTAGAGTTTCCAAAAATTCTTCCATTACATATTTAAGTATACATGGCAACCCTACAATTGTCAGATGAGGCCTTATTTCTGAGCTCTACCATAGAATCATACAATTATAGAGTTGGAAAGTGACCTGAGGATCATCTATTCCAACCCCTTATTGGAGGTATGGCCACTGTGGGATGCCTGGTTGGCACTGACAAATGACAGGGCCTTTTCAGTGGTGGTCCCCTGGTTGTGGAATGCCCTCCCCTGTGAGGTGCATCTGCCTGAAACTTTACCAGCTTTCAGGAAAGTTTGGAAAACATTCCTGTTTACCCAGGTATTTGAGTGGCCTGTCAACTCTGTGCAAGATGTGCTCACTGACTGGAAGGAAGTTTTTAACAATAATTGCTTTTAGGATATTTTTAATTGCAATTGTTCTTATAATGTCTTAACTGTTTTAGAATGTGGACTCAGCTACATTGGTAAAGAAAGAGCATTTTATATGCTTTATAACACTGTGAAATTAGATGCCACTGTGGAGTTCCGTCTTCTGCCAACGTAATTTCCCACTTCGATGTTTACAACGTGTTTTTTGTTGTGTCTAGATCCAGTCTGTTTTTGGTTTGATTTCAGTGGAGTGTCAGTTTCCTGCCCTAAGCTCCTTGGGGAGGAAGGGTGGATGAAGTATAATTTCAACAAACAAACAAACAATTCATGAATCACTTCTTACGAAGCATCTCAAAGTAATTTCACAATACAGCAAAAAATAGTAAAGCAATTTCATATGGAACTTAAAACAATTGCTTATATAAAATAATAATAATTGCATATATAAAACAAAATTTAAAATCAAATGCAGATGCTCACTGAGATAAAAGAACAACAACCATCACTTAGAAGGCTTGTTGAAAGAGGAATGGTTTCAACAGGCACTGAAAAAGCAGTATAGGCAATGCCTAGCTGTCTGATATATGCAACAGAAGGGAATTACAAAAGGTAGGTGCTGCCACACTAAAAGCTCAGTTACAACATCATGTGAAAGGGAACTTCTGCTAAGATTTGAGCTGGGAAAGACCCTCTTCTGCAGGGCATCAGTTGGGAATATGAGGGGAGAGATGATCGTTTAGGTATCTGGTCCCCAACTGAATAGGGCTTGGTACACCAGCTCCATTCTCCATAGATCCTTCCCACGTATTTGACCAAGGTAGATCACAGTCTGAGTCTGTTTCTCTTTGCTTTGATAGCCAGAATCTTTGAGGGTTACCCTGTTACATCATTGAACTCTTTTCATCAGCAATTGGAGTGCATGCTAACAGGAGCAAGTTGCCCTTTTGATATGATAATACATCCCTCACCAAAGATGTTTTAAATTGTTAAGTCCATTGTCCTTTGATCAGTGATTAACACACATCAAACCGTCTGTGAAGCTGTCTCCTCTGTAAAATATTGTGTTTGATGATATTCTCTCTTCTCTTGCTATTAACTCTGTGCAAGGTATGTGAATACCCTCTTAACTTTTCTTAATCCTCCAGAAGGGTTTTTCCCCCCTCTCTGTCTTAGCTCACATAAAAATATTCTGGGATGCTACTGAGTCCCATCAATGACGTCTGCAGCATTTTGAGAGCTCCTGTGTACCCTGGTCTAAGAGGGGCCCTTAAGCAGGTCAAAGTCAGGGAGGAAGCGAGATACAAAGAAAATAGGACACAGCACCAACTGAGCTAGGTGCAAAGGCAATTGATTCAGACACAGTGCACAACATCTCTGACACTACACTAAGATACCTGGGTGTCCACAAGTGGGGCAGGGGGGCAATCCCACCCTCCAATAATCCCCAGATTCTGCAGTGCATTTTCCTAGCTAGTAAAACCTGAGACATGACGTGCAATGTACAAGCAGGGATGTAAAAAGGCATTGTTATCCATTCTGCCCTCTATCTGCCTCATACAGTACTGTTTTTGGTCTGTAGTTCGTCTTGCACCAAAAACTACATTATTGCTCTCAAAATCTGCAATGCACACAATAAAACCAATTTCACAAAGCCAATATAACATTAAGACTAATAATCACAAACAACAAATTAACAAGTCATTGAGGGCACACTCTTGAGCTTCATCGGTCTGATCCAGCGGGCTCTTCTTATGTTCTCATGTCAAAGCATGCATATTGAACATGGCTCAATATCCACTATTGTTTTATGAAGTCATTGATGCTGATTCCCCACCCCCATTCCTACTCTTTCGTATGCCACTCAGAGACCCTGGTGTCAGGCTCTCAGGTGGAATAACAGTTGTCAGAATGGCTCACTGGTGCCTTAATCTGGAGCAGGTCTCTACACCAAGGACCAGCAATCTTGTTTTCTTTGAACACTACGGGATCCACTCTGACCGCTGTTCTTCCCATCCCATGCATAAATTACTCCATCAAAGAGCTGGTGTTTATTCTGGGCTCTTTGAAATTCCAATCACTTGTATACATACCTCCTCAGGCCAGCCTGTCCTTTGAAATTTGGATTCCTCACAATCGGGACATTCATAAGTCCTGGGCTGTAAAGTGTGGTTTGCCACTCATCTACCAGTCTATGCTATATCAGAGACATCTTCATGAAAAAGAATTCGAACTCTGAAGAATCATACACACACATACATATATTCAATGAACCAAAAGCAAAACAAAAACACTCCACTCAGACCACAAGCAGACAATTATTGTACTCATGTGTCATTCAGCACTCAATCACCCCCACTCACGCACCCCACCCCACCCCCACCCCCACACAAGTATTTGTTTTGGTGCCAAATGCAATTCATAGAAATGTTCTCAAACAAGGGAGCCAGGAGAATCAGTACCACTAAGAATAATAAAGCAGGACTGGAAAGGCAATGAGCTAGCCCACTGCCACAGAATTGAGGCAGGGCTCAGAGGGGGCAGGCCAGTAACGTTGGGGAAGGTTCAGAGGAACTAGGTGAACAGTGAAATGCTCAACAAACTGGTTGCCTCTGAGCCTGCCCAGCAGTGATGCCAAATTTCTAATCAGCATAACAAAATTCTCCTCACACCTTGCTGAGATGAGGCAGTACACTGGGGCAGAGAAACACACAAGGCCTATGCAGAACCAAGCCACGTTCAAGGTCTTGAGGCTAAACCCTGGACAATTCAGCATCAGGTCACCTGAAAGGCAGCATCACCCCACACTGACCTGGAAGTTCACTTATATCATCTGGGAGTAATTTCACTTATAGTACAGTACCCAACAGAATATCATAGTGTGATGATTCCAAAATGGGCATTTTCTGCCCTTGCTCTTGCACACTGGAATACCCTCCCCTCTGCCATACGTGAAACACCTCCCATTAGTTCCTTCAGATGTCTTATGAAGACATGTATTTTGCCCGGGTCTTTCCCTGACCCTGAATTCCTGGCTTTATCGGCCTTTTACATTGTTGTTTTACTGTGTTTTAGATTGTGTCTCTAACCTGATTGTGTCTCTGACTAGAGCTCCCCTGGCGTACTGCCCATGATTCTGTTTTATTGTTTATTTGTTTTTTGCATTGTTGTACACTGCCTAGATGGGTTGTGTGTGTTTTAATGAAGCAGTTTACTAATGCAAATAAATAAATTTAGTTATACATAGGGCTAACAGTGTTGCTGTCCCTGACAACTTCATCCCTCCCCACCTTTTGAGAAAAGGCTGAAGGGGCAACATGTAGGCTCCACACAGTTGGCAGAGTGGAGATAGCAAGAGAGTGTTGGTGTTGGCTGGGGTGGGGGATGGGGTCAACATTGTGCACAGTCCCATTTCAGCTCCATTCATTATCCATATCTGTAGGAGAGAAAACCTCTGAACAGGATACAGTCTGTTAATCAATCAATCAATCAATCAATCAATTCACAGCATTTTCACCTTGTCTTTCTTGCATTATATATTCTCCAGTGGTCAAGAGATCTTGGGGCTGCTTCAGCAAGGTGGCTGCAATGGGTTGCACAAGACAAAACACTCTCCCCTCCCCTCAAAATTCTCCAGCCTGTTTGATAGTGGTGAAATTGTGATCATTCACCAAATATTCTCTGAAGTAAGGGGCTGAATTTTGAGATGGTGTAAAAGAGTCAATAATCATCTAGAGGACCTCTGGTTCTCTATTCCTTGTGTAGACAACGTGCCTAATGGTTGAGCTCAGGGATGGTTAACATGTGGAATTCTAGATGTGGGTGGGTGGCAGCTGCTGCCATTTCTGACTATTTGCTATGCTGGCTGGACCTGATGGGAGTTGCAGTCCAAGAGCACCAATAGGAAAGCAGGTTCCCCATCAGTGGTCTACTTCATAAAAGGTAGCTTCCTATGTTTCTGGGAACATTTCCTTCAGACTGCTGATACCCTTTGATTTCTTGGGCCTCTTCACTTTACTTCAGACTGCTGATACCCTTTGATTTCTTGGGCCTCCCCAAATCTTTGTCCTCATCCAATCAGTAACACTGTTCCCCTGCTATGCTATGCACCGTCCACTCCGTCCACACCCTTGCATGTACTGATGCAACATCGATGTGGGAGAAATAAATTGGATGGTGGAATGGCATGTGGAGAAACATGAGGTCCACTAATACGATTCATTTATTGCAAAGCAGTCCCTCCTGCAAAATTGTGAACTCATTTATCAAATAAAAACCAGAAGAGTCTGCTCTTATCGTTATTATGATGATTGATGCCCTGTGAAGAACAAGGAGGGAGCCAGCTTTCTGGTGCCTGATTTCTAATAGACTGAGTTCTCTCAATTTATACACTATTGCTAACCACCCACCCACCCCACTTGATGCTTTGTTTTCTTAAGCAATATTTTTAAAGGGAATAGCCATATTTGGGTGTTCAATTCCCCATGCAATTAAAATCAAGCATAAGTAAGATAGTTGGCATGTGGCAGCTGACAACGATCCTCTCTGTTGCCGGGCATATCACCCTCCACTCATTGGAAGTTGAACGTCTGCAGCTGGGAGCCTGCTATATGATTTAGAATGCTACACAATCCTTCTAATCACAGACCATAAATGCAAGTGAATATAACAACAACTTCTTTCCACCTGAAAGGCTAATGCATGGAGGGAAAGGGCATGTCTCTTGGTTCTGCCTCCAATGTCTTTCATCTAATCAGGTCTGCCCTCCACCTTCCATATGTTAGGTCAAAGGTGGGAAACTTTAAGCCTGTTGCTCTACAGGCCTCTTCAGCTGGCTCACTGAACTCTTCCCAGGCTATATGTCCTCCTCAGCCACACCTCTTTTCCCAGGCTCACTGACAATGCTTTGCACCTACCTTGAGTATTTTTGTCAGGCTGGAATGTGCCCTGGCACTCTGAAAATGTCTCCTTCTTGCCTGGATGGAGGAGAGAGTATAAACATAGAATTCTGCTTTAATGCTCCACTCATTTTTCCAGTGTTAATGAGCAACTCCTCATTGTTCATGTGTTAGTCTTCTGAATAAGCAGGGTTTGCATCAAAGCATGTTCTCCAATAAATGAGAGCACGTGTTGCGGTGTGGGCCACCGGGCCAGGCCTCTTGTTGCCAGGCTGGTTAATAGTTATTGCCTGGCATCTGTGATTGGATAACCGGGTTGCTGGGGCAAATTGTATGTTGCAAATTGAGTGGGTGGGACCATAGTCTTTAAATATTGGTGCACTCTGGTTTCTCTTTCTCTTTGCAGAGTGCATCGGATCACCCGCCCACCCGCCCTCTTTTCCGGTTGACCTTGCTTTGCCTGTCATGGGGTCGTCTGCCTTGGCGCAGGGGCCTAGTAGGAATTTTGCCATTTGGTGTTTGGCTGTGCCATTTGGTTTTTGCCTACTACTCTGCAATTCGTCACAACTTGTAAGGTTTCGGTTAGGCATTGGTTATAATATGCTGGTGGTGGAGGGGGCTGAACAGGCGGTGCCTGCCCCTCCTATTGCGATGAAGGGAATTCCGTTAAAGGAATCCTGGGGCTTGCCATGATTTTGTCCAATCCCTGTTAGGGGACCAGGGCCGCCCAATCCGTGTTATGGGAATCCTTGTTATAGGACCGGGCAGGCAAGCTTTCGGGGAGCTGCTGGGGAGAGCGGCGTGGGTCCGACGCTTAGCTCAGGTGACCCCCCAGTTTGACTTTCTCTTCTACTGGCTACCGATCGGACCTCGGGATGCCAGTTCTGTCCCAGGCGGGGGGACAGATAGTCATAACCAATGTCTAAACAACCACTCACTGATTTTGTATTTTAATAAAGTTGTGGCCAAAATAGTGCCCAAAAACCAAAACTAAATTACGTGTTATGTTTGAAGTTATTTGAGGGGTGGCCTGGGGACCTACACGCGCAACAACATATTTTGTTTGTCTTCTAGATGCATCTGAAACATCCATAATTAATCTTTCTCCATATAAAAATAAACAAATTAAGAAAAAAGACAATGTATTCTATACTGGCTGGAGACCTTCCTTTTGGTGCTTTTGAAACTTGTTGGACTACAGCTCACATCACCCCTCAGCCCTGGCCATGCCAGCTGGGACTGTTGGGATTTGTAGTCCAAATTTTGGGAAGGCCTCAGTCTGGGAGAGGCTGCTGTAGAAAGACGCTTCAAGTATTTGAAGATTACTGGGGGGGGGGGGGGATTATGGCATAATGGCTACTAATGCAAAAGTGAAATTTCACTTATGAATATGGATCTTTAACATCTACTCTAATACTCTTCTTATTAGCTCTTCTTAAATTGGAGCATTACACAACAGATATAAAAAGACAACATTGAAGTTGCTATTGTACTATTTTTGCAAGAGTAAGGTTATTATCTAAAAGTAACGATACCATTAGCAGCCTGACATAACATGAACTTATTATGCATACCAGCATTCCAGCCAAGTAATCTCTGTGTGTGTGCAAACCCAGACACACACAAATGGATATTGTTTATTATCTTGTGGGGTTAAATGTACTGGGGGGTGGGGGTGGGGGGGTTAATAGAAGGCAATAACGTTTTAGGCTTCCAGAGCAAGTGCTTCTCTAATGCTGCAAAGTTCTGTTGGTGTCATGATGGAGGAATTTAACTTGTTGATCTCTGCAACACTAACAATACGGCTGATTCGTAAATTCCATGTAACCCATTTTAAACCCCACACTTTCCAGCCTAGGAAGAAAGACCCCAGAGACCTTCAGAGCAAAAGAACCAGCATAGCATAATGTACTAGAGAAACATGACATCATCTCAAAGGCACTTTTTATAGCTGATCCGCAACTAGAGACAGGCTCTTTCATTTATTGCTATCATGGGCCTTGTCAACGAATTCCCATATATCCTCCAGCTCTCCCTTTTTGTCAGAAATAGTTCTGATTTTCTGATCCCTTACCCTGAAATATCACTCTCTCTACCACCACCACCAATTCCCCCCACTTTTGGGCAATGCCTGGTTAAACTTTGTCTTCCTACTGTTATCATTCAATGGGGTGAAGCTCTCTCCTCAGGGTCTCACAGAGTTATACCACGGAGCTACATTTTCTCTCTAGTGCACATCTTTGTTTATTTCATGGTTATTATTTAATAATTTATTCATAGCATTTAAACCCCTACCCTTTGGTCAAAACATCTTCTCAGAAAGCCTTTCAAAAATCAGTACAATGACAGTCCCCACCCTACAGCTCTCAATCTAGAAACATGACAGGAGGGGTGAAATGGGAGGGGGGAAGGAAAAATCAAGCTCAGCCATAAGCTCTTAAAGTTACAGTCAGTGTTTTTTTCTGGAGGGACTCAGGGGTACACATACCCCTAAACATTTTGTGAACCTTTGTATTTTTGTCCATTTACTGTATTTATTTTTCCTGATTTGAACTATAAAATGGTGATTTTCATGAGTCAAAATGAGGGTACCCCTAAACATATTTTTAATAGGAAAAAGCACTGGTTGCAGTTCTTATAAAGCAGCTGGAAGCTGTCTGCTTGCCTTTCCCTTCATAAAGAACATTTGTACCCAAGTAGCACCCCCTTCCAATCAGATCCAAAAGCAGAGCTGGTGACAATGGCCAGGCTCTTACCATATACAGTGGTACCTCGGGTTAAGTACTTAATTCATTCCAGAGGTCCATTCTTAACCTGAAACTGTTCTTAACCTGAAGCACCACTTTAGCTAATGGGGCCTCCTGCCGCTGCCGTGCCACCAGAGCACAATTTCTGTTCTCATCCTGAAGCAAAGTTCTTAACCCGAGGTACTATTTCTGGGTTACTGGAGTCTGTAACCTGAAGCGTCTGTAACCTGAAGCGTATGTAACCCGAGGTACCACTGTAGTTCTTCCTTCTGACAGCTGACTTGATGCCTTTTAGAAACCTCCCAGGAGGGGACTTGGTGGAGTGCATTTGGAATGCACTCCAACTTTTGCTGCTCTAAATTTGAGACACCCCCTCAAAATCATGACACCACCACCATTCCCTACAGACCCAACCCAATCAGACCCGCTGCCCACTGCCTTATCTTTGCCATCTTGCCACTGCTGCAGCGAGGCCACCTCCTCTTTTTCTGAGAGGCTTGCTCCTTGGCACATTGGCATTTGCATTTGAGATTGCCTGTGCCCCTTCCCAGGGTGAAGGGACATTCCAGTCTTAAATGGGACATTTTGTGATCCAAACAGAAGCTGGGATTGGCTTCTGTGATCCAGGATGTCCTGCTTAACACAGGATAGTTGTTGGGGGGTGTTATGCCACAGAGTGATATCATTACCATTATCATTAATTAAATCTGTCCAAATATTGCCCAAGGCAACACAAAATTACTTACTGATAAGTCAGGGGAGTATGAGGAGTTAAAATTGTGGTGCCATTCTAGGGGGAAATGGGTCTTGCCAAGGTTTGGGGATCCCGGCAAATTCCTGGGAATGCCAACTACTGACTCCAGGCCTGATTGCCTGTGCCTGAACACTAAGGTACCAGTGAATGGGCAGGTGGCCATTTCATGCACTGCAGCTGTTGAGAGATGCTCTGAACTGTTAACAACCTATTGTAAAACAGTTAAACTCTCTAGATTAATTCTGGCTGAAAGAACAAACATCCTCTTGGCTCTCAAATCAGTGAAAAGGGTCATTTGTGGTAGAATAAATGAATGCATCATTCATTTCTGCAGTAGATCCTTCAGCAATGTGCAATGCTGGTTGCTAGTAGGACATGTTTGTGTCATGAAGTCATCCTTGGTATGACAATAGGGATGTTCCAAGCACATGCCAGAGGGTATGAATCCCTTACTCACTGAGAGAAAGATCAAAATTGTTAAGGTTTCCCTCATTATTACAGGGGCCCAACTGGTCTTAAAAAGAAGTTGGTCATTTAGTTCTGCTAGTCTCATGCTGCGGAATACCCTTCCAGCAGAAAATTAGGCAGGGATGCTCGCTTTTGACTTTCAGGCAACTCTTTATGCCAGCAGGCTTATGAAATTCTTTAACCATTTCTTTGAGCAACTAGCCTTTCTAATGTTTTATGTTTGTACAGTATTGCTTTTATTTTGTATAAGTTTTTATATGGCTGCACACTCCCCTGATATTTTATATAAATATTTCAGCAAAACAAACAAACCCGAGTGCAAATCCCCATTTAGCCACAAAGCTTGCTACTGCTGCTGCTCACAGTCTCCCAGTTTTTCTACATCTGGCTGAGATGGAAAGAAGCTGCACCCAAATCAATGCCAGAATGCTATGAAGAAGTTGGAACCTGGAGTGCAGGGAGCAGAAGATAACTTCTGTTAACCTCCAAAGATCTGAAGCTGAGGCTATCAGTGTTTACACCTATCCGGCACCTCCAGCAGCTTCATGGTTCCTGCCAAACATAGGGGGTGATGTTCTACACTGATGTTCCCCTCTGCTAAAGATAGAAAGGCATGAAAAGGGAAAATATGGTTGATTAGCTAAGGACCTGATCTACAGGGAGCTGGCATCAGGCGCCTGGCCCATTGGCAGACTAACTCTGTATTACAAAAATGTCTGCAAACATGGCATGAAGTCTGACAGCATTAGACACGCCATGTGGGAATCCAGTGCAGACAACTGGCACACCTGAAGGCAATCACTCAGGTCGTGCATCCACAACAGTGACCAGAGGAGGAATGAAGACTATCCAAGTGTCCCTATTTTCCAGGGACATCCTTGATTTGGAGAAGCTGTCTTGGTTTTCCTTAGGATGTCCCTATTTTCATTGGATAAATGGTGGAGTAATCCGACCCCCCAAGCCGTCTGAAGGAAATCCTGTATAGGGAAGTTTTTTAAATGTTTAATGTTTAATTATGTTTTTATATATGTTAGAAACTGCCCAGAGTGGCTGGGGCAACCCAGTAAGATGTGTTGGGTATAAATAGTAAAATTATCATTCTGGAATGGGGTGTCCATATTTTGATTGGAGAAATGTTGGAGGGTATGGGAATGACTGCTGGGACAGAAGAAACGCCATGGTGCATCTGCATCAGTACAACCCAACACCTTCATCTGCCCCAGCTACAACAAAACATATCTCTCCTGTGACAGTCTCTACAGCCACAGCAAGTGCTGTACCTCTCCAACCGTTTGCCTTAATCCCAGAAGGCACTCTCTTCCATTGTCTCCTGAGACAGACGGATGCCAAACAATTACATAGAATATAATCTCTATGCGAATGACAGAGAAAGTGCTAGGCGATTTTAAAGTTCACAATTTGCCCTTTCATCTTTCCAAGCCTTTCTCATCAGAATTCTTCAGTCAGTCAGTCAGTCATAATTGAATCAAAATGAGCTGGAAGTTTCAGTCGGGTTTCTTTCTGTGTTGTACATCACTGCATTTCAAACTGTCCCAGAAGTGAATGGAAATGAGTAAGATTAGAATTGCATGGCATTCTTTTCAAACATTTCACCATTCTGGAACTTATAGGAACATGATCAACATATCAATTTGGACCATTGATCCATGTGGCTAAAAAATTTCCAGCTTTACCGGAGCGTTATTATGCTATTATAATATATATATTTGTATACCCCACATTTTTCCCTGACAGAGACTCGAGGTAGCTTACAGATAAAAATAAAAATGGCTAAAAACATAGAGGGGGGGAGCAATCATTAAAAAGCAAGTAAACATTGATAGAATTAAAACTAGAATTTAAAAAAAATCTATTAAAACCATACAAATAATTACAATAAAAACAGCAGTAGAGGTCATTGGGGTGGGGCTTCTGTGTGTTTATGCCCCTCCCTCTCACTCTCCTGTTACTCTGCTGGTGAGAGGTCAGGTAAGCAGCTCCTCTCTGACCCAACAACTAGTCCTAGTTACTGGAAATTGAACCTGAGATCTTATGCATGCTATGGCCGTTCTGGAAAGTGAACAGAATACAATTGCATACAATTGTAAAGTGACAAAAGAGACTAAATCTTGCTTTATTGATTTGTAAATAATTTTGTGTTCATTATTATTTTCATTTGTATTTTTGGTTTTCCTCCTCTCTCTTTTTCTTGGTGTATCAACAAAAAAAAGCAAATAATTTTAATTTTAATTTTTTTTAAAAAAAAGTAAAGTGACATAAGAGATAATGCCACTTCATATTGCAGGTGGGAAGTTGCCAGTAAGTTGATGTATTTATTTTGCACAAAAAGTATTTACAGTCAAAAGTATATACAGTCTACCTGTAGTCTGCAGCAGGGATGGATGAGAAATTCATTAGGTCTTCACTTCAAAGTGACCCATCCTAATTCTCCAGTCCCAGACTTACACTCATCAGTTGACTGGATTCTGCATGTCTCTCAATTTTGTAATGAAAAGTTGGTGCCCTTTTCAAAAGACATATTTAAGAAATAATATGTGGAGAAACACACCTCCCCAAATATATATTTTAGGAGAAGAAAGCATACGAAAATGCATGAAACATTTTCAAAAATGTGTAGACTTTAAATGAAATAAACAATATGTCTTCATTCCGCTGCATGTACAGATGCAGAAGATCAGGGGAGGTCAGGTTGTTGCTGCTTTAGAACATACCTAGAGCACAATCAACAGTCCCCCAGCAGTTGCAGGGGGTAGCTGGAAAATAAATAGTGATGGGTAGCCTATCTTTCAGGGAAACTCATTACCTTCATTGATCTTCTAATAAAGGAATTGCTGATAATTTTATGAGATATGAATGCTTTTGAATTTCAAAAACGGTGCACAACATCCCATTTTCATATTGCAGACATGTAATTGATGCTCTGTCTACTACTTTTTCTTCCAATTCTGTGTCTACGGAATATATCTAAATTTTTTAAAAGTATGGGATAATTACTTGCATCATTTATACAAACTTGGCAGGAAGTGCTTATGCCATTTCATATTAGGAGTGATTTTCAAATATATATTACTATTAAAAATTAAAATCTCTGCAGAAACTAATGGCCCATCGTAATGGCAAGTGCCATGAAGTACTGCTTTGGTGTATAATGATGAAAACTCATGTCGAAATCTTCAGTTCAGAGCAAATGAAAAGCATGCATCATAAATGAACCATGTGTAGAACATTGAACAAACCATATTGAAAGGTTCTAGATTGCATGGGGGTTGGAATCAAGATCAAAAGCCACTACAAGAGTGAGAGGTCTGGTGCCAAAAGCACTTTCACTTGTACAGGGTGAAGGACTCTCTAGTCTTCATATTGTTCCCACAGCAGATTCCCACACCACATGTGTTCTGGAGGATCTCGCCAACCTCAGGACAGATTTCCAGGATTCACAGCAACTATAGAGGAAAAAGGGACATCCCAATTCTATTAATGCAGGGTATCTAACATTGCACAAATTACAGCTTGTTGGATTCCAGCTCTGATCAACTCCAGCCAGCATATACAGTACAGTAGTCAGGGATGATGAACGATGCATTAATGGACAGATCTAGGCCATTTCATATAGCAGGGAGTGGGACCCTCCAAATGTGTTTTTTTTTTTTAATTATTTGATTTTTTTTGTTGATACACCAAGAAAGAAAAGAAAAACAGAAATACAAATGAAAATAATAATGAGCAAAATATTATTTACAAAACAATAAAGCGAAAATTGGTCTTTTGACTGTAGACCCGACCTCCCATCTATTCCTTACTTCAATTGTATATTACTTGTTGCCAATACACACATTTATCATGATCTAACTAATTCTTAATTTATCTTAGGTCTCATATCTTTCTTGAAGCTACTACTGAAATTATTCAAATGCTGCGACAGAGTTTAAACTGCTGTAGTTATTTTTCAAATATATTTTAAACACTTCCCATTTTGTGACAAATTCCTGTTTTGGTTTATTCTTTATTTTTTCTGATAAGCTATCCAACTCCACATATTCTGTCAGTTTTTGAGTCCATTCATGGATAGAGGGGATTTCATCACTCTTCCATTTTGCAGCAATAAGAACTCTTGATGCAACCCAATGCCTATGCCAAACCTCTTACATCTGTTGATAATAAGGTTGTCATGTCTCTTATTGGTTGTCATGTCTCTTATTGTTGGTATAGGGGAGGAACGAAGGGTAGGGGGGAACGCCTTGCCACACAATTACAACTTATTGGACTCTGATCAGCCCCAGTGGTCAGGGGTGAAGGGAATTACATGAATGGACAGAAGTTAGGATCCAGGCCACTTCATATAACATGGAGGGGGACCCTGTGTGGCCATCCAAATGGTATTGGACCCCAACTCCCATCAACAGCCCCAACAAGAGGTTTCCTAGCAACCTCACCTGTGCATTAATGGATCAGGAGTTTGGGTCCAGACCTTCATATGTAACAGGGTTAAGGAACCTGTGTCCCTCCAGGTATTGTTGGACTCCAAACAACTCTTAGCCCCAGCCAACATGGCCAATGGACAGGGATGATGGAAGCTGCAATCCAACAGTTTCTGGAAGGTTACAGGATTCCCATACCTGACATATGAGGACAAACTATTCTCCAAGGACACTTTTTCAGTGTGTCCAGCTTGCAATTAAAAAAATGAAACAAAAACAAAGAAAAACTTCAGGGAGGTATAACACTCACTTCATATTTATACTGTCAAGCTGTACAGTTCTGAGCTGGGAAACAAAACAAGGTCCATTCTTAACCTGAAACTGTTCTTAACCTGAGGTACCACTTTAGCTAATGGGGCCTCCTGCTGCCGCCACTGTGCGATTTTTGTTCTCATCCCGAAGCAAAGTTCTTAACCCGAGGTACAATTTCTGGGTTAGCGGTGTCTGAAACCCGAAGCGTCTGTAACCTGAAGCATCTGTAACCCGAGGTACCACTGTATATGTATTTTTAGCCTGCCTGATCTTTGAAAATGTAGATAGGGGGGTCACTGTGTCCATGTATTGTTTTGGAAGGTGTGAATTTGATAGATTTGGCTCTAAATGTGAACTGAACAATTTTCTCCCCCACCACAAATGGGGAGAGAAACAGATTATCCTCTATTCTCCTGTTTGTGTTTTCCTGCTTCGTTGTTGTTGTTGTTGTTGAATTTGGGGTGGGGGTAATGTCTAAGTTGTGCAGCTCTACCTCAGTTTCTAGTTCCAACTTCAGCGAGAGGACACTTTGCATTTAAAGGGACAGAAGGAAATGGGTGACTCCAACCTTGATCTCTGCAGTTGCTTCATATTAAACCAAAGTTTTGGTCAGGGCTACTGTGAATACTTTGAGCCTGTCCTTCTGTGTGGTCAGCAAATATTACCTATTACATTCTATACTTTCTGCAGTTCCAGCTCCTGTTCAAGCCGTCATTCTTATTGATGCAGAACCAAAGAATGTACCACCCACATCTAGATTCAGGTTTGTCATGACATGATGGGAACTAATTTTCTCCAGAAATCTAAAAAAAAAACAACCCAAAAACTAGAGCACCCAAACTTCTAAAAACCCCAAAGTGTCTCAAACTGTCCATTATGAACATCATAAAAAGGAAACTTTTAGTTTAGTAACACTCTTTGGCCAATAATCTATCACAGCCCTTCTGTATTTACCAAGATGGAGGAGCTGTTTTGCCTGGCTATTTTGTGATGAGTCCCTAGTGAAGTATTAACTGAGCCCGCATGTCCTTGTGTTTATTGAACTTTTTTATGGGGGACAGATTGCCCCTCGATGGTAGCCAGCAAATGGAGCATCAACAGATGGAAGGCAGTCTGCTATTAATTATATTGACATGTTTGCATCAGTGGCTGTTGCAGTAATTAAGGCCATGCTGTCAATATGTGCAGTGGAAACCCTTCCTTACCAGGGGTCAGTAATTCCACTGAAAAAAAATCTCTGTGGATTAAAACTTCAAAGAAGAGTTGGTTGGTCTTTTCTAAACAATATAATACAAATATCTTCATATCCTTAAAAGAAATACAAGAGAAACATTTAATTCTAGGTTCAGATTTCAGTGATCTGGTAATGTTGTTGTTGTTTAGTCGTTTAGTCATGTCCGACTCTTCGTGACCCCATGGACCAGAGCACGCCAGGCACTTCTGTCCTCCACTGCCTCCCGCAGTTTGATCAAACTCATGCTGGTAGCTTCGAGGACACTATCCAACCATCTCGTCCTCTGTCGTTCCCTTCTCCTTGTGCCCTCCATCTTTCCCAACATCAGGGTCTTTTCCAGGGAGTCTTCTCTTCTCATGAGGTGGCCAAAGTATTGGAGCCTCAGCTTCACGATCTGTCCTTCCAGTGAGCATTCAGGCCTGATTTCCTTAAGAATGGAGAGATTTGATCTTCTTGCAGTCCATGGGACTCTCAAGAGTCACCTCCAGCACCATAATTCAAAAGCATCAATTCTTCGGCGATCAGCCTTCTTTATGGTCCAGCTCTCACTTCCATACATCACTACTGGGAAAACCATAGCTTTTACTGTATGGACCTTTGTTGGCAAGGTGATGCCTCTGCCTTTTAAGATGCTGTCTAGGTTTGTCATTGCTTTCCCCCCAAGAAGCAGGCGTCCTTTAATTTCAGTGATCATGGAGCCCAAGAAAGTAAAACCTCTCACTGCTTCCATTTCTTCCCCTTCTATTTGCCAGGAGGTGATGGGCCCAGTGGCCATGATCTGGTAATAGGTCAATTAATTCTAGTTATGTCCCACCTTTTTTCTACCCAAATATATCAAGGTGGTGTACCTGCTCCTTTCCTTCCTCATTTAATCCCCACAACAGGTGAATGCATCCAGGGGGTAGGGGTGGTAAAGCAGGCATCAGTGCTATGGGCCCTGCTGAGTTTGGTTGCCCTGATACATGCCTGAAGATGCCACAATCTGGCACCAGAACTGTTGTGATGTGCAAAATGTGGATCCATCTATGGGAACTATTTACTGATTCATACTTGTGCTTATTGTTGAGGACTTTTTGACTCCTTCCAGTTCTGTGTGCCTCTGCTTATTAATTTGAAACAGAGGCCATTTCAACTTAAACTGCTGAAGCTTTATCATCTTGCACTCCATTCCCACATACAAATAATAATAATAATAATAATAATAATAATAATAATAATAATAATAATCAATTGTAACTTTGGACACTGGTCACCTCCAGAACTGTGTGCTGGATTGATGTGCGAGAGTTGTCAATGGGTAAAAAGTTGAACTGTCATTGGAGTTGCCTTTGTAGGACTGGTGACAGTGTCATCTAGCAGATGGTGTCCTCAGGGGCCACATGTACTTCCACTGTGATGAGCAAGAAGCAATTAGAAGTATGTGTGATATTTTTAGATTTACCATAAGGTATGTCAAAAGCTTATATTACTGTATGAATTAAGGGGGGGAAAACCAGCTATCTATTTGCAAGGGGCTGAGAGGGGGTGATCATTGTTGAAGGACAGAACATTGCATTTGTGTGAGCTTCCCATTCTAGATTCTTCTGCCCAGACAGGATGAGTCAGATGTGCTGTACTAACATGATGGTCGAGGTCATATTTAAATAAATAAATAAATAAATGCATTACTTTCTGCCAAATGATTCATGCTGTTGGATCAATATTTTTAGCAATAATGTTCTGAACTTTTTGCAGACTCACAAAGAGTCCTGCTTCTTTTCTTTGCAAAGCCTGTCGCATGCAAAAAGATTGCAAATGGGCACTTCCACTCCAGGACATTGGCTAAATGCCATACTAAACATATAATGGTGCAACAATATGCAGAATAATCAAGATTTAATTCTGTATCTTACCATTGTACCCATGTGTGGGTGAAGGGACACTAACAGATTAAACGAATTAAAGCTCTTGGGGGGGGGGAGCCAATAACCCTGTACCAAACTACATATCTGTAGTAAGTACATGTTCTTAATCTTGGTTTAAACTATCTGTCCAAGGTATTTTGTACGGGCTTGATTCAGCCCAGGTTTCCCACTCCCCCCCCCCAAAAAAAAATCACTGTTGGGAGATTTTAAAAAACAAAAACTTTTTGACAGAAGTGGGTGGAATCTCCAGACATATTGGCCTCTCCAAAGTGCATGAAAGCTTGTTAAATTACAGGTAAATAGGTCCAATGATTTGGGTGCTAGGTACTTTTTAAACTTTGTTTTAGATGAAATTTAAAGGCAAGCTAGCGCCTTCTGAGAGTATGCATCCTGCCAGGTTATCTCTGGTGGTTATTGTGCAGGGACAGCTATTGGAGTTTGGGAGGTGTTAGAAAAAGAATAATTTGATCTCTGCTAATGTTTTGCGGGCAATTCATCAGAACACTGCAGACATACCTCTGGGTTATGAACCTGTAAAATGTGGACAAATAGATGGTAGGCACCTTTAAATTTCGTTTTGGGTTGAAGGGGAAGGGTTGGAAGAACTAAAAGAGAGTAACTTTCTGGGTAAAATATTTCCCTCCAGTTATAAACTTAATCTATAAATCACAATGGAGCATTCCCTCAACTTTCTAAATCTGCTCTTTCCCACAAAGGCATTAGGAAGGAGAGCATTCAAAACAGAATGTCCATCATTCATAAAGCAGCTTCCCCTCCTGTTTCTGGCATTTTTCTGAAGTTTGGGACAATTTCAACATTGCAAAGCTTTCCCCTACCACCTACCCCAACCTGCCATTGTTCTTCTGTGGTAAGCTTATAGAAATAGTCTCACTTTAAAGAAATGCTTGTCTACAGCATCCCGCCCCCCAGGTCTCAATTATTGAGATGCTACAAAGCATTTTAGGGGTCCTTGCTTTGACTTGTGCAGACTTGGACAGATCCTTCTTAATCTCAGACAAGCCACAAATAGCTTTGAAAAAGTCTACCTTGGCTCAGGATTCAGAATTCATTGAAATCCAGTGAACACTCCTACTATGTACGCACTGGGCTCAGTACCAAATTTAGGACTAAAAATTGGGGAAAAGGAGGATCACTGTTAGAAGTTATTGGATTTAAGTGCAGACCCTCTGTGTCACTATTTTCCAGGATGTCCCTAACTTAGAGAAGCTGTCACGGTTTCTGATTTGATCCTGGAATGTCCCACTTTTCATGGAGAAATGTTGGAGGGTATGGAGTTATCTGACCCCCGAGCTGTCTGAAGGCAATCCTGTATAGGGAAGTTTTAAAAAATGTTTAATGTTTAATTATGTTTTTATATATGTTGGAAGCTACCCAGAGTGGCTGGGGCAACACAGTAAGATGTGTGGGGTATAAATAGTAAAATTGTCATTATAGAATGAGATGTCCCTATTTTCATCGAAGAAATGTTGGAGGGTATGTAAATGCAGTTCCCAAGGGTGAATTATAGGCAGAAGATTTTCAATGGACCTGACACGCTGTAAGTAAGAGGGCAGGCAGGTGGTTACGGTCAGGCTGGTGGGGTAGTGCCCCAATATCCCTAATGGCCCAACCTCCACTGTTCTTTGATTGTGCTTCTTCCTCATCCCTGCCTCCTGGTTTGTTTTGCGAGTTGACAGGTCCCATGGCCAGAGGCAAAATAGGGGAGCAGAACTGGTTTTGCCCTGCATGGAGAGCCTCAGGGACTCCACAGGGGATGCCACAACTATGATTTAGAATGAAGCATGAGAGGCAGGGGGCACTAAATTTTGGCATCTGCTGAAATCCCCCAAGGTATGCTACTACCATGGCACTTTGTTCCAGGCTCATTCCATCTCCAACAAACCCTGATATATTAGTACCTCTTCAGAAACAACAACAATTTATTATTTATACCCCGCCCATTTGGCTGAGTTTTCCTAGCCACTCTGGGCAGCTCCCAATCGAGTGTTAAAAACAATACAGCATCAAACATTAAAAACTTCCCTAAACAGGGCTGCCTTCAGATGTCTTCTAAAAGTCAGATAGTTGTTTATTTCCTTGACATCAGGTGGGAGGGCATTCCACAGGGTGGGCACCGCTACCGAGAATGTCCTCTGCTTGGTTCCCTGTAACTTTGCTTCTCACAATGAGGGAACCACCAAAAGGCCCTCCGTGCTGGATCTCAGTGTCTGGGCTGAACGATGCGGGTGGAGACGCTCCTTCAAAAACAACAAATTCATAATTCCAAAACCTGCAGGTGAACTTTGTTCATATATATGAAAATTTATTGAAACTTTTCATCATAAAATATAATAAGAAAGAAACTAATCTAATTTTTTTAAAAAATGACAAAAAGGGAAAAGGGAAAGAGAAGGGGGGATGCAAAGCCCTCTCTCAAAGGTAGAGCATAACCCTTATCCCACACAGAAAGAGGTGAACACTCCCAGCTCTTACCTGGGAGCTTCCCTTTCCTCTCCCAGCATCCCACCCTGGCAATAATTCCCTCCCCTGCCTCTCACACAAGGTCTCTCACCATCCATCCATCAACTTCAAGTGTGTACCCTCATTAACCCAGAATAGAGGACATTAAAGAACAAAATAAAACATAAACAAAAAGAATGCAGATAAAAGAAGACAGGGAGATAAAGATAATTTTTAAATGAAAAGAAAAAAGAGAGGAGAGAGAAATAAATAAAAGAGGATTTCCGATTTTCTGTCTGTCTATTAGATATATCAAGAATATTCAAAATATTCAAATTGTTCTCTCCTGGATTTTATCCAGCTATGTTCTAAGATAATTTCCATCTGCTCCTCATTTTGCTTTCCCAATCTCCATCTCTTGACTTTTTCACTCCTCCAGGCACCTGTGTGATGGTCCTCTCCATTTCATCATCTATTGCCTCCAGCTTCACCATTCCACCGGTATTCCTTCATTTATCAATGGTTCTGAGTCTCTTGCAGGAGAACTTTGGATGGGGATAATTTTTGGAAAGGATCCCTTGCTATTGCTCCCCCACCAATTCCACTACTGTCGTCCAACATAACAGCCACTCTTCCTTGTATAGTGAGCATCTTGCTACTTCATTAATAATTTCGGGTGGGGGATTGATCTTCTCCTTCCTGCCTCTTTTAACACATTACTGATATTGTTTTCTCAAGAGTGGTGCTCATTCAGAAATGTAGTGATAGAGACAGACATTATGGTCCAACGAGCCTTCAAAAATCTATTACTTTTAGTTATTTTATCTGTATCCTCTTTTAAACGCTAAGTGCTTTATGCATTAAAAATCAATTACAGGGTGACAAAAAAAATGACAAGCCAGGCCATTTAGAAAAATCAATGGTACATATTAAGTTAGAACCCAATTAGTCCACATAACCCACTTCATCTAAAAGGAGCATGCTCCAAATTGATTAATTGACCATTTTTCAAAGCCAGTTGCAGCAAATTAACTTTACAGATCTGCCAAGTTTACTGGAAACAATTCATTTACCAAGCGACAATGCCATTGTGAACTGGCCCATCACTGAGCATGCCAAACAAACACACTGTAACCATCCAAAAACTGAAAATGATGGCAGGCCAGGAATCACACCCACCATGGCCAATTATTTAGTGGTCTGGTTTTATGAGACTTATTCAAGCATGGAAGTCTCAGTGGAATTTCTCAGCGAGAAGTGTCATCTTTACAACTGTTTTTAAAGCATTTTTCAGAGTGGCATATTAGATATAATTAGACATTTTGAAGAGAAATGGTGGGGCCACAGAGTTCACTTTTTAAGGGAAAGAAAAGAGAATTTGACAGAATGCTTGACATGTGTCAAACATGTCAGAGCTATGTATTAAAAAGTTTTTTAAATAAAAAGTCACAATATTTTAAACACTGGAGTAACTTTTAAGGGGAGAGTCTCATGGTCCAAAGGGGCATAAAAAGCTTCCCCAAACATTCTGCAATTCCTGTTTTGCAGCTTAGATTTCATGACAGAAAGGGGAGGGCAAAACCTCATCCACTTTGCATTTTGGGGATTAGGGTGCACAATCTGAAGGGACTTGAGGCCACCACCTATCTAAAGCTAAGCTGGTCTGGTTCTGGTCAGTGCTGGGTGGGCAACCTCCTGGAAACAATATATATGGCAGCCTGAGTTCCATGGTGAGAAAAAGGCAGGCTATAAAAAGTAAGGAAAGACATTAAACGTATAAGAAAGCTCTACAAAATAACTGGATCTGGAGATACATCAATGGCCCCAAGGGAGTTCTAGCATACAACGTGATGAAAGGGAGTAAAAAGAGTGCTGAAAGGTCACTATGGTAGCAGGGAAGGCCTGCTTTTCCTGGTACCTGAGAGCATACAATTCCATTCAGTGTGGACACCTGAATCCATGCCCACCTATAGGGAACTGTCTCATTACCTCACTATGTTTCTTCTCCTCCTGATGGAGGTAAGCTGGTGAAGAGCATCTATTTCCTCCTGTGGCTCAACATTCCTGATGCTAAGATGTTTCAGGCAATTGTGTGAGCTCCCACTGTGTTCTACCTGCTGCTCATTGGCTTCTTCCTTCAATCTCCCCCTTCTGCAGCCCTGGGCAGAAAATTTAGGCACCTGAGGGAAACTCTGCATGGCAGCTCCCACCACCGGGGAAGAAAGGATAAAGCGTGTTCTCCAATAAATGAGAGCATGTGCTGCGGTGTGGGCCACCGGGCCAGGCCTTTTGTTGCCAGGCAGGTTAATAGTTGTTGCCTGTCATTGTGATTGGATAACCAGGTTGCTGGGGCAAATTGTATGTTGCAAATTGGGTGGGTGGGACCATAGTCTTTAAATATTGGTGCACTCTGGTTTCTCTTTCTCTTTGCAGAGTGCATCAGATCACCCGCCTGCCCACCCTCTTTTCCGGTTGACCTTGCTTTGCCTGTCATGGGGTTGTCTGCCGTGGCGCATGGGCCTAGTAGGAATTTTGCCATTTGGTGATTGGCTGTGCCATTTGGTTTTTGCCTACTACTCAGCAATTCGTCACAACTTGTAAGGTTGCGGTTAGGCATCGGTTATAATATTCTGGTGGTGGAGGGGTGAGGATAGGCTGTGCCTGTCCCTCCTATTGCACTGAAGGGAATTCCGTTAAAGGAATCCTGGGGCTTGCCACGATTTCGTCCAATCCCTGTCATGGGACCAGGGCCGCCCAATCCCTGTCATGGGAATCCCTGTCATGGGACTAGGGTCGGCAAGCTTTCGGGGAGCTGCTGGGGTGAGCGGCGTGGGTCCGACGTTTAGCTCAAATGACCCCCAAGTTTGACTTTCCCTTATACTGGCTACCGATCGGACCTCGGGATGTCAGTTCTGTCCCAGACGGGGGAACAGATAGTCGCAACCAATGTCTAAACAACCACTCACTGATTTTGTATTTTAATAAAGTTGTGGCCAAAATAGTGCCCAAAAAACCAAAACTAAATTACGTGTTATGTGTGAAGTTATTTGAGGGGTGGCCTGGGGACCTACACACGCAAGTGAAGATCTACATCAGGAAGAAGCAAAGAACTACATTAGGATCAGCTGCCCCTCTAGATCCTGCCGCCTGAGGTAGTCTCCTCACCTTGCCTCATGGGTGGGCTGACCTTAGTCCTGTGTGTGTGTCTAACATTTCCTTGAGGTATGTTTTTACTTCCACTTGAACTTCCTGTGGCACAGAGCCAAGGGCAAAGTCTCAAGTGGTATGGTACCCAACAGCTGCTTATATGCATTTAGATAGTTGGTGTGTGGGGCTTGAACAGATGTGAAGGGGGGGAGTATATATATATATACACACACACACACACACACACACATGTGAAGTATACATAAAATGCAGGTATTTGTGAAATACATCATATTAGAGAAATTTGCTTGTAAAAACAAAGTGTTTTCAGTAGACAAAAATGTGCACATTTGAAGAAATGTGCACTAAAATGTTGGTAAATTTCCATAAGGATTTTTTTTTTACTCTACAGCTGTTTGCCACTTTAAAGAAACACTACTCGAATTAAGCCACCACCACCACCAAGCCCAAAGGAGCTAAGAGGAATTTTTGAAACAAAACCATTGTATTTTTAGTACGAAAGGAGAAAAGGTGCTTAAATTATAAATCCTGTGGAGAGGAGAGTTCCTTTGAAAGTCATAAATGAAAACCAACTGCTTCTTCTTCATTTGCCCTTTTTGCCCCCCCCCCCCATATTCTACAGAGGAAACCAATGCATGCATGGAAAATTGCCTCTTCTGTCACCCACCCATGGCGATCTGCTAGGAAATGCATCCCATGACCTAGAAGCCTGGTCTCTTGCACTCACAGCATCTGCCACTGGCACATTCACTTCCCCCAAATCTTGATGCTTGTCCTTTCCTTCAGAAGGCTTCCTGTTCTATTTACACAGCAGTTGTGGCATTTCCTTCAAACTTACATATGGTTTTCTGTCCCTAGATTCTTGAGGGTGAATAAGCCAGCTCAAATTCCTCTTTACACTTGACTCTCTGTAGATTATTTCCCCAAGGATTCAGTGGAGCTGTCATTTCAACCTGGTTCCTCTTTCTTTCAGGGAAAGAAGAAGAAGCTTCTCACCCATTTCTTCACTAGTGGACGTTTCAGAGAATGTACAGAGCTGTAATGAGGTAACTTAGTATAGTAGGTTTAGAACAGTATAGTTTCTGTTATGCAACAAAAGAGATCCATAGGTTATGCAGGGAAGGAATCACTGCTCACCATTCCCAGAGTATCATTCCTTTTCTCATTAAACATTTGAGCCCATTAGGCCTCAGGGATGAGGAACTTTCAGGTATTGCTGGCCTACAGTTTCCAAGACATCTCTATTGGTCATGCTGGTTGGGATGAATTGGAGTCTAGCAAAATCTACGGGCCCACGGGTTCCTGATATCTGGTTTTCACACAAATTGGGGAACTCAACAAAAGAAGTTCAGAGGTCACAGAGGGTTCTGTTTTCCAAGTTGCACTACAATGCAAGCAAGACAGATTTGCTGCAATCCATTATGGTGAACAGAAGAAAAAGGCCAAGTGTCTCCCATGTGAATCTGGATGTTTCTATTGGGCTGGGGGAGGAGGGGAGATTTAATAAAGGAGCTTAGGCAAGGCCAATGAAAGCTCGTTTTATCTTAGAAGGCTGTATGATCTCGGAGGGGACATAGTTGTGAGAGGATGTGGTGTGACTATCATGATGGGCCCCTGCACTTCTAAATTTGCCACTACACTACTGGGAAAGTGTGTATAGAATTGTGGCCTTAAATATTGTGCTGAATGTTATCCAATGTGAGATGCAGCCTAAATAAAAGCAAGAAACATTAAAGTTGATTTTGGTTGTATTTGGCTTAGTGGAGTGTGGCTTGGCTTGGGAGATTTGAATTCGGCTATGGGAGGAAGGTATCTAGAGCTCCTCCTGTAATTGAAAATGCACTGCTGCATCACAAGGCTTAGCTCCATATGCACCCTAAACAAAGGACTGTGTGGGTGGAGTGGGACCTTGATCTTTTGTCTTAGCAAACCATGTTGAGTGATTAGCACTATTGACTGATGAAGCTTGCTGTGAAACCTGGATAATATCTGGAGAACAGGTCTTTATTTGGCTCCATTTGACTATTTGTACCATTTTCACCGTGGGAGTGGTGAGGAGTTGTTTTCCCGCAACCGCACATACATATATCACTTATCGCCCTCCCACCAGATGTCAAAGAGAACAATAACTACCAAACTTTTAGAAGACATCTGAAGGCAGCCCTGTTTAGGGAAGCTTTTAATGTTTGATGCATTACTGTATTTTAAGATTTTGTTGGAAGCCGCCCAGAGTGGCTGGGGAAGCCCAGCCAGATGGGCGGGGTATAAATATATTATTATTATTATTATTATTATTATTATTATTATTATTATTATTATTATTATTTTGCTTCCAGCAAATGACTATTTGAATAACACTTTCTCGCAACCGCTCCTACATATATGGCTTTGTGCTTCCAGTGAACGACTATTTGAAGAACAATTTGTTTGTTCCAGCTGTGTAATATAATACTTACTGCATACAGAACCAGTATAGTAAAGAGAGAGACTTTAGTTCACTCTATGTTTATGAGTATCTCCAGGCTTGGTTATGCACATTGCATTTTAGTTTGCTTATTGTTTAGTAGTTTTATGAGTTTATATACTTATTCTAGTAAAATTGTCCTTTATATTCATAAGCCAGTTTTTGGTGTGGCTGGTTTGTTGTATAATAATTTTCATTACACCTGATACTTTTTGTGTATACTTTCCTAAGTCTGGCTTGTTTCTACCTTGTTGAAAAGCCTTTTTCCATTCCATAATTTGAATTTGGTTAATACATGTTATACAATTTTTTAAAAATCAAAATGAATGAAGATATGACTCATTTCAGAATTATTTCTTTTTTTAAGGATGAACAGTTTTAGTGTGGAATATGCTGTTACTTTTCAGAGTTCTTAAACCTGTGGGAAACAGCTTACACACCTAGAAAGATGCTTTGCCCCTTCTGTGCTCGCCCACAAAATCTTATTTCTGGTGCCACTACTGCCTCTGACATCCACAAAATCACAGAATCATAGAGTTGGAAGAGACCACAAGGGCCATCGAGTCCAACCCCCTGCCAAGCAGGAAACACCATCAGAGAACTCCTGACATATGATTGTCAAGCCTCTGCTTAAAGACTGCCCCCTCTGACCTTTGCACAGAGAGAGCAGCTAATCAGCCACAAAGAATCACACACAAGAGAAAACCCTTTTGGCTCCTTCTTCAGCCGCTGCCCTGCAGGGCAATTTTGGGCTGAAGAAGAAGAAGAAGAAGAAGAAGAATTGGATTTGATATCCCGCCTTTCACTCCCTTTAAGGAGTCTCAAAGCGGCTAACATTCTCCTTTCCCTTCCTCCCCCACAACAAACACTCTGTGAGGTGAGTGGGGCTGAGAGACTTCAGAGAAGTGTGACTGGCCCAAGGTCACCCAGCAGCTGCATGTGGAGGAGCGGAAATGCAAACCCGGTTCACCAGATTACGAGACTACCGCTCTTAACCACTACACCACACTGGCTGAGGGTTAGACATATGAATACAATGTAGATACCCCATCCAAGCCTCCCTACAACTTGCTCTTTTTAGCTTCTGGGAGATCAAACAGCAATTTTCTGATCCAAGGAATTTCTTAATGCAGATGCTGGCTGCACGGAGAACTTACTTGGTCAAGAAATGGAAGAGACTGCAGGACTTAAATATGTGGTCTCTGGCAATTAAAGAGAAAATAACTCACAACATACACATTTCTAAGGGTAAGGGAGACCCAGAACATTTAGTGGGATTTAATTTCTTACATGTCAAATTCAGATAAACAAATTGCAAAATTTGGCTTTCATTGTGTGTTTTGCTGATTTTTTTTTTCTTTTAAATATTATCTGCTCTCTGTTTATTTGGAAAATATAAGCTCTGTATTGTTTGTTTGGTAACTTTGATTATGTTTTTCATTTGTCTGCACTGTTTCACACCACCCCAATTTCTGAAATGATGTGAGATTCTAGGTATTTCAGACACTTTCTCAGAGTTTGATTTCTTTGGAACAAGGGGCAGTGGGGACTTTGGTGTCTTTAGGATATAGTTTATTTACACATAAACAACCTGAGCCTATGATGGAGAGGTTCACAGCATTAACACCCCAAGAAGGTATTGCTTCTCCCATAGCCAAAATCAAGCATAGCTCTATCAGGCTTCTGCTTGTCTCTAGCCCAACTCTCTCTCTCACACACACACCCTCAATTCTGTCTATTATCTTCCTCAGTACCAACAAGATGAGTACCTTTTGACCTCTGGCACAGAGGCATTTTCTTTGCTATTCTAATGTCCCATACTTAAGTGGTCATTAACTTACCAAGAAACCAACCTGGCTGTTCCAGTGATTGGCTCCTCCATTGGATGTCAACCACTGCTGGTTCCAGGAACTGGAAGGGGCTCAGGCATACAGCCCAGCAAATTTATAATACTTTTTAAAGATATTAAAATGTATCAGTTCCTCTGTGCAATCTGGCAGCAAAGATTCTGCAAAGATATGCCTTCTGTTCACCAGTCTGTACTTCCAGAAGATGTTAGAGGAGACGATTTTGAAGGAGATAAAGTGCAGGTAGACAGACTATGATGGCCCAAAGAAACCAGGAGCTCAACCAGGAAGAACTGTGCCCCTGCTTCACATTCTCTCACTGTATCCCTCAGGCTCCAATGTCAGGTCATTACTTTGCAGGTGACCTGCCATGGCAATTTTGATGCGTGTCAGTTTACATCAGTTTGAGCCATGGTCCTGCAGGGCAGCCACTGTAATTACCGCAGCTTGAAAGCTGACCTTCTGGTTGATGCCACCCCAGAAAGAAAGTGTTACAGTTGGGCAAGAACAGAATGCTGTCATTAAAGTTAAGTAAAGCAAACCCACCTCTTGCCAAAATGGAGAGAAGTCTGGAAAAGTTGTCTCTGGCTTCCAACTTCCGAGAAGTATAACATCTGACCCAGACAGGAACAACAATGTTAAGGGGAAATTTCATGGGTGTTGCAGCATATATTGTGTTGGGTTGTGTAATGTAGGCTGCCATTTTGGATGGCTTTAAAAGAGGTTTAGATAAAGTAAAGCAGGAGAAGGCTGGGCAATTGATGGCTGTGTTCTACCTCCACTGTGGAGGCAAAATGCCATTTTCTGGGAATCACAAGTGGGGAGAGAGTGTTGCAGTCAGATACTTCTTATGAGCTTGGCTTAGGTATCTGGCTGGGCATTGTGAAAAGACAATGCTCGACTAAATGGGTCTTGATCCCGATCTAGCAGGGCTCTTATTATGTTCTTATATTTTAGGAGTGGGCAAATTTCAGTCCTTTGTTTTTCTGCTTGGTAGAGCCTCAATATCTACCAACTGGAGCCTGGTGCAAAAGCCAGAATTAAATAATTCAGAGCCCAGGAATCTGTGCTAATAACAGAACTGAATGGAGCTCACAAGAGAAACAACTCCTGCCAAGCTTCCTTCATTTCAGTAATATAATTAAGGATGTATTCTGTGTGGAGATCATTTTGCTGTTCATGTTATAAAACAAGTCAGATATTCTAGTGACTGTATTTAGAATGTGGTGCTGAGTTTTGAGGTATGCCATACCTCAAAATGGATATTGCAGAGCTGAAAAGGGTTCAGAAAACCTTTCCTCCGATGGCGAAAGGTTGCAGCATTTTGGATTTTTTAGTTTAAAGGTAAGTAAGAGGTGCTTGGCATGCAGAAAGTGAATAGAGAGAAGCTTTTCTCCATTTCTTAACACTGGAACTTGTGGATATCCAATGAAGCTGAAAAAGGGTCACTCGTGGGCTATAATTTTAAATGTATTATTTTATAGTACATAATAATGAAATGATTTTAGCAAACCCATTCAATATAGTAAACCAGTTTTGTAGTCTCTGCTTACAGTCTTTGAGAATTCTTGGGAAACAGGTAAGATCCTTGCAGACTGCAGCCAGGCAAATGTTGTCTCACTCTTCATAAAGGGAAAAGAAAAATAACATTTGTCACTACTGACTGGTCAGCTTGATGTTGACACCAGGAAAAGTCCTAGGACAGATATTAAACAGTCAGTCTGTGAGCACTTAGAAAAAGATGCTGTGATGCTGTGATTACTAAGACCAAGAATGAGTTTCTCAAAAACAAGTCATGCCAGATGAATCTCATTTCTATTTTTGACAGAGCCATATATTAGGGTAAACACTTTTTCCCCAGGATAACGAGGAAGCATTAATGAGTACTCTTTGGGTTCAGTCAGTCAACCAGCTACAAATCCACCTAACCGTTACCTCGTTCTACCCACATTTTACCAGCTTCCTAGTGAGAATATATGGAAGAGAGGTTTGGAAGAGAGATCCTTAGTCTCTTGTAGCAGAGTTATCACAATGGGGATTGTTCCGGGCACATTAAAACTTGGTCAGATTTGCATTTGCCCTCACCCACACACATTCCCTACAATATACTTAGGCTATAATAAATCTGAGACACTTAGTTTTATAAAATAAGTGAATATTAAAAACAAGTCTCCATCCATTGGCAGTGTGTGTGTGTGTGTTCAAACAACTTAAAAGGAAAAGTACTTGGTTTCCTTACAAAAGGGATCATGCAATATTTGGGTTAGGTGCAGGCTTTAAAATGTCAGTTTTTGAGAGACTGAGTTCACTTGCAGGATCAGCTGAGCTGGGAGCCAATGCCACATGGCTCCTTCTTCCAGGAAGCACAAAGAAAACAAGCAAAAGTGGTGGAGCAGAGGCTGCTGTGAGCCTTCCAAGCCACACCCACTCAGGGCTCAGGCATCCCCAACCTTCAGCCCTCCAGATGTTTTGGACTACAATTCCCATCATCCCTGACCACTGGTCCTGTTAGCTAGGGATCATGGGAGTTGTAGGCCAAAACATCTGGAAGGCTGCAGGTTGGGGATGCCTGGGCTAACCCTTTCATGCATGCAAGTGTGAGTCAGTAACTGTATATTACAACAGAAATAACAAAGGGTCTCATTACACCTTAAGCCAGAGCTGGGGAATATCAGACCTGTGCCCCATATGCAGCCCTCTAAGCCTCTATTTGTGGCCCTCAGGACTCTCCTTAGGCCACATCCCCTTAGCAGTCCTGCTCCACATTCTCCTCATGTGTACTGGCTAGCTGGGATGTGCCTCTGTCTTGTCTAGATAGATGATGAAAAGATTTGTGTTTGTATAGAAACCACTGGTTTGTGTCTGGTCAGAATGTAGCCTACTGTACAAAGCTAAGAGTCACATATATTGCTCCACCCAGTTTTAGCTCTGGCCCCCACCAGCCACTGCTACCCATCCTCCAGAGTGTCCCCTGGAAGGTAGCACTTGGGCTGAAAAAGGTTTCTTGCCTTGCCTTGACTGTAGAATGGCAATGGCATTTGTGCACTAGGATCCTTTTTGTCAGAAATGGGCACTGATCCACAGTGGCTTCTACTGTGTGAAATGTGTTAGGATAAAAGTTGCCCCAAGACTCTGTCATTTTTGCATGCAAGCATTTTCATGAGCCACTCCCCAGTGTGAATATCATTGGATGAAGGAGATTTGTTTTCCACAACTGTCAGTGGAAATGGTGTTGATAGCTTCCTCTGGGCCTCCAGTTACTACAGGACATGTTAAGCTAAGTAAAGGATATGTGTTGTGACTGTCTCTCATCCTCAAGAGAGCCTATCGCAAAGTGCCCTTGATGCATGACGATTCCCTAAATATTATGTCAGAATACCTCAAAGCAATTCTGGAGAAACAAGCACTAATCTTCCTCTAAGAGTAAACCAGATGATCACATAAAACAGCTTAACTCAGTGTGGATCTTCAGTAATGTGATGCGTAGAGGCTTATTCCTTAAAGGAAATACTGCTGGCAGCTTTTCCATATAGGATTGTAATTGGACTTCCCCATAGCCAGGTGAACTGTGTTGGATTTGATCATTACTTATCTAGGGCTTCAGTGACCCACTGTTCTTCAGACCCCAGCACAAGCAACCCACTCTTATTTTGTGCCATAGTAAGTGCATAACAACATCAGAAGTGTCCTGCTGGCACGTTTAGTCCAGCATCCTGTTCCCACAGTGTTCTCATCCAGATGCCTATACGAAGCATATAAAAGAGCATAAGTGCAAAAGCATGCTCTCACTTGTGCTGCTTATGGTTGCTATTGGTTCTGTGTGTGGCTGCCCCATGAATTACAGGTAGCATCATTTTAAATACAGTGATACCTCGGGTTAAGAATTTAATTCATTCTGGAGGTCCGTTCTTAACCTGAAACCGTGCTTAACCTGAGGTACCACTTTAGCTATTGGGGCCTCCCACTGCCACCGCACAATTTCTGTTCTCATCCTGAAGCAAAGTCCTTAACCCGAGGAACTATTTCTGGGTTAGCGCAGTCTGTAACCTGAAGCATCTGTAACCCAAGGTACCACTGTAATCACAGGAAGCTGCTTTATACGAAGTCTGACTGTTGGTCCATCCCACCCAGTTTAGTTTACAATGAGTAGCAGCAGCTCTCTGGGGTTTCAGTCGGGAGTCCTTTCCTAGCCTCACCTGGAAATGCCAGACATTGGACCGTCCCTCATGTCAAGGAGGGGGTCACTTTCCCAAGTCCTCTCTAAGCTACCAGTCAATCACATGCAATCACCAAATGGTTTACCAGTCTTTATTGGCTTCTTTTCTGGCTTCTTCTCTACCACCAGCTACAGAACATCAGACGGCAAGTCTAAAACACAGTGTGT
This sequence comes from Podarcis tiliguerta, assembly GCF_965153285.1. Classification (NCBI taxonomy): domain Eukaryota; kingdom Metazoa; phylum Chordata; class Lepidosauria; order Squamata; family Lacertidae; genus Podarcis; species Podarcis tiliguerta. The sequence continues at coordinate 43,234,301 of NC_139553.1, read as the reverse complement.
TCTATTTGTCCCCCAGCAGAGGGGAGATTTATAGGGGCTGGGGAATGCTGACAACCACCCAACCCATAACATGCTCCCACTTTGGGGACTAATTATTACCCCCCTGCCTGAGGGGCCCCACCCAGCGGTACTTGCTCATGGGATCACTACTTCATGACACTTCACATCAGTGCTAGCCACAAACAGGAAATGCTTCCTTTGCATTAGCTCTTTATTACCTGTGCAGAACAAGAAACAAGCTGCAGCTTGCAACAATTGGGCTATTAAAAACGGCACTACCTCCTTGGATTCCAGAAAATTGCTGCAGAATCCCAGATGGAAGAACAAAAGTAATATTAACCTGTGTTGTGGTGATCAAAGTGAAACAGAAGTGTTCTTGATAGATGTAGTGAGCAAAGCCCTGGTGTAGTTCTGAGTTAAATAATAACTAAAAGAGGAGAAGAAAATAACCATAACGAAGAACCAGGTGTGTATAATGTTGGCTTTACATCCAAGTTTTTTTTTACTTCATTGGCCTGAGTGTGGATGTTTCCCCTTACCATCTAGCAGGAATTACATCTCCTTATTCGACTACAGTGGTACCTAAGGTTACATATGTTTCAGGTTACAGACCCGCTAACCAAGAAATAGTGCTTCAGGTTAAGAACTTTGCTTCAGGATAAGAACAGAAATCGTGCTCCGGCGGCGCAGTGGCAGCAGGAGGCCCCCATTAGCTAAAGTGGTGCTTCAGGTTAAGAACAGTTTCAGGTTAAGAACGGACCTCCGGAATGAATTAAGTACTTAACCCGGGGTACCACTGTATATTCAGAGTGTGTTCTACGATTCTGAAGTTCAAGAGGTATACTGACCTCAGCTTTAAATGGCTCTTCTGGGCACAATATTAGACTCTGATGTTTTGTCCTCTGTATTGCTACTTCCAGGAACAGCATGGATTAAAACTCTTAACCGATCATGTAAGTGTTTCACTCCTCTACTTTTACCTTATTTGGGGGTACAACCCGAATCAGCTGAGTCTGAGGGCCAATGTCATTATATGCCCTTTAGTGGTGATCAAGTGCTAGACTTTACAAATTACCTCCTACAGCTGAGTGAAGTCCAGCCAATGTACCTTCCAGATGTTGTGGACTACTGCTCCCATAATCCCTGATTGTTGGTCATGCCAAATGGGGCAGCTGGGAATTAAGGTCCAAAAACCTTATGGAATATTTTATGGAATTCTATGGAATATTTATTATGGATTGTTTTCTATGGTACATTGTGTGTATGTGTGTCACCCCCCTTTTTTTGTTGGGCTCAAACTCCCCAGAGTACAGGATGAAATCCTAAGGAACCCATATTTGATTAGTGTTGTACTCTAGCATCTGCCTGATGCACCTCAGTAAAAGCAAAGCTGGGTGCACAGAGGGTGTAATTTTTTAAAGAAATATATCTTTAAGAGCAACTTTTAATTTTGCTCAGAGGTGGTACTGAACATAAGAATGATCTCTAGGTATTTTTTAGTATGTAAAATAAGCAGATTTCAGTTTTACATTCTAATGCCAAAAGACAAGTCCAGAATGTGTGTTTTTTTTAAGTCAAAGTGCTTCTCATCATCTGCATTCTGTTTCTGTTTGGCAAGACAGAATATTATTTCCACTCATTTATTTTAACATTTTCTGTTCTTGGTAATTTATTGGAGGTGTACAAAAGTCATACCTCTTTCTTTCTTTCTTTCTTTCTTTCTTTCTTTCTTTCTTTCTTTCTTTCTTTCTATGGTAACCTTGTCAAATGATTTGTCATAATTTTGGAATTCTTACAGGAGCCTTTATAACATCTAGAAACAATTGCTACCATAGCCCTTTTCACACGCATGCAGGGCAAATGCATGTTAACTGAGGAAGGGGGCTATGATTTTACCCAGCCCCCAATTCTACAACTGCTTCCTGGGACAACTGCATATTGCATGCCCTTGTCAGTCTATGTGAGGTACTGCACATGCAGGGGCTCCATGTGCTGGTACTTTCTATTATATTCTTGGGTTTATATGGAATGAGCATAGCACACTGATTGTGGAGAGGAAAACTGGAAAAACTTAACGGATGTCCCGCCTCATGCCATTCTATTCTAAATATGGACAGCTCTGTCAATTTTGTTTTCTATCAGTATCAAGTATCAAACTTTATTTCGGTCACAGACCAGCATAAGATAAAACATGGATAAACTGAACACATAAGACTTAAAACAGGTAATGGATTAAAACTAGTAATTAAAAGGTGATTATATCATACATACTTAAAAAGATAGAAATAGGGTCAAACACCTAAAAGCTACTATAAGGGAGGGAGCGTGAAGGAGCACAGGTCTTGTATTTCAGGCCCAGTTTGTGGCAGAAACCATCCTTCAATGAATATCCATCATGGCAGCACAGAATCTAGCAACATGTATGTAACATCTGGGTTTTTATCTTCAAGTAGCAGGGAGGTATAAAGTTGTTCTGCGCAACCAAGGAATTTATGGTATGTAGTATAGGCAAGATCAACCTAGATGGTTTCTATCATTTATCCAGAGTTACGTTTGGCTCATCCCATTTCCACATATGTTTGCCCCTGCAAAAAAGCAGTTTGTATGAACTTCTGTATGTATTTCTGCTTACATTTCTGCAAACAGGCATATTTGTGTGTGTTGTGATATCTAAATACAATTACCAAATTAACCATCTGCATGGTGTGCAGAACTCTGCAACAAAATTTTGCTAGCCTTATTAGAAACCCTTCCCACTTCTCTTTAAATTTCTCAAACATTTCACTGAAGCCCAAAGTCTAAATTTGCTGAGGGCAATTTTTTTACCAACTCTCTTGCAAAGGACAAATTGACATGCCCTAATGGAATTATTCTTTCTAACCTTCACATTCACTAATCCAATTTATTTTTTATTGCATTTATATATGCTATCTGTCCTCAAGGCAGTGTATGTGGTTCTCCCCCATCCCTTCATCTTACTTGCACAACAAACCTATGAGGTAGGTTAAGCTGTGAGACTAGGCCAAGACCACCCAGTTGAATGGCTGAATAGAGATTTTAACCCTTGTCTCCCAGGTCTGGGTCTAACACTTTAACCACTGCACTACACTGGCTCCAATTCTATTGCTTAGTCTGAAGCTGTGGTTTCTCCTTGATCCCCTTCTCTCTCTTCCCATTTACAATGAGGCAGCAATAAAACTGAATGCACAAGATTACCCTGACTTCTTGTCCTCTATTCAAGGCCAAATACTTATCTCGTCTAGTACCGTATGTTGCTTCCAGCTACAAAGGATGCTTGAGTGAAACCCAGCAGTCAACATGGCCACTGGTGTGATACTTTCTACATGTACTGTAGATCAAAAGGCGTGAACTGCTTGCTAATGTTTCAGTGTGAAATTTCTACTGAGGAAAGCTATGCTTGATCAAAGGTACAGAGGGGAAGCAGTCCTTGCTGGTTTCCTGGCTTTGAAAAACAACAATGGGGACTTTAAAAAATAGAAAATGGTCCATTGCAGCCTCTGAGCAAAAAAAAAAAAAGTAATTGTTTTTGTGCTCAGTGTATATTTGGTACATGTCACTGTACCTCCCAACAGAGCCATAAAGCAGATGATTGTACAACTTTAAAGCAAAAACTGTCAATGAAATCAAGTGCCTTCCCCTCTTTGGACTCAACCTGGCTCATTCCATTTTATCTTTCTAACATCACTTCCTTGCAAGATGATGTTGTTCATTATACTTGCATAAGGCCCAACTCATTCAGCACCCTCTTTTCACAATGGCCTGCAAGATACCTAAGGGAAGATCATAAGAAGGATCTGAGTGCATCAGTGATCTCTCCATTTTTGATTCCCAGCAAATGGCATATTGCCTCCAACAGTGGAGGTAGAACATAGCGATCAGTCTTGACCTACATGACTTTATCTACATCACCTACATTATATCTACATTATATATATCTACATATCTACAGCACCCAGGAATTTTTCACTTTGCAGCACCCAGGAATTTTTCACTTTGCCTTTTCCTCCCTCTCTGGGGTAATTATTGTGCTTTTCCAGAGCTAGAAGCCAAATACAACCTTTTCAGACTTGTCTCCATTTTGTCAAGAGGTGTTCCTGTTTTATTTGATTTCTCAGCATTATGTTCTTGTCCAACTACAATGCTTTGTTTCTGGTGTGGCATCAAGCAAAAGTTCAGCTTTCAAGTTGTCATGGTTCTTCTCCTCAATCAAAATCTCCACCTTTCACGCTGCAGGGACCGTCCTCAGGATCAGGCTCCTCTGTGGTCTGGAATCCCCATACCCAGCCCACTAAGATATCTCGCTAAATCAGACTCCTCCACTTTCCTGATCTCCTCCCACCCATCCTCATGTAACTGTGCTCTCTATGGTGCCTCCATGGGGCTTATGACAATGTATAAAAAGGTAAAGGTACCCATGACCATTAGGTCCAGTCGCGGACGACTCTGGGGTTGCACGCTCATCTCGCTCTATAGGCTGAGGGAGCCGGCGTTTGTCCACAGTTTCCAGGTCATGTGGCCAGCATGACTAAGCTGCTTCTGGTGAAACCAGAGCAGCGCATGGAAACGCTGTTTACCTTCTTGCCAGAGTGAGACCTATTTATCTACTTGCACTTGACATGCTTTTGAACTGCTAGGTGGGCAGGAGCTGGGACCGAACAATGGGGGCTCACCCCATCACAGGGATTCAAACTGCCAGCCTTCCGATCGGCAAGCCCTAGGCTCTGTGGTTTAGACCACAGCGCCACCCGCATCCCTATGACAATGATTACTGGATGTTTTGTAAGACACTAATATTTGACACTGTCACGTCACACAGAATGAGTTAGTCATAAATTTGTAAAAGCCACTCCATTCATTTCTAGTTCTCTCATAAGATGAAGAAGACATTTAGTTCATGGAGAACTAATGCAGTAAAAGACTTTGGTGAGGAACTCGTCTGACACGGTGATTATAGTTGCTATAATTAAGTTTCTGGTCATGTTAAATTGAATATGGAGTATAGCAACCCAGACAATCATGTTGCAACTCTGAACCGTTTAGGGATTTGTTTTTTGTTTTTCTAATATTAGTCTGGTTAGTTTCAATAAAATCCAATTCCACTGAGTTGAACAGGAAATTGTATTGTTGTTTGTCTCCTTTTTCCCTTCTAAAATTGGATACATTTTGTGTGTTGTATTTGATTTAGGGGAAAACAAGATTAGGCCTCTTAACTACATGCAAGAGAACACAAATTGGGTCTAATGGTACAATGGAAAATATGCATCACTTCGTCCCAGATCGAAATATGATTAATTGAATGGCAGCCTTCACCTTAATAGGTGGAACCTGTTTGTGACAGGCCTAGAGCTGAAGGTGATCTGTGAAATTGCAAGTATAAGGTGTACTTGAGCATATGCATAGCATAGCACAATAAGCAAAAGCTCATCTCCACCTCAGGACTAGGTCAAGTTTAAAGCCTGGTTCTGTAAGAAAATGTAGCAAGAGCCATATTTCATTCTGCTGACGTTGATATATGGCATGGCTCCAGGCGAACTCTTTGAGTTGTCAACCTCAATTGCTGTCTTTTAAAATTTATTTTAAAATTTAACTCTCTCCCTTCAAAAGTACTTCAGATACCAATGGATCTGAAGGTTGGATGACAGTATTTTCCTATATTCGTGGCACACACTGTGTGTGCAAATAAATACTATCCAATGATTAATTTCAAGACAATATTCCAGCCAGGACAAAATAGTCTGGGTGCTAAGCATGGCCTATGGGAGAGTTCTGTGGGCCATATAGAGAGGCACATCTGACCCTTAGTCCTGGGGCCAAGGACAGTGATTCATGGAGTCTTGTGCTTCCCGTGAAGGAAGAGCCAGGGCTGGAGGGAGGGGAACTGTCTGAGCTGAAGAGATGGGACAGAAACAGGACATGGGACAGAAGCCAAGGCTGGAGGAAGGGCAGGACACACCAGGAGTGGAGGGAAAGATGCTGTCTGAAAGGTGGTTCCCTTCCTCCGCTGTCCCCCAGGACCATGAGGGGCTTGAAGACAAAGACACAGGGGCAACTTCCACATAGGAGAAGTTGCAGGTTGCTAGTGTGCATTCTCCATTTGGATGGAGGGGTGGTCATGCTATTGCTTCAACAGTCCGGGTTCAGCACAAGCCTAGGAAGGGAATACCAGCTACTTGGTCACCAGAAATGTGTGTGCATGTTCTGTGCACTTTAGGAGCTACCACATTTGCTCTGTCAATAAAAAAATTAACTACCTGCCATTTGTCCTCCTTGCATTAGGTGTGCTCAGGTCCTTCTTCTGCAAATTAGAACACATGGCCATCCTATCAGACTCTAGTAAAATGCCATTCAGCTTCTCCTATAATAGAATGGCCATGCAAATCACCTCGATTCCATGTTTTTCTCACACTGCCTTTTCTTCTTTTGGATTGTGTTTATTTATTTAAAAAAGGGAGTCGCCCTGACTGCTGCAGCAGATAGTAGCATCTAAACATGGCAAGCACACAAGATATGCCCTATCCACAATAACTCCACAGGTTGACTTTACAGACCATAGGTAGACAAACACTTTGAACCTTAACTGGATTATTGGGATAACAAAGGGCTGCTGCAAATCTGATCAGGCCACAAAATATTTTCAATTCCCCTCAGCAACAATTAACTGTGGCTCCCCCCTCCCCACTTCTTTTGGCACTATGAGCACAGCTTCCAACTCTGCACAGTTTTCTGCTGGAGAGGAGTAGATGTTCTTGGCGGATGACTGTAGCAAATTAGTCTTTAATGACACTTATGGACGGGAGCATATGAGGAGGGATGTATCCATGCTTCTGTGCTCCAGTGCTTGAGAAAGTGAATGAAGCAAGCCATGGAACAGCATGGGGAGTGATCAACCTTGGAGATGGCCATCAGACCAGCCAAGGAAACTCATTTTGAGCAGCATGATAAAGGCCAGTGACTGTCTGTCAGGAAGGGACCTGATCAAATTTGATGTGGACTCCTGTGAAAAAATATTTGACAACTTGCTATAAAATTGCCATTCCAACTGCCTTGCAATTGGATTGATAACTGAGTAGAATGTTATAAGGAAAGGACTGTGATGCAAACTAATTTAAACTTCAGTGTTTTGTCAGTGGAAAAATCCTTTATTACAGTATCATTCATTCCTCAATTTCTTTCTTTTTCTATTGCTGAGATGATACTATAGTCCAAGTCCTAAGCACAAACATAATGTTACTAGTGTGGTAACATTTGGTTGTTCCATTCCATGGCCATCTCTCATCAAGTAAGAATGAGGCTTGGTACAGAGAAGACTCTCTGGAATTATTCGACTATAGTTCCCATCATTCCCAGCCAGCATAGTCAATAATCAGGGATGATGAGAGCTGCAGTCCAGAAGCACCTGGAGTTCACAGTTTTCCACTTCTGAGATACAACATGAAGAAGGAAACAGGTCATGAGGATGCAGCATGACAACATCTGCCTCCCTCATCCATGATAGGAGGCATCCTAGGCACCGACTATATAAGTCTACATTCAAGCTCAGTTTAGGACCCATCTCCAATATACATTTAAAGCAATGTCATGCCACTTTAAACTGTCCCCAAATTCATTTTAAAAACCACACACAAATAAATAAGATTTTATTAAAGTTTTTTTCATAACACAATAACATAAAAGGAACTAATCTAAACAAAAACAAAAACACACATACAGAGAAACACAAGTCCTCTCTCAAAGGTAGCTCTTAATCCTTGTCTCACACAGAAAGTGGTGGACCCTCCTAGCTCTCACCTGGGAGCTTTCCTTTTATTTTCCTCTTCGTTCTGCCTTTCTTCTTAAAACCAGACAGTAAAGGTAAAAGTAAAGGGACCCCTGACCATTAGGTCCAGTTGTGACCGACTCTGGGGTTGCAGCGCTCATCTCGCTTTATTGGCCGAGGGAGCCGGCGTATAGCTTCCGGGTCATGTGGCCAGCATGATTAAGCCGCTTCTGGCGAAACCAGAGCAGCGCACGGAAACACCGTTTACCTTCTTGCTGGAGCGGTACCTATTTATCTACTTGCACTTGATGTGTTTTTGAACTGCTAGGTTGGCAGGAGCAGGGACCGAGCAACAGGAGCTCACCAAATGTAAATTTCCACCAGCAGACAGAGAAACCTCTTTCAGTTGTAAATTATTACTGTCTCAGGGATAATTAAAAAGGGGTGCCTTTTGCAGATTCACATCAGGGCTCTTATGTTGGGCAAGTTGTTAATTCCTCCGTTAATAGGTTGCTCACCTCTATCAGGGTTCCCAGGAGCTGACAGCTTCTCAGTCTCCCGATGTAAAAAACAGATTCAGCCCCTGTTCACTCTTATCTCCAGAGTGAATTTGATAGCCAAGATTTATGCCTGGCTATTATCAGTCACCACATATTTATTTCAGTCAGCAGCTTACCAACAAAAGATGCTTAGCCTGCCATGTTCCTCCTCTGGAAGTCCCCCAAAGTAGTTTATTAAGGGCACAGAAAGCGGTTAGGAGACCCCTCTTGCCCTTACAGAGCTGTAACTCCTAGAGTTCCTTGGGAAGAGATTCTCTGCTAACCCATTCTGAGTACTGTTGCTCTCTGAGGTGGAATCGGGGTGTCCCAACAAGTCTCAGTACCCTAACCAAACTAAAGCTCCCAATCCTAACCACATTTATTGAGAAGTAGGTTCTATTACGCGGGTGGCGCTGTGGGTAAAAGCCTCAGCGCCTAGGGATTGCCGATCAAAAGGTTGGCGGTTCGAATCCCCGCGGCGGGGTGCACTCCCGTTGTTCGGTCCCAGCGCCTGCCAACCTAGCAGTTCGAAAGCACCCCTGGGTGCAAGTAGATAAATAGGGACCGCTTACTAGCGGGAAGGTAAATGGCATTCCGTGAGCGGCTCTGGCTCTCCAGAGCAGCGATGTCACGCTGGCCACGTGACCCGGAGGTGTCTCCGGACAGCGCTGGCCCCCGGCCTCTTGAGTGAGATGGGCGCACAACCCTGGAGTCTGTCAAGACTGGCCCGTACGGGCAGGGGTACCTTTACCTTTACCTTAGGTTCTATTAAATTAGGTAGGACTTAACTTCCAGGTAGTTAGGATTATAATTGCAATCTTAGCTCTCCCACAGACTTTGCAATTCTCCAAATGTTGCAACACTGCTCTCAACAGTTTCAGTGTCTTGAATTACCAATTGAAAGCAGCATTTTGAAATGCTTAACTTGAGAGCAGATGATAGACATTTAAAGGTTTTTTTAATTATTAATGTGGAAACAGAATTGAATACTAGGTGAAAATATGTCAAAGTGACACAAACTAAAAATAGATATTTGTCCATTCTGAGCCAGGAAATGGCTTCCCAGATGAACAGCATTTCCTGCGCATGCTCCTAATTCCTTTCCCCATGCCATGGTGCTTGTCTCTGTTTTGAAAGAAGCTCATTTAGCTGTTCTACTAAATACATTCCTAGTTGAGCAATGTTTGGTTAAAAAAGAAAGCAGTAGCTATCTGCCATCATAAATAATTTACAGGAGAGAGATGAGAGAGAGAAAAGCTGGCTCATTTCCATAGGATTCCCATATCATTGCATGAGAGTGGGATGAGAGGAAACTGCTGATGTCCATTTTTGTCTTCTTTTTAGCAACAAACACTTGTTTAGGTTGTTGTTTTTTCCAAAAAAATATACTCTGCATTGTATTAAAACAGACTTTCTTTTTCACTTATGCAGCACCAGAAGGATGCTGAATTAGCTAAAAGAAGGATATTCCTAGCAATTGCTTAGCATGCAAAAATAAGGCAGAACAGCTGGACAAACAAGTTTGATGTATGGAGTTATAGAACACAAAGGGGGGGGGGAGAGAGAGATGACCAAGCAAAAGTTAGAAAGTGGGAGGCACCAAGTGCTATCTTAGAGGAAGAGCCATAGCTCAATGGTACATCATCTTCTTTGCATGCAGAAGGTCCCAGGTTCAAGGTAGGGCTAGGAGAAAATTCTGGTCTGAAATATTGGAAAGCTGCTGCTGGCCAGCATAGAAAATACAGATGGGTATATTTCATTTTCTCATTTTTCAAACCTCAGGTTCAGTTCTCCACATTGCCACATCAGTTTGTGATAATGATGATCATCATCATTATGTCATCATCTTTATTATTATTTAAAAATCTGCAATAATTACAATAAAAATAGCACAGCACCAGCCCTTTCGTTAAGAGCTGTCAGTTCTCCAAAGCCTGTTGAAACAAGAAGATCTTCATGGAAGGACAGCAAGGGGCGACACATTCTAGCTTCTCCAGGGAGGGAACTCCAGAATCTGGGGGCAGCCACTGAGAATGCCGTTTCCCATGTCCCTACCAAGTTTGCCTGTGAGGGTGACGGGACCAAGAAAAGAGCCTTCCCCAAATATCTTGAAACCTGAGTAGGTTCATTCAGTCTTTTAGAAAGCTTGGACCACTGTAAAACAGTGCCTTCACGTTCCATCCTAGCAAGGTAGCCCAGAAGGATACCATGGTTGATGGTACTGAAAGCTGCCAGGAGGTCCAGCAGAACCAACAGGGACACATTCCACTTGTCCAGTTGTCCAGCATTAAGTCATCTAGGAAGGCAACCAAAGCCTGTGAGTTTATACCACACCAGGTAGTGATCTGACCATGACAATGTAACTAAAGGGAATCCCTCTACTTTAAGATCACCATCATCTAATCCAGCACAGAAAATAAAGCCCAGAGTGTGCTCTGCAGAATGGATAGGGCCAAAAATTGCTTTGGACAGACCCATGGTTGTTGTGGCAGACATGAAATCCTGAGTCACCCCTGGCAGGGTAGCCTCAACATGAATGTTAAAGGCCCCCAGCACAACAAGCAGAGGGACTCCAGCACCAACCCCAAGCTAGCCCAGGAAGGTTGGTGGTACACCAGCAGGATCCCCAGTCTTTCCTGGGTACTTGTTTTCAGATCCATGCACAAACCCAGCAGAGTGCAGGAGAGGACACCTGTTGAGGGGGATGTAACAATGGTAGACACTGCAACTCCACACCCCAGACCTTGCCTGCTGCTGTACAGAAAATCCCAGAGGGCAAAGCTGAAATTACCCCACCACCACCACCATCACTAAACAGTTTCATCAAATCAGGTTTCTGCAATACAAGCTAGTTCAGCATGTTCTTCCAGAACCAAGTCCTGGAAAGCTGTTCTTTTGCCATTCACTGACCTGGCATTGACCAGCAGCATTTTCAACTCGGTAGACTGTTGCTAAGACTTTCCTGGCTATTTGAATAGGGGGAGAATATGGGTGCAAGCAGCACTCTCTTGTTGTGCCTCCGTTGATGATAATGGTACTGTTGCCCCACTCCATATCTCCCTCTGCCCTCTACAACTCCTCCCCTCCTTTGGAGTCACATCCCACTTATTCCCAATCATTTTTTCCTAATATGACATGTTTGCACATTATTTTTCCTAACATAATCATTATGTGTGTGTACATTTTATAACAAAAGTATTTTCTTCCCCCAATACTTTGATTATTATTATTTATGAAAGCATTTGTGGTTGGATAGCTTCATAGCACAATTTGGACAAGTGCACATTTCAAAAGAGAACTGTGTTTCAGTTTGCATATTGGTTCCAGAAGTGTGAATTAGGTTGGTTCACAACAATATTTATTACTCATTCCTATACCACCACTAGTACCATAGCTACAGATCTGAGAGTACTAAACAGCCTCAGGATCAGACCAAGTCATTTTGGCTTTTTTGTTATTTTGCCTATATCCCATCTTTTCTCTAAGGAGCTTGAGGAGGCATTCATACTTCTCCCCCTCTGCATATTATTATCCCAACAAGGAAAGCTGTCTGTCTTTGCAAGTATGGCCTTTCCTTGTGGCAAGGAAACCATGCATGCCCATGTGGACATGCAAGCACACACATTAAAGTATCATAGGAAGCACCTTATACTGAGTCTGATCACTGGTCCATATAATTCAGTGATGTCTACACTGACTGGCATCAATCTCCAGGGATTCAGGAAGGAGTCTCTTCCAACTCTACCCAGGAAATGGGGGATTCCTGCATGGAAAGCAGAAAGCTATGGCTTTATAATCTCATTTTGATACAACCCCAGTAGGCCCATGGAAGCAACTGTCCTAATTATACAAGGGTACATAGGAAGCTGCTTTAAACTGAGTAGGATGACTGGCGTATCTAGCTCAGTACTGTCCATTCAGATTGGTACCAGCTCTCCAAGTGAGGACATCCCCAGCCCTACTTGGAGATGCCATGGACCTGCTGCATTGTAAAACTATGGAAGTCGCTCCTACAGGAGGCTATGATGGCCACCAGCTTGGGTGGCTTTCAAAGGAAATTGGATGAATTGATGGAAGAAAAAGCTAATAATGTCTACCAGCCACAATGTTTCTGAATGCCAGTTGCTGAAAATCACAGGTAGGCAGAGTGCTGGTGTACTCATGTCCTGCTTGCAGGTTTCCCACAGGGATCTGGTTGGCCACTTTGAGAACAGGATGCTGGACTAGGTGGGCCACTGGTCTGATCCAGCAGGTTCTTCTGATGTTCTTCTGCATAAGCAGATTCTCTGTCACTGAGCCATAGTGTATGTGTGTGTGTGTGTGTGTGTGTGTGCGCAGGGCAATCAAATATCTACCCATTAAAAATCCATGAAGGCAAAAAAAAGAAGAAGCAAGCACTTAAATAAACATGAAAGATATCACATTTGCTGTTTCCAAAGTTGTGGTTGGCCGTGGAAATAAAAACATATTATTTCTTTTTATCGGCGGGAGGAGACTGGCGAGCCCATTAGACTGCAGACAGCTGAATACCAGCAACAAACCTAATAGGATGAATCAGCTTTAACAACCTCCCTCACGTTGATTCCTTCCAGTGAGTTAAGCAATTTGAACTGCTGCCCCAGCATCTTGGCTGCTAGCATTTAATTTGAGATAAAAACACATGCGTAAACATCCTGTTAACTGATGTAGACTTAAAACTTCACCACCACCACAACAAAAAAGAACCATTGCAATTTCAATGAGTGGGCTGCTTGTTAATTCCAGACAAAAATAGGGTTTTGTTTGTTTGTTTGTTTATTGTGGTAAATATCTTGCATTATTTCACCCCAAGTACTTCAAAGTCATGGTGTAGGGATTTTTTTTTTCAAGCCAGCGAGACTAAAAAACAAGGCTATAATTTCAATGTCATTTCAAGGTGATTCCCTAATTGTTGTGGCTGCCCTGTGCCAGTAGAGGTGACTCTAATTCCCCATATCATGGGGAATCATTTAGAGTGGACAGAACTAGGGCAACAGATGGATCAGTGGTCTGATTGGACCTATATGCATAAGAAGAGCACTGCTGGACCAGACGAAAGGCCAGTGATCTGGTCTAGCAGCTCCCTGTAACTGCCAATCAGCAGGCATCTTTGAAGGTGCATCTTCAAAGGATGTTGCTGTAGCTGATGACTGTGGGTGCAGTAACCTCCTTTGAACTTTGATAACTGACCATCACATGACATTATCCTGTCAAAGTTGGCCTGTAGGGGATGAGGATTTGTTCCACTGACCAGATGCAGTTCCTTCTTGCTTGCATAGTGTCTTCCACTACATTTGAGGCAGCAGGCTGGTTCAGGAGTGTGCAAGACTTTAGTATACACAACTCCATCCTCCAACAGGGGGAATGGCCAGGAGAGCTTAAGATCATCTTGCAATAATTGACAATGTTCTTAACAACTTGGGTCCATGAAAGCTCAAGGGCCACCCAATAATGTAGTGCCAAATTCAGAAGTACAGAACAGTAACTTCACATTTCACAGAGCCAAGCCCCTCACAGCCACATTCATTTTAAGATTCTACACTAATCTTATCATTATACAATAATAGTATTAAGGGACCCATTGCAATGATCAGTGCAGATCTCAATGTGCTGCCTTGAGTTGGATCTACCATTTTCTGCGCATGCACATGGGCAAATTATTTGGAGTGCTCCAATATCTTCTTTCAGAGTGACTTCAGTTGCGTTTTCCATGAAGTATCGGGGGCGGGGGGGGACTTGAATAAAATATTGAGGGGGGTCAGGGCTCCCTGCCCTGCATAATCATTCACAAGACACGGAAAACACACACCATTTGAATGGTAATGTCAGTCAGTTTGGTGTTTGTGTGGCCCCTCAAATATTTTCTTTGACCTCCGTCCCTAGAAGTTGGCTCCTATGGTGAAGTTCCATTGCACATAGCAGAACTTGAACACCATTCTCTTGAAACTGAAACTCCTTGTGTTTTCTGTGCTCCTAAATGCTTGCATTTGAAGCATGCAGTTGTGGCGAAAAACCTCCCCCTTCATGCCGATTGTCAGCTTTAGGATGCGGGAGGCAAGGATCCTACTTCAGAAACAGTAATGAGTCTTTGACCAACCCACAATCCCTGAGCACCGCAACACTAGGACTGCCTATTCCCTTATATCCCTGCCTAATCATTGGCAGTGATCCTCCATGGATCGTATCCACCTAGAGCCATGTGTTCAGTGCAGTGTGTAGACAGGCCGTTTCCCTGTTGAACATTTGGCTCCTACTAATGACCTTCTTCTTCTTCTTCTTCTTCTTCTTCTTCTTCTTCTTCTTCTTCTTCTTCGTGTTTTAACTGAATTCTAATTTTAAGTTTTACCTCATTTTAAAAATTATTTTCAGTTTATTGAGTATCCTGTATACCACTTTGAGATTTTATTATTTATTAAATTTATATACTGCCCTTCATCGCAGGATCTCAGAGATGATGGTAATTGAACAGAGCATATGTTGCCTGAATAAACAAAAGGAATTACATAGTCGGCAAAAGAGCTGCCAGCACCACCCCTGACCTCCACCACTTGCTGCCTGAATCCGTTGCCTATTTTGCCTAACAATACTATGCTTTCTCAGCAGAGCGAATGTCTGAAATGGGCTAGTACAAAGCAGCCTGATGTGTCCATGCGAGCAAGACCACAGATGGTTAAATATTTCAGTTCTGCAATAATTTATCTGGAGAAGATGCCCACCCCCAGTTTTGCCCCTGCTAGAAGACACTTGACTCTCTCCTACTCTTGTACAATGTAAATGAATGGAAATGATGGGGATGGTCACAACATTTCTACTGCTTTGCTTTTCCAGTTGAACTCTCTTCTTGGTGTCACAATATTGGCACAATCCACTCAAAGTTAAGCACTTTCATTCCCCATGGATCTCCGTGGATGAGTTAAATGCGTGCTTGGCAGAACCACATACTGGCCTGCAGCCAGTATTATTTACCCCGTAACAGAATTAAATTGCAGACATAGTAGAAACCCCTTGAGGGGTACCAACCGTACCATACAGCTGTTTCCTCTGTATTATTTCTGTCTTGAAATGAATTCTGGAATTTTTAGATCTTGCCTTATTTTCCCGCTGTGGCTGTAACAGAGAGAAGCCAGCTTGAATGCTCGTTTCCCACAAAATAAAATAAAAATAAGGATGTCATTCAAATGAAGGTGGGGGGGATCCCATTTCAGAGAAGTGGGTATGGAACAATTGCAAGAGAAGACCAGCTACCTTTTAGCAGACTTCTTTGACCATAAAGAGAGCAAAATAGCTTTCATTCCTCACATCACAACAAATGTTGTTATTATTACCCTTTAATTTTGCATGTGTTAATGGAGATCATTTCAGCTTATCATCAAATAAAGTTATCTAGAAATTTCCATTAGCATACTTTATTGCATCTGGCCACCAGACATAATTACTATTTTTATTTCGTGCAATTGCAATGGGCAGGCAGAGGGAGGGGAGAGAACCTAGATTCTGCATTCAGCAGATGCTTGCCTGGAACACAATTTCAAGTTTGCACATGAAAAGATGGCTAAAGTGTGCCATGTGGTGATTGGATAAAAAAAACAACAACAGAAACAAAATCCACCTCTGGGGAAGTATTGCGTAATTTTGTATTTCCTGTTTGAAAGGCTCACTCACAATGCTGTTGGTCAGCAAGCCCGAGTACAAGTCCATATGACACACATTACCAAGGTCCTCTGCTGATTTCAGCCAGGTAAAATACTCAAGGAAAAGCAGGGCTGGTGGGGCTGGGGTGACCTAGGGAAAGGAAATGTGGATGTAGTTTGGTCAGGGAAATATTCCAGGAGCCAGAGAGAGGGAGGGAGGGAGAGAGAGAGAGAGAGAGAGGCATGGAGGGATGCATATGCCCCACCCACAACCGAACATTCCTCACCTAAAGTAAGGCTCGTTTCATATTATGAATCATTCCCAAATGGCGGAGCTTATATTCTGTACTTTCTGTACTTTCCCAGTTTGAAAATTGCCCCCCCCCCAATCATTTATCACAATCAAAGACCAAAGGTCATGGCTGCCTGAGAGAGCTCTTAAGGTCCCAAGTTCAATCCCTTCCATCTCAAGCAGCTGGGCTGAGAAAGTCCTCTGACCTGGGGAACTACTGCCAGTTATAATGGACAACATCAGGCAAGATGGACTAGCAGATTGACCTGACTTGAGGCAGCTTACAATGTTTGTAGATCATCTGCCCTGGAGGTTGAGGGATTCTGTGGTTTTTCTGAGCAACAATGTCATGCTTCCCATACATGCTTGCCTCTGTCATCATCATGGATCAATCAAGCTACCAATCAAGCTGGGATTTCAAAGCCCTGGCATGTCTCATCAGTTCACATCTGGGGCCTGGACATTCTGCATCAGAGGGTGTGTGCTTTCCTCCACTAGAGTTTCTAGTGGGCTTCAAATGGGTTTCAGACTGCTTCATTGGATTATCTCTGCCTCAGAATAGGGATGAGGAACTTGCCTCCCCCCAGCCCCAATGTTGTTGTTGGACTACAATTTCCATCATACCTGACCAATGCTCATGCTAGTTGGGCTAACAGAAGTTGGAGTCCAATAGCATATAGAGAGTCACATGTTCCTCACCTCTGGTCTGACAGTGTGAGAGTGCCTAAGGAGTGAAGAAGACACAACTTAACAAAACACAACTGATGCCAACAAGATGCAAACATTTAAGTGCTCATGAGGGATGTCAGAAAGTATAGCCATATTAGAGGAGCCTTCCCTAATATGGTGCCCTCCAGATGTTTAGGACTATACTGTAATTGCCCTCACCCCGGTATAGGAAAGTTGTGGAAGAAGTGTTGGTGCAGAGGTGCTTACCTGACCTAGCAAGTGAGTCACCAATGCGCACTGGGAGGGATGAGGTGCTGGCAAGGCTGGCATGATGCAATCACACCAGGCAAGCTAGTCTGGCAGTACTGTCAATGAGTTTCTACTGTCCTGCTCTCACTTTCCCCACCCTCTCTCCCTGTCCCCCAGTAGGCAGCAGTGATTCACCTCCTAGGAGGTGAAGTAAGTGCCTATACCCCACCATGCCTCCTGCTGCAGGCCAGGAATTATTCTGAAGGGGACCAGATTAGCGTAGGCTGTGTTAGAGCTTTGAAGATTAGGCAATTTCCCCCCCTCAAAAAAACTAATTTAGAAAACTATCGTCAATGAGAGAGGTTTTGGCCCTTGGTTCTCCAGCCTTAATAGTACAAGAGAATGCCAGATGAAAAATGTCGATAGAAGGACATCTAGGGGATATTCAAGAAGGAGCTGGAAGTACACCAAGCAACTACTGCCTTGACATCAGAATGGATTAGCACTGCCACTTCTGCTAATTCCAGTTCACTGTATCATACAGCAAGCTGGAAGGCTATTTATGTAATCAATATGTAATGACAGGTAATGGAAGGATGGCTTGAAATTTAAGCAGCTACAGCCAAGCAAGCAGATCTGCCTTGCTGTGAATACTCATCAGGCAGCACACTAGAAAAGAAACAGAAGTTGGGCAAAAGCAATTTTGCAACAGGCAAAAAGAAAAAGAAAAAAAGAATTAAGAGTAAATAAAATATACTCCAGTTTTTATTTTAAGGGGGGGAAAGCATTTTCCCAACATGCACAGATCAACCAAAAATTCACATTTTTCCTGCCCACTGGTCATTGCTCCTCTGGCATGTCCCCCTTGCCATTCTTCTTAGACTGGTAAAATGAATGATCCCAGTCATTCGGGGATCACATGCTGGATGAGGTGACATTATAGTGCTACATAAGCCAATCAGTTTGGCATACATGATTATATCACATCTAAATCAGCTGAGAGGGAGAGAACGGTCACATCTACACCACAGATGTAAAAAAATACCGATAACTGTAGTTTGTTAAGGTTGCGAAGAACTGCAGCTTTGTGAAGGGGAACTTCATGAGGAGTTCCCACCATTCTTTGGGGAAAATCATGCACTTGTGGCTATGACCCAAGGGAGCAATGTAAATGAAAGAGGTTACTTCAGAGATAATTTGGAAGGGGGCTAGTGCTTATGGAACATCTTAGATTCTCTCTTTTTAAAAGTGGGCATTCTTTTCAAGCCTTGTATCTACCCCCGCTAAACAGATGCCCTTTCCCCTGTTATCATCAGCTCATTCTAGAAAGTGTGAAGTGTTGTGTTATTTAATAGGTCTGAACTAAACTACAGAAGGGGTAAATGGAAAGTCACATATTACTTTGTCATCGTTCCCCCCAACACCATGACAATTCACATCCTAGTAGACTTCTCAGTGCCATGTCTGGCATTGCATTGTTCTATTTTCCTCTTCACTGTGTGAGCCTAACCAATCAGTATTCATTTAGATGATGTACACACTATGTAGCCAATAAGGTTCTTTTGTGAACACAGAGGGTTGCTTAGTCAACCCCGGAATATGTTCCACCCTTTCTTCATCTGTATCCACCACGAAGCATCACCCAAAAGCTCTTTTCAAAGCATAGGTGTGGGAGGTTGTTGCAATTCAGCCTTACAATTAAAAGCCTCAGTATCTCAAGAGAAGAGCCTGACTCTTTTGCAAGGTTCTAGGTGCTTCCCAGATCTTTTTGCCCTCAAATTAGAACTTTGGGTCTCTCCCATTCATCACCTTACTATCTGCTCAGTACACAGGAGGACAGGCTTCCTCTGGTATCATCAAACCACCGCAGAACAAGGTGAGTCTCCATCTTTGTTGGAAGATTCAGGACAGGAAAAAGAATGCATGGAGAACTATATGCTTCATGCAGCACATAGTGAAACTTGCTCCCATAGGAAGCAGTGATGCAAACCAACTTGGATGGATTTAAAAGAGGATTAGACAAATTTGGGGAGGATAAGGCTATCAAAGGCTACTAGTCCCAATGGCTATGTTCTACCTTCACTGTCTGAGGCACCATGTATCTGAATACCAGATGCTCAGAATCATAGGTGAGCAGAGTGCTGTTGTCTTAGGATGCTGCTTAGGCTTCCCATGGGCATTTGGTTGGCCACTGCAGTAACAGGATGCTAGACTAAATGGGTCATTAGCCTGATCCCGCAGGCATGTCTTACATTCTTGTGCTCTTGTCCTCTTCATCAGCAGCCGTGAGCAAACTTTAAATGAAATCTTCTCCAGGGAAACTCTGGAGTAGCAGAATCTCAGAAACTCAGGTAGGCTCAAGAAGAAAGCAAACAGCCTCTACAGTAACCAAGGGCAATGAAAAGAGACCAGGAAAAAAATGGTAAAATGCAAAATCAATACAAATAATTCTGAAAATAAGTATGCTGATCCTGTTACGCACACCCCTGCTCCAAATGCAGCTTTTGTATTTGCTGTAGAATTAATGAACACAGTTGATTTATAACATCAATATGTTTGATAATTACATATTTTTATAGTGGGGAAAAAACTATTTGTAGCCAGCAAATACAAGGACACCTTGAGAGAAAGAAAATAAAACTTTTTAAAAAGTTCCATCTTATAAAACTAAACTGAAATGTGCTGGATCAGAGATTATGGTTTCACATGGCAGGATCCAACACCGTATGAAATGCCAATGCCTTTCTTACTAGAAGAACAAGGAAGCATTTGGATAATTTAAAAATATAATATTCATGGGTTGCAAACACACCTAAAATTCTATATACATTTTCTGTTACCAAAAGCATTCCTCAGAGAAGACCACTTTTGCTCGGAGGTTTGAAATCCTTGAAGAACCATGTCCTTCCTTTAGCCATTTGCTCCAGAAACTGAAATGTGTCTGCAAGTCATTTAGTATTATAAGCATTGTGTATGATAACTGATGCAGCTTTTGCTGAACCATACCAGGGCTTCACTTTCTCTCTCTCTCTCTCTCTCTCTCTCTCTCTCTCTCTGTGTGTGTGTGTGTGTTGCTTGAATGTCCAACCATGATCACCTATTGTGTAGTGGTGGTGATCTCAGATTGCACATGCTGGCCGTTGCAGAATTATTTCTGCCTGCACTGATTTCAAACAGAATCTGTTGCTAGTCTTCTCACTCCTGCTGGGCCTGTGTTAGTCCATCAATCACTAGTAGCCCATTTATTTGTGCACAGTGCTAGTATTTCAGAGTCATATATAGGCTATTTAAATTGTTAAGCTACTGCACCACAAGAGTGCCCATGAGTGGGGAACTCCCCTTTAGTTTTTAAAGAAGCCATTCTCCTCTCATTATGAACCACAAGTTCCCCAAATATGGCCTTTTTTCAGCAGTGTTTAACCTGTGCTCCTTAATAATGCTGTTAGGTCTTCTGGGCAATAGGAAATTGGGGATCAAGACTGCATACCTAGGCAGTCATAAATCTCCTTTTGAGCAGTCCACCCTATATATGGGCAAGGAAATCGGTGAAACTATTTCATTACATTTCTTCGGGAGAAGGAGAAATTTGCCAATGGTATCTCAAGTGTGGCTCACCGTTTGCAATAATACTAGAGCAACTCTTCTTGCTTGCTTGCTTTTTGCTGACTCTGCAGTACTAGAAGGACCATTGGTCAACTCCAGGTGGTCCTTTATTAATGTTACTGAGTCGATGGTGCCCACAAAAAGTCATTACTTGGCACCACCAATGGAGTCCTTTACCTGCCTATGTATCTTACTGGCAAGTGCTATCATCTGATGATTTCATTTAGCAATATATATACTGAGAATAATGTTGACTTTATGCATGTCTGATAAGTGTGGGTTAAATGACTTAGATCACAGAAGGAAGGTCTCTTTGTCTGATGTCAGTTATGGAAGACTTGCTCTTAGAGCAAGGATTTTTCATAGAAGGAAGGCTGTCTCCAAGGGAGAAAGTTAATTAGCTCTGCATTAGAAGACATCACTTAGCAGATTCTGTAGCTGTTGTGCTGACAGTACAGATACAATAGGAGGGGTGGCAGTGTGTTCAAAGGCAGGGAAAAGAAATAGCATCCATAAAATGAGGCAAGAGGTTATCAGAGCCGTGTGAAGTTCCAAACTAATCACTCCAGCAACATTTCAGAGCATTACGGAATTGATTACTAGAAGTAGCTTCGGTAAGAAACCACATTTTCCTGTTACATAACTACTGTGAGATCATAGAATCATAGAATCATAGAATCATAGAGTTGGAAGAGACCACAAGGATCATCGAGTCCAACCCCCTGCCAAGCAGGAAACACCATCAGAGCACTCCTGACATATGGTTGTCAAGCCTCTGCTTAAAGACCTCCAAAGAAGGAGACTCCACCACACTCCTTGGCAGCAAATTCCACTGTCGAACAGCTCTTACTGTCAGGAAGTTCTTCCTAATGTTTAGGTGGAATCTTCTTTCTTGTAGTTTGGATCCTTTGCTCCGTGTCCGCTTCTCTGGAGCAGCAGAAAACAACCTTTCTCCCTCCTCTATGTGACATCCTTTTATATATTTGAACATGGCTATCATATCACCCCTTAACCTCCTCTTCTCCAGGCTAAACATGCCCAGCTCCCTTAGCCGTTCCTCATAAGGCATCGTTTCCAGGCCTTTGACCATTTTGGTTGCCCTCCTCTGGACACGTTCTAGTTTGTCAGTGTCCTTCTTGAACTGTGGTGCCCAGATAGCTTGATTCTCTCTCTCTCTATATATATAAATATATGAAAAAAACAGTTTAATGATCTCCAAATCAATAAGTAAATAAACCAACACATGCATAAACAATCTATATAAATCATCATAGTATTTTACCATTATTTCCAATGTGGAAAAAGTTGCCTGACTTCCTGTACATTCCTGTACATTATGTAAATACTCAAATTTTCCATCAATGGATTTTGTGTCTGTTGGCTTCCCAAGCTTTCTATCTTAAGGTGAGGGACCTACAGCCCTCCAGATATTGATTGATCATTGGCCACGCTGGTTATGCTGGCTGAGGCGAATGAGAATCAGAGCCCAACACAAATGGAGGGTCATAGGTTCCCCATCCCTGATATACATTGCGTCAATGAGTTGCCAATGATGACGGGCACTGCTGCAAAAGAGGAGGAGAAGTCTAGAACCTGGGATTGAAATATCTACTTCCCCCCTGTTGAGATCCTAAGAGATACCATCATCAATACACCTCAGACTAAGTTGGGTACCCCACCATCCCATAGCACACACAGGCAACTGCTTGCCCAAGGTACTACTGATAAACACATAAAGAGCCGTGATGGCCAAATATGTGTCTAGTTTACCACCCTGTTCTCACAGCAACCTCCAAATGCTTCAGTGAAGCCACCACTAGTACTCTCCCCACTTCTGATTCTCAGCAAGTGGTATTCAGAGGCATAGTTAGCAGCCACCAATTGCCTTAATCACCATGAATTTGTGTTATCCCCTTTTGTGTAATTTTTGATAGCCATTTCTGCTTCTGTGGGGGGCGGGGGAATCAATATTTTAACTATGAAGTACTTCATTTTGTCTGTACTAGAATTTCCAACCTGTAGCTTCATTGGCCAACCCTGAGTATTATGATCAAGAGGAAGAAAAAAATTATCCCTTTCCACTTTCTCTGTTGGTAGTGGTCATGTGGCACAGCCTGGGTTTTTCAGTTTATTAAAAAAAAAATCTGCCTATGTCATTTTAATGTTGCATGTGGCTGCTGAATAGGGTTAGATACCTGCATCACATCTTCACACTAAACTCATGAAGGCCTGAGATGAGCTTTCACATATGAAGCATCGGGGGAGGATTGGGTTGTTCAGATGTAGGCCGCTGCCCTTCTGCATATTGAAAAGGGCATTACATTCAATGATATAATCAGAACAAACACACTGAAATTAAAGAAGTGAAGTCCACTCATTTCAAAGGATCTACTGTGACTATGACTAACATTGACTATCACCCATTCTTTTTATACAACTTTAGGGAAACAAAACAACATTAACAAGGGTATAGTTATACATCTCCATATATCATGCATGCTTCCTCCTAAGGTCCCATTCACACCACACATTTCAAGACACTTTGTGGGTCATGGCTCCCCACAAAGAATTCTGGCAGCTGTAGTCGGTTACAGGTGTGGAGAGTTATTAGAAGACCCTTATTTCCCTCCCAGACCCAAAATTCTTAGTGTGGTCTAACTATCCCTCTTCACAAATAAGTCTTACTATGTGACATTTGTTTATTTCCAGGTTTTCAACATTTTGTTAGGCAACTCAGATGTTTGTATAGCAGAAAGATGAGATATAAATTTTTAAAGATATAACTAAAGATGGTTCAAGCCTGCCTGGAGGAGAAAATGTCCGCCAACAGAAAGAGACATAAATCCAAGCAAGAAGATCGAAGAAATCTTTGTGCTCTTCATTATCTCATGTTGTTGGCATCCATCTGTCTTGAAAGAGAATGGAGTGTGCAAAGTCAAACCACTGGAGAATCACGGCACCCGCTGTGGCTGCAAAGACCCGTAACTTGTAACAACTATCTTCCACATTGTTTTTGCTGCATTAGCAGCACTGAAGTGACCTCTCCAGTGCAAAGCTTTTCATTACCTATAGATGCGTAAGAAATAGGAAGATGTTATTTTTAGTCTGGCCATTGCTGTTAAACTGTAATGAAAGACAAGAAAGTATTAGTCAAATGAGAACGTGTTGCCCATTTTAATTCTGAGTGTTGGCAAGGTGGATAGTTTAGTGAGATGGAATGCAGGATAGAAATAAAACTGGGATCAAAGGGGATTCAAGTCTTGAAATATCAGTAGCAGCTGTTGCGAACCTGGCACCTTCCAAATGTTTTGCACTGCAACTCTCATCAGCTCCGGCCAGCTTAGCTGTGTTGGATGAAGTTGTAATCCATAACATAAGCAGAACACCAAACTGGTGAGGTGCAGTTAATAGTATGGATGGGTGCTTACTATAGAATCATGGTAATGGTATATCTGTCAGTCTGTGTTGGTTCCATCTCTAAATAAAGAGATGGGATTAAGCTGCTGTTGTTGTCTTTGCTTGTTTGCTTAGAGCAGGAGCTAATGCTCTCCAAAAATTGTTTCACTCCAACTTCCATCAGCACCAATACATCATGACCAATGTTGGAGTACAACAACATCTGGTGGGCACCACATTGTCTCCCCTGTTTAAGAGGCATGATAGTCTGTTAAATGTGCTCCATAAGAGCATCAGACTTGTCTTGGTGGATCAGAGCATGAGCCATCTGGTCCAGCCTCCTGCTGCCAATAACAACTATTCATATGCCCACAGACACTGTTGTTTCTGTTGTTTGTTGTTGTTTTCAAATAACTGGAACGCAAATAGAGGAAGTTGTACCCACATGTGTACAAGAGGACACCTGTGTTTCAGATCATCCAAAGAGGATGATTCTGAAGATGCATCTAGATTTTTGAGCATAATGTGGTATAAAAAGCAACAAATACATGATGCCTACATCCAAGGACAGGCTCATGTGTTAATCTTGCAGTAAATCTCTTCCCACAATGAAATCCCATGCATTCCAACCACTTTTATTTTATAGACACAGTCTCTGTTTTCTAATCCTTCTTCCTCAGTAAATCAATATTATTTTGTGGGGTGGGGCTTTGGGGGTTTCTATCCTCCTATGCTTTCTAAAATAACTCATTAATGAACACATGCATTTAACAAGTAAATTATTTTAACCTGTCAGGTTCAGGTCTTGAATGGCCAAGCCCCTTGTTTTACTTGCTGAATCCATCTGTGCTGTGTTTTTTGTTGTTGCTTTGTCCTTGTCCTTATATTGGTTTGAGAACTTTTGTTTTAAAATGGTTGTTTTGAAGTGGTGGTTGTCTCTGGCAGAGGGCTTTCCCACTGTAGAGGTCATAGATTGCACTTGGGGCCTTCTGCATGCAAAGCAGATGCTCTTCCTTGGAGTTATGGCCCCTTCCTTTTGGAAGGTCCCATCAAATCATGGTGGTAGGCTTCATGAAAGCACTGATTGTATGAGAGCCACCATATTATTACTATTATTATTTATTAAATTTGTGTACTACCCTTCATCTAAAGTTCTCATGGTGGAACACAAAACAAGAGCACACCTTTCCAAACGTTTCCCTTTCTTCCTCAAAACTGTGCTGTTACTTTTTTTATACTTCCCCCTTCCACTCACTGCCCTCTCTTTTACAAGGGGGGTTGTGCCATTCCATGAACCCCCACACCATTGGCCGGCTTGTTGTTTTCCCTTCTCTGACAGTTGCCCAAGCAAACAGTGTGCTTTCTTAAATTGCGCTCTGACATTAGACTCCCCTGCCAGCTGTTCTAGTTGTTTCCTTCTCCTGATAGCTGTTGACAGTAGCTATAAAAAGCATAATATATTCTTTTTCAAAACTCGACTCGAACATCAGGCTCCCACGACAGCTGGGCTAGTCATTCTCCTGTCCTAATTGCAGTGTGTTTAAGGGAAGGAGGGAAATTCGCTTTTGTTCAGCCTTGCAGTTTTAGCTCCACTATCATCTGATCCTGCGTTCCCCTTTATGGTTTTTCTTTAGCGCCACAGCGTTTCCTTCAAAGCCACTAACGAAGGAGGCAGACAAATAATTGCATCACCTGCCTCTTGTTAAAGGAACAGGGCAAGAAATAGCAATAAATACAATACAGTACAGAGAAATTGGAGAGGAGTTGTGGGTTGTTGTTTTACCACTTTCTTGTGTGATTTCTTTCTTCCTTCTTCCACGTGAGGAAAAGGAGAGAGATTAGTGTCCATTTCTGAAAGTACATCTTGCCCAGCATTGTTTTCACTGACTGGCAGCCGCCCTCCAAGGTTTTTAGGCAGGGGCCATTCTCAGCTCTACCTGGACATGCCAGGAATCGAACTTGGGACTTTATCCATTCCAAGCAGATGCTCTGCCACAGAGCTATAGCCCAGCACATCTGATTGGAACATCGGAAACTGCCTTACATCGAGTCATGTTTTTGGTCTATGTAGACAGTGTTGTCTAATCTGATTTGGCAGTGGCTCTCAAAGATTTTGGACTATCATCTCTCCCAGACAGGAATGAGAGTAGCTCAGCCAGTAGAGCATGAGACTCTTAATCTCAGGGTCGTGGGTTCAAGCCCCATGTTGGGCAAAATATTCCTGCATTGCAGGGAGTTGGACTAGATGATCTTTGTACTCCCTTCCAACACTACAATTCTTTGATTCTATAACTGCAAATCTCCTGGGACCTTCTGCATGCAGTGCAGTTTCTTTGCCACTAAGCTATGACCCTTCCTCATGTTTAGTGATTTTGGTAGCAGGAGAAAAAGGGGGGGGGGCATAAACAGCACTGGAGTAGGCTGAGTCCAAAGCCCAGTTAGGGATGCCCATCATCTCTCCCCAGTCATCAGATTGACTATTTGATGACAGACTGAGAACAGACAATATAACCCAATTCTTCAGCTAGAGAGGGAAGGATGTGCCATTTTCAATTCTCTCTTTTTCTCATTTTTCCAATCTTAAATTCAGCTCTTCACATTTTTTTGCAGCAATTTGCATTGTTATTATTTTAAATTTTCATGAAAAATCAGCAGCATTTTACTGCAAATTGTAACCGGTGCACACCTTTTTGTACATTGTTTTGCCTAATGCACACATTTCTGCAAGCAATTTCTCCTAATACAATAATACACATTTGGAAGTTATTTACACTAATATATTCATCTCTATCCACTGTTCCCTAATACATGAATATTTTTGCAGACACTGGCTAGAGAACTGCGTCACAAAATACAGATAAGTGCAAATGGTTGTGTTTCAGTTATCCTATTGTTTCAGAAAATGCATATTTGAGAGATTTGCATATTTGCGGAAAATGCATATTGAGAGAACAGAATCAAATTTCTCACCCAACCCTATGTTGATCAGCTGAGGAGGTGGGTCGTGTGCCTGTCTGTGCCCTGAGTATGTCTATGGGCAGATTTGCACCATGCATTTAAAGCAGCATTATACCACTTTAAGCAGTCATGGCTTCCGCTGCAGAATTCTGGGAGATGTAGTTTAATAAGGGTGCTGAGAGATGTTGGAAGACTCTTATTCCCCTTCCCAGAGCCACAATTTTCAGAGTTCCCTGTGCAAAGGGATTGGCTGTTAAACCACCCTAGGAATTGTAGTTCTGGGAGGGGAATGGGGGTCTCCTAACAACTCCACATCCTTAAAGAACAAGAGCTCCCAAAATTCTGTAAGGGATTTCTGGCATCTGACTCCTCAAAGATAAAGGTTGGCTGGGTTTGAAAAGGTTGGTTGCCTAATCCGAAAATCCAAGAAAAATAAAGAAGAGAAAGATACATGAGTTGCCTCTGCTATCCCACAATGACTTGTGCTGAAAACAGATATCTGAAGGATGCTGTGTTCTAGTCAACAATTTCTGTTCCGGGAGGACAAACATACTCACATTCTGCCCTGAAGCCATCTGTGCCACATCCCTTAAAGTGAAATCACACTAAATGGCTACTTAAAACACACACAGCTGTATTGCACAATGCCAGGAAAACCACTTGGGCAGCTTCAGCTGGGATATGGGTTCTAAGTCTAAGAAACAATTAAAGAAATAAACTGCTCCAAAATTCAGCTGGCAGGGTCATTCTCCCTGGGATGGCAAATGGATATGTTGTGGTGCTTCACATATCACACAGCAGAGGACTGAGTTTCTAAAATAAGGCTCTGTAATTAATCTAATGTTTTTTCCTCTCTCTCTCCTGCTCCCAAAGAAGGGGGATGATATTATGATGGTGCTTTTTGCATTCTGAATGGAAAAGAAAATGTGTGTACAGAACAGACCAAGAAAGATCATCCCCTGGAACATGAATGTGGAGCAGCAGTCACAAAGTCATTATGTAGTCCCCATTGCCTCAATCACTCCTAAGCTATAAAGGGACTATGAAAAATGTGCAGGCTTCTTCAGCCCCACCAGGGGACTGGGATGCACTTAAAAAGAATTGCAGATGCAGGCTTGGGACTTTCCTTGCACTGCTCTGAATATATTTAGAAGAGGAGGAGGAGGTGTTGGTGGGTGTGGGGTGGGAGCGAGGTGGGAAGCTGCAAAAAAAGTGCTGCCTCACCAGCCTGGAGATTGCCGTAGCAACCACTGAGGCTCAGCGCAAAGAAGTGCTGAAATGGGGCTTCTTCTCATTCTGGGGAGGATTAGATTATGCAGCTGAAAAATATTGCAAGATTAAAAGTAATTGCTTCCCATCTATTTTTTACGCAGCTTGCAGAGTTGAGCGGCTACTAACATTTAATGGGCAACTATTATTGATTCCACATTTGTAGGTGTGTGTGAGAGAGAGAGAGAGAGACAGACAGACAGGGATGTCTGTAGATATGGAAGGATCATTGGACCAGATTCTCTCAGTTCCCTCCTCTTTTCCTGACTATTACACCATATATATATATATATATATATATATATATATATATATATATCCCACCATTTCATTCAGTGAGTTCAGAGTGACATAGCTGCTTCTTCCCTCCTCCCTCTATTATCCTCTCAACAACCCTGTGAGGTAGCTTCTGGCTAAAAGGCAGTGACTGGGCTAAAGGCTATCCTTCGTGGCTAAGTGGAGATTTGAACCCTGGTCTCACAGGATCTAGTCAAACACAAGTCACTACACCACACTCATTGCCCTAGCAGCTCTCCTTTCACTTACTATAAATACACCAAATCACCAGGAAGGAGATGGAAAGGCATGCTGGAGTTACTGTTTCCTTTCCTGACTCATCTCATTCCTCACTTGCTTTGAGACACATTTATTTATTGTCTTAACATTTCTAATTCTCCTTCCCTCCTGGAGTCTACAGCAGCAAACATGTGCTTCCCCAGTGGTCTCCCATAAAGGCACTGACCATGCCCATATCTCTTAAGATGATGGCCTCATGTGCCTTCAGACCTGGACCAGTTCAAGCAGCTCTTGGGATGGTCAATGGTCTCCTTGCTGTGGAAAGCAGCTCAGTACCAGAGGTCCAATGATGCCAACCCCTGATGTCTACCTGGAGTGAGTGGGGTGGGGGTGGGGAATAAAGTATAAGACATCCAGCCATGCAATTTAGCTTATTTTATACATATGCATTACATTTATATCCCACCATTCCTCCAAGGAGTTCAAGGTGGCATCTATTATTTCCTCCCTCTCTGTTTTTAATCTTCAGTCACAAATCCTCACAAGGATAAATAGATAAATTCAATTTTCAGATTTTCAGAAAATTCTGTCCCTAGTTGGATCAGCTTAGCCTAGCAGGTTTGCTGGAGAAAAGGAACTTAACATAACAGAAATAAAGGGGCATGTACCGATGATTTGTCACCATAAAAAACAGTCAGATTCTTCTGAAAGGGGGCATACTGTTCTCCCCCAGCCCAGGCTCAAGGTGATGCCTTCAGTTGGTATTTTTGTGTAAAAGGGGCAATTGTTTGGCACTGTGAGAACTGAGTCTGGAAGAGACAGAGGCCTGACTTTCTCTCTGTGAGAATCCAAAGCTAGAGCATCAAGAGCTGCATTAGAAAGCTGCTGAAGAGCAATGTCTGTGGGCTTGATGTTGTGAACCCCATGCTATGCTCAGCCTATATAGGAACGTGTAAACAAAACTTTCTTTCACTGAAACAAGACAAGTCTCCAGTGACCATACTGGAAGGAAACTGACCCAGGGTGCACACTGGAACTCCTAAAATATCTCACCATTCAGAGATTGGGATGCACATGACAGTAAAACTGCATCAATGTCATTTTTGTGTGGTGTTTCACCAGTTTGCACAATGGCCCCTATCCTGTGTTTATGGATGAAAAATCTTGATACAGAAGCAGTGTAACCACATTGCACACATACAGGGTTGAATCCAATGCTAGTTCTCCACAAAGTGGACCCAATTGGGGTGGGGAAGGACATGACTAATTTAGATCCATTCATTTCCATGAGTCTACTCTGAGCAGAACCAAGTTGGATATAGCAGGTAACGAAGGGGAAAGTGAAGTACCTGATGTGAAAATGTTGGTGCCGTATTGACTGCCTTGTGCAAAAATTGGGATTGTTGTTGTTGGTATTAAATGAATTCTTGATTTGTTCAGAGATTTGGGTCTGAAACATTTAGGAAGAAACTGGGATGAGGAGAATTGTCGAAACACCCTTAATTGTGCATAATACACCATGGGTGCATTCAGACATGGGGAAATTGTGTTAGTTTCCTTTATAATGCTTGCACTTCTGTCTCAGAACATACCTTTCACACTGAAATACTTGTTGTATTATGGCATTGTGGCTTTTTGACCAATATACTGCTATGCAAGGCTAAAAGTGCTTCACCCCATTGGGTTTGGTGTGATTCAACAAAGGACATCACTGGAAAATGTTGCTACTCCCCCATGCTTTCCACAAGTGTGCTTCAAATCCTCCATGATTTCCCCCATAAAGGAAAGAACTGCGTGTTGGTATACATATTGGCATGTTGGGAGGGGAATTATTGGGTGTTTTTTATTATTATTTTGATAATGTGCTTTGTGGTTTTATCTTCTGATTTTATCCTGTGAAGATTTTATCCTAAGACCTGCAGGTATAGGGCAGTATATAAATTCTAATAATAATAATAATAATAATAATAATAATAATAATAATAATAATACCACACAAATTTTTGTCGCTTTACTCCTGTGATTCTCTGGGTTAAGAGGGTTGCAAATGGATTTTTTCCCTGGAATCAAACATGAAAATGAGCAATAAAGTTACGCTGTATTCCATTAGTTTTCCACAAGTGGTTTTTACATAATGTGAAAGCTCAAATGTAATGCAGAAATTAACATTTAGAGAAACTTCGGGGAAATGGAACATACCATGATTTGAATGCAACTTGTGATACACTATTGCACTGCCACCCAGAAATAGGCTGCACATAGTGCTTGGCAAGTGACATAATGTTCACTGTTGAAAAAAAGCAACTGTTTTCCCTTCACCATTAGTTTCATAAGATTATTAATGTGCCTCGTTTGACTTTTGAAACAAAGTCCATGCCACTTGGAACTAAAAAATTCATGGAGACATTAGCAAGAGGATTTAGAAACATCCTTAATAGTGTATGATACATTTGCTGGCACATATTTGATGGTCTCACTTACATAACCACCCACCAATGGCTTACGTATAGTGGTTTGCAAATGCCACAATGTTCAATGATGGGGGGTGGGGGGTGGTAACCCAATTGTATCTCTTCCACTAATAGTTTACCTCTGTTTTCTATTCCTCAGTTCTGGGGTCTCAGGAAATGTGGCAGCATTGCCATTATCCAAGGCTGTGAGTGGTGAGGACAGCTATAAATGAGGTGGTTGTTGATGCTTTTTTACTCCTTCTACTCATAGTGCATGTTAGCAAAATCCAATTCTATTCATTATTGCACTCTGGTTTTCTCTCAGCTTGGATTAAGGCTAAGACCCAACAAGTTTGCTATCCTAAATTGTAGTTGCTCGGAGAAACATTTGTGATTATCAGCCATCTCCTTCAAGTTTCTCACAAAATGAGTCAGCAGAGCCTACTCATCTCTGAACCAAGTGTCTGAGCATGATAAAGAAAGGTGGGGGCACACCAACAAACCAATAAAATGCAATAAAATATGTCCCCTCTGTGTTCACATACAAAGTGAACATCCAAATTCAGGTGCTTTGTCCAGCACAGGGGTGAGGAACATAAGTCCTGGAACTTAATGTGACCCTTTGGACCTCTCTGATCCTCAAAACTTTTCACAAGGTAGACATACATCCCCCCCTCTGCTGGCCACATTTCTCACCAACATGAGTGTTTCCTTGAGTGTTTTTGCCTGGCTGGAATGTGTCCTTGAACTCTGGCAATGCCTCTGGCTTGCCTGGATGGAGTATAGAGCTGGGGTGTATGTAAAAGTTAGCATGCTGTACAAAAGTCAATTTCATTTGTTGCTCTGCAATCCTTTGTCTCTGGACTAACCAACCATTGGCATGTGTCCCCCAGAAGGTTTCTTTGAAGGACAGTGGTGTGCAGCCCCCCCAAAAATCCCCACACTGGGACTAGGATTATTACGGCACCCCTCCATTTCTTGTAAAGAGAGGCTACTGGAGCTCTTCTACGTACCTTTTCCTTTTATGGATATGGATAAACAAAGCAGCAGCAGCAACAACAACAAAAGACACCAACCCATTTGTGACATTTTGTCTGAGAGACATTGTAATCCCAAATCAAACAGACATAGGCTCACATACATGCACATGGACAGCTTCAGTGTGTGTGTAAGAGTGGCAAAACCTTCTGTTTCCACCTCTGCTAGTGGTTGTGGCTATAGGACCATCCAAAAGCTGAATGATTAGCTGCCAATGATGCATTTCTGGTCAGGGGCAGAGGCTGGAAATAGATATGTGATATATATATATAATTTAAATCACATAGACACTATCAGTTTGATGTAACAGTCATTGTGTGATGATAAGAGGAAGGCAAAAATAGAAAAAAGAAAGAAAGTATCTAGGAGTTGAGGCAACAATAACTGGCTTCTCCACTTGTAGCAGGTGATAAGAAAGATTTCTGTCTAAAGTCCACTGCCAGTCAATGTAGACAGCACTGGGCTAGATGGACAAATGAGGCAGCTTTCCGTGTGTTTTGTGTGGTAGATGGGCAATATATCGGTCCCTTCTTTGTCTTATTCATACTTGGAAAAAGAGCTAGGCCATTGCTTCACAAAACTTGAGGAAGCCTCCAAGGACAAAGTTGGAGAACCCCTCATCTGTGGCGCTCATCTTAAGTTGGGATATTTATACCTATGTACAAATGCTTCATAAATTTTGCCAACTATATGGTTCAACTCAGCCTCGCCTGGCTGGGTGATTTATCTCTGGTCACTTAATCCTCCTTCTCCTCATTCCCCTGTACCTGTAAAAACCATTGGTGCGACAGCATTTGACGCAACTTACAAAGCACAAGGGAGTAAAATGTCACCGTCCTTTGTGCTTCTGTGCATCCAAGATAAGGTGAGCAGAACTATACATCGATTAACGTGCTGCTCTTTTCCAGAACAGCTGTTTCCACACCACGCTTAAGGAAACACAAGTGGGGGAAAACTGTGTTTATGAGAGGTGTGAAGTTTGAAAAGATCAGAGAATAAGACCTGCCATCCCTGAAGCTATTTTGATATTTTGCCTTGAGGGGGCAGGGGAGAGAGAGAGATGATAGATAGATATAGATATTATAGATATAGATATAGATATAGATTAGATAGATAGATGATAGATAGATGATAGATAGATAGATAGATAGATAGATAGATAGATAGATAGATGATAGATAGATATAGATAGATATAGATAGATGATAGATGATAGATGATAGATAGATAGATAGATGATAGA
This sequence comes from Podarcis tiliguerta, assembly GCF_965153285.1. Lineage (NCBI taxonomy): Eukaryota > Metazoa > Chordata > Lepidosauria > Squamata > Lacertidae > Podarcis > Podarcis tiliguerta. The sequence continues at coordinate 43,200,653 of NC_139553.1, read as the reverse complement.
TAGATAGATGATAGATAGATGATAGATAGATAGATAGATAGATAGATAGATAGATAGATGATAGATAGATAGAAATAGATAGATGATAGATAGATAGATGATAGAATGATAGATAGATAGATGATAGATAGATAGATAGATAGATAGATAGATAGATGATAGATAGATAGATAGATGATAGATGATAGATGGATAGATAGATGATAGATAGATGTAATTGCCAGACTTTCAGACTGCTGTTTTTTAAATCTTATTTATTTATTTTATTTAGTGTTCTAATTTACTTTTTATTTTATTTTTACAGATTATAGCATGGATGGCAAGATAGAGACATCATCATCTAACATTAACAATAAAAAGTCCATAAATCCTAACTTAAACATATAAAAGAATACAAGGCAGTCCGTATGTCCAGATGAGTATCTAAACAAGATTGATGATTATAATCAGGCATTCAAATGTAGAAAGGACAGAGAGATCTTCCAACAAATGAATAGATTTGCAATATAAATCTCTTTCCTATCACATGCGCATGTGGGGCACGTTTTTGTTGTCTGTTTGTTAGCCCCCACACCACAACAATATAATTTAAGAGTTTGTGAACATCTGCAAATATAAAGACCTTTCCCAAAACAAAGTTACAATGAACAAAAAAATTCTGACCAGAAAGGCAACAACACAGGACATACCCCCAATCATATCCTTCAAAGAGGCACTTGCAGCATTAAATCATCAGCTTCGAAGTCCCTTCTACTGTACAATTACCGGTATATGATTTTATGAGTTATCTGAGCCACCCAGATGCTTCTTATACAGACACTGTGGAGTCCAACATACCTTGAATCAATCTCAATTTTGAATATAAAGAGATGCTACATATAGATGCGAACACAGGAATGCCTGGCACGCTCTGGTGCATGGGGTCACGAAAAGTCGGACACAACTAAACAACTAAACAACAACATATAGATTCTAATGCAACTTGCTTCTGAGCTGAATGAAATGTCCTCTCTATTCCAGTAACTCAGAGAAGGACTTACGATGCAATTTCCCCCATTCTGTGAAACAGAAGTTCCATCAAGATACTGCAGGCACCCATGATCTTGTACTTTCTGGAAACAGCTGAATATGTTTTTTGTTTTGACAGGCTTTCCACTTGTTAGGGATTTAATATTTTTATATAAAGTATTTGTTGTTTTTGTATTTTTAAGTGCTTTTCATTATTGTTTGAGTAAATCGCTTTAAGATAGTGGTTTAGAAAATGATAAATATATTACTGGTAGTAGTAGTACTAGTAGTAACAACAACAACAACAACTATTACAACAATTTAATTCATCTCTTAGGTCCTGGACACTCATTGTGTGACCAGGCCACGACAGCCCCAGCCCCCAGGGATCATAGGAAAGGAATAACGATTCTGACAACGTGTTATGGACTTAAATTAGGCCACAACTTTATTAAAACTTCCGAATGTAGGAAGACCTTGGCTTAGGCCTTGGGCGTGTATCCCTCCCAGCCCCCCAGCCAGGGAAACTGGGGCACATTAAGGCAAATGGGATATAGGGGTGCACTGTGAGAAGTATGTGTAAGCAGGCAGCCCAGCCCATATCCCCGCATGCAGGGTAGTTCACTGACAGCCTTTTGGTGTATGGTCAGTGACACCCATATATATAACCCCTTTTAAGAGGGGACCCTGGAATCGACGCCGCATGGAGGTGAGTCATCACTTCACATACACCACACTATAGGGAAGAAAAGACTAAAGGATTCCACCCAAGGCCATAAATGTCAAAGTTGTGACGAATGGCTACGGGGAAGACAAAACCTGCCAATGTAGGAAAATTTCTTCCCAGTTCTTCAACAGCAACCAGTCAAAGACTGAAACAGCACCTGCTAAACAGGAAGAAAGAGTTAACCTGAAAACACAAAAACGTTAAACTAAGGGAGGAGAGGGTAGGCGAATCTCCTGAGCCAACTGCCTGGCTACTGTCAGCTCCACCTCCTATATATAAATGGGACTGGCCCCATCTCCCAGCAAGAAACTTGACTACTGAGGCTGGGCATGAACCTCCAAATAATAACACTGAGAGGCAGGCCAGTCCCTGTTTGCCATTAAGTTCCCTGGGAACTGTAGCACTGCGTGCGATCCCGCAAAGGGCACCCACAATGTAAAGTGTGAGTGCTCATTGTACAAGCTTACTTTTCTTCAAAGATCCAATTATTCCCTCCAGCAAGGTTTTCATATGACTTACATTTCCAGCCATTTTCCCAAGCTATCTTCTGAATAGCTTACTGAACAGTATGGTTCACCTTATAAAGTGAGGGTGAGCTCAGGCCCATAGCCAGGATTCAAAGATGCAACAGAATGTGTGGATTTTCCCCTCCTTATAGCACCAACCCAGCCTCAACCACCAAAATTCACACATGAAGATGAGGAACCCTCCAGTGGGCTGTCCAATACATGTCCAGCTAGGAGCACAAATTAGGAAAATCCCATGTATGTATGCATGGATGCAATCTTGTCCCATTGTGTTATTCCCACCCACAAGAGGTGAACTGGAGGGGAAGCTGTTTTGGTTGCCGTTTGGGGGGGGGGTGAGTTGCTGGCAGCTTTGAGGGTACAGCAGCGCCTGTGAAGCTCTGGTCACTTTCACTGCCATGCAAGTGCATGCATTCAAGTGCTCTTCTCAGAGGCTTTCAGGAAACTAAGAATGATGCTGAGAGTGGCCAGAGCTCCACTGTTATTATATCAGCAAAAATGTCGCCACCAAGGATTCCTGCTTTTAAAAGTGCCTTAGCATGTTTTAAAAGAAAATGGGGGGGGGGGAGAAGGAAACTCTCTGCCACAATGGTAAGTCCTTTCTGCTACCTTCTGCTGCCTGTAAATTCGGTGCTTTCTATCCAAAGAGTGTGGTATTTTCATACACTGTACAGTGGACACTCGGGTTGCAAACGTGATCTATGCGGGATGCACGTTTGCAACCTATAGCATTCACAACCTGCAGCAGCGTGTCTGTGCATGCAATTCAGTGCTTCTGCGCATGTGCAAAGCGTGATCTAGCGCTTCTGCGCATGTGCGACCACTGAAACCTGGAAGTAGCCCATTCTGGTACTTCCGGGTTTTGGCGCATCTGTAACCTGAAAAAATGCAACCTGAAGTGTCTGTAACCCGAAGTATGACCGTACTACCCTATTCCCCCAGGGCTTCAGGCTGCAAATGTTCCTGTAGGGAAGGACTACCATTCTCCATTTTGTTCACAAAATATACCTGTCAATTTCACACACACATACACACACCTTTTTCTCCCTCACTCCCCTTCCTGCTCTGTCTCACCGTTCTGTATAGGCTGTTCCATGGTATATCAGTTTCTCCTTCCATTAGAATCTAATGAAAAACGTGGAGTTCATTCATTTGAATTACAGTTCATTTTCATAATTAGAAGTAATGAAACAAATGAAATTCATTTATTTAGACTAGCATTTAGAGGACAGCAAAATAATTTCATAATACAATAATGTTTTCTTTCAAAAACATCTGCCATTAGGAGCCCTTGTTGTAACCTGATAGCACTGAAGCTTGTTGGGGGACTGGGGGGGGGGTATATTGTTGAACACTTATTGTGCACTGGAATGAAGGATTTGATTAAAAACCACTGACATGGATTGATAGATTTCCCCAAAACCTTAGCTGAAATGAGATTGACTATAAAGAATGGGCTTTTCAGAGCAGCTTGTGGTGTTTGTTTGAAAGCAACATTCCCCCCCCGCATAAAAATCACCAATTAAATAAGTGTGTGAATGATGAACATAAAAAATGGCCCTGTTCAATCAGAACAAAAGCCCATCTAATCTAGCATCCTGTTTCACAGAATCACCATTTAGAAATCTTGTTGGACGTGAGTCACAAGTTGAAAAGCCATGGGAGAAACTAGTAGCCAGGGTCAATGAACAAACAAAGCAGGATAAAGACGAAAGTTAGAACCTCCACAGTCAGAGGCTGTATAGGGTGGCGCTGTGGCCTAAACCACTGAGCCTCTTGGGCTTGCTGATCAGAAGGTCGGCGGTTTGAATCCCCATGACGGAGTGAGCTCCAGTTGCTCTGTCCCGGCTCCTGCCAATCTAGCAGTTCGAAAGCACGCCAGTGCAAGTAGATAAATAGGTACCACTGTGACAGGAAAGTAAACAGCATTTCTGTGCACTCTGGTTTCCATCAAGGTGTTTCCATTGTGCCAGAAACGGTTTAGTCCTGCTGGCCACTTGACCCGGAAACCTGTCTGTGGACAAATGCCAGCTCCTTGGGCCTGAAAGTGAGATGAGTGGCATAGTCGCCTTTGACTGGATGTAACCGTCCAGGAATCCTTTACCCTTTTTCTTTTTTTCCCTTCTTTTTTGCTTCCAAATACCAGTTGCTGGAAACTGTAGGAGGGGAGAGCATTGCATTCATGTCCAGCTTGTAGGCTTCCCATAGGCCAAAATATCCCGAAGTTGGATTTTCTGTGTCACCTGCAGAAGCCTGCTAACCATTGAGTGGCATCTTTACTCATGAATCTGGTGCAGCTGTGAGACAGGATAGCCATCTGCCCAGACTCTATATTCAGTACTAGCCCTCCAGGTCTACACTGTACAGCATGTCGCTTTCTCCTTACCCCTGAAGTTATTCAGGTGTCTTGAGTTATTTAGATGAATATGACGACCTTGTTCCTTTGTCTCCAAAGCTAATAAGGAAGGAAGTTTTGATTCTCTGACCCATGGAGGGAGATAAGAGGCACTCTTGATCTTCAAGCAGCTGCAGAATTTGGCTGTAGATTTCTATAAATATTTCAGTGAGGCATTGATCATTCTTGCCCTTTCCTCTTCTTTCCCTCACATACCTGGCCAGAAAAGAAAAGAAAATTACCTGGAGTGATTTAGCATGTGGTTCTCCACATCCGCATACATTCCTACTGAGAATTTGGGATCCATTTCATTAAATCATTCCTACATTACATCCTGTATTTTTTTAAAAAAATAATGCTTTTCATGATCACACAGAAAGTACAGTAAATTTTAAAATCTAATTCTAACATTTAAAACACAAAAGAAAAATATATTCATTGATACAGACACAAAGGAAGGGGCTTGAATGAAGGAATGAGAACAAAATTCAGAGGTAGCCTTTATCCCAGAAGTTGCCAAAATGTTGCCTGTGAGTTCCCATTGCCCCCTCCCAAATCCCCCAACAGTTATGGAATGACTAAAGTTGGGAAATGGACTTGCAGATAAAGCAAACATATAATGGGGGGGGGGACAATTTATAGCAATGATCAGCAGCAAAGTCAGTCCTCAGGGAATGTGCAGGCGACCTTGGAACGGACCGCTCATGGAATAACCCTGACCAAACCTAAGAGAAGGCGTGTAGTGGTGATAGGGGATTCCCTACTGAGGGGAACAGAAGCAGTGATCTGTGGGCCTGACAAGATGTCTCGGGAAGTGTGCTGTCTCCCCGGGGCTAAGATCCAAGATGTAACTGAACGACTGCAAGGAATCATAAAACCCACTGACAAATACCCCTTCCTCTTGGTTCATGTGGGAACCAATGACACTGCAAGCAATAGCCTCCAGAAGATCAAAAGAGACTACGAGGCTCTGGGCAGGAAATTGAAGCAATTAAATGCACAAATCGTCATCTCATCTGTCCTCCCAGTTGAACGACGTGGCCCAGGGAGAGAGAGGAAAATAGTGGAAGTAAACAGCTGGCTTCGCAAATGGTGTAAACAGGAACGGTTTGGATTCTTAGATCACGGACTGCAGTTTCTTGAGGATGGACTTCTGGCAAGCGATGGGCTGCACCTCACAACGGTTGGGAGGAATGTTTTTGCCAAAAAACTAAGAAACCTCATCAGGAGGGCTTTAAACTGACTAATGTGGGGGAGGGAGACAGTGCTCCTGAAGGTAGGAGTCTATTAATTGATGAAGATGATCATCCAAATGTCATAGACCAAATGGAGCAAACAGCAAGCAGACCTAGTGGTGGGAGGAAAAAATCCTTAAATAAGAGACACGGGGGAATGACTAATGGACTTCAATGTCTGTACACTAATGCACAAAGCATGGGAAATAAACAAGATGAGCTTGAGCTCTTGGTACAGCAAACTAAATATGACATAATAGGCATCACTGAAACCTGGTGGGATAAGTCCCACGATTGGAATGTAAAAATGGAGGGATACAATCTATTTCAGAGAAACAGACCAGACAAGAAAGGAGGAGGAGTGGCGTTATATGTCAGGGATGTGTATACCTGTGAAGAGATCCAAGATTTAGAACCTCAAAGCCAAAGTGAGAGCATTTGGGTCAAAATTAAGGGAGAGAAGAATAATAGTGACCTCATTGTGGGAGTTTACTATAGATCCCCAAGCCAAACGGAGGACATAGATGATGCCTTCCTGGAACAGATGGCCAAGCATGCAAAAGGAAGGGAGATAGTAGTAATGGGGGACTTCAATTACCCAGATATTTGTTGGAGGTCAAACTCAGCCAAGAGTATAAGGTCAAACAGATTCCTCACTGGCCTTGCAGACAACTTCATTGTCCAGAAAGTGGGAGAAGCAACAAGAGGAACAGCCATTTTAGATCTGGTCCTAACCAATGTCGATGACCTGGTTAATGGCGTAGAAGTGGAAGGATCATTAGGCGCAAGTGATCATGCTCTTCTGAAGTTTACTATACAACGGAAAGGAGCAGCCAAGCATACTAGGACTCAATTTCTTGACTTTAAGAAAGCCGACTTCATAAAACTTAGGGAAGTGCTGGGTGAGATCCCATGGACAGTAATACTAAAAGGAAAGGGAGTTCATGATGGCTGGGAGTTTGTTAAGAGGGAGATAGTAAAAGCACAACTTCAGGCAATACCAATGAGACGGAAACATGGAAGGTGCCTAAAGAAGCCAGGGTGGCTATCTAAAGAACTTTTAACTGAGTTAAGATTAAAAAAGGATGTGTACAAAAAATGGAAAAGGGGGGAAACCACCAAAGAGGAATTCAAACAAATAGCCAGCACGTGTAGACACAAAGTCAGAAAAGCTAAAGCACAGAATGAACTCAGGCTTGCTAGAGAGGTTAAAAGCAACAAAAAAGGCTTCTATGGGTATGTTCGTAGCAAAAGGAAGAACAAAGAAACAGTGGGGTCACTCAGAGGAGAAGATGGTGAAATGCAAACAGGGGACACAGAAAGGGCTGAACTCCTCAATGCCTTCTTTGCCTCAGTCTTCTCCGATAAAGAAAACAATGCCCGACCTGAAGAATTTGGAGCAAATGATTCAGCAGAGGAAACACAGCCCAGAATAACTAAGGAGATAGTACAAGAACACTTGGCTAGTTTAGATGTATTCAAGTCTCCAGGGCCAGATGAACTGCATCCAAGAGTATTAAAAGAACTGGCAGATGTGATCTCAGAACCACTGGCAGTCATCTTTGAGAATTCCTGGAGAACAGGCGAAGTCCCGGCAGACTGGAGGAGGGCAAATGTTGTCCCTATTTTCAAAAAGGGGAAAAGCGAGGACCCAAATAATTACCGCCCAGTCAGTCTAACATCAATACCAGGGAAGATTCTGGAGCAGATCATTAAGCAAACAATCTGTGAGCACCTAGAAAGGAATGCTGTGATCACCATTAGTCAGCATGGATTTCTGAAAAATAAGTCATGTCAGACTAACCTGATCTCATTTTTTGACAGAATTACAAGCCTGGTAGATGAAGGGAACGCAGTGGATGTAGTCTACCTTGATTTCAGCAAGGCATTTGACAAGGTGCCCCATGATATTCTTGTAAAGAAGCTGGTAAAATGCGGTCTTGACTATGCTACCACTCAGTGGATTTGTAACTGGCTGACTGACCGGACCCAAAGGGTGCTCATCAATGGTTCCTCTTCATCCTGGAGAAGAGTGACTAGTGGGGTGCCACAGGGTTCTGTCTTGGGCCCGGTCTTATTCAACATCTTTATCAACGACTTGGATGATGGACTCAAGGGCATCCTGATCAAATTTGCAGATGACACCAAACTGGGAGGGGTGGCTAACACCGCAGAAGACAGGATCACACTTCAAAACGACCTTGACAGATTAGAGAACTGGGCCAAAACAAACAAGATGAATTTTAACAGGGAGAAATGTAAAGTATTGCACTTGGGCAAAAAAAATGAGAGGCACAAATACAAGATGGGTGACACCTGGCTTGAGAGCAGTACATGTGAAAAGGATCTAGGAGTCTTGGTTGACCACAAACTTAACATGAGCCAACAGTGTGACGCGGCAGCTAAAAAAGCCAATGCAATTCTGGGCTGCATCAATAGGAGTATAGCATCTAGATCAAGGGAAGTTATAGTGCCACTGTATTCTGCTCTGGTCAGACCTCACCTGGAGTACTGTGTCCAGTTCTGGGCACCACAGTTCAAGAAGGACACTGACAAACTAGAACGTGTACAGAGGAGGGCAACCAAAATGGTCAAAGGCCTGGAAACAATGCCTTATGAGGATCGGCTAAGGGAGCTGGGCATGTTTAGCCTGGAGAAGAGGAGGTTAAGGGGTGATATGATAGCCATGTTCAAATATATAAAAGGATGTCACATAGAGGAGGGAGAAAGGTTGTTTTCTGCTGCTCCAGAGAAGCGGACACGGAGCAATGGATACAAACTACAAGAAAGAAGATTCCACCTAAACATTAGGAAGAACTTCCTGACAGTAAGAGCTGTTCGACAGTGGAATTTGCTGCCAAGGAGTGTGGTGGAGTCTCCTTCTTTGGAGGTCTTTAAGCAGAGGCTTGACAACTATATGTCAGGAGTGCTCTGATGGTGTTTCCTGCTTGGCAGGGGGTTGGACTCGATGACCCTTGTGGTCTCTTCCAACTCTATGATTCTATGATTCTATGATCAAAACAAATTTATCAAAAGATGGTATACGTTTACAGAGTTCTGACAAAGCAGCAGTCAATATATCTCCTTATATATTTTTTCACATTAATTTAATATTAAACTCACCTTCCTCCTTCCACCTTCCACCTTCATTTCCCCACCTCTACTGGAGATGCTGGAGATTGATCCTAGGACCTTCTGTATGCAGAACAATTGCTCTGCTACTGAGCTACACCCGTTCTCTCTTGCAGCCTGAGGCAGAGCACCATATGGCACAAAATCCCCAGGACAGGTGCGTTGTCAAAAGCCACGCAAAACCAGCATGTGTCACTCCCTTCATTTCCTTTTTCAGTCCAGATGGGAACAGTTTTCAAAATCCAAGAACTTCAAAATGATTACCGTCGTAACTCAGGAATGTTTTCAAAGTGCCCCAAGTTTCTAATTCTCTTAACTTTCTGGAAATGCATTGCCAATCAGTGAAGGCAAAGTGGAATAGGCTGGGTCAGTAGACTGAGTCTGTTTAAGGCTGCATCTAAATCAACACTTTATTCAAAGAGGACTAAAATAAACTCAATTTTGTATTTAGTTACTGCAGTCATTTACAAATGCCTTTCAGTACACAAGCCCATTCTTCAGTGGCTTGCAAGTAATATCAGCATCCAATCAAAAAATCACAGTGATCAACATCAAAAATAAGCAAATAAGGATCTTTCCACAGAACAGCTGGCAGGAGATAGGCATGTCGGGAGGTGATGGACCAGCTGGAACAAGTGCTAGGTTTTTTTCCTGTATTTCCCACTCCTCTTTTAGAGGAGGACCATAAACCAGCACATTTTCTTCTTACCCAAAACGATATTTGATTCTATGGTTTCAGTGGTGATTTCTGAATTTACCTGGCCAAAACTGGAACCATTTGGACATTTTGCTGGAGTCTGTGCTTCAGGGAGCTTCTGCAACGATGAAAAAGGGTTCTCACATTTCCCTTTCTCATTATGAAGACAACAAATCACATCGATCAATTGCATTGATTTCCAGCTCCTCTCATCAGTGGAAAGGTAATGTCACATGGCTCAATTATTGGGCTAAATTTAGAAGGCTTTGTATTATATGCGGCTTATGAGCCTCCTAATCATACTACAGATATAAAAGCCAAGGCAGAGCAGGTCACCCATTAGCCTGCCAATGAAGAATCCAGTATAGGCATAGCCAGAAATTTTGGTAATTAGTACCATTTTTCTGTTGCATTTGAAACTGGTTTGCACTGTCAAGGTGGATGTTAACAGGTATAACTAGCATCACAGATGGATTTTCAGGAGTGAGGTGGGAGGGGAAAGTCTGTACATCTTAGCCATTTGAGGTTATCCGAGCCTTCCTCTCCCTATATTTATTCTCAAAAGCTTTAGATGATATGCCTTCTTCCTGCTTTCAAACAGTGCTCAGAAAAGAAATGCTATTTGGAGTTCTCTCTCATATTGAATCCTGTATGTTCCTGGGGGCTTTCAAGGGGAAACCAGGTTAAAACACAGAAGGCTGCAATGAATTTCAGACCAGATTTCTTCTTCAATATGCTATTAGGCCTTTAAGCAGCCTCCAAAGACCGGGTGAATCAACTTAATGAAGCAAATCCAGAAATTGGGACAAGCATTTGTAGAAACCCAGAGAAAAAATTACACACCAACCCCACATATATGGAGTTCCATGAAGGTACATCTACAGACACTTGAGGAATAAATGAACAGTTCTTCCAAAGTAGAAATTGAGACCCAGAAAGATTAGGATGTAGGAACTTAAGAAGAGCCTGTTGGATCAGGCTGATGGCCTTATATAATCCAGCATCTTGTTCTCATAGTGGTTGAACAGATAGTTGCCTGTGGGAAACCTGCAAGCAGAACCCAAGTACAAGAGCACTCCCCCCCTCCCCATGGTTTCCAGCATCTGGTATTCAACAGCACTGCTGCCTCCAACTGTGGAAGAAGAACATAGCCATCATAACTAGCAGCCACTGGTAGCCATATCTTCCCTGAATTTGTCTAATCCTCTTTTAAAGCCCTCCAAGTTGGGGATGAACTATGAAGTAGCCAAGTTTGCTTATGATACCAAATGGTTCAAGGCATTTAAAACAAAAAGTGATTGCAAGGAACTCCAAAAGGAACTCTTAAATTGGTAAATGGGCATTCAATTCAAAGTATGTAAGTGTAAAGTGATGCACACTGGGGCAAAAACACCCTCAATTCCCATATATACTAATGGGACTGAACTGGTGGTGACTGGTGGTTCCACTGGTGCTGGAACAACCCCCCTCAGCGGGTTGTGGACTCTGCTTGGAGGTTTTTAAGCAGAAGTTGGATGACCATTTGCCATGTATGATTCTCTAAGATTCTATAATTCTGTAACCTGGAATGTGACCTTGGGGTCATAATGTCTGATGTATCATATGTTATTTTATATTTTGTTGGAAGCCATTATTATTATTATTAATTGAAGATGTTGAACAATTGTGAGGCAGCTATGGAAAACTGTAAATTTGATGTTGGAGATCATTAGAAAAGGGGCTGAAAAGAAATTCCCCACTTCCACCAATCCCTTAAAAAAGGTGATCTGGAGGCAGTAGGTCTGAGGGCACTGTACATGCATATCATGGACTAGTTAGATGCAGAGGAATGTTGGGAGGAACCAGCTGGGGAACCTTGAAGGAAAGAAGTCTCAGAGCCCGAGGGTTGGTGATGGGACAATGATGCGTGGTCAGAGGGAGTAGAGAGAAAAGACTAGGAGGAGGAGGAGGTGCTGAAGAGGTAAGAGGATTTAGTGAGCTGGCAGAGTCTGGAGCAGAGAAAAAGACCAGAATCAGAGGCAGAAGCTGAAGGAGGAGCATGGGACAAAGGAGGCCAAGAGGCAGAAATGAATCAGACTGGTGCAGAGTTGCAGGTGTCACCCCCTCTTGCTGCAACAAGCTCCCCTCCCAGAACCAGAAGAGACATGAAAAGGGCAGATGAAAGGGTGGCTTCACCCAGGTGAAATCTCCAACTGCTTGGAAAAAGCTCTGGAGAGGAGGGGTCTTAGACAGCTGTGGGAAGGCAGAGATGGTCAGCCTCAGTAACTGCTTCTTGGGGGTCAGACCTACTGGGGATGAGCTGCTGTGCTCATTAGGCCTGCAACTCCAGCAAGTTTGTGCAGATTGTGTCTTTGCTAATGAAGAATTAACTGCAACCCATTCGACTGCAGTGAAGGAAGGTGATCCGTGCGCTTTACTTGACCCCCCTCTCGACATCGCCAATGGCCGCTGCTTCTCTTCCTCAGCTCCACCAGGTGAGGAGCTAAGTACCACAAACATCTTTTCCCACCAATCAGGGACTGTTACCGCAGCCATTGGCAAAGGCGACCCGAACAAGCCCCTGGGCAAGATGTCCTTGTACACTTATTTCATGCAAACGTGCCGCAAGGAACATAAGAAGAAGCACCTGGACACTTCGGTCAACTTTTCCAACTTCTCCAAGAAATGTTCTGACAAATGGAAGACAATGTCAGCAAAAGAAAAAGGCAAGTTTGAAAACATGGCAAAGGGTGACAAAGTTCATTATGATAGGGATATGAAAAGTTATATTCCTCCTAAAGGGGAGAAGAAGAAGAAGAAGAAGAAGAAGAAGAAGAAGAAGAACCCCAATGCCCCCAAAAGACCACCATCTGCTTTCTTCCTGTTTTGTTCTGAGCATCACCCAAAGATAAAAAGCGACCACCCAGGTTTGTCTATTGGTGATACAGCAAAGAAACTAGGCGAAATGTGGTCTGAGCAAACAGCAAAAAACAAACAGCCCTTTGAGCAGAAGGCAGCAAAACTAAAGGAGAAGTATGAGAAGGATGTTGCAGCATATCGTGCCAAGGGGAAGGGTGATGCAAGAAAGAAAGGTCCAGGTAGGCCAGCTTGGCTCCAAGAAGAAAGTAGAACCTGAAGAAGATGATGAGGAAGAAGAAGAGGAGGAAGATGAAGATGAAGAGTGGAGTTATAAAGCTGCTGTAAAGATTTTGTGCTCAAAAGTCAATGATTTTGCTAGGAATGTGAAGTCGAATGCAGCTCATTGTTAGCTTCAGTATAAAAACAGTACAGAATTGTGTATAGGTAATGTGATTGTTGGGAGACCTGTATTCTAATTTAAGCAGTAGATGAATGCCACTATTGTTAGATTTTTAAAAGCTGATATTGTCAAATGTTCAGTCATATTTAATGGTTCTTTGGATTCAATGACAGCTTTATTTTGAGCAAAGTTTAAAAAATGGTAGTAAAATTGGTAGTCAACCTTGCCTTGCATACTATTGCATTGTATTACTTTTTTAAACAATTTTGAAAAAGAAAAAAAAAAGAATTAACTGCAACTTGCACAGTGTCATTTACGTCCAGCTCGTTCCTGATAATGAACTTGATGTTGACATTGTTGAGGGCTGCCAAAAGACCTCATGGGCCATGTGTGCCTGGGGGTCACGTGTTTGACCACCATGGCTTAGGGATATGGGCAATTGCTCCCCACTCTCAACTATATAGAGCGATATGGCGTTCAGGTTCAGAGTTGTCAGCAATGTGGAGAAATGTTTTGGAAAGGGGAGAAGGGGGGATGGGGGGGAGGACATTATCGTCTTCCAGAGGATATCCCTGTTCATCTGACTGCAAATATATAACACTCACTTCCCTTGCCTGAAATAAGTACAACCATCTGGCTATTTCTGAAATTGAAGTTAACTACTGGTGACCCTCAAATCTTGGAGAAGAAAAATGATTCATAAAAAAATGGAAACTTGGAAGCATGCACAGCAAGAATCAATCCACGCAGTGTTTATATTTATTTGAATGCACCATCTTTTCTTCACTCTCTGTCTTCTGACCGAATCCCTGCAGCCAAGCTGTGACAGCTCAAGTCTTTCCCTGCCAGCCACCATTCAAAGGGGTGTCAGAAATCTAACTAGTCGAAATAGCTTTCCCTATAGAACAGCTGTTGCATGAGCTAAGGCACAACATTGTGCCGAATGCAGATTCTCCTGCTGCTTCACTGGCCGAAAAAATCCACGCAGCAAAGATCTTAATGTTATGTAGGTCACACACGCTTTTTTTTTTTTTTTAAGGGATTTGCTCTCCTTTTGAAAAATAAAGGGACTGCTCCAATAAGAATCAACGGTAATAAGGTATTTATTAGGCGTTCCTTGAGCTTCTACATGTAAATAAAATAATAGAGCTATTTGGGGTCTAATTGTACTGGAAAGAAAAACACAAAATTTTATGAAACATATGGAATATGCACAATTTATTGAGTATGGCTTCCATCTGCCAGCAATGCACAAAACATTGTGGAATGATAGTTTCATCTGAATACTGTACATCCAGTGATCCTCAACTGAGATTGCCTCTGTTTTATTTTTCCCTCTTTGTGATGGCTCTGCACTCTGCCTTTTTGTTGTTGCTGTTGATATAATTCTCTTTCTTTTCTTCTTTTTACATCTAATTAATTTGTAACTGATTATCAATAAAACACAAATTTAAAAAAAATAATAAAAGAAAAGACTCAAGGGTGTTAGGTCATGGGGAATGGTTCTAACTTATGGTAGTTGTAGTCCAGCAACCCCCAGAAATCACCAGGCTGGGGGAAGCTGCCTTAAAGAATGACTCTAAGGAGTCTACTCATTGAAATATCCACAGAGCATACACAAGCGAAGAAAAATGGGGTTGGGTGAAAAAAAGCATTTATCCAGTTGTCTTTTTCCATCTCCACTCATGAATTTCTTAAAATGTTCTGGGTCTCTGAGCAACATTAGTCAATCCTACACTTCCCCTAGAAATGAAATGAAACCTAAAAACTATACAGTTGGTTGCCAAAGCTTCCAGTAACTGTTATGGAGTTTACTTGTTTTTATAGTATGATATGTTTATTTTATTGTTTCTAAATGTGTTGCTAGTTGCTTGGAAGCCTTTGGGGCAAGTAACATGTTTAATAAATTATTTATTAGTTATTATCATCATTTGCCTTCCAGGTGATAAACAATAAAAACAGAAGGGGAGAAAACAGTTAAAAACACAGCCAATAAATAAACAAAAACAATACATAATAGACACTCACAGCAAAGACTCATTTATTCAGCTCAGAAAACCTGTCAGAACAAAAAATTCTTCAACTGTTTCCAGTTGTGGTCCCTGGCATGCCTCAACATAAATGTTGTTCCACAGAGCAGGGGCAGCCACACTAAAAGCCCTGCTCTGAGCTACTGCAGAGTGAGCTTCTAAGACCTTGGGGACTTGCAGGAGACACCTTCCCACCATGGCCTACTAGGTAGCTAAGGGATAAACCAGGGATAACTTCACAAGCAAGTGGTAGTTTGTGCCATATGAAACCTAACTGCTGTGTTTTGAACTAGCTGCAGTCTCCAAGCCAACCCCAAGTATAGCTCCACTTAGGGCACATTGCAGTAATCTGTAAGGCTACCAATGGATGGACAATAGCAAACTAGCTATATATAAATTTTGCTATATATATATATATATATAAAAGATACGATATTCAGATCTTATCCCATGTCCATCTACTCATTTTGGTAGGCTTGGAGCCTAAGTGAGTTCTGTAGCAGCTCTCCCCAACTTTGTGCTCCCCTGATGCTCCGCATCATCCCCATGCACTGTCCATGTTGGGGAGGGCTTCTGGGAGTACAAAACTCCTATAGGGTACTGGGCTGAGAAAGGTTGTTCTGTAGCATACCAGAGATACACCATAACAAGCAGAGAGACTCAGAGAGAAATGCCATTTCATGACCCCGCACAGCTTTCAATTATTGGAGAGTGACAAGCTAATCAAAGCTCCAAGGAGAAGGCCTCAGAGCTATAAGGCTGGCCACTAGGAGATAACATCTGAATCGTTTTGAATGTCAGTTGTCTTTCTTAGGATTCAGTCTAGCAATTACACTTGGAAACAGGGAAGTATATCCTGTTTCCAGCATCTGCTTCAATCTCCCACCTATCAGCTGGCCTCTCAGGCCATATCTGGCCCAAGCAGAGAGGAAGAGAGCAGCTGAAAGTTAACTCATATGGATTGTATTATTTCCAAAAAGCAACAAGCCAGACAGGTGCAGAACTTGAAGCACCTCCAGAAGTTGCTTGACTACAGTTACTAACTTACCTGACCATTGACCATGAACACTGGGACTGATAGATGTTGTAGTCTAACATTTGGAGGACCAGTTACCGCCTCCCACCTGTAGGTTAAGGTAAATAATGAAACATGCAGCTACCAGCAATTTACCCCCACTATATTACCCAATAAGAAGCTTGCAGAGTTCATGAAAGGATTTATTGTTTGATTTGGACTATTTGTTCTACCGACAAGGACCAAGTGCTGTTGTGGCAGGCACCATGGGAGTTTCTGAGGGGTCCCAAGATGAGCATTGCAGTAAGAATGACTCTGAAAGGAGAATGCAGAAATTGATGCCCCATTGAAGCTGTGATTCCAATGCAGAAGCTTTGGGCAGATGAAGAAACTAAATTTCTCTCACCTACTGTATTGATAATGGATAGCTCAGTTAGAGCATGGTGCTGATTACTCCAAGGCTGAAGGTTTCCTACATTGCAAGGAGTTGGACTAGATGATCCTCAGGGTACCTTCCAAACACTACAATTCTATTCTTATAAGACTATTCCTGCAATTGATGCTGTGTCCCACAGAGTATTCTCTTCTTAATTATTAAAGCAGTGCTGCTTGAATCAGTGACAAAGCTCTCTCTTGCTTTCCCCCCAACCCCTCTGAAATTAAGAACACAAGAAGAGCCTGCTGGATCAGGCCAATGGCCCATCTAGTCCAGCATCCTGTTCTCACAGTGATCAACCAAATGCCTATGGGAAATCAGCAACTAGATCCTAAGGACAAGTGCACTCACACCTACCTGTAGTTTCAAACAACTGGCATTCAAAAGCAAATTTCTTTTAACTGTGAAGGCCAGGGAGACAGCGTTTTGACGGACAAAAACCAAGATAAAAAACACTTTAATTTACAAGTATGCTCTGTGACATTTTAGAACGACATATCTAATGTCATTCTAATATTGTTAAACAGGTCAGTGTAGATCCAGCCTAGATAGAGATGTCTAGAGGCCCATAGAATACCTCCTCAACTGTCCCAATCTGACCAGGACATCCCAGAATTATACAAGTCATCCCAGCTTCTTATTGGATCCCAGGAAGTCCAGTTTTGGCTCCTGCAAGAGCACAGCCCCATAAGATGCCCTTTTTTTGGGGGGGTGCTCTCGTGTAAGTCACCTGGCTCCTGTGAGAGCATGACCCCCCAAAACATGCATTTGGGGGCACTCTCATGCGAGTCACACGACTCATGCAGGAGCACGGATGCAAAAGATGCGCATCCCAGTTTTCCTCTGTGGCATGTTGGAGGGCATACCACATTTGACCCTCAGGCCTGACATTCCTCACTGCTGCTGTTTTGCCTTGGGAAACATCAGACCCATACTGTGCTACTGGGGCAATTGTCCTATGAGTTGACCCACATCTGTTTGTTTCTTACATCAGCAGCTAACACTATATGACTGATAAATTCATATATACATAAAATAAAATTTCACTCTCCAGGCCAACAGCAAGACCAAATGTTTCAAAGCTGTCATACAAATGTAAATGTGGTCTTCTAATCCATAATATATCAAGGGAGATAGGAAGTAGGGGGGGAAATCAGGGTCAGATTCTCACTATGATAAAAACCAATAAAAACATATCCTTTGGGCTTAGATGGACTGTGTAAGCCAGTTATACTGAAGACTGAATCTCACATCCATGGGTCAACACTCCCTTTGAGGTTGTTGGCAACCTGGTGTGTCAAACACCACACAACTGTAGTCTTCATATTTTATTTAAGCAACTTCAACATATTGATCCAGTAAGAAAAACAATAGTTCCTGGGTTTTTTTGCAGTAGGAAGAACGAAAGAAAACACAAAAGTTCATAGCCTTTCACACCAGGAAAAAGAAGCAAACTATGCCTGTGGGATCTTGGTTTCTTGAGAATCTTCATAATGGAACACAACAAGCTGCCTTATACTGAGTCAGACCTTTGGTCCATCTAGATCAGTATTATCTACACCACAGTTTCCATCTGTGGTGTCCACTTGGGTCTCCATCTGTTTTTGAACTAAAACTCCCATCATCCCTAGCTAGCAGGACCAGTGGTCGGGGATGGTGGGAATTATAGCCCCAAAACAGCTGGAGACCCAAGTTTGGAAACCCTGGTTTACACTGACTAGCAGCAGCTGTACAGGGTTTTAGGCAGGATCTTATCCTAGCCCTACCTTGAGTTGTTGGGGATGGAAGATAGAACTTTCTGCATGCAATGCAGGTGCCCTACCACTGAGGGATAACCAACATATGAAAAGGAACAGAGACATCTAGGTAAAGATGCTCTCATGAATATAATGGGTTTCCTAAATAATGCCTATATCAGGAGAAGAAACTTGGAAGACATAGGCTGCACTCCTGTACCCTGACCTGTTTGTAAGCTCTATTGAGCTCAACAGGATTTCCTTCTGAGTACACTGTAGTTCTGCATGTTGCCACCAATAACCCCCATGTTTTTTCATTCTGCTGCATTTCACCCCTGTCCTAATTTCTGCAGTGGGCTGGGGGGAGGGGACAGCATTTCTGTTTGGCCCAGCATACAACCAGGTTTACCACACTAGCTATTATAGATCACTCATTCCTCACAATGCACTTTTTAAGAAACATTTCCTTGGGATACAACCATTTTTTGCTTTTTTCAAAAGTTTTGAAATGTATTGTTGTAGCCCATGCGTGGGGACTGTCTGAGCTAAGAGCTGGCTGCATCCCTCCCCTTAATTTCATGCTGTCCTGAAGCATTTCCTAGCAGCTGTTCTCCATTTACTCAGTGGAGAGGGCAGTCAAAGAGAGTGGCCAAGCAGGTGGTCCTACAGCAAGGTGCTCCATGCACTTTTAACAGCAGCATCCAACCCTCCGCTCATCACCTGCGTGATTTGGCAAATAATAACAACAGTCCTGGTAGAAGGAACTAGCAGGTGTCTTCACCTACCTTTCCCTCCAGCAGGGGTAAAGAACCTGCAGCCTTCCAGATGTTGCTTGGACTCAACTCCCATCAGCCCTAACCAGCATGGTCAATCATCTGGAAAGATGGGAGTTGTAGCCCAATAACATCTAAAGGGCCACCAGCTCCCCATCCCTGCTTTCCAAGTGTAGTTGTCATGGTCATTTAAGCAGATCACCATCAGAGTAGCAAGAGCTTCAGGATATGGCAACAATACACAGTAGTATCTTCTTAGGCTGTATATTTTCTCTCACACACAAATGCAATTTGTTGCCTAATGCAATTGGAGTAATTGGCTAATTGTTTGTGGCCTTCAGGTGAATTTTCTTGGGGGGTAATGGTCCATGGTAGAAGAGGATATCATTTGCCTTAGTGGAAGTCTCCAACTCTACCACCACGGTTGGAGGCAGCATGGTTCCAAATACCAGTGGCTGGAAATTGCATGAGAAGAGGGTGTTGTTGCACTCAGGTCATGCTTGCAGTCTTCTCATAGACATCTGATTGGTCACTGTGAGTTTAGGATGCTGGACTAGATGGGCCACTGGCCTGATTGAGCAGGTTCTTCTTATGCATATGCTTATGCTCATCCTCATATAATGTAGTGTACACAAAGGAATATGCACACCCCACCTGTAGATAAAAATGGTGGCCTTGTTGAAATTCTTTCTTGCTTACCACAAATCTGTTATTCTTGGAGGACCTTCAGTGCTCACATACATCTCTGTTGCCTTTTTCTCTTCTTCCTTCACAAGGAATACAATTCTGAAAGGGATAGTAATTACCAAATATTCCATGAGATTGCAGGCATCATCGGTTTTCCCTTTGCCCCTTTGAAGCAGAGGACCAAACTGTCCCTTTGAAGCAGCAGACCAAAGGGAAGTGCATGGCAACTGAAGAGCAAACTAGAGATGTGTCTACATGGAAGGAGGTTCTGAAGCATGCAAATTGAGGCATTTTAATGTACCATGAATCAGAAAGCTAAGGTTGCTTTCTAGTCTCACATCTCTTTTGTAGCAAAAATCTTTTACTGCCTTGCATCCATTTGCAAAGCAGAGACAAAATCAAGCATGAGCAATGTGTTAAAGAAATCTCTTAATCTCTTTTGTAGCTTTCTCTCCCCTTTGACCTATCAGAGCTGAAGATGAAGATGAAGAAGAATGAAAGCATCTGCTAGAAGCTCCAGAAGTCAGTAATACAAACAGTATATACTTTACATTATGCTTCCTTAGCACAATTATAGGGCAGCACTACTCACAGTTTACAATAGAGCCCCAGAGCATTCCCTGTCCCCCAGGTTCACCTGCTGGGTCTTCAATGCCCAAAGGGGATAGAGATCCATGCTGTGACTCCTCAGGTTGGCTTTACAAAGAAGAAAGTCAAGCAAATTACTGGCTCACTACTGAGCTACCTCAGGGAGGGGAAAACAACAACTACCGCAACACACAAATGCTCTGGAAATTGAGCTAATTGAGCAATCTATTACCTTTAAAAATATTAGTGTTTTTTGTTTTTTTACTATGTGTTTTTGTGTTTTTATATTGTAAACTGCCCTGTGATCTTCTGATGAAGGGTGGTATAGAAATTGGATAGATGATATTGATAGATAGAGTCTATACTCCAGAGGCTGTCATCCACCAAACTCCATCCATCTGGCCAGAGATTTATCCCACCTCAGTATCTCTTCGGGATAATTTTTCTTTGCAGTTCTGCAAGTTCATCTTCTCGCTCCCACACTTCATATTTAGCTCTGTCCAAATATAGTTCACAGGTCCAAATTGCTCCAAATTGGCCTTGCAGTGCGCCGTGACCCAATCTCCTTATGGCACCCATATGGTATTGCATTTGGGCTGTCATCAAAGAATACCCAGAGGGGTATGGCTGTGTCCTTCCCAGCCCACTCCTTCCCACAACAACCTGCAGGAGTCAAGTACAGCCGTCAGACTCATGTCCGTCCATGGCTCCTTCTTCACATATATTCATCACAGTTCTATATATGGAGAGATTCCGCATGGTGAGCTCTGCCAATTAACTAAGAGAACTAATATTTCATGGCAACAATACATAAATATCACATAGATGATTAAAAAGTCATGTTTTGTCTTTTCTTGCATTACTGTTACTACAGATGTTGCACCAGCATAATACCCACTCTAGTTCCAACAACCTCCAGTTCACTTTATAGATCTTATGCAGCCAGTTTCCTTCAATCGAATTTTCACTGTAATGCTTCTTCAACATTATTGTTAACTTAACAACTTCCATCTGTCCCCATTTCTTGTTTGGTTTGTGCGTATCTTCCTAATCCCTTGCAAAGGGTGTGTGTGTGTGTGTGTGTGTGTGCCCCAATGTCTCCTGAAAAGTGTTATAAAAGTGCTTCAATCATACTGTGAATATAGCCTCTGTCTAGAAATATGCTTGCACATATGTATATCTATTATTTACTGCCCTCCCAGCGTAATTTCCATGGAGGGGAGAAGACTCAATGGCATGTTAGGGAAGGCCTCTATGGGCACATGCACACCTGCTCACCATATGTTTGTGACACTGTGGGGAAAACCTATCTCAGATGTTTAGTTCTCATTCATTCATGTTCCTTTGTGTCTGGGGCAACATCTCTCATGGGCACCAGCTCATGGGAGCCAAGCCCTTTTGCTACCCCCCTATTTTTTGGGTGAGGACCAGGGGCCCCTCAATGCTCAAAAAGCATGGAGGTGAAATGCAGATCCGAGCATGGCATGCCCCCAGAGGCCAGCTCCTCCTCCTGCCACAGAGGAGAAGGGGGTTGAAGCAACCGCCCACTGGTGACAGCACCAGTTGGAGGCAGAGAAGCAGCTGGCCATTAGGCCGCACAGCCGTCATGTTGAGCTCCTCCCCCAGCTCCTCCTAATGTCCTGTTGCCATGTGCACAATGCCCCCCCCCCACTTTCCCTCACAAGCTGGCACCTCTGACATCTATGCTATATATTTAAAGCACTATAATACCACTATTACAGTCATGGCTTCCCCTGAAGAATTATGGTAATTGTAGTTTGTTACAGGTGCTGAACATTGCTAGGAGCCCCCCTGTTCTCTACCCATAGCTACAATTCCCAGATCAGTGCATTAAATGTATGGTACAGTATAAAGCTGCTTCTTATCTTCCTAAACTTTGGAACAAGATTTCCTCCCTCACATGCATATTTATGCAGATTTAATCATCTAATTATTTAGATAACATTTCTTTGATTAATTAACTTGGATGTTGTTGTTAGTGGTGGAATGTTTTTATTGAAATTCACTAAAGCTCCATATCTTATAGGTACAAGCATAAAATAAGGCTCTTACAATCAAAGGAAAAGAAAAAAAACAAAACACAAGAAGAATATACCTGCAATCCCAAAGTAGGATGTTAAAAGTATCAGCAAAAGATTCCTGCATTGAAAGGGGTTGGACTAGATTACCCTCATGGGTCCCTTCCAACTCTATGATTCTATGGTTCTATGATTAGTTACTGTTCTTGAGAGAGCAGAGGATGCCATGCTGCTACTGTTCTTCATGTTACCTGCCCTTCACCAGGGTAACAACAATTTAAAAATCAATATTAAAAACAATTAATGCATCTCACAGTCACAAGAATAGGGTTGTCCTAAAACACACACCTCAGGTGTCAAAGGCCAAGGTCACATAGAAACAGCCAACAGAGGCTGTGAGCTATCTTGCTGTGAAATGGTACATATGTTTTATTCAAAAACAAGTCCCTCTAAGCTAAATAGGGCTTTATCCTGATAAGTCAGGGTTTTGGCCTGCAGCCTTAAAATCTTGTGCACTTCTACTCTGAAGGAAGCTCTCATTGAATTCAATGGGACTTATTTCCTGGTAAGTGTGTAGAAAAACCAAGAAAAACACCCCAGCTTGACTGTGTCAGAATGGCAATAGTAAGCTGCTGTTGTGCACCTACTCCACCTTTAGGGACAAGGATCCTTACAAAAGACAAACTGCATTTAAACAGCTGCCCCCTCTTCTCCTTTGGGTGGTATCTGTTTCCTTTTTCGTACAATTCTTTACAAATATGGAGACAGCCTAACTGGCAAGAAAAAGAAGAAGAAGAAGTAGAAATGGCAAGAAAAAGAAGAAGTAGAAATGCTGCGCAACAGGGCTACATATTATGGGCTATCTGTGTGTGCAGCACCTTCTGTCCACATGAAATGGGACAGAAGACAATAAGTGTGCTGCACACAGCAGATGTGGTTTCTTTTCAGCTGTTGTCAGTGACTGGCTGCCCAATAGCATTCCAGAAATTAGATTGCTCCTCACCTCAAGTCATTACCGAGTAATTAAATATAACATCAAACAAGAGCCTCCTTTGTCCTAGATATTAAAAAATAAAATGAAGGCGATGGAGGTGAAGAGCAGCCCTACATTAGCCCAGGATTAGAAGCCCCTGCGAATCTCAGCACGGTAATCTAACAGAGCTGATAATAGAAGGAAAGAGATAACAGAAAGAAGAATGAAACAGCAGGAAGGAGAAAAAATCGCTGGTGGAAACCGGCAATTCTGGAATTGTTATTTAAGTGATACAAGGGAAAGACGTTTCATGAAATGTTATGTCCTGGTTCTAAAAGCTGGAAGCAAGCTGGGAATCAGGAGGAGGGGTGGTGCGTGCAAATTGCAAGTTTTGGTTTGGACCCCTATCTGGTTCTTTTGTAAGACAGCCTGATTTGGCTCAGCCCAATTTGGAGGTTGTACAATTCAATTCTGGGGTCTGAGCTCTCTTTCTTCTCCCACATGTACAATCCCTATTCTCCCCACTCACCCACTGATTTAACAGGGGGGAGTGAGATCGTATACCTTTAAAGCTTTTTTTGGAGGGGGGCGTTTATTCGGGGTTTTTTGTCGTTTAATAAGTTTTATGTGTAGGAATTCTCCGAGCATAACAATAGGAAAGCGTTCTGCATGTGCATTGCCTGAGGTCCATGTACAAATTGTAGGTCCATATCGTTATGCTACAGACTTGGGATTATAGAGACAGCCCATTTCAACATTTGCATGAGAAACACACCCTGAGGTGGCAATTGCAATTCTACAGGATAGTTCCAAGGGACTGTGATAAATGTCACTCTCTCTGTTCCTTCAGTCACAAATAGTAGCTGTGAAACGTACCTCAGTTCTTCTGCCGACTAATGATAATAGTTTTGCATACAGAAAGGTATGGCATGCTATCACTTCATTGTCTGCAACCCACTTCCAGGGCTTATATCTAAATGAATTAAAGGAAGCTAAGGGGTATGTCACCCATCTGTTCACTGGGTTGGATCCAAGCTTCCCATCATGCTTAAAGTAGATACATTGTTGCTAAAGTGAGTTCAATTGTTCTGCTCTATGCATGATAAAATCTGGTTCCAAACCATTATGTGTGAGGTGATGCTTGGTGACATGAAAATTTTACCTGTGCAATTACTGGAATTTCACTTGTGCAAGTCAGCACTGGGTATGAACAGGAAGACCATACTTATGCAAATCAGTCTAAAGTGACCCCCTGCAAGTAGCAAACCTCAGAGAATGGAAGCAATGGATAAGAAACCAATAAACTTAACCAAGGCCAAATTCTTACATCTAGTTAACTTCCAGCACTCTGGGAAACATTCCACAGCAAAAGGAGTCTATTGCCAGAAAGATTAATGAGCATTTCCACAAGGAAGCTTGTAATTTTTAACTTGTTATATAATTACAGGTAACGCTAGGGTCAGTTCCTTCCTTGCTTTTATTCAAGGAGATAGGTAGGCAGAACAGTTACTCAGGGGTCAGTTGGAAAGAGAGGGGGAAGCAATACAAGGAATGACAGACAAGCTGTAGCAAAAACAAAAATGGACCACATGATGGTTATTATAAAGAATGATGCCTTTAAGAATAAAGCCCTCAAGGAATGGGAAAAACAGTGGGAAGATTTTAAAATGCACACCGAACTGGTCTCCATACATATAATTTGTTGGAGTGCTTTCAGCTTCACCTAGCAAGGCCCCTAGATTTGCTCCTGGCAAAAAAATAATTAGTGGAGTGAGTTCTGTTGTCTCCTCTCATTAGCCAAGTGGGAACACTTTAGCACTTCCTACTTAGCTCTTGTTTCATAAGCAGGTGGCAACAAGCAAAGGGCTAATGAGAAGAAAACGCTAAGGCTGATTCTCCTGGTAACTTTTTTTTTTTGGGGGGGGGAGTATTGTTATTTATCCAAAAGTAAATATATAAAAATGTTTATGCACAGTAGAAGAGATTATTCTAGTGATAACTGAAAACAAAGTGAGCATTTTGCAAGACTACCAGCAGCCTAGAAGTCAGATGGTGTGACTGTTTCTTTGCAAGGCAGAACAATTTTATTTTAGCATGAAGTCCCAGTGTGTACCCATTGGCTGGACCTGCAGAGAGATGGACCAAAGTTCAGTGGTAAAGCAGAAGGTCCCAGGTACAATCCTGGACATCTCCAGATAGGGTCTGAAACCCTGGAGAGTCACTCCAAGCCAGGGTAGACAATGGTGATCCAGATAGACTTATGGTCTGAATCAGGATAAGGCAATATCCTATGTTCCTTTATATAGTAGGCATTTCACTTTGTGTGCTTTTGTCATGTTGGGTTTCTGGTGAAGTATTTCACCCTGTTCTGCAGGGGGTGTGGACTCTCTCCCATTTGGTTTTCTACAATCAAGTGTGATATCATTTTCATGAACTGATAGATGATAGATAGGTGATAGGTAGATATGGGGAGGAATTTGTTTAGTGAACTTTGCACAGTAGACTGGTCCAATTCATCACTCTTGTACTTGCTTACAGACCATAATGCAACTCCCAATTGGATTTTGCAGCATTTCTCTGGGAACTGGGAACTTTAAGCATGCAAAAAGAGTGCACAAAAATATCAATTTTATAAAAGATGCATGCAAAATGTGTGTTTTACTGTTGAATGCATTGGGGAGCATTGAAAAGTGTGCGTTTCACATCAAAAGTCCAAATCTTATGTAAGAAGTGCATACAAAATGTACACAAAGAGGTGGAACAGTATACAATGGTAAGGAATGAGATATAGCGGGACAGAACAGAAAGCAACAATCCACTGTCTGAGTGCTAGAGGGAGCAAACAGGGATGGAATAAGTTGCTCAACCCATCCCAACTTGTAATAAAGGAATTTAAACCTCTAAACCTTGTGAGTATGAAATGGAGAGTCTATTATAGTGACTGTAAAAGAAAAAGAAGATGTTGGCTCTGTCTGGCCATCGGCCAAGGATTTTGCCTTGCACTAAACCTCCAAAGGCTACTTAATGACTTTAATATCAACAGACACATTTGGTGTGCATTCCAAACTTCACCCTAAGGGGAACCTCAATAGAAAACAAAAATACTGAATTGCTAGCACACACACACACACACACACACACACACTTTAACATCTTCCTACAGAGATTGTGTGACCAGGCGGCGACAGCCCCAGCCATCAAGGATCATAAGGAAGGAATAAAGACTCTGACAACGTTTATATGGAATTAAAATTAGGCCACAACTTTATTAAACTTCTGAATGTAGGAAGACCTTGGCTTAGGCCCCAGCCAGGGGAACTGGGACTCATCAGGGTAAATGGGATATGGGGGTGCTCTGTGAGACATAAGTGTAACAGGCAGCCCAGCCCATATCCCCGCATGCAGGGTAGTTCACTGACGACCTTTCAATGTATGGCCAGTGACACCTATACCTGTATATATAACCCCTTTAAGAGGGGGACCCTGGAATCACGCTGCAGGGGGGTGAGTCGCCACTTCACGCCCCCCCCCCCAATAGGGAAGAAAAGACTAAAGGATTCCACCCAAGGCCATAACCGTCAAAGTTGTGACGAATTGCTATGGGGAAGACAAAACCTGCCAATGCAGGAAAAAAATTTCCCGGTCCTTCAACAGCAACCAGTCAAAGACCGCAGCAGCGCCCACTAAACAGGAAGAAAAAGTTAACCTGCAAACAAGAAACATTAAAGTAAGGGAGGGTAGGGAGGGTGAATCTCCAAAGCCTGGCTATTGTTGGCTTCACCCCCTATTTGTAAATGGGGCTGGCCCCACCTCCCAGCAAGAAACTTGATTACTAAGGCTGGGCATGAACCTCCAAAAATTAACACTGAGAGGCAAGCCAGCCCTTGTTTCCCATTAAGCTCCCTGGGAACTGTAGCACCATGCACGATCCCACAAAGGGCACCTACAATGTAAAGTGTGAGTGCTCATTATCTATATAATCACTATATATTTATGCTTTTCAAAATGTAGTACCTCTGACTCAGAGTTTACACACCTATTTCATAGTTTTCTTAGTCTTTGTGCCTCTGCAGAACCAGGGTTGTCTATGTTGTTAGGTTTGTGGTGGTGGTGGTGGTGGTGAGGATTACCATATAAAAGGAGAGCAAAAGTGTCAGGAATGTGCAGAGCAGTCCTATGGCTGTTTATTTGGATGTCATTCCCATTGAGTTTGATGGGACACTAACTAAGAGGTGTTCACACATTACATTCTGTGTAAAACCTCTGTACACAAATAGGTGAGCTTCACAGTTGTTCAAATGCAAGGTACAAGGAGTGTTGAGTCTATGGACACAACAAAGTTGTACAAATCAGTCATCATGAAGGAGAAGGCCATTCATGGAGGAAGAGGAGGCTGTACTCTGCCTCCAAGGCTCAAGGCAGTAATATTTCTCAATGCCAGTTGTTGAAAACCATGGGAGGGAAGACTACTTTCATGATTGTGGGTTTCCCACAGGGATCTGGTTGTCTACTTTGAGAAGAGAGCCATTGACCTGATCCAGCCAGGCTATTTTTAATGGCCAGGGCTCTCCCCCCCCCCCGTATGTGTGTTTTACACACACACACACACACTGGGCAGTATCCAATGTAGTGTTTCTGCTAGTATTACTGAGAGAACTTTTAGCTGTGCTACATCCCCTTTCTTTTCCTCCCCCCCCCCATATTCCCACACACCTACATCTGTTGTGGAGTTTTCCCTATGCCTCTGCAAGAGATTTGGGAAGGGTGTGTGTGTGTACATGCATAAATGTGCACACACAAGTAGAAGACAAGGAGGGAAAGTTCTCTTGAGCTGGCAGAAGCACTTAGTCGCATACCAATGTATATATTTGAAAGCTCTAAATAAATGCTAGATACAGTATTATTCAAAGGGATGCGGGTGGCGCTGTGGGTTAAACCACAGAGCCTAGGACTTGCCAATCAGAAGGTCAGCGGTTCAAATCCCTGTGACGGGGTGAGCTCCTGTTGTTCGATCCCAGCTCCTGCCAACCTAGCAGTTCGAAAGCACGTCAAAGTGCAAGTAGATAAATGGGTACCGCTCCGGCGGGAAGGTTAAACGGCGTTTCCGTGCGCTGCTCTGGTTCGCCAGAAGCGGCTTAGTCATGCTGGCCACATGACCCGGAAGCTGTACACCGGCTCCCTCGGCCAATAAAGCGAGATGAGCGCCGCAACCCCAGAGTCGGTCATGACTGGACCTAATGGTCAGGGGTCCCTTTACCTTTACCTTAACAGTATTATTCTATAGTAGTAGCTCAGGTTACAGACGCTTCAGGTTACAGACTCTGCTAACTCATAAATAGTACCTCAGGTTAAGAACTTTGCTTCAGGATGAGAACAGAAATCGTGCAGTGGCAGCGCGGCGGCAGCAGGAGGCCCCCATTAGCTAAAGTGGTACCTCAGGTTAAGAACAGTTTTAGGTTAAGAACAGACCTCCAGAACAAATTAAGTTCTTAACCCAAGGTACCAGTGTAATAGCATAATGGTAGCAGAAATCACAAGTCCTCAGCCCTTGTGGAAGAGAAACTTTTTAAAGGCAGGAAAGCGTTTAGAGAGTAAGGTTCCTCAGGAACGGAATTCCAGTCTTAAGATGCCACAACTGAACTGATTCTTGATATCACTATCCAGACATCCCAAAATGAGGAAATCTTATACCTACTTAGTGTGGTGGTAAAAATGGATTTCCTGCTGTTAGGAATGTTGGCAGTCACTCTGACCAGCATGTGGAGATGGTGCCATCTTCCTAATGCACATGAATTTCACCAATAAGGATGGCAAATGCAATTTACTTTAATTGCCTGATGCTCTGCACTGATGTATCATCACATTAGATCAGGAAGCAAAAGCCAGATTTCTCAAAGTGAGTTCATGTGCCTGCTTTGCTTTTTAATTTGTTCAACAGTGGGTCAAACAGTCGTTTGATTTGTTTGGCCATAAGCTGTACCACCATCATCATCATTAGATACACTGCTTAATGCTAGAGTAGGCTTCTAAACAGTTTACAAACTATAAAGGCAATAATAAACAGAACCATTAAAATATAACTTTCCACATCCAAAATGCAGAATAGAAACAACACCATTAAAACAATAAAGCAATCATGAAAGGCAGGAAGTCCAGATCAAGAAGTCAAGGCAATGCCTGTGAAAACAGATGCAACTTCAAACGTCATTATAATGCCAAGAGTTTAGGAACTTATTTTCTCTCACATTGTGGTGAAAGATTACCGTAACTATACTTCACATTTGTGGATTCTTTTTCTTTCTTCCTTAGAATAAGAAAGGGGGAAGACTCTTGCTTAATGGTAGAGCAGGTGCTTTCCAGGCAGAAAGTCCCAGGCTCAATCCCCAGGCATACCTTGGGAGAGACTAGGGATGGACAAATCTGCTCATTTCCATTCCTTCTGTTGCTCATTTTTCCAGTCTTAAATTCAGTTCTTCACACTTCCATTGCAATTTGTGATGTGTGTGTATATTTAAATCAGGGTTTCCCAAACTTGGGCCTCCAGCTGTTTTTGGACTTCAATTCCCATCATCCATAGCTTCTGTTCCTGCTGGCTAAGGATGATGGGAGTTGTAGTCCAAAAACAGCTGGAAACCCAAGTTTGGGAAACCCTGATTTAAATCCTCATCAAAATGTTAAAGCTCTATACATCTAGGTACCAGGATAGCTAAGATTGTCTCACCTCTTATAAACCCAGCTGATCACTGCAGGTGTGAGTCTCCTACAGATACCATTATATAGTTAGGTCCATGCCACACAATGTAGGAATTGGGCCTTTATTGTTGTGATACATCCCCTTCGGAATCACCTCACCTTGAATATTAGACAGATGTTGCCTTTGTTGTCTTTTTAATGCCTACTGAAGACCTTCCTCTTTCAACAAACCTTTTAAGCTGAGAACTATTCCAGTGCACATCAAAAGTTCTTAAGATGTTTCGATTGATTGATTTCTTGTTATTTGCCACCCTAGGCTCCTTTGGGAGTCAGGGCAGGATAGAAATTTAATTTATGAATAATAACACACATTCTCTCTCTCTGGATCTTGCAGTGCTTGTACATCTTAACATTACATTTACTACTCTGAAATATCTGTTGGCTTTGAAGAGGTGGTTGCTTAACTGGAAATTTTCTATTTGTATTATTCAAACAAACCCTTTCTGCAAGTATACTCACTGCTTTGAGCTGAGGACTGTATCATTACGTTTTGGGACAGTGTATAAACTGAAGGATAACTATGTTCTGATGATTTTATATTGGAGGTTGCCGCCCACACACTTCGGCTGTGCTTGCTGCTGGTGTTGTGGCTCCTCTGTAAAACTGCTTTAAACAGCTTGAAGTAGAGATTACGAGACTTGTGCAAAATACTCAGTCAAGGGTTACTTTATTTCTTGGCTGGTTCACAAGCATTTTAGTTGTGACTATATATAAATTGATTTACATAACATCCTTCCGCCACAGTATAAACTCACAGTGTGTGGGTACTCTTTCCTCGTGCAGACAAGTCCAACCTGCAACTTCCTCTTTTTTATTTTCACCCCTAGCTGTAACTAATCAGCCTGGAATGTCACTCCTAACTACAATGGTACCTCAGGTTACATACGCTTCAGGATACATATGCTTCAGATTACAGACTCTGCTAACCCAGAAATAGTACCTCAGGTTAAGAACTTTACCTCAGGATGAGAACAGAAATTGTGCGGCGGTGGTGCGGCAGCAGTGGGAGGCCCCATTAGCTAAAGTGGTGCTTCAGGTTAAGAACACTTTCAGGTTAAGAACGGACCTTTGGAACGAATTACAGGTACCACTGTAGTTGTTTATGAGTTCTGAACACTCACAGGAAGGCACAGTGAAGGAAGAACCAGCCCAGACATGCTGGTTGTATACAGCAGATTGCTTGCATTTGGACCATGAGTGCTGGTTGGCACAAATTCATAAACCTTTCCCCCTCTGACAAAAATGAGAGAAAGAGAGATAGATAGAGCACGTACCCAAGAATTTGAGACTGCCTGTTAGAGGCAGGATGGGTGTTGCTTTGATCACTATGAGCATAGCTTTAGCACTGCACATCCCTCTACTGTAGTTAAGCTTATTGAATTGATTGCAGCAGGAGAAGTTATAAGTCATTCTGCTTTTTATAGCCACTGTTCCATTCTATTGGAGAGGAGAAAAAGAACTCCAACATAAGCTTTCCTTTTTGGAATGGTGGTAAGCAGATTGTGTCAGGAGCCAAACTTGTTTTTGGTTTATATCAGAGGCACAGATAGAGCAGTAACTTCACAATTCTTTCTAGAATTTATGAAACAACAGGTAATATAAAAGGTAAAGATACCCCTGCCCGTACGGGCCAGTCTTGACAGACTCTAGGGTTGTGCGCCCATCTCACTCAAAGAGGCCAAGGGCCAGAGCTGTCCGAAGACACTTCCGGGTCACGTGGCCAGCGTGACATCGCTGCTCTGGCGAGCCAGAGCCGCACACGGAAACGCCGTTTACCTTCCCGCTAGTAAGCGGTCCCTATTTATCTACTTGCACCCAGGGGTGCTTTCGAACTGCTAGGTTGGCAGGCGCTGGGACCGAACAGCGGGAGCGCACCCCGCCGCAGGGATTCGAACCGCCGACCTTTCGATCAGCAAGCCCTAGGCACTGAGGCTTTAACCCACAGCGCCACCCGCGTCCCAGTAACTTCACAATTCTTTCTAGAATTTATGAAACAACAGGTAATATAGGGGGACACAAACCACTGACGCAACAGGATAAATGGGCCTGTAGGTTTTCTTTTTCCATGTGGCTTCATAGCCCCTGTATGCTTCTTCTCTATCTGCAGCACCCAGTGAACCTCTCACTCTGTTGAACTCTGGGCTCCTCTCACCCTTAAGTACAGTTTTGGGATGCAGCACTGAATTTCTGTGTTCCAGACACTCTGTTTCTGTTTAGGTTTGGAAACCTCATTTCCTAACACTATTCTCCACCTGTATGACACACTATCAAAATGCTCTATGTACTCCCCCTTTTGCCTTTAGCCTTTTACAGTGCTTTTTTTCCCTTAAAAAAAGTTTAGGGATACTCTCATTTTGACTCAAGAAAATCACCATTTTATACTTCAAATTGGGGGAAATAAATACAGTAAATGGACAAAAGTACAAAGATTCACAAAATGTTTAGGGGTATGTGTACCCCTGTGTCCTCCCGGAAAAAGAGCACTGGCCTTTTATGCAGTTCTTTCCTGCTCATTTTTTTCATAGCTCCCTCATAGATCTGCACTGCAACCACTCTGCTTCCACTCTGCACACACACACAATGTTGCATTCCTTAATCTTTCTCCCTGCCAGCTGCACACACACTCCTCCCTTTCATGCTCTCATTCCCATCTCCTGGAACACCCACCCACCCATCCTTCTTAACTCACCCTTCTTTACTCAATCTTTCATCTTCACTGTATCAATCACTCGGAGGCTTCTCTGCTTCTCAACCCTGCTCACTTCCTGTTTCAGCTGTACTCTCACATGCCCTCTCTTTCTTCTTCCAATTCCTTTGCTTTCCATACTGGCTTTTCCATATTCCCACTGCTTGCACAAACCTCCACGGCTTTATCTCTCAGCCTGACAGGCCTGGAGGCTTGGTTGGCATTTCTTATCTGCTCACCTATTTCTAGGATGCTTGGCTCAGCATACAGAGCCATACTTGTCTCCTGGACCTCCTGGAGGACAGTGAAACCCTTCACAGTGGGATTGAGACTATGTTATGCCAGCAATTGTATCTTAAAAGTACTATAAATTAATCCTTTAGAAGTCCATAGTCTTAAACACTAGTGGCAATAGTCTTCTAACAAGTGGAGGTGAGGGAAAAAATTACAGAAGTGCTATCCAATGAACCATTGGTTCCTTATTCTCATTCCCACCTAATCCATGAAGCCTGCAGATGCCATGATTAAAAACAGTTAGGCTTGATATTATGGGATCAGCTGCAGAGGGCCATTGGAAGCTGCTCAGAGATGCTGGTGCTGAAACTGGGAATTCTGTCATCTGAGGTACACTGAGCCCCATGTTCTGTCATATTGGGCAAAACAAGAAGAGATCTATGGATGCACAAAGGGAAGTGGTGTGATCTGACAAAACCAGTATCTTCTCTCTATACAAATCCCATTTACTGAAGCAAACATGTATCAAAACCCAAAAAATCTAGTCCACATTTTAAGTGGTGAGAATGACTGATTCTTTTACTGCTTAGGAAAATTCAACCATGTGTAATCCAATCAAGTCAGATTGCCTCAATTTCTGAAGCAGTAAGTGGCCTACAATATTTTTAAAGCTGATTTACCATTGCATGCATGTGTATGCTTTTGTATTAAGGGTGTGCGTGGGTGCCAAGATTTGCCTTGCATCTATATCTGTGCTCTGTTTAAAAACAAATAAATTGATTTTCCTCTGAGCTGCTGTGTACTTTATTTCAATTTATGATTCTAGCAGCAAATAGCTGAAACATTATTATTATTAATTATTATTATTATTATTATTATCATCATCATCATCATCATCATAATCATCATTACTACTACTACGTCATCTTTTAATGCATTAGAAGCAGGAAACTGGCTAGAAAAATGTTTGGACCTGTAGATGACAAGGGAGTCAAAGGTGAGCTAAATATAGAAAAGGAGATTGCAGAGAAGCAGAACATATTATATTCATCTGTTTTCACTGAAGATGTGAATGAGCTAACTTTCTTAGGAAGTCAGGAAAATATTGTAGGCAAGAAACAAAAGCATAGGCCTCACTGAGAAATAAACATAAATATAAAGATCGTTGGGTCCATATGGCATCATCCAAGGGTTTGTAAAGAACTCAAAAGTGAAATTGCTGGTACAGTGGTACCTCGGGTTACATATGCTTCAGGTTACAGACTCCAGTAACCCAGAAATATTACCTCAGGTTAATATCTTTGCTTCAGGATGAGAACAGAAATCACATGGCTGCAGTGGCGCGGCAGCAGCGGGAGGCTCCATTAGCTAAAGTGGTACCTCAGGTTAAGAACAGTTTCAGGTTAAGAACGGGCCTCCAGAACGAATTAAGTTCTTAACCTGAGGTACCACTGTATTCTGACCCCCCGCCCGAAAAACTTGTTCCTAAAAATGGCTTCCATAACTGAAGTTAGAAAAGTAGCCAATGAAAGGATTTTTTTTTTAATGGTCACGGGGGAATCCTGGAAATTACAGGCCTAATATCTATTTCAAGGAAAGCAGTATTCATGGTAAAATTCTCAAACACAGAATCGCAATTCAAGCTGAAACAGAATTTAGGACAGAGAAAATGAAGTATTTTCATCACACAATGCACAGTTGAGCTGTACCATTTGCTGCCCCAGGGTGTAGTAAGGGAAAACCTGGGCAGTTTTAAAGCGGAAGATTTGGCTGAGTATAGGAGATAGTGTACTTCTAATCATGCAGACAATGAACATTATCAGGTGGACTCTGATGAGGGCCTTTCATGGTGGACCCTGCACCTTCTGACTCTTCTCTATTTTAAAGCTTAAAATAAAACTTTACTCAGTGCAAAGCCATGAAGCCTTTTTACCTTGTCCCATCTCCCTTTGCGCGTTGCCCCACGTGGAATGAGAAAGGAGAGTAAATAACACCAGGGTGTGGTTCACGGAGAAAGGATTTATTCAGTTCTGCGCAGAGGCAACCAGCAGAATTGCTTCCAAAGGCTGGCGGCACTTACAGCAAGCAAGCTAGCATCTTTTATACCCTTCACATCACCCCATTCCCCTCATTCCCTTATTTGGCTCATCTAGTGCCCTCTTGGCAGTTTATCATTGGCTCCGGTTTTCTGCATAAGCTGCTTCCTTATGTGGCTATATGGTATGGCTACGTGTTCCTCTTTACACAACATGTTTTTCTACATCCTTACAGCGTGTGCTCGTGACACAACTCTGTTGCAATTGTGACACCATCCTGTCCTCCTATTTCTCGTCACCTTTGTAATTTTCCTTTTACACCGTTATCTCCTTCAGCCAAACCATGTGTATTGACTTAGGCATTGGTATCAAAACTATAACTGGCTCTTGCCCCACCCTGCAGGAAGCCTGTAAAGTTAAACAACCAGCAGGGAGATCTCTGTTAGTGTATATTGACTGGTCTCACCCCTCGGGTTCCCGGGGGTCCTGGCATGGCCCTAGCCCCTCTCTGGGCTTTGGATGAGATCCAGACCTCCGGATTCCTTTAATGGAATACCCTATTCATTGGAGGGGCAGGTGATGACCACACCTCCTCTCCTCACATTCCCCTAAACCAATGCTTAACCGCCAAACCTTACAAAGCTGTCACGATTGCTAAGAGGTAGGCAAAAACCAAGTGGAGACAGCTAATCTGCCACATTGGGAAAAATTCCTACCCAGCCCCGATTCCGAAACAGGCGACCAACTGAAGTCCAAAGCAAGGCCAAACATGACCTAATTAATGGGTGGGTGGGCAGGTGTTCGGCAGGGCGAAGCAAAAGGAGGTCCCTATGTAGCTGTGCCAAATAGATACCCCCAAGCTTTGCTGATTGGCTAAAGGCCAGTGGCATAACTGTGGCACCACCGGCTTGCAGCAGGGCAAGCTCCGCCCACAAGCTGGTTGAGGGAAGAGTTTCAGGGGGCGAGCACAACATGGACGCTCTCTTAGGAGGCTCCAACCTACCATTTTAATTTTCTAGTGGCATCTACATATGCAAATCAGCATATGTGCATTCTATTCAGATTTGTTTCATGGGCCCTTTGCGTCTTTTAAACATCTAACCATATAAAATATTTCAGAGACATAAATAATGAACATAGATAATAAAACCAATGCACATTGCGACACATTTCTTAACAAAATTGGAAGCTCCTAAGGCCAAGAATGAACAGCTACAGAAGTACAATTCCCCAAGAAATTAGCTGGTTATATAATTATCATTTGAGGGAAGGGCCACAGCTCAGTTGCAGAGCCACAGCTCAGTTGCAGAGGCTTCCAAGTTCAATCCCCAGAATCTCCAGGTAGAGTTGGGATAGTTCCCTTCCTGGAACCCTAGAGAGCTGCTCCCGGTTAGGGTTTATCCACACTTACCTGTGGTGGAAAGGTAACTGTGGACAGTGCTGACCTAGATAGAGCAATGAACTGATTCAGTACAAGGCATCTTCCTATCTTCCTAAGACATAAAAACAGAATTATTATTCTTTCAATTGTTGCATTCCTCTGTCTCGGGAGTGAATGGAGGAGTGTGCCTTTGGGGGTGAGGTCAAGCTGTTGGAAGGTTGCAGCACCTGCTGTGGTTGTAGAGACTGCTATAGGAGAGGCATGTTTTGTTGCAGCTGGGGCAGATGAAGACATCTGCTTCTGCGGATGCAGATGCACTGTGGCATTTATTTTCTCTGTGCTCCTCTCAGTGGTCATCCCTCCTCCGGGCACTGCTATGGATGCACAACCTGACTGTCTGACTCCAGGCATTGCAGTCATCTGCAAGGGATTCCCACATGGTGAGGCTGATGTTGCCAGCCTTCATGGCACTTTTACATTTTTGTAATGCAGGGTCAGTTTTCCAATGGGCCTGGTGCCTGAAGCCACCTTCCCATAAAGCATGTCTTGGGGGATCCTGCCATCCTGCCATCTGTGGAAATGACCAAGCCAGCATAGATGTTGCTGAGAAAGGACTATGGGTAATGTGGGCTTGAGAGAGCACTTCTTTGTCTGAAACTCTGTCCTGCCATGTGACACTCAAAATATTCCTGACAGGTCACATGTGGAAGGCATTGAGGCAGCAGTCCTGGAAGATATATGTTGCCCATGTCTCACTACCATAAAACAGTGTTCAAGAGGAAGCCATGGAGGTATGTCATGAGGAAGGAACTGAAGCCAGATGTCAGCACTTCTGTTGAGTTCTGCCCTGTCCCAGGGCTTTACCACATGCCTGAGAGTTGATGGCATCCTTCAGCCAGGTAGAGTCTGAATACTTTCAATTGCTCATTATATTCACTCTTGTTTTTTCTATCCTCTCTTTTATTTTATACTTAGGGTTTTATTTTATTGGTAAAGTGTTATTCATCCACTCACACCCTGGTCTCATCCACTCATGCTCCCAAAGACTCTCAAAAGATGAAAAGTCACTCATTCCAAAAATAAATACGTAGCACGATTTGTAAAGACAATTAAACAGGGAATTTTTACAGAAGATGAATGACGGAAAGTAATGGTTGTTTCAGTGGGCCAAATCTGTCTCCTACAAAAACAACAATAATATGAGATCCATCCCTATCGTGTCAATGGATGGACTGCTGTAATTTGTCTTTAGTCATTCCCAGAGATAATGGATCAAACATACTTTTAGAGAAAGCTACCTCCAGAATTCATTGTACCTTGCAGAAGGAAGGTGACTTTCAATAGTTTTGAACTTTTTCTACCTTACAGAGTTGATGAAATATTTGTGCCAACACACCACATGCAACTCTAATGTTAGCTCTGGGATTCAATAACAAGTCTAAATCCATCATGGTTTTGAATTTCCTATATTTTTTGTAAGTATGCATTAGGAACTATCCTGCAGAATGATCCATAATGGAACAGCAACCTCTGAGCAATCACTCAACCTGATTCACTGAAGGACTAGTGGAAGAGGGAAATGTTTTGACAGAGATCAAGTGTGCCCTTATTAGTCTCCTCTAAAAAAACACACACAAAAAAACAAAAAGCATCCATTTTATCAGTCCACACTCCAAGCTTTTCAGGTAGCGAAGCAGCAATGAAAAATAGTTGCACATCAGGGATGGAAAATATTCGTGGACACACACAGAAACCTCCAGCTTATATTGATGTCGTATCACACGCAGCGGCAATGGCCAAGAATCCATAATCTAATGGATGCCTTGAAATGATTAGCTTTGCTTTTTCAAGGAACAGATCAAAAGCATTTGGAGAACCCTGTTTAGGTAGCATGTGGGCATTGTGAAACTGCAATCTGATTTTTCATTGATCTGCCAATAGGGTATAATGTATTGGATATGAGAGAAAGAATTCTAGGTTCAAATCCACAATCAGAAGTTAAGCTAACTGTGTAAACTTGAACCAGTCATCATCTCCCAGTCTCTTACCTACCCTTTAAGATGACTATGATTAAACTGAGACAGCCCTGTGCTTATCCCTTATACAGTGGTACCTCGGGTTACATATGCTTCAGGTTACAGACGCTTCAGGTTACAGACTCTGCTAACCCAGAAATCATACCTTGGGTTAAGAACTTTGCTTCAGGATGAGAACAGAAATCGTGCAGCGGCGGCACAGCAGCAGCGGGAGGCCCCATTAGCTACAGTGGTGCTTCAGGTTAAGAATAGTTTCAGGTTAAGAACGGACCTCCGGAACAAATTAAGTTCTTAACCCAAGGTACCACTGTAGTTCCTTGGAGGAATACTAAACCATAAATAATTCTGATATTATCAAATCTTTCTCCCTTCTTTGTCTTTGTTTTTCTGTTGAGTAGAGCTTCAGTTTTCAGGATGCTTTGCAGGAAACCATAACCATCAAAAGTGCTATACATTTATAATGCCTTTTGCTTGCCTAGATGGAAGGTGCATGAGTGTGAAGGAACTACCCCACTTTTGCATCTGGCTATGCCCCACCAAGGACATATGGTCCACAGAAAGTTGCTCAGGGTGGAATGTGGCCCTTGAGATGCAAAGTGCAAGGGAAAGACATGGCAAAGTTCATTGGTATTTCATCTGTTTTGCATGCAGGAGGTCCCAGGTTCCATCCCTGACACCTTTTAGGCAGAGATCCCCTGCCTAAAAAAAACATGGTTAGCACAGACATTACTGAGCTATGTGGGCCAATGGCCTGACTCAGTATAAGGCAGTTTCCTATGTTCCTAAATTGTCCCCAACTTATCTGGATCTTTGGAATGATAAAACAGAGCAAATTCTTATGACCTTATCAGATCTATACGGCCTTTTAAGGGAACTTCTGAGCACTGAGAAAGGATTTGTTTCTGCTGCATTCAATGTGTGGGTTTGTTCAAAGCACAATCAATGTATCTAACAGCACGAGTTTTCTGCTTTTGCTTTATAAATCATGCCCTTTATAGCTTCATCTAACTTGCTGTTCCCCAGGCCGCGAGGAGGTAGGTTCACAGTGTGATGCCAAAAAGATTTCCGGGGGTGGGGGGAATCTATGCAGAATAGATAATGTGATTTTAAAAGTTGAGAAAATCATATTACAGAATAAAATTATGCCAGTGAACAATAGGCACCATTGGACTTTTGATATGCATTTATATCCCATTTGAATTTCCAAGCGGAAATTGCCACAAAAACAATTGCATATAATCAGCCTGGCATACAAATTGGATCACAGCCCCCAGCATTGATTTGTAAGGCTTCCCAAAAAGCATGTGGATTATAATGATATTGCAATTAGAGATTTGAAACACAACCATACATCAGAGAAAATGTGAGATATTTTATCAGCATTTTACCTGCTAGCTAAAGACAGATTAATGAGTTGTTTATAGCAATCAGATACAAAGTATGTTTTCACCCTGAAAGCCGAAGCACAGTGAATCAAACGTGTACAAAGTCCTGATCTCGGAGCATTCATTATTACACATTCTTTGCAAAACACCATTCATGTTGCAACACTTTAAAGAGCAAGAGAAAGA
Organism: Podarcis tiliguerta; assembly: GCF_965153285.1. Lineage (NCBI taxonomy): Eukaryota > Metazoa > Chordata > Lepidosauria > Squamata > Lacertidae > Podarcis > Podarcis tiliguerta. The sequence goes on along the minus strand of NC_139553.1, from coordinate 43,160,720 downwards.
AGTAAGCTTCTCCTCTGTGGGGTTTGCAGTTTAGGGATCTGACTAGCCATGTAAGGTGATGCATATCAGGGCAATCTATATATATATATATATATATATATATATATATATATATATAAAATAATAATAATTTGACATGGAGTCTGGACTCCAAACACATTTGGAATACTGTGTGCAGTTCTGGTTGTCTCATCTCAAAAAGGATATTGTAGGGATGGGAAGGGTTCAGAAAATGGCAACCAACATGAACAAGGGGATGGAAAAGTTCCCTCTGACGAAAATTTGCAGCATTTGGGACTTCTTGGTTTAGAGCTGTGGTGGCCAAACTTGGCCTACCAACTGTTTTGGGACTACAATTCCCATCATCTCTGGCCACTGGTCGTGTTAGCAAGGGATGATGGGAGTTGTAGTCCAAAAACAGCTGGAGGGCCAAGTTTGGCTACCACTAGTTTAGAGAAAAGGGAAGTAAGAGTTGACATGACAGACATTTGTAAAATTATGTAAGGCATGGAGAAAGGGGATAGCACATTCTCTCATAACACTAGAATTTGTGGGCATTCAATGAAGCTGGATGTTAGAAGATTCAGGGCGTATCAAAGGAAGGGAGTATTCTTCACACAGCACTATGGAAATCACTCCCACAGTCAATGGCCACAAACTTGGATTTCTTTCAAATACGATTAGACAAATTCAGTGCATAGTAGGATAAAGAGATCCACTTTAAAGGCATGTTGGAAAAGGGAGGCCTTCAATAGATGCTACAATTTAAAAAACAACAACAGAGGGTTGGAATACATATGAAATGCATGATTCCTACATGATATGGAGCAGAACTACCGATAAGCTGGTGTCTGTAGAAGGTCATTTCCTTCAGAGTGAAGTGATTGATATGGTATATAAGGGTGAAACGATCCTATTCTGTTCTTTTGTGTCATCTGCAAAAATGATAAGTATCCCTCCCATGCCCTCATCCAGGTCATTTCTAGAGCAGAACCCTGTGACATTCTATTCAAGACACAGCTTTACTCCTGAGTTTTTTCTCTGAACTTCAGAACAGCCATCTTTGCTTCCATGATCTTAATAATATCTCTGCAGAGGATTGTACACTGAACCAAATGAGCTAATAAACACAACAAGAGGTAATGAACAGGAACTTTATTAGCAAGGCCTTCTAGTCTCCATGCAATCAGAGAAAATAGTCTTGACTTTCTTAAACAAGGTCGTAATTGACATTCTGCAAAGAAAATCCAGATGATACTAATGGCTTGTATGACAGTTGAAAGAATTTAGAAGTGCATGCACAGCAATCCAAAAAGTAACAGAGGCTGACTAAGTGTAACATTGCAGAGACATAACCATCCCATACCCCAATGACTGGATTTATAAGTCCACCAATTACATCTATGTTGAGGCTTATTACTTTGGTAGAGGTATGATATCCAGAAAGTATTTCTGCAGTAAATGGATGCATCAAATTTTTACCAAACTCACTGGGATATAATGTTTTGGTGTATTCTCATATAAATGTGACAGCCAATGCATACATGACAGCCAATGCAGATGACTTCCCAGTCAAAAGTGTTAGGGAAGGGTTGTGTTGGGGTAGAATTGACCTGTCTTGGTATATATAGCCCTGCTCCTCCTCCCTCCTTTTGCATTGTGGGCTTGCCAGTCGCCTATTGATGGGGCTGAGTATGTATTTTGAAGGGAGCCCCCAATTGCTCCCCATTTTACCTACTACACACTGTTGGGAGTAATTTTAAGAGTGGTGTAATTTCTTAATCTGGCCTTTGGTCTAGGCAGGGAAAAAGGCTTTAGATCTGGGGACATTTAATCGTGAGGCATCGTGAGATAAGGGCACTCTGGCATTTCCCTACACTATATCTGCTTAGTGAGTGACAGGGTTGCTTTATGGGCTGGGCATACACAGTGGGATGAATGCCAAGCTAGTGGGGCCATGATGTCTTTGTCTGGTTCACAAACCCAGGGCTCAGGTAGCAAGGAGAGAAAAAATCTTCCAGTCCTTCCTGCAAGACACAGGTTGTGATTTCCATTGCCTCAGGAATTGGGAGGGAGATGTCAGGAGACCAGGCTACCGTCTTGATAACACAGAACTCAAGTCGTAATTAGCTGGAAGATTTATTGCAATACAAACATTTAGCCTTGGATGTCTAACTGAACATCTGTGGCTTATGAATCCGTTGACCCTTCTGAAGAATGCTTCCTGGTTCTGCAGAAGGGTTGAGCTTGGACTGCCATCACACCAACACCAAGGAAGACTCAAGATACCACTTCAAGTTGGGGAATCTGTGGAGAAAACTAATTACACTAACTTAATTCAACCAAGCTCAACCCTTCATGTATGGATGCATGTTGCAGTTACACGGTGGTTAGAGGGAAATCACTCTTTGCCTGTTCAGAGATTGCTTTTCTATATTAGTGTCTTTTATGTTTCACGATTCCACCCTGGAGCTAAGTGCTGGAGATCACTGACATAATTCAAGCCCTGAAGATGGCTGTTGGTGAGGTGGAAGAATCATGTGCAAGACATACAAAACCCAAGCATGTGGTTAGGGATTATCAGTTCATGTCTCGGAAGCTGCTCTTCCATGGAAAACCTCATCTATTATTGATGTCACTTACCAGCAAAGCAAAATAAAACAGGTACAGTCAAATTCACCAATAGCATTCTCTACAGGTTGCATTATGGAGACAAAGAAGGATAGTCAACGCTAGCCTACTCACAATAGACCCATTGATGCTAATGGGCATGACTAACTTGGGTTCATTCATTTCTGTGGATTTGCTCTGGGTACAATTAATTGAATGCAACCCAGGGGCTTGACTGATCTTCTTCCAGGGTGATTATGTGTCCTGCTTTACATAGGACAGTCCCCCCCCCCCCTGAAGATCTCTCAGAAAATTTCTTCTGTCTTCAAATATTTGTTCAGTCCAAATCCAGTTTAAAGGTGAAGAACGTACAGTACTAAGCAGACACAGAGGTGACCTGGTCAGTCTTCATCAATAGGATGGGATTTATTGTATTTCAATTTATTTATTTATTTCTAAATACATATGTATAGATTAGCACATGCAAATCTTAATTCCATTTTGTCCTCATTTATTCTTATGCATTTCCTCCCCCCCCCTTTTTTTGACTATGCATAAGAGGCCACACAATAGACTTCAAAAGGCCATCCCCTCCCCCCACAACATGAGATGCTGAGTCCTAGGCATCTGACCATGGGGTGAGATGACATTAAATTATGCACCCCAAAGACCAGACTGAGGTTGATTTCAAAAGGCAGTTCAAACTGGAAAAACATTTAAATTAGAAAAATATATATGAAATATTTGATGGATACTTTTGTGCTAACTAATATAAGCATAATAACATTTATAATTTATTTATTTATTAAAAAAAACTCTTGCAAAGAGGCATTTCCATTTAAGCTGCTGAATTTGGAATCCCATCCAAAAATAGGATGGAAAGTATATCCAGTCTCTTTTATTATTGTCCTCATTCTCTGACTTCCCTTATGCTTATCACAAGCCACAGTAAAACTTGAAAGTCACATTACCACCTTATTTCCTTGCAAGAGCAAAGATAGTCCGTAAATTACCCTGGCGTTCCAACAGATTGCATTACTGATTGTGTACTGAAAAAGTCCTGGAGCTACCCTCCCTTGAGTATGTACACACACACACACACACACACACACACACACTGCACCTCTGCTGGAACTGCACTGGCCTTCAGGGTTCATGCACTTAAACATTAGAACTTAAAAAGTAGACTATTACACAAACTCATTAAAATTTAGCTTACTATAAGTAATGGATTTACCCTAAGAGAGTTTACTCATCCTTTCTATTATCTTATGTGGAGGTTTCTTAACCTCTTAACTTCACAGTCCATCCTATGACACTCTGTCCATCAACATGCCCTTTTGAGAGTTCTTTCAAAACCTTTGAAGCACAAGCTAGCATATTGGGAGTTAAAATTTCCAACACTCTAACGTGACGATTTAATTCAGCGTTAATGAAAAGTTCAACATTATTGTCATTAGAACAAACTTCATTACCAATTTGCAATTGATCAGTTTAAGTATCTATTACTTCTAGTAATTAAACCTCCAATCTCTGTAGATGTGGTGATAAATTGTTATGTAACGCTTAGCTACAATGGCCATCCAATTATTTCTCAATTATAAGGTTTGCAGGATTTGAGTTAAAGCACCACCTCCCCTTAATCACCCCAACCCTACAGATGGGTTTGAGTTCTTTGACTCAGCAGACATTCTTGCAATTCATTCAGTGAAGACAGTGCAAGATCAGACCTTTAAAGAAATAATGAATAGATTTATGATAACACTCCATTGAGCCTGGGCCAATCCTGTTCACAGTAGAGACTCTGGAAGGGCAGTACACTACTAACAGTACACTAATAACCATCTCCTCTTTTCACGCTAGACCCTGTGAAGCAATAGTCCCAATTGCCATATTTTGACCATTGGCAAATCCCTAGAACAGTGTTACCTGGACTTTAGACAGCTCTAAGATACTTCTTGCTGAATCCAAATTGGAAGTGAACTTCACTCCTATAGCTGAAAAGATTGACCTTTACACTCTCAGATAAGCTTACTACTGTTCTATATTTCTCCAAGAGGTATGCTTCCAGATAGGTTTCCCTCTCTGAGGACAAGTAATTATGGCATATGGCAATGCTTGAACTAGTAGAATTATCTAACCACACGAAAGATATATACAAACTTCTACCCAGATTCTGGAATCTGAATTTGCCTTGTTTCCAAGGTGAAACTGATGCCCTAGGAATTCTCTGTTGTTGTTGTTGTTGTTGTTGTTGTTGTTGTTTCAGAACAGGCCCTTCTCTGTGTTTCATCTATATAAGAGAACAAAGTTCACTATACAAGTGCATAAGAGAAGGGCCTTATCTGTAGTGGTGCCCTGATCTTGAATGTCCTCTCATAAGACACACAACCATTACTAACACTGTATTCATTTGGGGGCTAGTTAAAAGTGTTTTTAAAAAACAAAACAAAAACAAACCCCAAGCATTTTAAAATATCGAGCTTGACAAATACTTGCACCCCTCTTAATTTTATTTTATTTAAAAAAAAGAAATTGTGTAATTTTGTTTTAATGTTGTTTTAATATTGTATTGTGGATTTTAAGTTCTTGTGCACACCACCTTTGGTCCCCACTTTGCACTCAGTGACAGTGGCCACACCTTGGGAATTGCTTCGACTGGCTGGCTAAACCACGAGAAAATAGGCTCTGGCAGATTGAGTAGAGGAGACCAGTGGTGGGTCCAATGGTCAAAAAAGTGGTTTTTGCATGTGCTGTAGAGAGGGGAAAATGGGGCTCATCAACATATGAAGGTAGCTCATCTAGGAGAAGGAAAACTCTGGTCCCTCTGCCTTGTGGGATATCTTTGGGAGAAGAAAAGGCTTTGTATGCCTCCTTCTGGTAATCCTTGCAGTCAAGCTGGCACGAAACATATTTCTCTGTTTTTGTTTGGACAACATCAGTGAATCCAAGAGGGGCTCTTGTTGTCTGGGCAGCCCAGGATCTCCACACACACTGCCCTGGGAGGTCACTTCAGTGCTGCTAACACAGAAAAACAATGCAAGAGGTAGCAGTTATGATTTACAAGTCTCTGCAGCCCCTCTACAAGTGATTATCCAGTGGCTTGACTACACCCTCCATTGGCTCTTGAGACAGATGGATGCCAACAAGGATATAGAAAGTCACATGTGCTCCAATTCTGGAGCTGATTTTAGAGCTTGAGGTGAATATGTGCAAATCAGGTGCAGGGCCAGGAGACACAATCCCACTTCACCTGCCATGCATCCATATCCCCAGATTTGTCTCATCAACAGAGCTCCTGACATCCAGCCTACCAAATGGTTTGTCCACCTTTAATTCCCACCCTCCACTCACCTATCACCACAGATATACCCTCAGTGGTAAACTAGCACCATATTCACCCATAGTTAAATTAGGAACTACCGCTTGTGTTCTGTTCTCTTTAATGAATGGAAAACTGTGATATTCTCTATATGACACTGCTTCTAAAATAATTTCTTCTTTCAGGAGGTGCAGAATGAAGAATGCTAGTGCCAGACTACTATCACTCAACCAAAGTGGCATTTTTAGTATAAAATACTTCCAGGAGCAATTTCACCTGGGGGGGGGATCCATCTCTTGAAAAACATTAAATATTTTAGCAGTGCTCAGTTGAGAAGATCCTTGCATTTTGTGTTGATGTGAACCTTGAGAAAATGCCCCTTTAGGAAAAGACTGATCACACATTAGAACTTTATTTAAATGACAGTTATTTTTAAATGTCACAGTAGCAGAGCACTCAGATAAAAGGTCTTTCAACAAATTTAAGGGCAGTTTAAAGGTAAAGAAAATATGGGAATAGCCATCTGAATTCTTGCTGGAGATGGGCCTACATTAATTTGTGCAAGCCTGCAGGCAACCAACCAAGCACTTGAAATATTGTGTCACCCCTTAGATGCCCAATTGTTCACTATACTATGCTGGAGATGGGCTTCTGAAGATAGCATCTCTTCAGGAGGTCCTTTCATTCCACACAGTGTAGGAATCAGTCCTCTAGGGTTCTGGCAGCTGCTGTTGTGTTTGGAACCTACTGAAGAACTTTCTCTACCAATAAGTCTTTCTACTACCTTTCCCAGTCTGGATCTGTATTAGTTTTGTTTTTAAGATGTTTTATGCTTGTTTGAAACATTTGTATTGCTTGCTGATCCTTTGGGACTAAGGGTTTATATAAATCTAATAAAGAATTAATTAAGTTAAAGCTAAAGCCCCAAACAGCTGAGGCTGAGGTTATAATCCTTCTGTCTGTACAATGGACAGAGGTCCATCTCATGCAGGGGGAAATAGTTAGGAGAGCTGAAAATAATGCCAATATATTTCACATCTGGCAACCAATGCACCCCTTTGGTTTCAGATAGTACATGGGTACTGGTAAAGGTAAAGGGACCCCTGACCATTAGGTCCAGTCGTGACCGACTCTGGGGTTGCGGCGCTCATCTTGCTTTATTGGCCGAGGGAGCCGGCGTACAGCTTCCGGGTCATGTGGCCAGCATGACTAAGCCGCTTCTGGCAAACCAGAGCAGCGCACGGAAACGCCGTTTACCTTCCCGCCGGAGCGGTACCTATTTATCTACTTGCACTTTTGACGCGCTTTCAAACTGCTTGGTTGGCAGGAGCAGTACATGGTTAAAGGTAAAGGTAAAGGTACCCCTGCCCATACGGGCCAGTCTTGACAGACTCTAGGGTTGTGCGCCCATCTCACTCAAAGAGGCCAAGGGCCAGCGCTGTCCGAAGACACTTCCGGGTCACGTGGCCAGCGTGACATTGCTGCTCTGGCGAGCCAGAGCCGCACACGGAAACGCCGTTTACCTTCCCGCTAGTAAGCGGTCCTTATTTATCTACTTGCACCCGCGAGAGTGCTTTCGAACTGCTAGGTTGGCAGGCGCTGGGACCGAACAACGGGAGCGCACCCCGCAGCGGGGATTCGAACCGCCGACCTCTTGATCGACAAGCCCTAGGCGCTGAGGCTTTAACCCACAGCGCCACCCGCGTCCCTTAGTACATGGTTAGACAAGTCTAAAAATGCCAGGATACAAATTTTCATGGCCCTCTAGCGGCCATGGTGGCTCATTTACCAGAAGTAATGTATTTAGTGTTAACTCTGGAACTATATACTTGATTCTGACCAAACTAAGCCTCCTGATGCTCCAGAACCATTTAAAGCAGGGAAAGCCCTCCAGATGTTACTGGACTACAACTTCCTGTATCCCTAACCATTGACCCTGCTTATGGGAGTTGAAATCAAGCAAAATCTGGATAGCATCACATTGGTAATCCCCAATTTAGAAAATTCTGATGCTTTACCCCATGTGAATATATTTTGGAAGATAGAAGAGGGATCATGGGAAATTTGTAGCATTTATTTACTCACACTTAATTGAATAATCAATTCCTTCTCTTGTCAAGTAAAGAACCATTGCCTACTAAAGAAGAGAACACCTGTATTTTTCTGACCTTTACATAGGTGACTTGAAAGGCAGAGACAAAATAATTGCATAGTTCTCAGAAAGTTATAATAGAGATATTAGCCACGTCCTATGCTATTCATATGAACCCTTCCTCTAATTGTTCTCTATGCTTATGTACTCTTGGAATGTGGCCAGCCCAAAGCTGAGTTTAATGCATACACATTAGTAGCATCAGTACATTACAAATAGTGCGGAAACAAAGATGCAGGTTGTGGGACACGCTTCTGAAACTTATGCAAACCAATTTGCATGTCTTAATTATGGAGGAACAAACTTGAATGCACAGGGGAAAGAGTCATGCTTGAGCTTAAGCCCTGTCTCCTTAACTGCTTCAGTTATTCTGAATGGCAATGTGACTTTCCATCTCTGTTGTTCACTCCTTAATTTAAAAGTGCTTGCCAAAAAGTGGATATCCCATGCAAGATAGAAATGGCTGTAACCAATGAAGGGGCTGCATAGCTCAGTGACTGAGTACATGTTTTGCATGCAGAGGGCATCGAGTTGAATTCCTGGCATTTCCAGTTAGGAGAACCTAAAGCAGCAGGACTGGCAAAAGACTGTTCCTTTTACATAGTGGATGCTGGTATATTAGGAAGAATGGGACACTTTCCCACAAAACTCAGCCTGCCCTCATCTCACACCCAACTACCTGTTGTTTTACTAACCAGCCCAGGAAGCTATGCTGACTGTCAGCTCCATCCTCTACACTCAGTGTTGCACATATATAACACAGCAGGACAGGGCAAAACTAGAATTAGTTGTCTCTGTCTGTCCTTGAGTCCATCTACCATTGGTCTCCCTGCTTTCTGCATCCCAAAGGACACCAGCCACTACTGCTTACTGAACTGCTGGACAGAGGAAGCAGACAAAACTTGACTAGATGGATTGAGGATCTGACCGTCAAAAGCTGTATCCTATGCTGCTCATTAGTTAAAACAGAGATGAGGAATGTATTCTTCATCTACAACTCACTCCACATCATTGGCCATATTGACTGGCACTGGTGGGAGTTGGTCCATTGACTTCTGGAGGGCCACAGAGTTTTCCATTCATGACTTTAAAAAGATTAAACAAGCAATACAGCTGTATAGGAAGGCTTACACCCCCATTGCATCTCTTGGAAAAGCATTCCAGGACAGGAGACTCTCTGAAGTGTTCTTGAATGCCACATTGGAGCAGAATTTTTAAAAATTTACTTAACTTGAATCAGATTGTTGGGCCTGTGAAACCAAAGCTTGTCTTGATTGGCAGAAGGCGACTCTCAGAGGGAGCTTGCAAGAAATTAGATCCATAGTTTGTTGTCTCCAGAGCATGTGAAATATGACTGAGCTATGGGCCAACCCCTTGCTCCCTTATTTGTTTAAATATTTATAAGCCACAGTTTTGTGAAAGAAAATGTGGAAAGGCATTACACACCATGCTAAATTGCAACAAAAACAATAAAAATATCAATTAAAACATCTATGAATACTAGCTGGTCAAAAAAAATAAAAAATCACATTACAAAGGTCTGTCTGGAAAATGCAGTTTTTAGGAGATGTCTAAAAGGAGGCAAGGGTGATTTATGCCTAAGCTCCCTGGGAAGGTGCTCCCACAAAGTGGAGCCTGCCACATGAAACACTTGTTCCCTAACGAAGATCAAGGAACCCTTGGGGGCATAAGGAACCGCAATAAGTGCCACGGCAGACGATCTCAATGACTAAGATGAAACATAAAGAATCAGATAGTCCTTAAGGCAATTTGTTCTGTAGTCTGTGAATTAACACAAAAAGCTTGAAACGGGTCCACTAGCAGAGAAAGTCTTAATGTGCAATTGGAAGTGTTTGTGATTTCAAATAGAGCTTTCAAGACCTTGCCCAATTTGTTTCAACATGATCTTAATGTATGACATTATAGCATTTAAAAATGTATAGCAACTGCTCCCCATAAAACAAGACTCCTACCACTGATTGTTTACAAACCTAATATGCCAAATTCACTTCAGTTTGCATTTGGGAAACTGAGGTTGAGAGACTATGTGTCAAGAAAACCTATATAATGAATCCCTGGCAAAAGTTCTACTTGAATCCATGTTTCCCAGATCGTAATCTAATCTGTTACATAGTTGTCATATCAAACAGCAATGTCCCTCCAAAGTATGTTAGGGGAAGATCTAGTTGTGTCCAAAGTAGCCTCTTTCAGCATTTGTCTGAAGATTAATGACAACCCCTTACTCACAACTCCCAGGGCTTTGAAGTCAATGCTATATATCTAACAAATGATGTTTGTATGGCCTCATGAACATTTGGCATTTGAAAGTGAGACCAGCTTGTAAGAGAGAAATGCTCACTGGACACCCATCCCTGGATGATCTCACTTGCATGGTTCACATCACATAATATAGCAGATCAAGGCAACAACACAGCTCACCAATTCCTCTGGACAAGAAATATCAAGGTGGTGGGTGTAGATACTAGTCAGAGAGGATGAAGGGATTCAACTCATTGTTAAGTAAGCAAATTTCACTCTACAATGCTCTTTTTTGTTGCATTATCAACTAATGAGTTTTAAGTTTACAAAGCAAGAGTTGTGCTCCTCTGCAGGGCTTGTGGGCTTTTAAAAACTTTTTTCTTTCTTTCTAAATAAATATAGTTTTATTGATTTCCAATAAATAAATCCAAAAAAAAGAGAGGATACAAAAACAAAATTCCCCTCGTCCCCCTCTGCCCCTCCAGGACAAAGCAGTTGAGTTAAGTTTGCCATTCTTCAGGATTATCAGTAAAGTATTTTTTACAAAATGATGTCATATTTTCAACATCATTTATATTATTCAATGCAAGCAATCTCTTGATTATTTTTTCTGATGCAGTAGCAGAGCATACATTCTGTTTCCAACGAGAGATACACGGGTGTTCCAATCGTTTCCAATTCCATGAGTAGGCATGCTGCTACTAAAAGAAAAGTAATTAGTTCTTTATAGCAAAGGTCAGATTGCCTATATCTAAGAATAGTCAACAGTCCTAATATTGGGGTGCATTCCACATGTTGACCCATAATATAGCCTGTTTCTTTAAACACCCTCTGCCAGAAGGCTTGGCAGAAGTAATATAATCCACTGCACTCATTCACAGAAACATAAAAAGCAGCACTGCTTATTCTGACCAAATAAACAGCACTCTATTTCTACTGTGGTCAGCCACATGCCTATGGAAAGCCTACAAGCAGTACATGAGTGCAAGCAGGACATGATCTGCTATTGCAACTGGGAGAATACAAACTCACAGGAATGTGGTAAGGAGAAGTGAGGAGCCCAGTTCAGGGTGCACAGTACCATCAGCATCTGACAAAACCATCAACCAAGACAGGCCTGAGGGGTACTGGGGCAATTCCTCTCCCACCTTCCTTGGGACTGCCTCAAGGGAAGGCCGAAGTGGGGGAGCCAAGTCAGGGAACATACATACCACTGGGTTTCATTTGTCCTGAGAGCACACCATCCCTTTAAACTGTATATAATGTATTAAAAAATTGCGTGCCTTGGGGAAAAAGATGGCATATAAATCCAATAAATGATAAATAAATCTGAAGGACTTGAAAGCACTCTACAAATGCAAAGTATTTTATATACAGTACAGTGGTACCTCAGGTTACATACACTTCAGGTTACATACGCTTCAGGCTACAGACTCCGCTAACCCAGAAATAGTGCTTCAGGTTAAGAACTTTGCTTCAGAATGAGAACAGAAATCGTGCAGCGGTGGTGCAGCGGCAGTGGGAGGCCCCATTAGCTAAAGTGGTGCTTCAGGTTAAGAACAGTTTCAGGTTAAGAATAGACCTCCGGAACGAATTAAGTACTTAACCCGAGGTACCACTATATAGCAATGTTTCAGCTATGCATTGGAGGAATTTGTCAGACTATACACTTGGCAGAGTTTGAGTCCCAACAAATATCGGGGAAGTTGAAGTCCCCCATGATTACTATTTCTTTCCTTTATCACAATCAGCTTTTGAAACTCTTCCACATTTCCAAAGTTTGTCACACATTGTTGGGGAGATGGGCATCAATTAAAAAAACCACTAATCAGAATCCGCCTTGGACTCACAATATTATTTGCGTCTGATAGTTGCAGTTGTTAGGATGCTAGTCCATCCTCATTTAAGCCTTGTTAGCACTTACTCACTCGCAAGGTCTGGAGCAAGCATCAGCTCCCCATAGGCTATGCAAAAAGTTACACTGAATCTGTATACTAGAACATGACACCAGCTTTCCCAGATATTACCTGCTCAAGTTGGCATATCAACCTGCTCTTAATTACCTGAGGCAAAATCATGTTGCTGTTTAATGTTAACTAAAGTTTAGAACTATCACATGAAATGGTTGAAATGCTAAGACCATTGATGAAAGGCAATTATGAGGGGCTAGGGAAAAGGGATTGAGTCTGCCAGGGAAGAAAAGGATTAATCTCTCATCTCCATCTGTCAGACTTAACTGACCATAAATCCATAAGGCTTATTTCTCCAACATCTGCTACTGGCTGTTTGAACAGTCCTTTCTAGTACTTTTTTTTGTCATTATGGTTTATGATGTTGCTCATCAGAGTGGCATTATTTCTCTGTGGATTTTGCACATGTAAGGGAGAGTGAAGCCTTGCAGTTCTGTTCTCAAAAACTGAGGCCTTGGGCACTTATTACAACCAGGGAGAGGATGCTGGTGTAAGGATACGAGGCAATGAATCACCACCCTGCCCACATTCTTAAAGCCTTTTAAAGTTGAGGAACATATGTGAGTTTATGCATACTTTTATGATACAATCATGTGAGAAGCATCATTAGATTTGTGATGTTTTGCTGAATTATGATTTCAACAGTGCTGTGCTTGAAAATGGGTCCCTGGTCAGATTTAAGGGGAGGCTGTCGATGTGGCTATCCTGAGGTGCAGGGCTTGAGGACTGTGCCAGGGCTGATGTATATATAACATTGGTTATATGTTGAATCCCAGCCCAGGACAGGGTGTGCACACATGCAGAAACGTGTGTGTGCATGCTCATACACACACCACAGATCCCTGTACAAAACCTGTTTGCACTGGCAGCTGAATTCTACTTCAGCACTGGTAATAAGACAGCACCCTCATAAGACAGCACCCTTCACTGAACCTGAATGTAGCAGGCAAATTCCGGGGGCCCAGAGCAGGTCACATGTTCCATAAAGCTCTGTCTTTCAGCACTGTGCTGTCACTACCATCCCAGAATTTCCTGACAGAGGTATTTGTCTCGTTTTATCTAATAGTAGGGCCAGTCCTTCCAACAAGGAATTGAAGGGGAAACAGACTTGCCCCAGTCTTTATGCACTGAAAAATTGTAACCACAATCCAACACATGGAAATCAATGTACTTCAGCATGACCAGGTGTTAGATAGATAGCTGTCATTCTGTGAAAAGGCCACTATGTGTTGGACTAGGACATGGGAGACCAAGGTTCAAAATCCCATTCAATGGGTGACCTTGGACCAGTCCCTGACTCTCAGCCTTACCTAGCTGAATTTTACACTGTATTTTATTCAATGTATGTTCTGAGGAAGTGAAGTACCATGGTTTGGAAAAGACAAATAAGCCCAGGATGCATGAAGGAATCGGTTGATCATCTTGCTACATTATAAGTAGGGAGGCTCTGATTTATGGTGTCTGGGAAATAAAGCCATTTCATTTGCCTCTTTCTTTCACCTCTTGAGCTTTTGGTTTTCTTACTGTCATTTTAATTCACTTATCAGAGAGAGAAAGAAAGAGAGCAAGGGAGGGGGGGAATAAATTCAAACAAGTTGCGTAGACTGAAAGCTCGGGCAAAAGAATTTGTGGAGAAACAAGATATAGCAGAGATATGGAACAGGGAAGAAAATTACATTTGTCAAACACTTCTGTAGAAGAAAGAGTATCAAGCTATAGTAATTTATATATAAGATCATGACGCACCACATCTCAGAAACAAATGGGCATGGAATACAAATTTAGGGATGGGGAAGCAATTTGGTACAGTTCATATTCAAATGAGAGCCTGCCTGCCTAATTCACACTTCCCAAAACACTGTGTGAACCAAAAGAGAGCTATCCTCCTAAATTCACCTTTCTACAAATTTGACTATACAGTACTCCAACCAAATACACGTACCTATAAAATGCATATATTAGGGGAAAGTGTGCATTAAATGCATTTGCATAGCTGATACCACAGTAGTTATTGTGGTAAGGTTGTACTGCTCACCTGGTTTCTGTTTACCTTAGTCATGGCAACGTATCAGGAAGAATAGAGGAAGGGGAGGGGCAGTGCTGAGGTCCACACACTTGTACCTTGTTGGGAGAGCCAATCTAATGAGGAGGGTGGCACATTTGTACCACGTCCCTCACCTCTCCCTCTCTATCTTGAGAAGTGGCAGTTACTCATAGCATCTGGGGTGATGCCCCCACCACACTATTCATTCCTCTTCCAGAAATGTCTGAGAGGTGTGAGATTCCAGGGGTTCCAGGGGCTTACTCAGTTTCCTTGGAATGAGGGACAGCAGAGACTGTAGTGCCTTTATGATATCAGGTTTACACATACATACAACCTGAGCCTACGGTGGAGGGGCTCACACCAGAAGGTCTTGCTTCCTTGGGGTTTGAAAAGAAATCATGCATGTCTCTCTTTCTCAGGCTTCTACCTGCTTCTAGCCAGCTCTTTCTCACTATTCTGGCCTTTGCCTTTCTCACTACCAACCAGGTGAGGGAGGACCTCCCACCAATTTGCCCTTTGGCATAGGGCAGCTTCACATCAGAGGGCAGCAAATGGGAAAGAATGGGGGGGGGGGACCTGAAACTAAAATTCAGAGATTTCCCCCCTGTCCCTATACAAATGCATCAGGGTCTGTACAAAGAATAAGATTGCTAATGGTGATTATAAACCCCTCCTCTTTCTAATTCTTACATCCATGGTGGGGAGTCAGCAGCAGGCAGTGGTGAAGGAGTCTTCATTCTTATGCCCTAGACACTTCTGTATATTATCACTGGTAAGGAATGGCAGAGAAGAGGAGGAAAGAATAGGTCACTCCCCCACAAGACTAAAAATAGTCAAAAGGAAAGCAACAGAGGAAGAAGGAACAGTGTAAACATATTCAGTTATTTCAGCTATGTGGATTTAGAATTAAATACAGGTAGGGAGCCTTTGCTCACCAGTGCCCTCCAGAGGCTTCTGGATTTGGGTTCCCATCAATCCCAATGATAGGCCATGGTGGCTGGAACGGATGGGATTTGTGACTCAAAACCTCTGAAGGTTGGTCGGGGAAGGTTGCGGTATGGCTGTGGGGATGAGTGAGCAATTCAAAAGGCTTTACTCTAAACTGCCCTGTGATACACATATGAAAGCTGGTATATATAAATTTAACAAATAAAATCATGGAAAGGGTGAATTTTCAGGAGGGGTTGGAAGGAAGGCTGGAAGGAGATGGTCTCCTGAAGTATCCTGAGAGGCACAAGACACAGCAAGTCTGGTTGGAGGCTTTGATGCTTCTGAGTACCAGTTGTTGGAAACCTCAAGAGGGGAGAGTGCTTTTGTGCTCCCGTTCTACTTTAGATTTCCACAGGCATCTGGCTGGCCACTTCTGTGCATGTTACTGGATTAGGTGGGCCATTGGCTTGATTTATTTATGTTTGTTTGTATTTATTTATGTTTGTTTTTTTCTGAAGAAGCATGGAATGCTGGTGACTATGGAATATGTATATAAAAAATAAAATATTGTCCAGTAGCACCTTATAGACCAACTTATAGACAAACATATCTACATGCTACCATCCCAAACATACCAAACAATCAATTGTATATATAGCCAGGCTCTACATTACAGCTGCATCTGCTTCAAGGTCTGCTCTGCTAGAACCACTATGGATTAAACTTAGCCCTTCTGTGATTCCCTATACTTAAACATCCATAGCATGGCCTAATTAGCAAAACCTACCTGGCCACAAAATTTGCTTGCTCTTCTTTTAGGTTGGCTGTCAGATGGAATAACGGTAGGTGTGCAATTAAACAGGAAGGGGGAAGTTGCTCTTTTGTGCCTACTGAAGTACAAAATAAAAAGTGACAAATGACTTTATTAGTACATGACAGGAAAACATACTCTTAACTCTATGGGTTAATCACAACTCAGCTGACTGACAGCTTGTACAATGGAACCATCATTTATAGACCCTTATCACCAAATATCCCAACACTTCTGTGGATAAATGGAGGTGTCTGGACATGAAACTCAAGCAGGTTGTGTCCATTCAGTTGAGACATTCATTTATACATAATTTATAGAATAGGATTGTTCTGAATGAAGGTACATTAAACAATAGTGCATTCCCAGGAAAGGACAGCTAGCCTGAGTTGTCTGAAATCATGCAGGGCTTTGTAAGAGTGTGCCAAATCATTTTGAAAGGTGTATGCTAGAGTTTCTCTGTTATCTCACATAAAGCAAGCCTTTGAGGCAGACATGGAAGTTTCTATGTAAGAGGTGTGGGATTTCTCAAAAGAATTTTGCACATTTTTACCCAGACACAGGAATGTTGCAAAGTCCTTAACTTGGGGCTCAGGCCTATGACATAAGAGTGCATATGCTGCACACAACTGCTCCCATGTGTAGAAATGTGTGAGGGGCCTGCACAGGCCAGGTGAAGATGTGTGTGCACTGGGGCCTGCAGGAGAAATGCCTCCTCACCAATGCATGTTTGGCCAGCATGAAAAGGGTTCTTTTATGTGCTGATGTATATACAGAGAGGTCCTCTATGCAAGAAGATGGCCTTGATTGGTCTAGGTCCCTCTTTGAATGGTTGCACACACTTCGGTACATGCATACAACTCTTTCACATACTGGAAAAACCATGGATAGTGACTGTGTGAACCTTTCAACCATATGTGTACATGGGGATAAATAGAACTTATATATTTTGTTTGTTTTAATGTTAAGCAATTGTTGTTATCACCATCACCACCACCATTTAGGCAAAGGATTAATAAACCAATTTTGAATGAACTGATATAGTGACTGATGAAACAATAAGGAATTTTTGAGGCACCTTCAGGACTAAAAGATATTGGTATTGTCAATATCCAACCTTTGTGGACTAGCAGAGTCAATTTCATCACATCCATGATAAGGCTATGAAACCATTTTGAAAAATTCACAAAAGCAGTTCGAAAGACTAGCCTTTGATAGTAGACTTGAGGTGAACATTTAAGTAACGCTGCCAGTCATGCCCACTGAAATTTAGCACTACCCTGCAGAAGATATAAACGAGGAGAAAATGCAGTCTGCTCAACTAGGAGAACTACTGTACCTCCCCCAGTTTCCTCTTGGCAGCTGCCGGTGCCTGTAAAATCAGACAAAGATCCTTTAAGTCATCAAAGCTAGCAACTAGGAGGCCAACAATAGTATAGCCCTTGCCAGCATACATAAAGCCTCAGATGGCCCCAGGTTTTGGCTGAGATCATTCACAGTTCAGCTAGCAGGGCCTTTAGGGATCTGACCATGGTCCTGAACTCCTTAAAAAGCTTTGTCTTGACTTTGCCTCACTTGATTTTGCCAAGACTTTGCCTCACCCAACTTGACCTGCTTGGAAGCAGCTCTGCTTATTCCTCTCGCTTCATCTTCTAGCCCCAAGTCTCAGAAGAAGAGGTTACTCCCCATTTTGCAATGAAGTTTTTTTATCACGTGATGGAGTTTTTGATGCAAGTAGGATTTCATCATACTTGAGGGTATTCCGAATAGTTACCTTTCGAGTATTTTAACTAGAGTGAGGTATGTGAATAAAACAGAAGATAAAAAGGATTCAGATTGGCCTGACTTTTGAAAAACAAACTAAATAAACAAGCTAACTTTATCAAAATGATTTCTATCAGTGTGCTGGCAAGTGCAGGGTGGGAGTGAAATATTTCCTTTGTAGGAAACATGCCTGAGGACATGTCCAGGTCCTTGTATGCACTAAATCCATCTTTTATAAGCAGAAATTCACTGTACAGCCATAAATATTTAAGTAGTCAAAAAGGTCAGACCCTGTTTCCAACAGTGGCTGCCTCCTGAGCATGGACTGAAAATGTATATTTTCTTTTTAATTAGAACTGTCAACTAATGAAAAATTAATCAGATACAATTGTTTCATCATGAGTTATTCATATAAATGTAAAACATACACTTGCATGTCACCACAGCACCAATACAAGCACCTTTTTAAGGCATTTGAAAGAAACACATAATCATTCCTAAATCTGCAAGAATGGGCTATTGGCATGAATTTAACTGGTAAAGCTGGCAATCGGGGTTCCTTGCCCCTCGGGGGATCGTAGGAAAGTCACTGTTCTAGAAAAGTTAGTTATAATAGTAAACAAGTGGCAATGGGGGGAAATGGGTAAACTCCCATTAACCATTCTTAACCTGAGGTACCACTTTAGCTAATGGGGCCTCCTGCTGCCGCCACATGATTTCTGTTCTCATCCTGAGTTAAAGTTCTTAACCCAAGGTACTACTTCCGGTTTAGCGGGGTCTGTAACCCGAAGTGTTTGTAACCCAAGGTACCACTGTACAACTTCCATATAATCTCAGACTAATTAAAACAATGGGACTAAAGTATGATGAATATAGTTTGCAATTCTAACTCCATTTACCAAGGAGTACACTCCATTGCATTCAATAGGACTTCTTTTGAGTAGGCATAATTAGCATTGTTCTGCAGGTCTGGATCCAACTCATCCCCCCCCCCCCAGTGGAGTCTTTTCACAAATTTGATCTGAAGCTATTGAGGGCATGCATGTTTCACAGAGCCCAACATCTCATAAATACATCAAACATACATCTGGTCTCCCAGTTAGAAATGGAACAGTTAAGTTCTCCGTCTTTTACACGATGCTTTTATTAGCTAAACTAAATCTATACTCCATAATTTCTGGTATTGTATATAAAACCTGAGAGACCTAATGAATACATACATTTAATTTTCTGTTATCTGTTATGGCACTTGATAATTTGCTATCAAATGACTGCATAATCAGTTGGTTCTCCCACCTCAATCTAAATTTCTCAATCTGCATTTCTCTCATTTTCTCATTTCTCCAATCTTAAATTCTGTGCTCCACATTTTCACATCAGTTTACGTCCTTTTAAAAAGAAATCTTTAGAAATTCATCAACATTTTGGTGTAGATTTATTCTAAAATACACATGTATTTTCTCACAATGCACACATTTTGGTAAACCCATTTTCATTAATATAATAATGTATCTTTGTATGTTAGTTTAGCTAAAATATGCATTTATATCCATTTTTGTACACATTGCTTGACCAGAGAATGGCACTGCAAAATTCAGATAAGTGTTAATTATTATTATTATTATTATTATTATTAGTGTTGTTTTTAATTTTTAATAAAACAAGTAAACATAACACGGGCACTGCAGGAACAACAGTTCATAAACATACAAGCACAACACTGTATTAAAGCAACCAAGAGGAGAAAAGCTGATTCCCAGTCATGACTTAAGAAAATCTTTCCAGTGTGAAGTCCGAGTCCCTGGAGGGCAACAGTTTATATTATGTTTGCTTATAAAGCAGATAAAAGGAAATCAAATTTTGTCAATGCTGTCATGTTTTGCCATTCCCTTAAACAGTGGTGGGTTAAGTGTTCTGAAAGTGCTGTGTCCCATACACAAGACCACTATTTGGCCTTATAAGACACGTCCAACACTCTCTCAATATCATTCAGAATGAGGTGAGTTCTGGGATTAATGTTACTAAGAAAGCATTCCTCTCCTCCAGCATCTGACAGAACACACCCACACACTGCCGTGCACGCCAAACTAAAAGTTATTGAGGCACTCACAGTTGATTTGATCTTCAAGCATGAGCTCTAGATCCTGCACTCTCATTTTGAGAATCTCTATTTCAGACTGTGTCTCCAAATCCATTAGCTTTCTTTGTTACATCCAGAATTTTAGCTGAAGGGGTTTCTATTTTAGTTTCAAGATGCTGAAGAGCCTCTGTCCAGGCTGCTTTAGGAGCATGCCTAACCTATAAAATATATTCACTGGCTCATCTGACAT
Organism: Podarcis tiliguerta; assembly: GCF_965153285.1. NCBI lineage: Eukaryota > Metazoa > Chordata > Lepidosauria > Squamata > Lacertidae > Podarcis > Podarcis tiliguerta. Next base: position 43,140,528 of record NC_139553.1, on the reverse strand, counting down.
GTAAATCATTTTCAAGCCCTGCCTTGCCCTTGAGCCACCTTACACCATTTTGGCCAGGCCTTCCTTGTCTGTAGTGTCAGTGGTTCACTGCTCGATTACGTTGTCTGAGTGAAGTTTCTGCAACTTTGCTTGCAGGGCTCTCGTGCTCTTCTGCATCCCCTTTCCAATCCTGTGGGTTCTTTTTAATTGAGGTCTGTTCTGTTTGATCATTCACAGAAGACTTTGAATTCCTGTGGTTATTGGAGCTGAACAACTAGGCAGCCATTAGGCTTGCATGCTAACCCTTCACCCCAGTAAGTGTGAATTATGAAGGGTAGCTGTGTTTTGGTTTGCATATTGTTTCAGAAAAATTCTTTTCCTTTAAATGTGAACTGAATTTCTTCCTCATTCATTGTGAATTAATTTAATCCCTCATGTTGATCTTGAGTTTAGCTTATTAGAAAATAAGCTGCATCATTACATGGGACATTCTTTGCTGCAAACCAAGTTCTTATTAGTGCAGTGTGAGGACCTTGTGGTGATCTCATAATAAAAACACAACTATTTTTCCATCACTTTATATTTAAGATACCATGCTTCATTTTTTCTATAAATGTTTATGTGTCGTGGAAATATGCATGGAACTCCGTGTCCTCTTTTTTTAAAGGCATCATTATTAATCCGCATTGATCAGACCACCCTGCTATGCCTATTTATCAAACTTTAAAAGATCGAAGCTTTCACTGTCCATAAAATCTGGCTTATTTTCCCTCATTATTTCCTGATATTCATCCTTCAACTCTCATTTAATGAGAAAAGGTCTTCCTTCTCTCTCTGACCTCTCCTTTAAATCTGACATCAATCTTTAGAATATATTTTTTCCTGGTATCACATCTCTGCCATTAATCTTAAAGGTGTGTGGATTGTTAAATGCATTTTTGAACATGATTGCCACAAAAGAGTAATTGCTGTAGTGTGTGAAATTGTTACCTGGACTTACATCTTCATTGGAAGAGATTGTGGCTGTTCAGAATGTTTTTAAACAATGTGGGGTGGGGTGAGGGGTAAAGGGGTGGCTAATTCCTTAAGTTAATTTCTTACAATTTGGTTGATCTTGCAGTTTGATTGCTCTTGCAAAGTCCACTTTGGGGTCACACACAAATGCAGCTCAGAATCTCACTGTGCTGCAATCCAGGTAGGTTTCTTGGTACACAAGAGGTACAGCAGGGAGGAGATGGTGGGACTTGCTGTGACTGGATGGAATAGAAGCCTAGACTTCCCTTTCTTTCTTTCTTTCTTTCTTTCTTTCTTTCTTTCTTTCTATCATTGGTTCTTAAATGCATGTTCTCCTATAATCTGATATCTTGTAAAGCATAGGGAAACAAGCAAGCAAAATATAATGGCACCTTTTATCTTCCTTCCTTCCTTCTCATTAGTGGGGAATTTCTGGCCCATGGGCATGATTAAGATTGCCCAATTAGAAGTTTTCCCTGAGTCATACCCACCTCTTCTTTCGTCTTCTTCTTCGGCAATCAATCGTAGCTGAGTAAGATTGTCTTCCATGAACACGGTTTTAACAGTGAGTCCGTAAGTGACTGTGGAGGCCAGTTCTGGATCCACACGTCCTTCCACAGTGGGGACATAGGTTTCCGGGCAGGAGTTGTTCATAGTGAGGGTTTGCCAAGCATGCCTTCTTCTTTGCATGTTTCTCCCTTTTGTTCTGAATTCGAGCATCTTCAAAGCCCATGACACCTTTGGTAAAGGCTATTCTCCAATTGGAGCACTCTCAGAACAGTGTTTCCCAACCTTACACTGGACCAGAGGTGTGGTGTGTGGGAGGGGAGGGTCATATTGGGGTGATTGCCCTGAGCACAAAGAAATTTATGGGTGCACCTCTGTGGCTGCCATTCTGCTGAGAGGCGCTCTGTGTCCTGCCTGCCTATTTCACTTCAGGAGCTGAGAAAGGATGGGCCCTTGTATTCCTTGGCCATGTGGCATCCCCTGCTTGCTGGGGAGGCAGGCGGACAGCAAGAATTGTGGCAGTGGTGGTGGTGGCACCCCAGCCCAAGAATGCGTACACACATGTCCCAACGCTGCTCCAAAGCTCCATCCAGCAGCACTGCATGGAGCACTGCATGGAGGCACCAGTTAGGGGCCACATTACTTGTCTTAGGGGTGCAATGCTTCCCTAGCTCTTGGCACTGGCAACCCACACTATGCCACTGCACTGGATGTCATCTGTACAGCCAGTCCCTGCTGAAAGTGAAGCACACAGTCTGTATGACTCTCAGGCTCAAGCATTACCTGAATTACAAGCAACTCAGGCTGAGTCCTTAAACAGAGCTGCAGCTCCATCTGTGTGGCAGCTTCAGTAACTGAATCCTCTTTAGATTAAGGACCCTAGTTTCTTTCAGTCCCTATTGTCCTCCAGTGGTGCTGGGAGGCCATAGAAACAATATGATTTGAGTCTAGTTGAGCTCACTCATTATTGCTTTAACCAATTCAACAATAATTCAATTTGTCATTGTGATGTGTTAATATTATATGGAAAAATCAAGATCATATTGCGAATTCAATATGAAAAATCCGAAATCATATAAAACTTCATGGTTTTACACAATGCAGAGGTACTTAAACATGGCATTTCGAACTTTTTTTTTTAACCAAATAGAACTTTGTTCATATTTTTTTTCAAAGCCAGTCAGACATTGCTTTATCAGAACATACAGTGCCATGAAGTGAACATGACAACCATGTCCCTTTGGTACAGATGCAGATCCTCCAAACTCTTCACAATATTGCTCATACTTTAGTTGAGATTCCTGAATTGCAGGGTGGGTGGGTGGGTGTGGACCAGATGACCCTCAGGCAGAAGCACCAAGTTCTGCTTGACATGGGGGGGGGGCTTGTCATGTTTGTGTAAGGTCACATGAGCAAGACACACACACACACACACACACACACACACACAACATCATGAGCATTGAGAGGAGGCTACATGACCCAGTGAGGCCCACCTTCACCATGGGGAAGTCCAGCAAGAACCGTATTACTCATTCTGCTTTGCTGTCATGACAAGGAAATAAAATTACATTTACAAATTGCACCTTCCACATTTTCAAAAGCAGAATCTTAATCACTGAGACTCTAACCCTAGCATCAGTCTTACAAAAAGCTCTAACCAGCCAACACACACACATAGACTTTTAAGTTTCAGCTATGTACTACAAAACATAATTGGTTCTTACATTACTTTAATGTGAGAGATAATAAATAAAACATATTTTAATCTTCCACATTCTGATGCCCAGGAGTTTGCAGGAATTATACTCTGGGATGGGTGGTTGTGCGATGCTTTATTATAATTATTTTAGTTTCCTTTTTGCTTCCTTTAATGAAAAATGATCAAAACATGTCTCATTAGCTATAATAAATATCACTACGCTGATTATAGTCTTCAGTGTTTTAGGATTTGCAACATGTTCACAATGTTCTGGGATTTATATTATTTGTTTTATTATTAACATATTGGTCAGGATGGCCTCAACTTTGTAATCCTGCACTGGTAACTCTGAGGCTAGATTACTGCAATGTGCTCGGTGTGGGACTGCCCGGGGGTCTTGTTCAGAAGCTACACTTGGCGGAGAATGCAGTGGGCAGACTGTCAACAGGGACATCTGGCCAGCAACATGTGCTACCATTGTTTAAACTTCTACACTGGCTGCAGTGGTGTAGCACACACACCCCAGCACCCGTAGCAGACGAGCAGGAGCATCCTTTCCCATGGGGGATGGAGGCTACTGCCCCACGCCCCACTGTCAAGGGACAAAGGCTGCTGCCGCTGCCAAATAGTAGCAGAGTTTCCTCTGCACCTGTTCCCATCCCCGGTGCGTGAGTGACTGCCCATCAGCGGCAGTGTTAGAAACTGAGATATGAAAGCTAGGAGCTAAATGGCACATTAAACCTAGGTTATGAGTGCCCCAACATAGTACCTGGGTGCACTTTTTTATAACAAGAATACAAGCTGAAAATGAACGAACTGCGGCTGAAGACTGGAAAAAACAAAGCCATACTTCCCCTGCCCACCCCCTAATAGTCTTAAGAGGGTCCCTTCTCCAGTCTTAAGAGAGTGGCTGAAAATTCCCTTCCAGCAGTGGCAGTTCTAATCCTAATTCTAAATCTTAGGCATGGTATTGTGCCCAGAGCTCAGAAACTGCTCGCATTAATGAAATTCCCTAGAACAATGGGAGTTTCGAATGTTGATCAGCAATGGGGACTGGGTGAGCACAGAGGGCTCCCTCTGCATGCTCACTTAGCCCTGGCACTAATGGGCTGGCACTCACAAGCTGGGTGGGGGCAGGGGGCAGAGTTTGAAGAGCACCCTCCATGCCCTCCCGGTGCTAAGGTGGGGACAGAATGCAGAGGGTGCTCACGTGTCAGGCAGGGGCTGGGTGAACACACGGAGCAAGTCCTCTGCACTCACCCAGTTTCCACCGCTGACAGGGGGCGCTTGTGTGCCAGGGTGCTGGGCGCATACAGGGGAAGTGCCTAGTTCCCACACCCCAATATCCTGTGCCAGCTCCAGGACCACCTGAACCCTTATATCCCAGCTCAGTCACTGATATCATTGGCGGAAGCATTTGCTTAATATTCCCTGTGTTCGTGAGGCTTATTTAGCAACAACAAGAGACTGAGCCTTTAATGTCATTGGCCCAGTATTGAGAAATATTCAGCGGGCACCTTCCCTGCCAACTTATAAATGCCTTCTGAAGCCTCTTCTGTTCAATCAGGCTTATTCAGCCAATTAAAAATACATCTTTCCACAAGAGTTAGACAATTTCTGACTTCAACTACTTTATATGGTTTTTGTTGTATGGTTTTATGCATAACGGCTGTAAACCACTCTGGTTTTTTTATGACTAGCAGCATATAAATATTTTTTAGACTAATTAAATAAAATCTAATATTGCAGAAAGGGATGTATGGAGGCTGAGAGAATCTTGACCAGCTAGGTTTTTTTTTTTTTTTTTAAGTCTCAGTAATTATGCTGGATCAGCTTTTTTGTAGCAACATGGACCTGCTGTGAATATGTGGTTTTCTAATTGATATAGTAGCTTAGGGAAGGCAGATGCGTAAGGGCTAAGTTCAGATCCTCATATAGGTAGCATGGGATTCACAAGCAGACCTGGGACCATCACATTATTTCAGCTTAAACTGCCTAACAGGGTTGTTGTGAGGAATAAACAGAAGGAAGCCCTTGTATAGGTCCCTGAGTTATTTTTAAAAAGGGTGAGATTTCTATATGCCATGAATAAACAATAACTTTAAATAAATTTGAACAAATGTTGTTTTTGAAGAGAATGGACTTCAGGCTGTTGTTTTTTGTTTTTTTCCCCCAGTGAACATGACCTAACTCATGTTCCCTTCTTCACAACCTTCTAGGGGCAGCATGCCAGAGGCAAAAGTGTATGGAGCAATGAATTCTTTTTTTTTCTTTTCTTTTTTACCTTTGTACAGTAGTCTGGTTTCTACACACCCACACCACTCTGTCCACCATCCAGGCAAACAAGAGTTCAAGGACATGTTCCAGCCAACTAGAAACACCCAAGAAGAGCATGGTGTCAGGTTGATGAGGGTCATGGTCTAGAATGAAGAGGCATGGCTAGGGTGAATGTATTGCCTGGTGAGATTCCTGAGGGGCAAATAGAGAAACATGGAGGGCCGCATTCCCTACCCCACCCCTGCTCTAAAATCTTTGGGGACAATTAAATATATGTCTGACTGTGTCTCTGGCCATATTCACGCCATACATTCCAAGCACTGTGATACCATTTTGAATTAGCATGGCTTCTACCCCCACCCCCCAAATTCTGGGAGCAGTCTTTGGTAAGGCTGCTCAGAGTTGTTAGGAGACCCCTATCCCACTCACAGAGCTACAGTTTGTGGAGTTCCCTGTTTAACCATTCTGGGAATTATATCTCTGTGAAGGGAATAGGGGCTTTCTGTTAATTCTGAGCACAAGCTACAGCTCCCAGAATACTTGGGGGGAGGGGAGCCATGACTCTTTAAAGTTGTGCCATAGTGCTTTAAACATATGGTGTGAATGGCCTAAGTCTGCCTCTCTTACAAACCTTACATGACGCTGCTTAAACACATACATGGAAGTTTGCACAGTAAATTTCCCTTGAAGCAAAGAAGGAAGCCCACTGGGAATTCTAGGTGTCATTCCTCATGCTTGCATGCGCGCGCACACACACACACAAATGTGAAGCAGAGTGACTTTCAAGACAAAATGTAAAATAAAGCTACTTTGCAGACAACCATAGGCAGGTTTCAAGGAGAGGGGGAGAAGCATACAGAAGAGCCAGCAAAGCTTTTGAGCACAGGAAAAATCCTGACTGGGTCAGCATAAAGCATCTAAGACAATACATATTTAAGCAGTGCAATCCAGGTAGAAAAATTGCTTGACAGTTGCGTAGAAGCCTTATTCTTTCAGCAATAAATTGTCAAGCATTGTCAAAGCAGTAAAGGTTACCAGTGAAATATTTGCTGGAGCATTATCCAAGATTTCAATACATACAGTTTAGAAAGAGCAATTTCCCCCCAGTTCTATTCCTTTGTTGTCTCCTGAGTTTGTTCTGCCCCCTGGCATTCCAACTCCCCTTGAATTTCCTAGGAAAGCCTTCTAACAGCAACCACAGTTTGCTGAAGGCTGGTCCTGATAGCTTGGGTGGGGGTTATTGGGTTGTTGTTTTTACGGTAGTTTGTGGTTTTCTATTTTGATTTTATTCTGTGAACCGCCAAGACCTCCAGGTGTAGGGTGGTATATAAATTCTATTATTATTCTATTATTATTATTATTATTATTAGACAGCAACAGCCATCCACCTGAGGACATGGGGCATGGGGTTCAAGGGAGTCACAATATTTTTCAGAAATGCAAAATATTTTTATTTCAAAGAAAACTAAGGGGAAAGATGGAATTTCTGCAACAGCCTAATGAGGACTGAGCATGCTCAGTGGGCCTAGATTACCAGCAGACCACTTGCTGATGGTGAGGAACCAAAGATCAGGTGAGAGGAGAAAGAGAATGGTGTATCCTAGAAAGGAGCATAGTTGATTGATTGGAACCCTGAAGCACACTGCACTGTTATATTTCTTGCATGCCTTATTTGTTACCACAATGAATTATGGAATTTGAACATGAATTTGATGCAGATTTCAGTTCCACCATCTCCCTTGCCCCACAAGTTACTGAAGCACACAGATTGATAAAACAGTGCCTCATCATCATCATCATCATCATCTCAGTGTGATTCAAGGCCAGTCTTAACATTTGGCAGAGTGAGACATCAGCAGAGAGGACAGGCCTGTCTGTGCCACACCCTGCCCTGCATGTCCTCAGTTATTGAAGAAAGAATTGCCTGCTGGTCTAGCCAGCTTCTGTATATCCTGTCCTTTGCCTCAGGCAGCATAATGACTTTGACTGGTCCTGTTGTGACCTAGCATAGCATTGCACCAAGATTATTTTTGTGCAGTGTTACATTGGCATCTGAATGAAGTCAAGTGCGTTGGTAAAACACCGCACACAATCACATGGAACACAGACAAACATACAGCCACATCAAGAGTGCATAATGTATTGTGCCTCCCTACTTTTGAAAAGGGGAAAACATGAATTAACTGAAAGTTTGTATTCTTTACAAAATTCTCTCCCTCTTGAGTGAATAATTCTATTCCTCATATGACTACCTCAGTCTACAGAAATGGCAAGGTTACCGGTGCTCACAACACTTGCTCCACATTGTAACAAAATCAGTCTTCAGAAGTCCTTGCCTGTTGAAACCAGGCAGGCACCTTTTCAGCACATGCTTCAGTGTAATATGTGAACAAACTTACTATTGAATGGAGTTCATAAAAGAATCCAATAAATCAAGAAAGAGCTCACACATTTGCCTGCTTTAAGAAGGAAAGAATGATAGTTTACATTTAACCCATCTCACAAGGAACAGCGTAACAGTGGGATACAAAAGGTCTCTGAGCAGTCTTTCGCTTTAGGATGTATTTCTATAGATCTTGAAAGATTTGTGAAGAACATTTAAATTCTAAGCAGTTGCTTCAGCTCATATGTATCCTATGCACATAAAGACTTTGCACTGTTCCAAGACTATGTACGTGAGAGAGAGAAGGGAAGCCAAAAATAACACAGAGAAGTGGGCATTTCTATAAGTCAAATTGTATGCTAACCGCACCATGAACCCAACCAAAACATTTGCCTTCTGGTTTGAGAGTTTATGCTTCCTTTGGGTAATAAAAGGAAGAAAATTCAAAGCACTAGTGACACGTCCTTTGGGGTCCAGGTGACCTTAAGCTGCAGTCAGCTTTTCTGCTCACATTTGTTCTTAGACAAGGAGAACAGAGCTGATCTAGGCAGAAAACACCAGAACATAAAATGAGTTCTGCTAGATCAGACCAAAGGTTGATCTACTCTAGTCCAGCATCCTACTTAGTCCAGCATCCTTTCCCCCACAGTATTGGACCAGATGCCTATGACAAAGTAGAGGTCTCATTGAGATTGGATGACTCTGCCTCCTCACTCTAAAGCCAAGAAAAAACTGGCCAGTGAGACTTGCAGAGAGTCTCAGTGGAGAGCCTGACTCCAAGGGGCTTTACTGGGAAGGCTCTGAACCATGGCTTCTTCCTCCGCTACAATTCCCAGAGTTCAATGCAAAGAGGGATTGCCTGTTAAGCCACGCATTGCAACTCTGGGAATGTAATAAGGGTCTCTTAAGAACTCTCAACACCCTTAACAAACTACAGCTCCCAGAATTCTTTGGGGAAAGCCGTGACTTTTAATAGCAGTATGATAGTGCTTTAAATGTATGGTGTGAAGGTAGCCTTAGTCACAGAGGGACATTTTGCATGAGCTCTGCTAAAACTCTCAACCCTACAAGTATGTCCTTAGCTCATAGTTGTACATTAAAAAAAACAAACAGTATTCTGTACAATTTATATAAGGAAATCCCACATGGAATACAAGACAGGTTTCTTGTTCTGCTACCTCCACGCGCCTTGCCATTTATGTCAAACAGTTGGTGTATTTAACTGTCAGACAATGAAGTCTATCAAGGCATATTGCATTCTTCATATCCCCATATGTCATATGTCTTCATTTTCTCCTCAGCATGTCACAATTGTTTCAGCATGTTGTAAAGCATTTCTTCCTTTCTTTCCCCAAAGTTAAGCATCCTTTGTGATAATTACTTGCCATTGTGGAGAAAAATAAAGATGGGGGGGGGGGGAGAGAGAGAGAATCCCATTGCCTGTCAAGCTTCCCAAGGAGTCTTTGTGACATCTGACTCTTTCTGTTCACCTCCTCTTTCTTACAATTTGGTACATACAGCAATTTTTAATTGCAGGAACTTAGCACAACACAAATGCCTCTGTATATTTGCATGCACCCCAATGTCTGTGCAGTGAGAGTTTTCAGGGGCTCCAGCACTTACCCAGGGTTGTTGACTATTGGTCTTGTGCCCATATTTAGCCTTAGATGGAGTTTACCACCAGCTTTGGGCTGCATTCCCAAGCAACCAGATTCTGAGAAGACGCAGTCCTGGCATGCCAGGGGCCTTCATCAGCCTCACACAGTCCATGGGCTGTGCTTCAAGCTTGAATCAGAAGGACTTGGGGCCCCCACCAGAGCGGTGCCGGGGAGTGGGTCTTCTGTACACCACATTTCCTGTGTCCCTTTGAACTCTCTTCAAAGTTCTTTTCAACTTTCCCTTATAGTACTACTTACCTAGGGTTTGATTTTCTTGGTATGAGGGTCAATGGATACTGTGGTGTCTTTACAATGTATGTTTTTATTTACACACACGTATATGACCCGAAATGGGGTGTGGGTGGCGCTGTGGGTTAAACCACAGAGCCTAGGACTTGCCAATCAGAAGGTTGGCGGTTCGAATCCCCGCGATGGGGTGAGCTCCCTTTTCTTGGTCCCTGCTCCTGCCAACCTAGCAGTTCTAAAGCACGTCAAAGGGCAAGTAGATAAATACCATATTTTTCACCCTATAGGATGCACTTTTCCCCCTCCAAAAATGAAGGGGAAATGTGTGTGTGTCCTATGGGGCGAATGCAGGCTTTCGCTGAAGCCTGGAGAGTGAGAGGGGTTGGTGCGCGCCGACCCCTCTCGCTCTCCAGGCTTCAGGAAGCTATCCGCAAGCCTTGCAAGCCCGGCGGGATTCCCACGGGCTCTCCAGGCTTGCGGGCAGCAGCCTGCAGCCCGAAGCACGGGCTTCCCCCCTCCCCCTGCCCCGCAAGCTCCGAGAGCGATGGGGAAGCTGCGTGCAGCTTCGCCATCGCTCTCCGACCCGTTCTGGGGGCTGGGGTCGGGGGAAGCTCAGGCTTCCCCCACCCCCAGCCCCACAAGCTCAGGGAGTGATGGTGAGGTTGCACAACCTCATCTTCACTCCCGGACCCCCAGCCCCAAGGCTAAAAATGAAGCCAGGAAAGCGAGCGGGATCCATCCTGGTCGCTGACATGGCTTCTTTGCTCTTTGGGGCTGTGTGTGGGGGAATAATTTTCCCCCCTTTATTCCCCCCCAAATAAGTGCGTCCTATGGGCCGGTGCGTCCTATAGGGTGAAAAATACGGTAGGTACCGCTCTGGTGGGAAGGTAAACGGTGTTTCCATGCGCTGCTCTGGTTCGCCAGAAGCAGCTTAGTCATGCTGGCCACATGACGTAGAAGCTGTACGCCAGCTCCCTTGGCCAATAAAGTGAGATGAGCGACGCAACCCCAGAGTCAGCCACGACTGGACCTAATGGTCCATATGACCTGAACATATGATGGAAGGTCTCATAGCATTAACACAACAGATATTGCCGTCCCATTAGCTTCCTCAATCCATAGTTGTGGGTCCAGTACAGAGCAAGGCAAGCCTCTGTTTCTCCATCTTGCAGAACCTGTCAAAACTCTCTCTCCCTTTGCCCTGTTCTTCCTTCTAGAATGATGTAGCATCCAGCTCCACCCCCTTCTCTCCTTGATGTGGCATCCAGGCTGCTCACTTGGGCCTTTCCTGTGGTGGCTCACTGCTTGTGGAACACTCTCACCAGGGAGGTTTGTCTTGAGCCTTCGTTACATATCTTCAGGTACAAGGCAAAAACATTCCTTTTCACCCTGGGCTTTGGCTAATTAAACAATCCATGGCCATTTAAACTGTGTTATGGTAAAAATTTTGTGTTTTTATACGGCAAACCACCCTGTGATCCTCAGATGAAGGGCAGTACAGAAATAATAATAATAATAATAATAATAATAATAATAATAATAATAATACATTCCTATAACAAAGTGTTCAACTTTTCTCTCTGTGCTTTTTAATGTCACCCATATCAAAATGTTACCATATTTCGAGGTTAGCATCCATGGGCAAAAGCCCTGATTTGGGTGAGGAAGGTAAGGCTGAGAGGGCGCGACTTGCCCAACCTCGCCCAGTGGCCGAGAGAGGATCTTGGGCCTCCCTGCTCCCCTTGTGCCAGATTACAACTGCATCCTAGGAGACTTCCTGTTCTGAAAGCGTATGGAGCATTCACTCATTCCTCTGCCTTTTCACCAGCATGTACTAGAGTGAAAAGAAACAGCGTCTCTTAATGGAATCTGTAGGCAAAAAGTGCAGTCTGTACAAAGACCCTGAGATAAGGAGCTTAAACGGATGAAAGTGTCAACAATCTATTTTTCTTAAATGATATAGAAAGAGGGGAGGGCTCCAGCAGATAAAATCCAATTGAGCTGGGAGAAGAACTTAGCAAATAAAGGCAACACAGTAAGAAGTAAAGTAAATTGGTGCCAAAATCTTTACTTCAGATGAGTAATTTCTATCTGGAAGATTCAGAGTTGCTTAAGACATGAGGAAACAGTGTAAGATTGGACATAAGTTCATGGGAGAGTTCTCTCCCCCACCCTACAAGTTTTATTATCTGTTTTAGGTCTCCAATCATTTCTTCAGCCACATACACCCACACAGTAACCTCTTTCGAGATAGGTCACTTCAGGAATGTATAGGATTCATTAGATTGAAACCAAGGTTGATTAGATGAGACCCAGGGCAACCAAGACCAATTCTCCCACATTCCTTGTTGGCCTTCAGTGTGCGGGTTCTATTTTAAAATAAAAGGCGGAAAGATACAGACATCCATATTAAATCCTAAATGGGTTTCTGCTGCTGCATTTTCATTTGATAACATTTTCATTATTATTGTTATCTTTTGCATTAACAAACATTAACATCAGTAAGGTCTGTTCTGGTGGGATTCATGTTGGAGATGGGTATTAATAGAAAACATATCTATCTTAAAGGAGAACTGGGGCAACAGAGCAGCCAAGAGTTTTGTGGCGGGGGGTTGGAGGGGGGTTTGCAATGATCCCCCCCCCCCCCATTTCGGAATTACATTAATGCTTGCTACATAGAACCTTATGAAAGCCTCAGTCCTGTGCATACTTCCCTGGGACGAATTCCCACTGAACATACTAGCCGCAGTCCTGTGCATTCCCACTGCACATACTAGAACCCATTGTTTCATGAATACAGTGGTGCCCCACAAGACGAATGCCTCGCAAGACGGAAAACCCGCAAGACGAAAGGGTTTTCCGTTTGCAGAGGTGCTTCGCAAGACGAATTTCCCTATGGGCTTGCTTCGCAAGACTAAAATTGACGAAAATTTTTGAGGTTTTTTCCCGCTCCAAAACCCCTTTTTCTGAAGCGCTAAGCTGCTAAAAGCATTTTAGCAGCAAAACCGCTAATCCCTTAAGCCTTAAAAAGCCGTTTTTAGCCCTTAAACTGCCAATAGCGCTAATAGCGCTACTCCGCTAATGGGCTTGCTTCGCAAGACAAAAAAACCGCAAGACGAAAAGACTCGCAGAACGGATTCTTTTCGTCTTGCAAGGCACCACTGTATGTGGTTTGTTCTGTGTTTCATCAATGAATGAATATTTTGTAAAGGAACACGCTATCATCTATGAGTCATCACCCCACCCTGTTTTTTTTAATTCTTACAATAATTCTTCCTGCTGGTGAAAGTGGAGGAAAAGCATTGACTCTGCAGCTGCAGCTAGAAGTAGCCATTTCGGGGTTTTCCCAGAATGCCCTTGGAAGTGAGACTAGAGTAATGGCTAAGTGAGCCATAGGTCCAGAGATCTATCTCTTCTTGGGTTCTTAAATGGAACCTACTACAAAAATGGAAGCCTGCACTGGGGGGACAGGGACTTTCAAAAGAAACTGCAGCCCATCATGCTAACTACAGGTAGATACAGGTCCCGGGGGGGGGGGACACAGGAGGGGTGAAGTAGAAAAAGTGAGTTCACAGGGGCTATCCCCTAGTAAGGGGAGGGGGACAGGCAATGGAAATATATGAGCTTCCCACATTGAGTCCCTTAGATCTAAGAACTGTATGGTTTGGCCCTACACAATTGCTTTAATAAATCCAAAAGAAGTGGGACTTTCTTCCTTTTTGTTCATTGCAGAGAGCTCTGGGGGCTTTCATATTTGCTGCTGCAGCAGTACAATCCAGTTTGTCTTCTGATAAGGAGTTAATGAGCTCTTTCCAAAGGAGCCTTTGAAGGCGTTTGAAATGGTTCAGTTACATGAAATGGGATATCATTTTGGAGATTTGCTCCAGGAAGCGCCATGCCGTTCCATGAATAATTAATGTTCATTATAATGCGAGGCTTTCTTTTGTTGGAAATTGTACTCTGTTCCCTACCTGTGAAGTGCAATTTTCAATCCAATAAAACAGCACCGGACAAAGGTATTATTCTGTCTTATCTAGGTAGGCATCTTTATTCCACCTTCATGTTCCATTACATAACAGGGGCAAAGCTGGACATACATGCTGTAGTGTTCAGGGAGGAGGGATCCCTTTGAAAGACTATAAGCCAACCTTCTCCAACATAGCGTCCTTCAGATGTTGATGAACTATAATTCCTTTCCATGCAGGCTGTGTTAGCCAGGATTGACAGGAGTCAGAGTTGGCTTCTGTAATTGTTTTTATATGCTGAAAACCTCATGAAGCAAGATGGAAACATGCAAGAACCTACAGAGGCACCCTGTAGTGATGCATTTCACAATTTAGTATATAGTTAGACCTTGTAAGTCATGGTCAAACAGCCAATTCACCATGGGCTGAAAGCTAAAGGTCGCCACATGCAAATTCCTTGTGTACTTCTGCATCCTGCTGGTTGTGTGAATGACTCCTCACTAGACCTACAGGTTTGCTTGTGGGAAGATATTTGGAATAGTAATTCATCTTCCTTTTTTATAATTCATCTTCACAAGCATTTTTAATGGTTCTTTAAAAAGAAAAACCCTTGTACACTCACCCGGAACCTCTGATTTACGCTTGGAACGAGACTACAAAAGCTGTCTTCTCCACTTAAAATTAATAAGTACTCTATTTACATGTTCATTGTCGTAACTGAAAGCCCCACTTCCAGTAAGTGACTCCACTGCTTTTCCCCATAAAGATGAAAAGAAATAAATAAAACCTAGCTGAGAGAAATCTGGACAGCTGGTGAGGGAAGGGTCACATCCCTTGGAAGCTGCAACACAAAGGTTTCAGCTAGGAATGAGGGAGAAATCTGATTCAATTACCATTTAAAGTCAAACCTACCTAATTCACACCTTCGTACACAACACAAGGACCAAACCACAGCTGCCCTTCAAATTCCACACTTCTGCAAATATTGCAATGCAGTTCTCCAACCACGGTGTAAAATGAAAAAATGAAAAATGCATAGATAAGTGGTAAGTGTGAGCAAAAATGTGTGATGCAGCAGCAAAAACAGCTAATATTATTCTAGGCAGGATCAACAGAAGTCTAGTGACCTTTTCAAGGGAAGTAATAGTACCACTATATTCTTACTTGGTCAGTCCACACCTAGAGTACTATGTTCAGTTCTGGGATACCACAATTTTAGAAGGATATTGACAAGCTGGAAAGTGTGTGGAGGAGGGCAACCAAGATGATGGTGATGATGATGATGATGATGATGATAATAATAATAATAATAATAATAATAATAATAATAATAATGTTATTGCCCTAGCCACACTGGGCAGCTTCCAACATACAGTACATAAAAAACCTAATAAAGTATTACACATTAAAAAGCTTCCCTATATAAGGCTGTCTTCAGATGTCTTCTAAAGGTTAACAATCTCCTGACATCTGATGGGAAGGCATTCAGCAGGGTGGGTGCTACTACTCAGAAGCCCCTCTGCCTAATCAAAGGTCTGAAAAACCAAGCCTTATGGGGGACGGTTGAAGGAATTTGGTAAGTTTAGTCTGAAAAAGAGGAGTCTGAGAGGAGATATGATAGCCACCTTCAAAAATCTAAAAGGCTGTCATATGGAAAATAGAGCAAGCTTCCTTTCTGCTGTCCCAGAGGGTAGGACAAGAAAGGAGATTCCAACTAAACATTAGGAAAGGAGATTCCAACTAAACATTAGGAAGAACTTCAAACAGTAAGAGTTGTTTGGCAATGGAGTGGTCTCCCTCAGGAGGAGATTTTAAAGCAGAAATTGGCTGGTCATCTGTCATGTATGATCTACTTGAGATTCCTGCATTGCAGGGGGTTGGACGAGATGCCCCCAAGGGTGGGATATAAATTAGGAATAAATAAATAATTGAAAATAACAAACAAAATATATATTAGGGGAAATTGTTTTGCAGGAATGGGAGAAATTTGCGATATAATGCTGGTGGATTTTAATGAGGACTTAAAAAATAATATTCACAAATTGATGTGGGAATTTAAAACTGGAAAAATAAGAAACTGGAAGAAACCAAACTTGACAGATTTGCTTATCCCTAGCTCCAGACCAAGTGAGCTATGAATCCTTTCATGGATGTGCAGGATCCAAAAATTGGTGGCAAAACCAGAGTATAATTCTGTCTGAGGCAGCAGGACTATTCTTATGTATTACTTTGCTTGTGAGTGGTGGGTGCCATTTTTGAAAAATATTCATAGAAACTCCTTCCTGTAAGTGTTGTTGTTGTTGTTTGGTTTGGTTTTTGTTTTTAAGTTGTTCACCAGAAAGGAAAGATTCTAAAGCAGACAGCTTTCTACTGCCTTTGTTGATGGTGGTGGGCTTCTGTTTGCTGTTTTTTGCTGTTTTTATTTTCTGTAGTGAAGTGTTCAGAAATGTAACATCCCACCTGTAGACTGCAATTGTAAAGTCCAGTCTACCCCCTCTTTACCATCACGTTCTGCTGCACATGTAGACCAAGCTGAAATAATAAAGGATAGAGTGATATTGTCTTGGCAGTTTTTGCTTGGATGCCCACTGCTAACAGTCTAGCTATCAACCCACAAGCATCTCATAACCTACATGTGGGAATCAAATACCATTTTGGAAACTGGTGGGCTAGATAATATCTAAAGTCCTCCCAACCATGCTATTATAAAAAGTAGCTTGAAATACAATTGCATATATGAATGTTTTACTGCAGAACCTTCACGGTACAATGACGATAGGGTGATAATCATCTTTTTCTCCCTATTCCATGCGCCATTACATGAAAATTCAGAATTTCCAGGAAAATGATATTCATTAAGACAGTTGATTACCTGTTCCCAGAAACAATTTTTGTTCTTAGCAAAAATAGCATTTGAAGCAAGTTGTAAATTATCCTAAATGGCATTGACTATAGTGTTGGAAGGCACTATGGTGGTCATCTAGTCACACTCCTGCACAATGCAGACAGCAACTCATACATGTGTATATGGGCTACAGGTTTCAACTTGTATCTGTTTGCTAAACAGCCCAAGCTGGCTTTGAGCCATTTTGTGCCTTTCCAATTCAGCTTGTCATTTGTGACCTAATCAGATTTCTTAAAAACAAATATCATTTCCCCTCATTCAATGCAATGTGGTGGGAAATGTATAGCAGCTATAACTTTATTCACAGAAGTGGATGGAATTTGCAAGCATCAAATGTGCATGTGGATGAAATTTGCAAACTATAAGGTGGACTAAATCCACCAAATTGTGCATAGATATATTTTGTAAGCAGGTTAGTGGGGTTTTCTCTTCCTCTTCCTTTTCAATGCACTCAAGAAATTGAGAGCTGAGGAAAATGATATGGGCATGATCACAGGTGGGGACCTTTTTCAACCTGAGGACCCCATTCCCTTATAAATACGGTTCTGTGGGCCATATTTCAGTGGTAGGCAGAAAGAGAATCAAAAGTGAGAAGAGGAAGTTGAGGGAAGTCGGGGGGGGGAATTGGGGGATTGTCTTATTTGCCTAACGTTTTGTGTTTTGCTGGTCCATGGCAGCCATTTTGCCAGAAAACGGGATGGGGGGGGAGAAATAAGAGGCCTCTTCCCCCTTTCCTTCCATGTTTGCCTTTCACAAGGTTTCAGATGTTTTCCCCAGGTCTTACCAGGTCTTTTCATCATTTGGGGGGGTCAAATTTCAGTGGTCAGGGACACATTAGAATTTTCCCCATAGGACTCAGTTGAAATACTCACCTAACAATTTCCTGAGAATGCATTATATTTGGATTGTGAGGGATGCATTTGGTGCAGTCAAAAATACTCAAGGAAGATGCAAAGCATAGTTGTGACTTGAAGACAAGGGATGTGGCCTCAGAGAGTTTTGAGGGCCAGATAGAGGGACGGGGGAGACTCCATTCAGGCACTGAGCCAGAGGTTCCCCATACCTGCTCTGTATATAATATGCAAAGTGAGGATACACGGGATTGATTCATAATATTTTTGCTCACAGGACCCACAAGAAACCCTACAGGCAGCTTCAGTGAAAAGGAAGAGCCTGCTGAACCAAGCCAGTGCATAGCTATCATGGTGAGTAGCCCTTGAAAACCGTGCTCTCCCCCCCCCCCCATGAATTTGTCTAGTCCTCTTTTAAAGCCATCTAAGTTGGTGGCCATCACTGCCTCCTGTGGAAGCAAGTGCCATAGTTTAACATGTCCTGCATGAAGAAGGACTTTCTTTTATCTGCCTTGCATCTTCCAACAGTCAATAGATGTTTATGAGTTCTAGGGTGAAAGCTCACAAAGTATCTTGAATGGGCAAGCAGAGGAATTTAAGACCAGAATTCTATCCACCCCCCCCCCCAGGCTAGACATCAAAATCACAAGCAATGTTAAGTGTAAATAAATATAAAGTGGTATACATTGGAGCAATAAAAGTAAAACACATTTCAATTTCACATGCATTGTTTAGCCTACTTTTTAGTTGTTGTAATTTATTTGATTCAGCTATTTTATACTGCTTAATTACCAAAGTTCCTAAGTGGTGTATGTAGCAATTACAAAACACACACACACTGGGGAAAAAATCAATTACAATTCATCATAAAAATATAAGTATTGCACATAAGTAAGATTAATATTCTTTTATAGATTATCATTACTTTTAATTGTTTTATTATTTGTTAATGGGATTATATGACTTGGGAGGGCCAGCTTGCTCTGGCCCAGGTATCGTGATTTTGATGTTTTGTGCTAAAGCTGTGATACTTGATTACATTTATTGCTGCTGTTGCTGCTTATTGCTTGTAAACTGTTTTGGGATTCACTGGAACGGAAAGCAGCACAGAAATATAATAAATCAAATCCAAACTAGGTATGCCAATAAGGGGTTCATACTGAAGGTGATTAGTCAACGAGAGGATTTTGAGCAGTGGTGGCTAGCTGAATGAAAATATCAACTTGGTGAACGACAGCTGAGAAAAAGGCAACCACCATACTAGGGATTGTCAGGAAAGGGATTGAAAATAAACCTCCCAGTTTTGTCATGTGTTAATCAAGACCCTTTTCTGAAAAATTGCTTTCTCTTGATAAGAATAATGTTTCTGCTGCTAATTCATCAGGTGCCAGTTGTTCTGTTTGTTTTAATGATATTGTGCTGAGTTGAATACTGCTGTTTATTATTGTTGTTTTGCTGCTGTTTTATTGCCACCACTCTTTAATTGTGGCATTTACCTGCTGTTTTTGTTCTGTGGCAGTTTTGCTTCTATTGTGATTTGTACCACTGTATGCACTGCTATAAGATGGGACCCATCTTATGAGATCTTGGCTGAAATGTGGTGTGTGTGTCTGTGCGCCTTTGTGTGCAAGCATAGCAGGATCAGTCAGGGGTGTAGCTGCAGGGCAGGACTGAGGGCCACATGGAAAAGCATTTGCCCTCCAGACCTGATGTTCCTTGTCATATATGAAAGAGGCAGGACGAGAAAGAGTCCATTTAGAATACTGTGTGCATATTTTCTCGCCACGTTTCAAAACAAATCTGCAGAGACTGAAAAGGTGCACAAAGAGACAGGATTTTGAAGGGCTTCCGCTCTGAAGAAAGGCCTGAGTGTTTGGGGCTTGTTTCAGGACTGGAGCTCCCACTATCCCAACCACTGGTCATGCAGGATGGGGCTGATGAGAGGGCATCTAGGGGATGAGACACCATGCTGGATACCCTAAAAGTAAAAGACATATCAATCTGAATATTACAACCTACCATTTGGACTACTGCAATGTGCTCTACGTGGGGCTACCTTTGAAGGTGACCGGGAAACTCCAACTAATCCAGAATGTGGCAGCTAGACTGGTGACTGGGGGCAGCCGCCGAGACCACATAATACCAGTCTTGAAAGACCTACATTGGCTCCCAGTACGTTTCCAAGTACAATTAACCAGATAGGCGGGGTACACATATTATTATTATTGTTGTTGTTGTTGTTGTTATTATTATTATTATTATTATTATTATTATTTCTTTTCATTCTCCAGTGGCATTGGGTCTTGATTATATTACCCCCCCCCCCACTTGTATAGTCCTGTTTCCCATGTGCAGGATTTACACTGCCTGCATCATTAAAATGCATCCCTCAAATTGTTTAAAAGAAAACACAAATGTGGAGGGGGGGGGAATTGCAATCAGCCTGGCATGGTGACAGAGTACCAGCATTCTAATTAATTAGCTCCCTCCTCTCATTTTCATAATACATTTTCACATTAACCCATACATTTGTTTTTAATCTCCTTTTGTTATATATAATATAAATATTTTATGGAAGCAATCTAGAATTTCTGAAAACAGTGTGCACCATAGCCAGTTCTGATGCTTTCATTGCCATCACTTTGTATATGTCTGAATCTTAATGAGAAAGTTTTGGCTTTTATCTCAAGAGATGACAAACAAAGTTTGCCTTCATCTTTGCCACAAACTGAACCCCCTTTCCCTGGCGTGTTGCACTTTTTGAGGGTTTTGGCATATTGGTTGATTTAAATATCTCACAGCAGGAGGCAGAAAATGGGAACAAAGCCGGTGCTGCATCCAGCAGGTGGTGAAGATAAAAAATGAAGTATATCAAAGCAGATGTAGAGCAGTTGCAGGCATTATTCTTCCATTCCACATCTGATACTTTAGTTAAAGATGGGCCATTGGTTTCATTAGGCACAGAGACTTGTTACCTGTTTGGCTTTGAAGTCAAAATTCCACCGATGTCGGCAACACATGGAGAAAGATCCCTACACAGAAACCTTCCCTCCATTGAAGCCTATTCAGTCCTACTCAGAAGAGACCCATTGAAATCAATGAACATGTCTACCTTTGATCCATTCATTTTAGTGTGTCTCCTCTGTATACTCAGAACTGACCCATGGAAATGAATTCTGTCTTTCAATCAGTAATAGTGTGTAATAATTTCAGTGGGTCTATTCTGATTGTTATGGGGATTGAGGAATCTCGCCCTTCCAATACACACACATTTGACAGAAATGTTTTCATGTGAAGAATAATAGCTATAAGTGAGACCTGCAACAAAACGTTGCACTGTTGAGCATTTCGATTGATAGTTTCAACCAATCAGCCATACTTTCTTCTAAGATATTCCAATCTCTATCTTACTAATAGAAGTATCCACATAGAGAACAAGTTCACTATTAGCACATGATGATGGTTGTGATATAGACTCACAATGAAGAGGCTGCTTCTAACCATGAAATTTCAGGAATAGATAAAGCCAAGAATTATTATCATTAATATTTATTAATTTATAGCCTGTCCTTCATCTTGAAGGAGTCCAGAGCATCAAACAGATATACAGTGGTACCTCGGGTTACAAACACCTCGGGTTACAAACACTTCAGGTTACAGACACCGCTAACCTGGAAGTAGTACTTCAGGTTAAGAACTTTACCTCAGGATGAGAACAGAAATCGTGCGGTGGCGGCACAGCAGCAGTGGGAGGACTCATGAGCTAAAGTGGTACCTCAGGTTAAGAACAGTTTCAGGTCAAGAATGGACCTTCGGAATGAATTAAGTTTGTAACCAGAGGTACCACTGTACAAAACAGAAACATTCTAAAAGAGTTCAAAAAACTTAAAATCACTTGCAGTTAATGCAGCCTAGAATTGCTATAGTTTTCTTCTTTCTGCATCCCACTGTTGACTCATGTTAAGTTTGTGGTCTAGTAAGACCACAACCCTAAATGGTTTTCATTTAATTTCATTCTGTCAAGCTAGGTGTCCCACATCCTATATTTTGCATTTACTTGTGTATCCTATATTTCCCCACCTCCAACATGCTGGGTTCATTTATCATGCAGTTGTTTGTCTTGTTTGTCCTACAATGCATTATCAGAAGCTGATAACTGAGTTTCTAAAGTATGTGAAAAGACAAGCTGTGCCTTAGAGTTCATGCATACCAGGGATATGGATAAGAGACAGAATATAATGACCCACCATCTCCCCTGAACATAGGGACAGGCCAGTAGCCCATCTAGTCCAGCTTCCCGTTCTCACATTGGCCAACAAATGCCCATGAAAAACCTGCAAGCAGGGCCTGAGCACAAGAGCTCTTTCCCCTCCCATGGTTTCCAGCAACTGGTATTCAGAAGCATTACTGCCTCTAACTCTGTAAACAGAGCAGTAGCCATGGATCATATTGTCCTCAATGAATTTGTCTAATCCTTTTAAAGCCATCCAAGTTGGTGCCTCCTGTGGGACTGCATTCCATTGTTTAATTCTACATTGCATGAAGAAGTACTTCCTTTTTTATGTGTCCTGAATCTTCTAACATCCAGCTTTATTGGAGCCCTAGCTGGGCAGTTATCTTTCCACAAGGGCCAACATTGATGCCGAATTGCAGCATCACATGAGCTCTACAAGCGCAGCTTTCTCCCAATTGAAGCAACAGAGTGTTTGAGGATCGGGACATTCACAAGGAAACCAAAATGCTCATTTACAAAGCTATTGTACTACCAACTTTACTCTATGTTTGTGAAACATGGACCACTTATAAGTGCCATCTCCAACTCCTTGAAAGATTCCATCAACGGTGTCTACAAAAAATGTTTACATATCACTTGGAAAGACAGGCAAACTAACGTCAGCATACTGGAAGAAGCAAAGATCACCAGTGTTGAAGTAATGATTCTTCAACTTCAACTTTGTTGGACTGGTCATGTTGTTCAGATGCCTGCTTATTGTCTTCCAAAGCAACTACTCTATTCTCAATTTAAGAACACTGGTGGACAACAAAAGAGGTTTAAAGATGCTCTGAATGCAAATATATTTTAAAAATGTAGTATAAGCACTGATAACTGGGAAACACTGGCCTGCGAGCACTCCAGTTGGAGAATAGTCTTTACCAAAGGTGGACTTTGAAGAAGCACAAACTCAGGGCAAAAAGGAGAAATGAGCAAAGAGGAAGGCACGTTTGGCAAATCCGCACCATGATCAACTCCCGCCCGGAAACCTATGTCCCTACTATGGAAGGATGTGTGGATCCAGAATTAGCCTCCACAGTCACAGACTCACTGTTAAGACAGTGTTCATGAAAGACAATCTTACTCGGCTACGAGTGATCACGAAAGAAAGAAAGAAAGAAAGAAAGAAAGAAAGAAAGAAAGAAAAAGTGTTATGAGAGAGGGGTGGTAGCTTTTTCTTTATCCCCCTTTTTCATGCTATGCATCATTTTATAAGTTACTATCATGTCGTCTCTTCCTTGCAACTGCAACTGTTACTCATAGGGAGCTTGTTCTACCCCCCCTCATCATTTTGGTTGCTTTTTTCTAAACCTTTCCCCAACCTTACAAGAACCATTCTGAGGTGAGGTGACCAGGACTTTACACAGCATTCCAAGTGGAACTCAGGGTCAGTGACATCTATGCCTGGCCTCTTGTGGAGTTCAGAGTTGGTCCAACTAGGAAAGTGGCAGAGACACACTTATGCCACAAATCCCACAAAAGTTCTAAATTCCATTATCCCCATCTCATCATACATACCTTTTTAAAAAATGAAATAAAAATAGTGATCAATATTCTGCTCTCTGAAAATGCTTACTTACAAACATATAGCTGGGCACAATAGATAACAAGTGTCAAAAGTGAATGCCAATATGGTGGAAGGATCAAACTCATCTGTTGGTAGAAGTTTGGGTAATATTCTAGCAGCCAGCTAGATTCACTTATAAACCTATTGATTTGTGCCTGTGAGAATAAACGAAGAGGACTGCAGCGACAGATTGCATGCAGTATATTCTGTTCCCTTCCCATGGTTGTCATCCCTGTTGTCTGTCAGTCGTGGAAAAAACAGTGAAGTTTGACCAAAGTGAAGACCTCTTAATCAACATAGCACAGAAAACAAATAAAATCTCCAGTCTGACAAAGAATGTGGCTCAACTGTCAAGTGAAATGAGATCTTAATTAGTGTTTTGGAGGACTTTTCTGGTTGTAGATGTTTTTAGTGAGATGAATTGGGTCTTTTATTCCCAGGAATCTTAAACATTTCAAGATTGCCGTTTCATATCAATACACTCGGAAACATGGCAGTGAAGACAGGGCTCTGTGACAAAAAAGGCAAAACAAAAAGAATGGCTCTGAGAAGCAACTAGGGACTTCAGTTCAGTTCACATGGAAATGTAAATCTATTAGTTCATACTTTCTGAAAAAGAACATGAAACAAAACAATCCTGCAGTCCCGGGCTTCGCGCAGCTCTGCGCAAGCCTAGGGAGCCCGATGGGACCTCGCGCTGGTCTCCCGAGGGTTGCGCAGAGCTGCCTGCATTCCGAAGCCTGGGGCGCGCTGAAGAGCGCATCCGGGCTTCGCGCAGCTCTCTGCAAGCCTGGGGAGACCGGCGCGACTTCCCGCCGGGCTCCCTAGGCTTGTGGATAGCAGGCTGTTCTCGGGGCTTGGGGAAGCTCGGGCTTCCCCCGCACCAGCCCCGCACCTGGGGGGGGGATTTTTTTTTCTTTATTCCCCCCCCCAAAAAAAAACCTGAAAACGAACCACGAAAACGAACCAAACTGAAAACGATCCACAAGATGCATCAACGGTCCCAGGACATCCCATTTTTTTCATGCATGAGCACACCACGATCTCACACCCAAAATGCACTGGGGGGGGGCTGTGATCTTGCACGAATCACATAACTCATACTGGAGCATGGCCCCAGGAAGACAGAGCCTAGATTTTTCACTTTGACATGTTGGAGGGTACGAATGTGAGCTTTGAAAGTCCCTGATCCAATCCTTGGCATCTCCAGACAGGGCTGGGAAACGCCCCTTTCAAAAACCCAACATAATCTCTGCTTGCCAGAGGGATGAGGGATGTGGCACCTGTAGCCTTCCAGGTGTGTTTTGGACATCTCATCATCCCTGACAACTAACCATGCAGGCTGATGGCAGTTGGTCTTGAGCAACATAGGGAGGACCTCAGGGTTACCCCTGTCTAGACTAAATTGACCTAGAGTAAACCATTGCTCTAATTTCATTGCATTCACCAATGTGTCAGGCATAAACCCCTGTCCATTGTCTGGTGGTCATCATCTGTCTCCCCCACAACCTTTTCCCTCCAGGCGCAAATCCCAGAGTCATATTTGCAGAGGAAGAAGGGCTGAGGGCAAACTCGCCCCCTACTGGCAGCACCAGATTTTCTAACCTTCCTAGACTGGAATCTCTCTCACTTTTAAGCCTCTCTCCCCTCACTCCTTCAAAGTTAGCATTTTGTAGCCTGCAAGGATATCTGTCTCTCACAGCAGAGGAAGCAACCTTATCACAATGGTTTAAATTGTGATTGCCTTATCACAATGGTTTAGATTACTGCAACGTGCATGGGGATCATTCAGTTCTGATTTGCCTTTTAAAATACGTGCACACAATGTCTTCCTAAGCAACTTTTGCATTCTGTGGGGCCCAACAGAGCCATTGCACATCATGCAAAATGCATTTCAAGCAACCAAATAGTGTGGCATACTGTCTGCAGTGTGCTGCATTTCTTTATAGCAGGAGTGTTACTTTTTAATATCTATTTCCACAGACCCACTCGAAAGAGATTATTTTTTTACCAAGGTGTACAGGAGATGCTTCAGTGTGCTCTCCCCCTCCCCCCCCCCCCCCCCGTGTCAGAAATGTAAGGAGCTGTGCATAATTATGAAAGGAATCCACCTTGCTGCTTTCCTCCTGGGAGAGATTCCTGCTTCTACATGTTAGGGAAATAGTATCTTTCATGCAACACGTTAGCCTTTCAGAGTTCAAAAGTCTGGCTTCCCCAATTAAAGGTGATTGCATTCGGTTGACATGAATCACATTTCAGGAGAGGGAGAAATGATGAGGTTCCCCCTGAATTTAGAATGCCTCTGGGTTTAAGTCAGAATCTCTCCAAAATGTAACTGTCTGACATCGAGGCCCAAAGTACAGTACCTTTGGAGCAGAGAGGAAGTCGGCAGAGAGGTGGAAGGCCAGCTTTCTGACAGCACAGACAGTTAGCTTTGCAGCTGAGGAACAGGGGAGCAGTTCTCAGCACATCTTCCTGCAAACTGAACAGTGCACCAGAGCTTAAAACCTTGTCTTTACATCTAGGGATGAGGGGAGAAATTCAGTTCAGTTCCAACTTTAATACAGTGGTACCTCGAGTTACGAACTTAATTCGTTCCAGAGGTACATTCTTAACCTGAAACTGCTCTTAACGAGAGGCATGCTTTCGCTAATGGGGCCTCTTGCTGCCACTGCACCACCGGCACATGATTTCCATTCTCATCCTGGGGCAAAGTTCTTAGCTCAAGGTATCTCTTCCAGGTCACTGGAGTTTGTAATCTGAGGTGTTTGTAACTCGAGGTACTACTGTACTACCTTATATGCACTGCCCTGGGGGAGGAGGAGGGTATGCACAAAACCTATTTGCATTTCTC
The DNA here is from genome assembly GCF_965153285.1 of Podarcis tiliguerta. Lineage (NCBI taxonomy): Eukaryota > Metazoa > Chordata > Lepidosauria > Squamata > Lacertidae > Podarcis > Podarcis tiliguerta. The sequence goes on along the minus strand of NC_139553.1, from coordinate 43,114,347 downwards.
GAAATTGAGTGGTGTAGTGATCCATACAAATATATGTGTACAAAAGTGCACAAAAAAGTAGAAAATGGTGAAAATAATATGCCTATTCCACATTGTACTGTTGGGAAGGAACAGTTAGCTGTGGGATGATTAGACTGATTAGTTCAATAGCCTTTGTCACTTGGAAGGTGTGTGCGGTAAAGGGAAGAGATTCAGACAGATGGTGAGTACCTGCAGCATGTTTAAGGTGAATAGAGATGCAATAAACTTGCACATAAGGCTTTGTGACGCATGGGGCAGGGTATATATATAACTTCTGAAGTTAACCTGTGTCTCTGACTTGGGGTTTTGCAGCCCCGCGGGATTCTGAATCAGGAAGACCTCCTTCACTTTAAGGGTGAGGCAGATGGGAAGACTTGGAATTTAGGGCCACCTTAGGCTTCAGAGCCTGAAGAGTTCAGGGCTCCATCTCACACATGGTTTTTATTTACCCCCTATGCATTCATTATGTTCTCATGTTATTCAATGAAGTGGCTCTAGTTTCCCCCCGAAACTTTTGTCTTGCCTCCTTATTTCTGGTCTCCTAATGTAAATAACTATAGAAGAGTCATAGATTGCTTTCCCGCCCTTTCACACAAAGCATCATATTAAGTATTTCACATAGGGAACAGGTTATCTGCTACTTACCTGCAGTTGCAATAGAATTAATTTTATGCTCAGTGGCCTTCAAACTTGGAAGGTGCCCCCTGACTGCTTTGAAGCTCATCAGCCTAATGAAATAGTCCATTCAGTTTGGGCATCTTTTGGAATACATATCAGCTTTCAAAGGGAACACTACGTGAGGTCTGGAGACACTGTTAAGGTGGTGCAGACATAAAATCATTTATTAGCTTGGCATTCAATGTGACCAATTTGGACTTTTAGCCTTGAATTTTAATGGAGAGTTCTAATCAATTACATGTCTCTCTTCGTCCAACTCACTGGGAGGTTTTGCATCATCTTTGTGATGCTAAAATTCAGCAATGTGTATCAATGTGCTCTCATTCTGGTCCATGTTAAAATCTGCACAATAAGAATTTCCATAGATTTGAACACTCATGGCTCTAGAAGCAGGTCTACCTACCTGGATTTCTGTTTTAGTTTTATTAGGAATTCACTGCATCTTTCCAGTCAAGGTGAATAAGTCCACTGGGACTCAATTAGAGGTGAACTGAAATGATTAGTATTTTTCTCTCTTCATGTGTGTTGAAAAGCACCTCCAGATCCGGGACACTTTCAGCACCCAGGGTGAATACTTTTGTATCATTTTTTGCTGTTTATCTCAATATCATTTTTCCTTCTGCTAATTTGCCCACCCTGCCAAATTGGCTCTGCTGACAAATATTATTGTCACCATAATGATACACCTGACGTGATATGATGACATTATGGATTCACTGTGTTTTACTGGAAATTAAAACAAATTTCCATCAACAGTAAAACATAACCTCTGGTTGTCATTGTGCAATGTGCACTATCTTTCAATGAAAGCAACTGCAACCACAAAGAATTTTATTTATCTATTTACTTGTTTATTTTGGAATTTGTTGGAAGGCTTGCCAATATGCAACTGTGTTTTGTCTTTGAAACAACAAAAATCTAAGTGGGAATCAGTACAACATAAGAACTTAATACAAAATCATTAAACACAATAACATGAATATCTGAAGGGCTGTCATGTGGAATAAGGCACATGCTTGTTTTCTGCTGTTCCAGAGGGCAGGAGCCAAACCAACGGATTCAAATTACAAGCAAGGAGATTCCAGCTCAACATAAGGAAGAACTTTCTCATGAAAAGAGCTGTTCAATAGTGGAATGGACTACATCAGAAAGAGGTAGACTCCCATTCATTGGAAGCTTTTAAACAGAGTTTGGCTCTGTCAGAGACTCTTTAGCTGAGATTCCTGCTAAATAACTAGATACTGTAACTCTTTGGGTCCCTTCCAACTCTACAGTTCTATGTTTATGTGATAAAGAACATGGTTCTGCATCTTTCCACTCAAACCAGAAGGGCTGAAACTCAGTGGTGCAGCGTATGTTTGCATGCTAGCTCGGCCGTTTTATGCCCCCAAACTGGGGATCCCCCAACCCATCAGCCAAATGGGGAGTTGCTGGTATTGCTCACCAGCTGATTGGCACTGCCCGTCAACACCTACATTGTCATTATAATGTCAGGTGATTGATTGTTGGGTGGCTCTACTCACCTGTCAAATTTGACTGACTGTGATGGGTGGGGGAGATAAGAACGCAGATCCAGTTTCAAACCCTCACTCTGCCCACTTGCTTCGGACTTAATCCCCACTGACATCAACTAGAACTTGTTTCTTGGTGGACATGTATAGGACTGCACTCAGAGGCTTAGCCAGCATGTATTTCATGCAGCCTAAATATTTAGGGATTTCCTGGGGTTGGGTGGTAAGAATATGTGTATATTTACAGAAAACAGGGGAAGATAGGCTGTTCAGCTGTACTGTTAAATTGCAGATCCCACTATGGCAACCATTAGCAAAATCCACAGGCTTTTCCCAGTTCAGAGTTGCCTTGCCCTTTTTTTCCTACCATCTCTCAAGCTTATCTTATCAATTTACATGCTACATGTGTCATTAAAAACACAGCATTACACAGATGGCACTAAGGACAGCCAACAAAGGGAATAAAGGAAGCTGCAAGATGAAGAACACCTGAGTTTTGGTTAGGTGGGCAAAGTGCAAAACATGAACAGAAGAGGGAATGGGAAGATAAGTAGATAAATTGAAGCAAAAGAAATCAAAGCAAAGCATAACAATGTGTCTTAGAATGTCAATTCCACTGTAATTCTGTTTCTGTCTATAGACATAACTGTATTTGCATAGTAGCGACAACAATGTGTGCTCTGAGAGGCTGTCTGCTAGTTAAGTGTATGTCAATGGCTCCTGGGGGGAAAGCCTTTTTCTGCAGTTGCACCCCAACTGTGACCATGGGCGTAGCCAGGATTTTTGTTGGGAGGAGTGTTTGGGGGGGGGCAGAAACTCAGTTAGTTAAGTATTTTTGTTGATTTTTTATTTATTTAGGGGGCCAGCTACCCCCTGCCCTTTCCTCTTGGTTATGCCCATGCCTCTGACACAGCTTCACAAGAGAGATCCACCTAGCACTACCTCTGCCATCGTTTAGGTGCAATGAAAGCCTGTCATTTACACCAGTGCCTTGCACTTATCACTTGCATCATTTGGTTGTTGAGGGTCACTGTGGTTGTCTGAATGATTTGGTAGTGTTGCACGTGACTGCCACAGATTAGAATTCCTCACCTTATGGAGGGAATTCTGTTCAGGAATAAGCCTCACTGGGCTTGATTGGGTTACTCTCCAATAAGTACAAAGGTTTTGATGTTTTGATTTTGGGTATAACAGCTGAGTACAGCTGCTGTTCTGAAATACAAGTGAAAGCAACTCCTTTCTTATTTTAGTGTTTTACACAGAGCAAAGGACACACAGAGAGAAAGCAGAATTCATCAATCTATTCTCAAACAGCTGTGGCGGGGGGAGAGTTGGGGAAAGGAGATGTTTGTTTACCATTATTATTTTCTGGTTCTAGAGTGCAGCATGCAATGTTCTACCATTTACTTCTGTGTGCTCATTGCATTAATTAACTGCACTGGGCATTAGAAACTTACTTGTGCACAGCATATGTTGTGTAGAATGGCTAGATTGTTGAACTAGAACCTGGAGACCAGGGTACAAATTCCCGCAGCCATGAAGTTCACTTGGGCTAATCACTGCCTCTCAGACTAACCTAACTCACAGGATCATCATGGGGATTAAAGGAGGAAAGGTAAAGGTAAAGGACCCCTGAACAGTTATGTCCAGTCAGAGGTGACTATGGGGTTGCGACACTCATTTCATTTTCAGACCGAGGGAGCCTGCGTTTGTCCACAGACAGCTTTCTGGGTCATGTGGCCAGCAGGTCTAAACCACTTCTGGCACAATGGAAACACCGTGCCAGAAGCCAGAGCACACGGAAATGCTGTTTACCTTCCTGCTGCAGTGGTATCCATTTATTTACTTGCACCGGTGTGCTTTACGAACTGCCAGGTTGGCAGGAGCTGGAACAGAGCAATGGGAGCTCACTCCATCATAGGGATTCAAACCGCTGACCTTCCAATTGGCAAGCCCAAGAGGCTCAGTGGTTTAGACCACAGTGCCACCCATGTCCCTAAAGGAGGAGAGAAAGAACTACAGACACCACTTTGAGAGTCTTGGAGAAAAGATGGGATATAAATGTAATAAATAAAAACAATATTTTTAAAAAATAATAAAATCATTTTTTTTTTAAATGAAATAAAATGTTGGGGTTTCCAATTGTCCTGGAACTATACATAAAGGGAGGGGTCTTTTAAAAACCAGGAAAACAGTGGAAGGAAATGAACAGGGAGGAATAGACTCTGGTGGGATGGTAGAATGGAATAGCTTTCGAAGGCTATGGGGGCCACATTAAATGAGGTTGGGGCCACCACCTGAGCTTTAAATAAATGCATCTTTCTGTGTCACTTGTGTTATTTTCCTTGTCAAGATCATTAATATGACCAAGGCCCATGGCTATTATTAGATGTGATAATAACTGCCTCCCAAGTGCAGCATTTCTCTATGGTTTAATTTCGAAAGCGATCGCTCCCAAATGCTGATATGGAAATAGCTTTAATCAGGGGCAGTCCTCTAGGGCTGTCATGATGTTCCACATCTAAGTCCCTCCGCCCTGCCAACCCAAGTCCTCCATTCTCATCAGGATGAAAGATAATCACTTGGTACACCAAAGACTTTTTGCTGCATTAAAGCAGCACAGAACATACGTTTGGCCTTTCTGGACCCAAAAACAAAAACAAACAAACAAACAAACAAGTAATAAAGCGTAGCTAAGCAACAGAGGAGACCCCTGGACATTGATGCCATTAAGGTCAGACCTGGGGGCAGTTGCCTGGGGTGTCTCTCAGCAGAATGTGAAGGAGGGTCCCAAAACAGCAGCAAAGCTTACATACCACAAAGTTAATGAAGTAATATTCATTGGGCGGTGTGCTGTCCAATGTCCTTGTTCCATTAGCTCAAGCATTTGCAATTGTGAAATGGAAGTTTCTCCCCTCTCCTTCCCCTGTACATGCTCTGTGTCCTCCCCAGGAGTGGGGGCTCAGGGGGAGGATGGGAAGGGAGCTCCATTGTGCAATCTGTAAATCCTTGCCCTACAGAGTGCTCTGTAGTTGATTGTGTCATTTGATAGATTCGAAGATGGAAGCGGGAAGGACTGCAGCTCAGTGGTAGAGCATCTGCCTTGCATTCAGAAGGTCCCTGGTTCAATCCCTCACATCTCCAGGTAGGGCTGGGAGAAAATCATGCCTGAGACCCTGGAGAGTCACTATCAATACTGAGCCAAACAGACCAATGTTTGTTTGTTTGTTTGTTTGTTTGTTTGTTTTATACCCCGTCCTCCCCGGCCAAGACCAGGCTCAGGGCGGCTAACATCAAGTATAAAAACAATTGATTAAAATACAACTTAAAAACAGGATTAAAGTACAACTTAAAATGCTGCCTCATTTCAATGGAAGCCCAGATCAAAAACTGTTTGGGGGGAGAAAACGTTAAATCTTCACCAAGGCCAACTATCCAGACTGGTCCTACGTGGGCCAGAGAAAAGCCAGGGAAGTCCCCAAAAAGGAGTTCCATCACAGAAGGAAAAGGAAAGAGGGGGAGGGGATCAGGATGATTCCAAGCCAAAGGCCAGGTGGAACAACTCTGTCTTACAGGCCCTGCGGAAAGAAATCAGATCCCGCAGCGCCCTGGTCTCATGAGACAGAGCGTTCCACCAGGCCGGAGCCAGTGTTGGAAAGGCGCTGGCCCTGGTTGAGGCTCATCTGACTTCCTTAGGGCCTGGGACCTCTAGAGTATTGCTATTTATGGACCTTATGGTCCTCTGCGGGGCATACTGGGAGAGGCAATCCCGTAGGTACGAGGGTCCTAGGCCACAAAGGGCTTTAAAGGTCAAAACCAACACCTTAAACCAGCGGGAGCCAGTGCAGCTAAAAAAGCACTGGGTGAATGTGGTCCTGTGGTGAAGACCCTGTAAGGAGCCTCACTGCAACATTCTGCACCCGCTGGAGTTTCTGGGACAGCTTCAAGGGCAGCCCTGCGTAGAGCGAGTTACAGTAGTCAAGCCTGGAGGTGACCGTCACATGGATCACTGTGGCCAGATCAGGGTGGGAAAGGTAAGGGACCAACTGTTTGATACAGCAGAGATATTCTGATTTTGTATAAGGCAGCTTCCTCCATATTGAAAGAGTGGCCTTTGAGGTCTGATTCTAGATATGACTAAAACTGTACAATATATTTTTCATGCAGGAAAAGCAACACTGATAGTAACTAAGTGCTGCTTGATCCTAACACTTTTATTCAGGTGCAGGTCTAAGGAAATATGTATCACATAGAGGTGGGAGACACTTCCCGGTAATGTATTTATAATTTTAAAATAAAATAATAAAATAAAACAATAAAGCAAGCTATCTAGGAGCCAGAACTGATTTCCAACTCCAACTCATTTCCCACCAAGTCCCTGGGATTAATCATGACTCTTGCACCCAGCTAATTAATACAGAGTCTCTCTCGCTCCGTCAACTCCTCACCTTCCGCATTGAGCCTGAATGTATTCTTATGCATTGGAAGAGAACACTGTAGGAATAAATCTATAGGTCAGCAAGTGTAGTCTGCATAATGCTATTAAGCAAAAGAAAAAAGGAAAAGGAAAGAAAGAACGCACAGAAGCCCGTAAGGATTTCTCCCAAGGATTTGGAACAAGCAGTGCTGATCCCACACAAGAATTCACTGTGCTTTCAAAATCCTCCCCTCTCTATTCCTCAAGAGATGCACAAGGGCAGAAGCAGCTGGGTTGATATTAATTATGGGCCAGTTTGCAATCTCTCTTTGGTTTTAATGATAGAAGCCCCACCACCTCCACTTTCCCTTTAGGAAACCTCAGTTTATTCAAAGGCAAACCAAGTTAGTTGGACCACATGTGACAAGGAACACAACGGGGGCTGATGCCTTCCCCACCCCCATGAGTCTTCAACCTGACCTTCTCCTCATTCAGGTCACAACCAGGGCTGGCCCTACCATTAGGGCAGAGTGAGGCAGGTGTTTCAGGCAATAGGGGCTAAGACAGGGGTCAGCAACCTGGGGAATACAGGCCCACAGCACTTTCTCCAGTCGGGTTCCACACCCTATGTGTTTTTGCCGGGCTGGAGCAAGTCCTTGAATTCCGATAATGCTCCTTTCTTGCCTGGAGAGAGGACAGAGTGAGTCTCTGTGTGCTGAGAGTAACATACTGTACAAAGGTAAAACTTACATTCATTGCTCTGCCCTTTTTTTGCCTCTTGCTTCTTCCACCACTGGCATTCAACCCTCAAGGGGCAGTCTGAAAGGAAATGTGGCCTTTGGCTGAAAATGACTTCCTGTTTCTTTGCTAGGCAGTAGAAGGCAGTGATGTAATCTCCTTCATCATTGCTCCTGATCCCCTTTCGGCCATTTTCCAGAGCTGTGTGTGCCACACCACCAAACCTGCACCCCCTAAGCTATGCAGCTGCTCTCAAGTCCTATCACAATCAGTGAAGTAAAATTCAACTCCCAGTCCAACTTGGAATAGGTGGCACCATCAGAGGTGGACTTTGGTCTTCCAAATTTCAGCAGAGCCCTGTGCAAGGCCAAAATTTGATGGCCCCGGCCTTTGCCTTCTGTTTTGCATGTGTACTATATCATAACTGCAATGTCATGCTTGGCGCCCAGTGCAGGGGGACCAGTTGTATTGACCCAAATCCACTTCTGGCAGCATCCTGTGCTTTGCCTCAGGTTCCAAAATGTCTTTGGTCCCCCCTAGGCAGCATTCAGACATGGGGTTTATTGCATTGGTCTTATGTACTGAGCTGAATAGGATCCAAAGTGCAGCAGTCTGATTGGTCCTAGAACAATAGGATTCAGAATGCAGCAGTCTGATTGGTCCTAGAACAATGCAGCAGTATGACTGGTCTGCAGGAGCCACCCAATCCAGCTCCAGATGGAAATGAATCCACAACCTGATTGGCCTACAGGAGAATTCCGGAATTAGCCAATCACGTGCAACCCATTGTGTAAATAATGTATATAAAACAGATACTTTGGGGAAACATTCATTCCTCCTCACCACTATGAGCTGAATAAAGAGCATGAAATCCACTCTCGACTCTGAGTATATTTCAGTTGGTTTCAATGCCATAGTGGTTATAATGTCCCACTACCAGCAATGAAGTAAAGGTCTAGCTGCCTTTGTCCAATCTGCTTCAGTACTCAGAATGGTGGAATGTGCTGTCGATGGTCTTAGAGTAGACATGAATCCCATATATATTGACCAGGGAGCAGGGGTATTGGATGATTTCAACAAAAACAGAAATGGGAGCAAAAATGGATGACATTCACTTATTCAGCCCATGTCTGAAATGGAAATCTATCTGGCAAATACAATTGTTTTGTGCTGCTGCTTTCAGTATGCAAATAATTCATAATTGATTACTCCCCCAGCCCATTTGCATTGTGTTTCCATTGGATTGGAATAAATGGGTGGAATAACATAATGGCAATTTTATTTTTTACATAATTATGTAAATTATAATAGTTACATGATTTCACCACAATGGGCAGTGAGGTGGAAAATGTCGTTTGGGTCAGAAGGCGAACTCCAGTGGAAATGAAACAGTGCTGCAAGTGACAAAAACAGGGCAGAATTGTAAATGGGGCATTCTTAAATCAAGCAAAGGCAGCCTTATCTCTGAGCAAGCATGCATAGATTTGGATGGATAAAAGCAATCCAAGTAACTTGAGGCTTTATAAAATGTCTCTCTCCCAGAGTTCATGTTGTACAATGAAAAACAGCTCATGGCTCATAAAGTTAAGAGTGGTATTGGAATCCACTCCTCTTATAACCTTCCTATGGCATTGCATCTGGCAAAGCAGTGCATAAGTGACTGTACCAGAATGCTTGCTGATGGGCTGGACAATGAATGAAACTTGATATTGTACTGTACCTTGTACATGCCAAAGAGAAACAGAGAAAGTGTTGTTGCATCAATAACCTCATTGCTTTAGTTGTCTGTTGCAGAGAAGCACTTCTAAATTATTATTCTTATACCGCTTGCCAATGCCCCTTTAATAATAATCATAGTAAAAAACACAGCTTTATTTTTGTGAAGGAAGATCAATGGCTCAACAGTCAAGCATCCATTGTCCATTCAGAAGGTCCCAGATTCAATCCCCAGCAGCATCTTCAGGTAGGGCTATGAATGTCACCTGCCTGAACCTCTGGAGAATTGCTTCTGTCACTTTAGACAGTGTTGAACAAGTGCTGGCTGGAATCCAATATTTGCATACCATGCACAAACCCCCAAAACATGAGGTATAATAGTTCAGTGGTAGAGCTTCTGGTGTGCATGCAGAGGGGCCCTAGCTCAATCCCCGATATCCCCAGGTAAAGCTGAGACTCCCTGTCTGAAATCCTGGAGAGCTGCTACCAGGCAGTGTAGACCACACACACCTGGCTTGAATATCTCTTTGAACTAGGCTAATGCTTCTTGCTTGCCTGGATGGAGGAAGGCTGCATACTTCTCTGATTTCCATTTGGCTGAAAAGTAGACCAGGTAAGAGTGACATTCCCTGGTGCACTCAGTTATGTCTCTGACCCTATCAGTAGATGGTACGTTGTCCCCGAAACATTCTTCCCCACAAGAGAATGTGGCCCATGATCTGGAAGAGTCTCCCTGCCCCTTGTGTAAACAATGCCGAGCTAGGTGACATAAGAATCTGACCTGATGTGATACCGTTTCCGTTGTTTTTGCAACCATTTACTTAAAGTGTGTAAAATATCACTGAGGTCTTAACATGGAGGGACCAAACCAGCCTCATCTGAGATTAAAACGCCCACCAAGGTGAGCTGCACAAAAAAGGTTGCTGTAATGGTTTCCTAATTATGCCTTGCAAAAAAAAAAGCAGCAAAAAACTTGTTTAAGTAGTTCCTAGCTGATTGTACCTGAAACAATTTCAGATTACAAACAATGTATTTAACTTATTAGAGGCAGGAAGAAGAAGAAGAAACATTAAAAGCTTATGTTCAATCTCCTGCCTGGTATAATGAGAATTTTTTTTCCCTAAAAAGGCATTCAATTACATTTCCAAAATAAATGGTGTTTATTTTCTTTCACTTAATGAAGTAGGAATGACAGTCACCTACTGCTGTAGCCTGTGGGCCTTTAAAAATGATTACTATAGGGAGGAAATTATACTGGCAATGTAATGGTTTAGGCTTTTTTGTATCTTTAAATTACACACATGAAACTCATGTGAAATGCAAAAAAAGAAAAAAGAAATAAAAATAGGCTACTCATTTAATAAATAAAAATCATTTTAGCATTGGGTAAGCAACGCTACTGCTTTTGAGCAGGAACAAAGATCATCTCCCATCTGCAGTGGCCAGGAGACTTTCTGCCCAAAAGGAAATGCTACAGCCCATAGTTCTATGGATTTCACACACCTTATGTCCTGGAGAACCAGGGTGGTGTCATGGTTAGAGTGTTGAACAAGGGTCTAGGAGACTCGGGATCAAATCTCGACTTGCACATGAAGTTCACTGGGTGAAATTGGACCAATCACTGCTCCTCAGCCAACCTCACAGGGTTGTTGTGGGAATTAAATGAGGAGGGGGAGAGCCATGTAGGCCACCTTGAGCTCCTTAGAGAAAAGAATTGAGCTATGAATGCATAAATAATAATTAAGCAGCTACACATCTCCAGCATCTACTGCCAGAACTGACTGGTATGCTTTGCACAATGGTAGGGCCGGTCATGTTTGGATTGCAACTTTTTGGTAAATGGCACCAATAAAAGGTCAAAGGTCTGACTCAGTGTAAATTAGTTTCAGTATTTCTGTGCAGGCAGTTGTTGCCTTGGTAGCTTAGTGGAGGAAATCAATTTAATGGGCCTAAGAGCTTTGAGGCACAAAAAAAGTGGTCTACTGCTTGTAACTTTGGCAGACCCTTTTGGTTTTTCTAGAAATAAGGGAGGACGACACGGGAGTTGAATGCATGACACGGGAGTTGAATGCGTGTGAGCTGTGCAGGAGCAAGCAAGCTAGCTGCCGGCTAGCTTTGCAGAGCCTCTTTTTATTAGCAGAAATAAACAGTTGGAAACAGTAGTGAAACCACCCTGAACTTAACGTATTTCCAGCAAGGGCACATATCTAGCACGAGTGATACACGCTTCAAACCAGGTGCTTCCCCCAAATGTTTCCCTAATACTTGAAAGTCTGCCTCACTCATCACGCTCCAGCCAAGTGAAAAATTAAGCAAAGCGTTCTGCGAGGGAGGCAAAGGTCAGAGAGTGGGCATGGCGGCTAGACACGCTGTGGCGTGTCTTATGCTGAGGTGGGGGTGTGCCCCCACACTGCATCCGCCATCCCCACAGTTTTATGGCAGAAGAGCTTCACGGGGTAGCCCTCCCATGCAGAGACTTTCTTTATGCATCTTTATTCAAGCATGTTTGCAAGCCACCGCAAGGGCACAAATAGTGGGAAAGGTGGATACAAGCCTGTTAAGCAAGCAAATGATGTTATCCAATCTACACCTCTCCTTGATGTTTCCAAGCTTCAAGCAATATCCTTTGTGTTACTGTTCTCTCCCCCCCCCCCAAAAAAAAAAAATCTGTTCAAAGCGTACGAGAATTCACAAATACTGCTGTATAAAAGAAGCAATGGTGCAGCATAGAATGAGGTGACTTCCTTAGCCAGAGGAGAACATTGGCCTGTAGGTAACCCTAACCACTGATGCGCAAAGCCAGAGGAAAAACTGATGAACAGACTGTTGTGAATTTTAAAATTTGCAAACTAGACTACATTCTGGCCAGAGCTTTCTACACCCATGCATACATACATCCAAGGCAGCAAGAGACACCATCACATTTCAAGAACACATTCCAATGAGCCAAAAATATGTGCAGAGAAGGCTTTGATATGGCTGTGTCCTAGGGAGATTCTTGAGGACCATTCAGAGAGACCTGATTCAGCTCTCAGGTTTGAGTTCTTCCACCCTGGTCACAGAATATATACGTACCTTGCCGGATAACGGAAAACCCTCAGAATTATTCTACAAACCAGGACTTTCAGTTGGTGCTTTCCAGCTGCACTCCCAATACATGCTGAGCTGGAAGTAAGTCTCATTGAACTAAATGGTACTTACTTCTGAGTAGAGATGTGTGAGATTGCATACATGTTCTCTCATTAACTTAAAACCATCTTTTTACTTTTTTTTAAAGAGAGAGAGAGCAGCCGATAAGATAAAAAAACTTTTTAAAAACCTAAAATGGCTCTGGAAATATGGAGAAATGAGAGTGTTTCGGGAATGAAATGCTACCATGGAAAATGCTTCTGACAGGCAAATTAATCATAATATTCAACAAGCGCACTTCACAGGTAAGTTTTCAAAGTGTCCTTATAAGAAATAGAATTATATGTTGTGTAATTGTTGACAATGTTTTCAAGGCTTACTAAGGAATCAAAAGAAAAATAGACATGAATGTGTTGTATAAAATGTTGATTTTTCCAAACTGTGCCCCCCCTCCCCACACCTAAAACTACCCACACTGGATGTGAAAGAGGATAACTGAGACATAAAATGCAAAACAACTGTCAAGCGTGACAAGCAAGGAGAACTGATGTATTTCAGACATCTGAGCCAAAATATTTAAAACAAATTACAAAGAATCCAAAGTGCCTACATTTTGCCCTTCAGAGAGAGAGAGAGAGAGTGTGTGTGTGTGTGTAAATGATTGTGTTTTCAGGGCTAAATTTATAGGGAAAGGTTTGCCCTGTTAATGTGATCAAATGGCACTGATGATGTTCGAATGACGCACATAGGAAACTAACTACCTTACATCGAGTTGATACATTGGTCAACCAGCTCAATACTGTCTCCTCTGATTGGCAGCTGCTCTTCAGGGTTTCACAGGGGGTACATTCCCAGCACCAACTGGAAATGCCAGGCATAAAACCTTCTGCATGCAATACAGTTGTCCAACTAAACAATGTTTACAGAAATGCATATATTCGGGGAAAGTGTGCATAGAAAACATTATATTTGTGAAAACACCATACAAAAATGCATTACATTACATAAGGGAGGGTGTTTTTGTTTCTTGCAGAAAAACTGACAAAAAAGGGTTTATGCCTTGAACAATAAATGTGATGCAGGTGACTTTATTGAAATATAGTACTCCTTTGTCAGAAATTCTAATGAATACACTGATGACTGGAACCCATTTAATTCGAAAACAGATTATGGCAAAAACTGATAAATTAATCTGCTACTTTGGTGGGGGGTGGGGAATGTCAGAACACACCTGGGGGCACATGCAGCCCTCAGGATGAGACAGACCTCTCTGGGCATCTTCCTGATTAAGCACAGCCCCGGGACGTTCCCCAATCTGCAGTCCCGGTGCACTGTAGTGACACATATCAAAAGATATGTGCAAACTCTATCAGTAGTGTATAGCAAAAACGACGTGGAGCATAGGTGTGTTTATTCTAAGTATTTATTAAGTAATATATACAGGACAAAGCAATCATGGTGTCCTTTCACTTCTTCTCCAAAAGAGAGAGAGAGAAAAGAAGTACAAAAGTACAGTACAAGCAGAAGAGATAAGACTGGCTTCCGTTCTCACACTTTCCAAGCCTGGAAAGTAAACACAAACATATGATGCAGCAATCACACATCCAGCGACAGACGAGTGAAATGCTGACAGGGAAAACCTTGTGTTTTGTTCATACCTTGTTGAAAAGTAAAATATTTTTCTCCCCTCTAAAACTGTATATTAACCAAAACAGCATATAAAAAGTATTTATTGGGAGAAATTCATACCAAAATGCTGATGAATATTCACAAGGATTTTCATCAGAATTCTACAGTTCTCTCCCCAAGTTTGGATTCCACAGTTGGAAAGGACCAAAAGGCTGTTAGTCCAATCCAAAGGCAGGAATATGCAGGCATCAGCCGGACAGTCAACGATACAGCAGTTACCCTGAGATAATTACTCAATTGAAAAGTAATGTTCTCTCAGGTCCACCATGTGTGTCTGCATTATAGTGAGCACTATTGCTATTCATTATAACAGAAGGACCATTACTTGTAACACAAGGCAAAGGTCATTAAATTCAGCGCTGTGGATTTTGGGGCTATGAAAAAGTACTACTGCACCAGAACTTTTAGGGTCTATATTTGGATGAACTGTATATTTGCTGTTTCCCTTTCCCTCTAATTAAGCTTGTTAGGTCAAATTCATTTGGGATATTAAATCTGACAGACCAATGGAGCTATTCCAAAAGTGAACTGGACTCTTTCACACTCTCATTCCTTTTCCTCTATCCCTTTCTGTAGCGATCCCCTGAAACTCATAATAGATAGGATTGATCCCAAATTTTTGAGGCTTCCATCAGCAGAGCTAAATGTTGACACATGCAAGGACTAATCCCTATTCAGAAGATACACTTACATGTCCTTATCAATGTGTGAGAAGGCTGTGGAACCATATCAAATTGTCTCACCTCTGCATTGTATGTACCTAATGAGACTCACCTCTGGGATCTGTGTATACAGTGCAAAAGTATTCAGCAGAGACAGTGAATGTGCTGTCCTCTATACATTATTGGGCTGCATTTCTCATCATCCCTGCTCATTGGCCCATGCTGGTTGGGGTTTGTCATGGCTAAAAATTGGCCGCTGTTTCTTTCATGCTAACAGAACTAAGTCAGCATGAGTCAGTGGTCTACAAGGACTCATGCAACCTTTCACCTAATTGTACCTGTATATATAGAGTGGTCAATGTTGGTGTGGGTTGTGGGTTGGTTGGTTGGTTGGTTGGTTGGTTAGTTAGTTAGTTAAATAAAGAAAGCTGGTAGTGTTGATGTGTGTACAGTTGGTCGGTCGTTTTGCAGATAAAGACTTTTAAGAATAAAAGCAGAAAATACTCTGTAAGGACACTCTTCTCATGCACTCTTTTATGCCGACAAGGGTCTGAGGACCAGGCTGAGGAGACAAAGGAAGTCAGGACCTTTTCCTTTTCAAACACTGATGAGAGTTGAAGTCCAACAATAAGTGAAGGGCTCCTCATTGTCTACTCCTGGTCTACAAGGAGAAAATATTTGTGCATATGTGCAAAAGCTTAGATGCCAGGGAAGAGGGCTAGTCAATATGTACTGTGTTGAAGGAATAGCTACTTAGCAGTGACCTGCTCCCTATTCATGCACATACAACACAGAAGCAGAATGATATTGGCACTCAGGACCTGTGTATGCATTCTCCCACTCCTTCCCATTTTCCCTTTTATTCTGGAGACCCAAAATGCCTCTCCTGTCACAGCACTCTTCACCACTGCACACAACTGGGGAAAACCTCAGTTTCTACCCATTGTCATTCCCAGCCTCTTTCCTCTTTACATGGAGGCACATATTAAAATTATGGAAACAATTCCACCCCCCAAAAGAGGGTTCACAACCTCCTTGGGGTTCTATGGGGTTTGGAGGTCAGGTGCCAACGAACCAAAACAAAAGACCTTCAATGGGGTCTTCGAGGGTTGCTCCCTGCAATTTTCAGCCCAAGGGCTGCACTTTATAAAATTGTAGGGATGGAAGGGACAACAAGGGTTGTCTGGTCCAGACTCCTGCAATACAGGAATCTCAACTAAAGCATCAATGACAATTGGCCAACCAATGTCTGTTAAAAATCTCCAAGGAAGGTGCATCCACCCCTTACTTCCAGGCTACTTTCCAGGGGCCATATGCCGGTTATGGGTATGCAGAGCAATTAATGTAATATTGTATGTGTGTACAGCAGGGTACATACTCACACACCCCTCACTATCCTCCATCAAGCAAGGAAGAGGCAATATCAGCATTCAAAGACACATTCCAGTCAGGCAAAAACACCCATGGAGGGTGTGAAACAAAGCCAGTGAGAGGGCTGTCTTAGGGAAGTGTCATAGCCTGCAGAGAGTCCTGAGGACCAGACAGAGGGGCTCGGATGGAACCATTTGGCCTCTGAGTTGATGGCACATGGGCTTTTTGCAAGCATTCTAATTTCCACAGTCAACTAGAAAAAGGGGGCTTTCAGAGGCAGCTGAAAACAGGCGTTGCCTTGCTTCCAGGTGGATTTCAGCATCAAGGGCATTTAAATTTGCAAACCATAATTTCCCCCACATTTGCTCACATTCCCTTTACTTACTTTCTTTTAAAAAAAGTATTTTAGCTTCCAAGTGCAAAACTCGGTCGTTGTCATTGATGAGCTACATAAAGGTGAGAGACATGCCAAATAGTTTATGGGTATTTGGAGACTTCCGTGAAGTGCAAAGACAATCGTCCTGCTCTCAATGTTCTTCTTTGTCATTTATTTGTCCATCCTTATCTGAATAGATAAAATCTTTGTGAGCGGGAGAGCAAATAGGATCACTTCACATCTACTTTAGAATCCCTGGGGGTTTCTCCCTCCCCCATTTAATGCCATCTTAAATTTTGATGCCAGTAGCCAATGATGTGACCTGTGAAACAATTAAATTTTAAAGTGCTCTTTATTTCTGACTTGGAAAAGATCCCAAGCTTTCAAAGTGTATGTTGAGGGCATTTGCCCACATTCTTCCCTCCCTGCCCTTGTCTCCTGATGATCCCCTCCCCCCTCCCCCCGAAATGTTCTTGCATTGTCTAGTTTAGATTGTGCAGCAATATCACCTCTGGAATTACAAATATCGGTCACCAAAAATATTTTTTATCAAATATAAGAGAAGTATTGTAGTCCCAAAAAACTATTTCTCAGCTCAGATATTAATCCAAGCTATAGAAACAGTCAAGCTCTTTTTCCAACAAACCCACCTTCCCAACTATCTGTCCCATACTTTCCCCATCTCAGCACCAGTCAAACTCCTATGGTTTGAGGGAAAACAGCTCAATTTTCCTGAGCCAGGCTCCGACCCTAACAAAGGCAGTTCACCCATCAGTAATTGTATGTTAGGTAAAGGTAAAGGTACCCCTGCCCGTACGGGCCAGTCTTGCCAGTCTCTAGGGTTGTGCGCTCATCTCACTCTAGAGGCCGGGAGCCAGCGCTGTCCGCAGACACTTCCGGGTCACGTGGCCAGTGTGACAAGCTGCATCTGGCGAGCCAGCGCAGCACACAGAACGCCGTTTACCTTCCCGCTGGTAAGCGGTCCCTATTTATCTACTTGCACCCGGGAGTGCTTTCAAACTGCTAGGTGGGCAGGAACTGGGACCGAACGACAGGAGCGCCCTCCGCCGCGGGGATTCGAACCGCCGACCTGACGATCGGCAAGTCCTAGGCGCTGAGGTTTTACCCACAGTGCCACCCGCGTCCCCAATTGTATGTTACCTGAGCTCAAAAACTGTCTATTTGATCAGGTAGCCCATATCATACCCTCTGTGTCCAATTTTCCAAGAACAGTCCCTGAATTACAACAGCCATACCACCTTTGGATTTGATCCCAGAATGTCCTTATTTTCCCTACCAGTGCCACTGCCAAGTTCAGAAATATGGAGGAAATAGTGCTTGTGGTGACGGCAAGGGAGAATCCCATTGTCTCTCCATGGCCTTTCCATGGCTGCTGCTGGCATCTTCCCTTGGGCAGCTCATCATGTCTGCTGGAGAAAGGGTGAGGAGGAGGAGGAGGAGGAGAGTTTACAGCTCAGAGGGACAGGCAGAGGCCAATAGCACCTTGGGAGGGAAGAAAGGGAGAGCGGAGTGGAGTGAAAGGAGTTGTTGTTGTTAGGGGGGGGGGAACCTTGTGCTTCCACATCTAATCTTGTCCCTTTCTAAATTTTATTTATTGGTATGTGTGCTTCTTTTTTGTAAATCTAAAATTTTGTAAATTTTTAATTATGTCTAAAAATTATGGGGAAAATATTTAACTCTTGGTGAGATGTTTTCCCACTGAGCTGTCCCCTGTCTAAACTATCACAGTTTGAATCTGAGCTGAAATTTCCAATAGTTCGTACACTGTTCGTCCAATACAGAAAACTAAGTTATAGGCCTTGCTTTGAGCAATGCTGAGGACTGTTGTCTAAGAGAATGAAAGAGATTTCCTTGTAGAACCTTTTAGCTTCTTCTCATACTATCTCCTATGAGATTACAATACTTACTGATAAGTCTTACGAAAAGTCTTACTTTCTCATAGTTTCAGTTCTCACATTCAGCTGCCAATCATTACAGTGTACCACAGTGAATCACAGAGATATCAACTGATGCATGAAGCTGGACTCTATGACCCTAGAGTCACTGGGTGCACATGAAGAAACATCATTAAGCATATAAACAAATTCATATCACATGTGTTTTGCACATAAGCTGGGGGAAAATATACTAGCCCTTAAAAACAAGCTGCATCTGCAGCAGGAACATAAAAAGGGGGGGGGGTTCAATTGGAGGTCCAGGTCCAGGTCAGGTTGGCCCAGCCCCCAAAAGGCCCCTGCCTGCTGTTCACCAAGGAGAATTTGTGAGTCACCAACAGTGTATGGGTTAATGGCTAATGCTCATTAGATTTCAACTCTTTAAACATTTGTCAGGTTTTCCATATTAGCACCATGCAAATGTTTCTTTACAAGCAAATTTATATGATGTTGGGGGTGGGATGAAATGTGGAAAACCACTTTGCCAGTCTTTCAGGCCAATGAAGGAGGCATTGCAGTAATCACAATGTACGGGTGACTTATGCATTTGGATGCATTTCCCAATAAAAATACAATGAATCACTAAAGTGAGGCTCCTAGGGCTCAAGGGTACATAAAGGGGGAAAGCTACTTGACAAATGAGATTGCCCTTGTATCCAAAATGAGGAGACATAAATTAGCACTGCGTCATACCAAAGCATTGTCTGAATACGATCTCTAGTTGTGGCATCCAGTTCTTATTGGCAGGCACACAATAGTCCATTAGAAAATGTCACCATTGGGGAATGGGTCATGGCTTAAGCTCTCACTTCGTGAATTCAAATGTTGACAAATAATTGTACTTTTTCACTCACTGATTTAGGGCTTTAGGAAGTACAAAGGTCAATGTTCATATTTAGTTGTGCAATTATCCAAGATTGTTTTAGGACTATAGAGATGATTAAAAACAAGCAGAGCCTGGCTCTGTAATCACTTGACTCCATTTTCAAGACATGCAGTCTCCAAAAGACACCCCCACCCCCACCTCCAAAAAAGTGATGCTGATAAAGTCACATTTTTAAATCTTGCAAATCAAGGATGGGGAACATCCATCCTTGGTGTCAAGTTCCAGCTTCCATCATCCGCACCCAGCATGTCTAATAGTCAAGAATGGTAGATGTTGTAGTGCAACAACATCTGGAGGGTCACAAGTTCCTCATCTCTGGTATGAATGAACCTGTTTTATGGTACCAAGGATCTTGAACTCCAGGTGTCATTGAATCATGGCCCTAGGCCATTCACTGTAGTGACTTTTTGATGAGAAAGCTTTTCACCTGCTATCTGCTATACTTCAGTGACACCACCATGGATGGTCAATGGGTGGTCCATCAGTTGCCAGTTGAGCAGGTACCAAATGAGTAAATGGTCCAACAGTGTTCTGCCCCATCTTCTAAAGAGGCTGGTTCTGGTTGGGCTCCTCTATCTGTGCAAATGCAGGTGCAGACACAGCTGCAGACTGAGATATGCTAGGGTTGTGTGTCTTGTGCCTACTTTCTGGCCTGCTGGCTTTCCTCTGGACCTGATACCATCTTTTTTCAGACCTATTAAGAAACATAGATACATAGATCATGTTTTTCAAATGGAAGACTGGGAGCCACTGGAGGCTTCAGTCGACTTTCAGGAAGACCTCAGTGCTGTAACCCACCCAAGAACTCTTCATTGACCTTCTCCACCCTCTGGTCATAGTTGTAACCTTTTGGCTGGACCCAAACCACCACCACCAACCCACCAAATGCTGAGTAAAGATGGGTAAATACAAAGAAACTTAAGGAGGAGGGAGTTCTCCCTTCTCTGAGGGGAAAGGACCAGAGAAGGCATTGAAAGAAAATAGCTAAAAGGGGTGAATACACACACACACACACACACACACACACACACTGAATTGCGATGGAAGAGAAGACTATAAAAGATGGAAACCGTTGTAACAGGGATAAGTGAATGTTAAAGGTGGTGGGAGGAAGGATTAAAGGAACAGACAATTTAGCCAAATAAGGAGAATATTTAGTGTGAAAGAAGAAGGGGAGAATAAATTAGGAGATGAGTAAAAATTACTTTGAGAGGTGTAGGAGGAGAAGCTACCTAAAAGAAAATAAAAAGCCTTATTGGCTCATAGCAGGGCTGGGAAACTGGACCCACCCACCTGTCAAAGGTGGCCTGGAGAGTCAATTAGGCCCTGGGAATAGAAAGTTTGAGAATCTCTATTAGGGCAGAATATAACCTATTCCACAGAGATCTCTCCCATCCCCAGCTTTAAGTGGCTACTCTTTCGGAGGGCTATTAAATACTGCCAACATTTCTTGCCTCCTTTACCATGTGTTGAGAAGTTGGAAAGGGGGAGAATAGATGGGAAACCAGATCACCCCTCTCCACAGATGAAGACAAATGCAAGAAGTCCCCACAAATGAAGTGCATTGAAGGGGTTAGGCAGAAGGTGGAGGGGAGAAGATGAAATGCGGTCTACAGAGGCATGAAAGTGAATTGCTATGCAGCCAGTCCACCCATTTCTGCTTGAAGTGAGTGAGTAATAAAGGTGTTAGAAATTCCTGACCTTTCCTCTTCATAATTCCACTCAACTACTTTGAAAGCTATAAAAATTTGCAGACTTCTCCCAGCCTGGGCTTTTAAACATGAGACAGGTTAATAAATGTGAAAGCCCCCTCAGCTTAGACTCTTTGCACAGATACTTATAAAATCTTACTGCTTTTACAATCTCTCTTTTTTTGCATACACATGCACAGTTTCCGCCACTCCAATTTCTTTTATATGCCTAGTTAAATTTGTGTGCTTTGTTAGCTTGGAGACCAGCTCTTGCACTTCCCAATTGAGCAAGTAACCTTTCTGGTCAAGTCCCTTGCCATGCAGAAAGGGCTGTTACTCAGTGGTAGGAAATCTGCTTTGTACACAGGCAGAAGGCCCCAAGTCTCATTCCCTAGCATCTCCAGGTAGACTGGGAGAGATCCACCTAAAATCCCAAAGAGCCTCTGCCAATTAGTAGATAATACTGAGCTTGTTGGAACAATTGTTTGACTGTATAAGGCAGCTTCCTTCAAACTGGCAACTATGTGTTGGAGGAGGGAATAAGTGTGAGTTGGATCATTAACAACATCAGCTCAGCCAAGAAACATGATGTGCCAGTCCTGTGTAGCTAAAATATCCCAGTCTGGGCAAATCATCACTAGCTGGGGGGTCCATTAGGTTATCCCCCTGAACTGCCATACTCACTTACCACCTTGCCTGCTTACTATTAGCCAACTGACCTTACTGCTGTCACCCCTGAACATTTGAGATTCAGTAAATATTATTCCCCGCCAAGAGGTAACTGAGGATAGCCCTGACTTCTGTGTCTCGATAATAGCTATTCAGTCTGATTTAAACAGATATTTCCAAGAGACCAATCCAATCTGATGCCCCTGAACTTGTGGACTGGAGCACAACTCATGGTCAGATTGCACACTTCTCTGCATTTTGCAATTCATTTTCAGTGTGCAAAAAGGTGGGGCAAATTTGTGTTAAGTAGAATTTGTTTAATTGACACTGAAATGGGAATGCCTGTGTATTGGTGAAAAGGTTTAACATGGGGAGATTCCATTGAAGCTAAATTAAGAGCAAGAAATGGTTTGTGAGTTCCTAAATAGGTCGATAATTAACTTTTGTTGTTTTCTGCTAGCTAACATATGAGTGTTTAACCTTAGATCACATGGGAGGCTATTGAATTGCAAATAACCATTCAAACTATAGTTGCCTTTATTTTCTTTGTTCCTAGGCTCTGTGCAGTAAGGATGTGTAAATGGCTCTCAAGGAGCGCACACCTTTGGGGCTGTAATGCAGGAAAATTGGAGAGAGTGAGAGAGCTATGTTTCTCAGCTCTGATTATGACTTACTTTATTTCTAAGAAGATGCTAAGCCTATACTTGGATAAGCATATGTTTTATGGAATTGCTTGGCTGTATCTTTGATATTTTTGTTATGTTTTGAAGAAAGTTCTGTAAGTAAAGATCTGAATAATATCTAATGAGTCTGGAAAATACTTCATTTCTAAAAGGAGTCAGTTTTCTTGCATCCAGTTGTTTCAAGCAGCGCAATATTAATATCTGCAATAATTCACCCCTGGAACTCCTTGCTCTCATCAGTAATGTCTAAACTAGGGTTACCAGATGTCCCCGTGTCCCGGGGACAGTCCCTGGATTTGTAGATCTGCTCCCCTGACAAATTGTGTCCCCAGAATGTCCCCGGATTTCATTAAATGACTCCGGGGAAATGTGGCAGCAGCGCACTGTGCTTGGCATCCCAATGCTCATGCTCATTCCTCCCCTTTATGCCCCTTTTCTCTTTGGGGCACACCAGCCGTGCTCGGATTCTTTCACCGAAGGTGTTATTTTTTTTTGTGGGGGCGGGGGGGCTCCTCCAGCTCTGGCTCCCACCTGCTTCACCATGCCCAGTCCATGATGGAGAAGCTATTGCTGCTGTGCTCTCCGCTGTCAGCAGCCGGATTGCCGCCCCAGAGCTTCTATCTCTCTCACACTCTCCCTCCGCCCCCCCTCCAGCAGCCCATTCTCTTACATTCCCTACTGTTGCTTTTAATTGCAGCTGACTTCGTGTCAGCATCCCCAAGACCTTACTCCACCTCTCTTTCCCCTACTGGTTTGAGCCTTTCCCTTGCTCAAATTTATGGAGCGCTAAGGGGGCTTTCCCCCATGTGTTTTGTTCTTTGCCTCCCTCCTTTTTTTTTTTTTTTTTTTTTTGCGTTTGAACTAGCAGGGTGAGCAGGCAAGGAGCTTTTCGTCCGTCCGTCCCCCGTTTGTCAAACATGCAGGCTACGCAGAGCTGGTGGCAAGGAAGGAAGGCAAGCCGGCTTCAGAAGGAGGTTTAGCTGGAGGAGGAGGAGGAGCTCAGGTTTGTAGGACACTGGTGGCAGCAGACCGCTGCTGTGTCTGAGGCTGCAGAGAAAGGCTTTCCTTTCTCAGCCTGCTGAACTCCAGGATACCTCATGAAGCTCCATGCACCAGGCTCACTCACGGCTGAGGGGGAAAGAGTGGCTCTGAGAAGCAAAGTGCTTCTCTTTTCCCCCTGTGTCGCCTGACACAACAGCCGGGCTTTCCAGCTCTTTCATTTCTCCTTTTAAAACTAGCATGAACCCGCTGTATTGTCAAGGCTGAGGGGATTTATTCCCCCTCCGAAAAATATTTCTAGCTATTTGAGATAGGGTTCAGCCCTGAAACCTGAGGAATTATAATTATTAGAGAATTAATTTATTTGTACAGGTATTTATTTTCCTCCAAAGAATAAACTTTCAGCTTTTTACTGGATCTTGTCTAGGGCTTTGATTTTTTGCCAGGAGCACAGGAGTGTACAGCCTGAAAACCATGTAATTATGGATAATAAAGCATTATATATATGTGTGTGTGTGTGTGTGTGTCCCCAGATTCATTGAAAAAAATCTGGTAACCATAGTCTAAACAGTATGTAACCACTCTCAAGGCTGAGCTGCAGGCAACTGTAAGGTGTGAGTCAGAAATTAAACCTGGGTTTCAGAGCTGAGAAGACTTTGTTGCTCTGGTGATATGTCATGTGCTCAGACAGGAAGCCTGTTCAGGAAGGCCCAATGTCATTGGCCAGTCATGGTGTACAGGGCAAATCTGGCATTACTCCAGTTATGGGAAGGTATTCCAAGCTGCAATTGTGATAGCTCACAGGAAAGAGCAGTTGCACAAACAAGCAAACATTCCTCAGCAATTTCTAAGCAGGGCACTAAAGAACTGCTTCTAGATAATGGTAGATGGAGGTACCAGTGACGTTTCCTAAAACAAAAATGCAAAATGCAAACATGACTCTGAATGCCAGTTGCTGAGAGTGCATGTGCTCTCATGTCCTGCTTATGGTTGGCCACTGCGAAAACAGAACGCTGAACTAGAAAACAGACCTTTGGTCTGATCTTGTGATGAAGTTGGAGGTGCCACCTCAGGCCAAATATGTTAGGAAAATCAAGGAAAGCTTTCTGAAAAAGGCTGAACATATGCTTATTGGAGGATTGGCGTGGTGTCTGGTGCCCACTGCAACTAGTGGGGTGAAAGATAAGAAGCCCATGCAGTAGCCCCTAAAGCCAGAACCAACGGCAAGCAGAACCAAGTAATTCTAGTTTTGCCCCCATCCTCCAACTGGCTGAATTCTACAGAGGCAAAGCTGAGACCAAGGAGGAAGAAGGTGAGACACAGTGTCATCTCCTAGGACAGGCAGGTTGCTGAAGCAAACTGAGGTTGATGAGATCGTGCTCCATTTGCCCTAATGAAGCAGCCTCCAGCATCTTTGCAACAAGCCTCAAGGAGAGGGATAAGGAATGTGTAGCTCTTCAGATGCCACATCATCCCCATTGTTCTTGATCACTGGGCCATGCTGGCCAGCATTGATAGGAGTTGGCATTCAACACCATCTGAAGAACCACTGGCTAGCCATCCCTGCTCTAAGGTAGGTCAGTGTTAGGATAGCTAAGGCTGAGAAAGACTGGCTTGCTTAAGGCTTCCTAGTAACCTCATGGTAGAGGTAGGATTTGAATGTGGGACCTCCTTATTAATAGCTCAGCCTCTTCATTATATATTTATTTCATAAAATTTATACACCATTTATTTTTGGAGAAAACCTCCTAGATGTTTACAAAAATAAGGTAAAACAAGGGGAGAATTACAACAGCGCTTTAAAACATAAAAGCTAAAATGCTAAAGCAGATATAAAATTGCCTCAGCTTCCCAAGTATCTGGGTAGGCTTGTTTAAGCAAAAAAGTTTTTAGTAAAGGTAAAGGTACCCCTGCCCGTACGGGCCAGTCTTGACAGACTCTAGGGTTGCATGGCCATCTCACTCAAGAGGCCGGGGGCCAGCGCTGTCCGGAGACACTTCCGGGTCACGTGGCCAGCGTGACATCGCTGCTCTGGCGAGCCAGAGCCGCACACGGAAACGCCGTTTACATTCCCGCTAGTAAGCGGTCCCTATTTATCTACTTGCACCCGGGAGTGCTTTTGAACTGATAGGTTGGCAGGCGCTGGGACCGAACAACGGGAGCGCACCCCGCCGCGGGGATTCGAACCACCAACCTTTCGATCGGCAAGCTTTTAGAAGGCACCAAAAGGAGTAAAGTGAAGGCACCGACTTCATATCAATAGGCAGAGAGTTCCAAAGTGTGGGTGCTGCCACACTAAATGACTGAATTCTTGCAAATGCAGAGTGGGTAGTATGTGGCAGCTGTACTACTGCCAATTCCACCAAATGAAGTGGACACATGCAGGGTAAGGCAATCTCATAGGTAAATGCTTCGAGGTGTTAAATACATTTGCACCAAATGTTTGTGAAATGCCAAAGGTAGGAAGAGTTTTGAAAAGTATTTCTGGGGGTGCAGAGGGAGGTACTCTGCCCACAGGTTAATTTTTACACTTGCAAGTCAAAAAGTGATCCCCACTCTTGATCTTTAACAAAGTCTGGTTTCGCCACACACACACACACCCTTAATTTTTCCTTAAAGTGCATGGATTCTCACCAACATCCACTCTTGAAAACATTTTGTGACTGTCATGTGCATCAAAGTATGCAATGTAACACTATCTTGGTTTTTATGACTCATAATCATTGTCATTAAATTAAAAGCTTACAAAGCTACATTACAAGTTTAAGGTATTAATTCATGGAACAGAGCTCAGAAAAAGCCTGAGGCCTCTGATATAATCCCCCCCCCCAGTTTTACAGAATCCTACGCTGTAATGAACAATGCATTATAAAACTGGATCTTCCTTGAGTATCATGAGAAGTAAATAATAAAAAGATCTGAATTCTCACCCACTCTCTAGCAAATTACATTTAGATGGCTGAAGCCTTTTCTCATTAGAAATTGACACAATCAATCCTTTTATGTGTTCGGCATACAAATTAAGAATTGTGCTGTTGGAAAGCATGTGGGCCCAAACACTTCAGGATCTATGGTCTCTTTTTATTGAGACAGGATAGCACATTTGTAGATCAGTAATGAAATACTATGTAAATTTGAAAATTGACAGCAGCAACAAAAACACATTCCAAATGCTATGATTTTTCCCCCCCATTTTCAAAATTTGGAATTTGACTTTGAGGAACAATTGTAGATCTAATAGGCTGTCTCCAACTAAGTTTTCCACAGAGTACAGTCTTTAAAATCGATGAACTTACGTTAGTTACGGTCATGAATTTCAATGGGTTTACTCTGAGCAAGACTAGCATTGGCTACAACCCTAAGCCATAATAATAATAATAATAATAATAATTTTATTTATAATCCGCCCTCCCTGGCCAGAGCCGGGCACAGGGCGGCTAACACCAGTAAAATTACAGTAAAAACATAATGGGGGGGGGGATTTAAAATACAGGTTAAAATGCAATTTAAAATGCAGCCTCATTTTAAAAGTAGCCCATAGATCAAAACCATTAGGGGAGGGAAACATAAGGGTCAGACTGAGTCCAAACCAAAGGCCAGGTGGAACAGCTCTGTCTTGCAGGCCCTGTGGAAAGATGTCAAGTCCCGCAGGGTCCTGGTCTCTTGTGACAGAGTGTTCCACCAAGTTGGGGCCAGTACTGAAAAGGCCCTGGCCTTAGTTGAGACCAATCTAACCACCTTGAGACCTGGGACCTCCAAAATGTTGCCATTTGTGGACCTTAAAGTCCTCCATGGGGCATACCAGGAGAGGCAGTCCTGTAGGTACGTGGGTCCTAGGTCCTATGACCTTTTAAGACAGTATACATATCCACTTGGCAGCCCTAGAATCCACTGTTTTACTCTCTCTCTCCTTGTTTTTCTCATTCTTTTCACACAGCACATGCTTAGACAATAGAACTCACTTCCACAGGAAGCAGTGATGGCCACCAACTTGGATGGACAAATTACTGGAGAAGGCTATTAATGGTTGCTAGCAGTGGCGTAGAGTGGGGAGTGCAGGGGGGGGCGGCCGCACGGGGCGCAACATCTGGGGAGCGCTCGCACTCGCAGCTCTCTGCCCCTACTAAAATCCATGGGTTAGGGGGCGCAAATTACTTGCCTTGCCCCGGGTGCTGACAACCCACGCTACGCCACTGGGTGCTAGCCATATTTGCTATGCTCTGCCTCTGTGACTGCAGTGGCAGAGTTTCATGCTCCAGCACCGGGGGCGGAGAGCAGGGGGAGGGAGTGCTCCTGCCCACAGGGGCGTGGCACACATCCTGGGGGCGTGGTGCACTGCCTGCTGGGGAGGGGCGCCCAGTGTGGGCAGGGGACAGCTGTGATGGCACCCTGGGGATTGCGCTGCTGGGGGCGGTGCGCTCACCCCACACTCCTCTTCCTCTACCAGTGTGTGACTGGAGACAGCGATGCTTCTGAACAACAGTTGCTGGTAACCACAGGACGAGGCAGGGCTCTTGTGCTCAAGCGCTCCTTGTGGGTTTCCCACAGGTATCTGGGTGGCTACTGCAGGAACAGGATGCTTGAACAGATATTCCAGCAGGCTCTTCTTATTTTATTATGCTATTATTCTGCCTAACAAGTAGAAATGCTCTTACTTTGTTGAAAAAAGAGAGGTTTTCCCACCAGAATTCTTTCTTTCTTCACTTCCTTTTTAACTTATTATGGACAAAAACTTGTGCGCAACCCTCAAACTACAGATTTCCTTCCTACCATTTGGTGTTAGGGTATTTCCTTGCCGCAGGCTATTAAAGATTCTCAATTTTATGGCAAATTAATGGGGCAATCTGTTCTTAACAAAGAGAAAAGTGAAGGAATCTGTTCCTATCTGCATGGGGTGACAGCTCATTGCTTCAGACAAATTTTGGGGTTCTGCTGAGTCAGCCAACTGGCTTGTTATGCATAAGGTGCACTTTAAATTTTTAATATAATTTTTGTTATGACTTTGAAGTTCTGAGAGGTTCTGGGAGTCGTTTGGCCAGATATGTCAAACCGTAAGCCATTAACAGCATTCTGCATTTTCAGCAAGTAGGAATTTGTCAGTTTAGCTTTTTCTCTTAACGGTTCCATCAAATTAACTAGAAGTACAAGATGCAAAGTGACATCTGAACAGTACGTGGATGGAGAAACCTTGCTTGCACTCAAATGGTGTGCATAAATTTTCACGAAGGGGAAGATACATTTTGATGAACAGAAAATACGCACGATGCTGAAGGAAAGTACCTGGCTTATGTAAGCTCTATGGGAGAAATAATAAAAGAGTCGCCAATACGCTGAAGTGGGCTATGCCATGCTTCTAAGCTTCCCATGGGCAACTGGTTGACCAGCGTGGGAACAGAACACTGAGCATGAAGGACCCTTGGCCTGATCCAGCAGCCAAGCTCTTTTGTATATAGGTAGGTACCAATAGTCATCTTCACTGAGGATCAGGCCTGATTAGAGGTGAATATGAACTTGCCCAATTCACACTTCACACTTGTGAAACAAATTCACAATTCACACTTCACACTTGTGAAACAAATTCACAATTCACACTTGTGAAACAAAGTGCAGCCAGCCTTTGAAATTTGTACTTCTCTGAATTTTGCTGTGCAGTTCTCCAGCCAAAAAAGTGAGCAAAAAAGTATCTGTTAAGGGAAAGCGTGCTTACAAATTTGCACCCCAAAATGTGTATATTCCAGAAAATGTGCAATTAAAAGACAGTGAAATATTGTGGATGCAGAAATGTGGAGAATTGACCTTAAGGCTGGAAAAATGAGAGACTGAGAGAAATCAAAATCGATAGATTCAACTTTCCCTAGACTTGATTCACACATGCATGTTTAGCTCTCAAAGACTTAAACATCAAGTAATGACTTTCATGTGTATGAATGGACCACCTTGGGTGTGAAGAACATTCATTATCACCTCAAATGCAATGCTTTTCATTGTAGTCTTCACTTATACAGCATCTAGTTATCAAGTATGCAGGAGCCAATTTGTGTACTTGCATATGCAAATAAGCTCTAGATAAACAAGGACATGCAGGCCAAAATTTGAGAGGTAAAATTTACCTACATATGTGTAAATCAACCTAATCAATTTATAGAGAGATGGGGGGGGGTTGTAATGTTTTGCAATAAATACAATGATGGTGTACAACCAAATGATGTTTTTAATTTATTGCAATGTTATTAGTTAGATTTTTTTGTTGCTGCTGATGCATTGTTAATTGGGAGAAAGGCAGAATTAACAATTAAAAATGTTCATTAGAAATAATGGGAGAATTCCAAAAGGAATTCCGTCATCCTTTGCTTCATTCTGCCAGTGTAGTGCCAAAAAGAAGCAGCACATATGGATTTTCAACTAGGTTTGACCAACCCATTTATACAGCACCTTCCCTTTCTTAACTGCACAGCTGTGAAAGCTTTAATCAAATCAAGGGCACTGTCTGAAGTTTAAATACATTTATGTGGCAATGAGGCACTTAACTCTTACTTTTATGATACTTGTTGACTTTACTGCTAATGATGCTATGGAACTGGAGAAGGCCATAAAAGGGGTCAACAGTTAGGATACTGACACTGACACTCTCTCTGAATTACAGTGTCCAGGAGATGCACTTCTTTGATTTGAGTCAGCATTGCAATTAAACTTTTAAAAATCTGAGCCTCTTTGAAGCAGGGATCAAAATGAAAGCGTGTGCCTTACAGTATTTACTTGGGCTTCTCCACATAGTTTTAGTTTGGGCTGAAAGAAAGTGAAATTCTTTCCTGTAGCAGATTTTCAAAAACCTGAAGAACACCATTCCCATGCTTGCACCTTGTTTTATGTATTTGGTGTTGTCTTCTACATCTGGTCCATTATGCTATTATTGGGATGAGGAAAATATCTGAGAAAATGGGATTTTTTGCCTTACAAATTTTCAAATATAAAATATTAGCCAAAAATATCTAATTTGGCAGGTAGAAGCTTCTGCCAAAATTTAATTTTAAATCCCCTGGAGGTAGGAATATTCACTTTTTTTCAGCTCTAGTTGAGCACCATTATTTCTCTCATCCATTTTTTTTAAAAAAAAATCTGTAGCATTTCTCTCTGCTTAGTACTACACATTATTGGACTAGTCGCATAAGTGATCTCAACCAATGAAGGATCCAGCTGTAATCAATCTGATGTAGGGAGAGGAGAGGAATTCATTGGGCAAGCCTACCTGATGCACACACCCCGGACTGATGTGTGGCTCAGAACGCATACCACCAGAAAAACTGCACTCCACTTTGATTGGAGGCTGGTGCATAAAGGCACATTGGGTGCTCCCACACCAAGCACATTCTGTCCTCAACCAGTCCTCGCAACCCTCTTTTCTTCTGTCTAGTACAAGAGGTGGCTCTGCCTGACAGCTTCTTCCTCGGTCCTAGTGTTGCCCTTGTAGAACTTAACAGGGAGAAGGATTGAATCAGAACTAGAATGAGTCCATTCCAGTTCACTTTATTCTTTGTCTCCCTGCATTCCACCCTTCCAATGTCAATGGGCACTAGCTGTCACTAGCAGACTTCATTTAAACAGTTAAGTGCTGCTTGGGGCTGCTAGCAAGCGGGGCTACTGATGTGCTTTAAAATGTATTTCCTGTGTCCCTTAAATAGTCGATAATGGCTTAGAATGCCTAGCAAAGCTCTATACAGCTAATGCAGCAGCCAACTTTCTCTATGCATGGTAGGCATATCAGAACCATCACCCCATTTGTGGCTCCAGTTTTGAAAATGGGTACTTTCAGCCACACTTTCTAGCTGCTATAAGCTCCTTTTAAACCTTTAAGGTACAATGGGGAAAAGGTTTTTAAATGCATAAGCTGTTATCTTTTAAAAAGAAAGAAAGGTAAGTGATAACTTAAAAATCTCAGGGAAGGAGGAGTTTCAGGATTTTATGCAGATTTCTTTTTGAACAACCCCTCCCAAAATAGGAAGTGAGTTGAATAAACTGGAATTGACCAGATCTTTCCACCTGTAGTCTGATGCCACGGAACAATACCACAAATCAGATTTGGATACATGATATTCCTCAGAACAAATGAGTTCAGTTCAGAATGGGGACAACATGAGGCCATTGCTTCCTGGATTAGTTAGAGTGGTGATCTAGGCAATCAGGAATCATACAGAGAATTAGCTGACAACATGGGACTATAGCTCATTGTATTTACCTATGGTGGTGTCACTGAGGGCAAATGAAGCTTAGCTGAGAGTGAGAACAACTTAAGAAAAAAATGTTTTCATATTGAGGGTCAAAAAATAATCATTTTTCAGCAATGATGAACATGTCCTATTTTGCATGCTGATAGACAAAGCAGAAAGAGAAATTTTTAATCCTGATATTCAGTGAAGAAAGCTCTCTGGTTGCGGTAACAGGAAAGGCAAAGTAATTTCTGATTTCTGATGAGGTTTGCATTGAGGTGAAAGGCAACCTTCCTAATATTGATTTCAGCAAATTGCAAAAACCCATTACATATGCTGAACGGTGCCAAACGGTCTGCATTTACATTAAACAAATATTTGGGGACAGACAAACATCAGAAACCACAAATGTATGTGACAATCTCCTAACAGATTGCTAATGTGCATTAAAAGTCTGGAACAATTACTTTGGATTTCAAGCCCACAGCTTGCAAAAATCACAGAAGATTGAGTGCCCCATGCTATCACTATCCTTTTGTGGGTTTTTGGCTATTCCTGTCACATAGTGGTGGTCAATTCCAAGCGCTTCAGTTGCTAGCAACCTCAAGGAAATACAAGGTCAAAAGCAAAGGTTAGGAGTAAATCAGTTCTGTTAAAACGGTGATGAGTCATGCCCTGTTTATTCATAAATCGCAGAGCCCAGACCAGAAGAGCAATGAGCTACTCTGGCTGCAGAATGATGCACCCCTGAAGGACCACATATAGAAAATCATCTTGGTTGCCTGCATATCTGATATTAAAGACAAACATGTGATTATCTGCAAAATAGGGAGGTTTCATCAGGATTAAGCTGGTTTGACTTTTGTGTTCCATTATTTATGGGACCCAACTACTTTAAAAACAACAACAACAACAACTAAAGCCACAATATGCATTTCGCTGGCATCACAGGAAACAAAAGAGTTTCATACAAAGATGTGCTCTCCTAAGCTGACTTTCCCAGCATGTTTGTACTCCTGTCCCAGTGACGTCTATACTGGCTTGGTCATATCCACAGAATGGAAAATTACAGGATCCCCAAGGATGTGCTCCACAGAGATCTGGCTTCAGGCACCAGACATATTGGCAGACCAAAACTGCATTAGAAAGATGTCTGCAAATGTGACACGAAGGCTGGCAACATTAACCCCACTGTGTGGGAATCCCTTGCAGGTGAATGCTGTGCCTTGAAACAGACAGGTCATGTATTCACAGCAGTGACTAGAGGAGGAATGACCACTGGGAGAAGTGCAGAGAGAAGAACGCTATGGTACATCTGTAGCAGCACAACCAGACATCTTCATCTGCCCCAGCTGCAACAAAATGTGTTTCTTATCCCTGGACAACCTTATTGCTGGACTGCAACTCCTATAATCCATAATCATTCACAATGCTGGCTGGGACTGATGGGAGCTACACCCCAACATCTGTAGCTGTGGTGCAACAACATCTGTGGCCACCATGTTGACTACCATTCTTCTAACATCTATGGTTAAGAACAGATGGGTGACAATATGCCCAATAAAATACTTGTTTTATTGAAATAGCACCCGTGTCTTGCATTGCCAATTATTGTATGTGAGACTGCAGGGTACATCAAGAGAGATCACAGGATAAATGATTTTTATAAAATAAACTAGTTTGGACCTCTTATAAGAGTGACAGCTTTCACATTTCACTGACAGCCATTTAAAACTACTTTTGAAAACTGCCTTAGAAAGTTTTTCGGAGGAAATATCATAATCCATTTGACTCATAAATTTGATGGAAACGTGCCTCTCTAAGTGCACATTTTATGTCTTGTCTTTTGTAATGGATCAAAACCAGATGCCAGACTGTTATTACATTTATATATTTGTGTGTCTGGTATGGATTAGTGACAAATAGCTCAGATAAATTGTACTCAGAAATGTTTGAAAGGGGTTATGTAGCCTTCAAATTTGGGTGTGTGTTTGCATGTGTTTACCAAGGCTGTACACCTAAACGCTCCTCTGCAAATGCCCTTAAGTATCTTTTGTTATGATGTCTGACAGCTGATATATGCTTATAGCAAAGCTATGTTCCATGTTGAAAATACTCCTAATTATAAAGCTCCTTCAGCTGTACAGAATCTGGAGGAAAATGTTTATTTATGACATTTCTATCTGTTCCTTTTTCCAGCAAGTTCAGGCATAACTCTACCCACTGCCAGGTAGGTTAAACTGAGTGTTATTCTCTTTTGAGCAATAGCCTCTGAAGTAGATGGTTCATTTTTGGGCAAATGGAACAAGGTGAAGTGAAGCAGCACCTGGCCAGGATTCAATGGCATTTTGGACAGCTCCATGGAAAGCTCAGGTTGGAGACTCCATAACAGCAAAGCTCAAATGTTTCAGCAACAGTTTCAATCTATTGATCAGGGAGCGGGAGATTCACATCCCGTTAAGACAGTGGGCTCTACCAACCCCAAAGCTATGTTTGTTTTGATATATTTATATTTATATTTTTGCTGTTCCATCAAAATTAGTGGGGGTCTTTATATTCATATACAGATATACACCTTTCCTATATTTAGCATACCCAAACACACATCAATCTCAGGACCCTCCCTACAAAAAGGAATAATTAGATATGTGAGCAGGTTTACAATGAGCTTGTCCCCCCCCACCACCAAACGTGTCTTTGTCACCCAGTTCTCATTCTACAGCCAGATTTTATATATGGTGCCCAGCCCCACTCGTCCAACCAGGGTGGCTACCCTGCTAAATCATCAGATTTTCTGGGTCCTAGCTTTGCACCTTCTTCCTCTTGCTGCGGACTCTGCCAGCTAATCCATATTGGTTACGAGGACATTTCTCTTCTAGGGGAATGGCTGTGGCTCAGTGGTAGAGTACATGCCTTGAATGCAACAGATCATGAGTTCAATCCCTGGCATCTCAGGTAGGTCTGTGGAAGATATCTACCTGAAACCCTGGAGACCCATTGCTTGTCAATGTCAGCACTACTGAGCTAGATGGAGTCTTCATTTGGAACATTGGAAAACTTCACCTGGAATACTGTGTACTATTCTGGTCACCCCACCTCATAAAGGATAGGGGGAAGTGAGGCAGATTGATACAGAAAAATTCAATCTAATATTTTATGTAACAAAAATGAGTCAAATAATAAAAAAATTGGCTTGATGTATGGCATAACTAATCAATATTATAATAGCAATCAAAAGAACCATTAAAATTAGAAGATGATGAGAATATAATGACTTCAGTAAAAAAAGGGAGGTTGTATCATTCTGCCCCACCTACGGGGCACTTTGATACATTGGACAGGGCACTTTGATACAAAGCGTGAATTGTATGAGAATGGTAATTATTTGCAAAAAATAATAATGAAAAAACAAGTTTTATTGTGAGAGATCATAATCAGCCTTAGAATTTGTTACTTAAAATCTAAATTACGTATCAAAACTAACAGTGTTTCACACATATCATAGACTTTATGACAGGTTTTCTTAACAAAACATCAAAACTTATATTAATCTTTCCTCAAACACCTATCCATTTTTAAAAAAAAAACTTTGGAAAAACTTAAAAAGTATAAAAACTCACATTAGGTAGTCAAAAAATAGTAATTTAAACAAAATGCTTATAAAAAGTAAGATAATTACTTAACGTTTAGCTTCTATTGCACATTATATCCACTTAAGTGAATAGAAAAAGTATAAAGAGATGATGTTCCAGCTGTGCCCTTTGGGAAATTTGGTTTTGGCAAAGGCAAAACAACATCCTTGAAATCAATGCTTGCCTTATCTTCTACAATGGGGAAGACAAACATACAAGATCCTGGTTTTTTCCTGAGATATGATACTTGATAATCGATCATATTATATTTAGAAATGACTTTGGCCACGTAGTAAACAACAGTCTTTTTTTCTTTTCAAATTTAATGAGTTTAGAGATTTCATGCAAACTTGTATATTGGGGCACTATTGTACACTAGCGGGGCACTTTTATATGTCTCAGTGTATCAAAGTGCCCCAACGGACATTTTCAAAAAGACTAACAATTATGAATAAAACCACTGAACTTATTTAAAAATCATGTGTAATCCTGATTACTGGGTGGAATAACTTACCTTTGGTATTTTTAAATCTTAACTAAACGACATAAAACAGAGTTGGAACACTTTTACATTTCACATAATTTTTTAGTTGGCCATGCACCTACTCTCGCCAAACGCCAACGGCTAACTGGCGGGTGGCGCAGTCACAACTGTTGTACTCACACATGTATAGACATGTTTTAGTGATGTTGCAACAAGAATAACATTTCTCGATATTGAAATATTGTTGGCGCATCAATGTGCCCCGCTTCCCCCCCTAAAGTAGAGCTGGAAAATGTTCAGAAAAGGGCAACCCAAATGGTCAAGGAGATGGGGCAACTTCTTTATGAGGAAATGTTTCAGCTCTCAGGGGTTTTTAGTTTAGAGAAAGGTGAGTAAGAGGTGGCAAAATATAAGTGTATAAGATTATGCATGGTACAGAGAAACTGGGTAGAGAAAAAATGTTCAGGCAGTCGGCTAGGTCTACTATCGATGTCTGTCCTGCCCTTTATACAATTATTTCTGGCACTTCAATTGGTGCCAGGTGGATGAACCTGAAATAGCAGGTTTTAATCCTCCACAATCCCCTTGATGTAGCTCAACTCCTAGGCCACTGTGGGAAACTGCAGATCACAGACCCGGCTGCCCAGTACTAATCAGAGTGCTTTGGCTCAGTGTTGCTACCATAGCTGGGAAGGGAAATCATTCCTGGGAGCCTCTGGGATTTTGCCAGGCCACACACTCCACCTGCTTGCAGGTTTGCCACAGGAATCTGTTAGCCACCGTGAGAATAGGAGGTTGAACTTGACCTAGCCCAGAAGACTCTTCTTATGTTCTTACAGAGTGTTTCAATCTTGTGATAGTGCCTCTTTCTTGCTGGATGTATTTGTCCGGCTGGAATGAAACCTATGTACAAAAGCAAGAGCCACATTCATTGCTCTGACCACTTTGGCCTCTGACCCCACCATATGCATGTTGCCCAATGAGAGAATGTAGCATCTCATATTTAAAAAGGCCAATGCAGAAGGCCCACTGACATAGGAAAGGGCCACCCAAAGAGCACTTTGCCAATGACTCTCTCAAATCAAATTTGACAAGTGGATGCACCTGCAAAGTATGGAGAAGGAAAAACTGCTATCTGTTGGCAAGGTGTCCCTTTTCTCCACTTCTCAATGTCTGGAAGAAACATATAAATAAGATTTTGCATCCTCCTGCATTATTACTCTTTTAAATATATATACTTTCTATTCTCTGAGTAACCCTCTATTAAAATAAGATTTCATGGCTCCCAGTCCTCTCAAATTGCAGAGCTTCTGCTTCCTATCATGCTATTTGCATGTCAATATTCATCTGAGATATCTAGTCTGACATTATTTTACCAGCGGCACAAATCTAATTTTAGTCCACTGTGCATATTAATGCACACACCTGTATATATATACCTCCAAGTGATGTGTACCAGGTAGAATTAGCCATCACCAGGGCAACAAATCTTAGCAACATCCTTCCTAGCAATCGTGTCTTCAGAAAGAGGGCTTATAGTATAATTTACCTGAGTCAACATGTGTATTTATATCTGCTTCTTGCTCTGAAACATGTGCATCTCAAATTCAGTGCTGGAAGGTATCTGGATGTGCTGCTACAGATACACCATGGTGTTTCTTCTTCTCCCAGTGGTTATTCCTCCTCTGGTCACTGCTGTGTCCAGACCAGTCACAAACCTGACTGTCTGTCTCCAGACACTGCAATTGTCTGCAATGGATTCCCATAGGGTGGGGTTAATGTTGCCTGCCTTCATGTCATGCTTGTATACATCTTTGTAATGCAGAGTTGGTCTGCCAACAGGCCTAGTGCTTGAAGCATGTCCTTGGAGAGTATGCCATATTCCATTCTGCAGATATGACCAAGCCAACCTAGACATCACTGAGACAGGAATGTCGATATGCGTTGAATTTGGGCTAGAGAGAGCACATCTTTATTTTAGACTCTGCTTGCCATGTGATGCCCAAAATCTTCCTGACACAGCACATATTTACAGCAACATTATTTCTCTCTTTCTAATCTTTTTTGAAGCCAGTGCAAAAAGAGCCACTTTATGTGTCACAAAGCCATTAGTGTCACTCAAAAGAAATAATATTCTTTCTACCATGGTATTCCTGTTTCCATATGTCAACAAAGGTTTCGGAAATCTCTCTCTTGGATCATTATGGTTGGCATCTGTCTGTTGGAAGACAATGGAGGAATGTGCCTTTGGGGATTGGAAGGTTATAGCGCCTGCTGTGGCTATAGAGACCAAAATGGGAGAGACATGTTTTGTTGCAGCTGGGGCAGATGAAGGTGACCAGTTTTGCTGCTGCAGATGCACCATGGCATTTCTTCTCTCTGTGTTCCTCCCAGTGCTCATTCATCCTCTGGTCACTGCTGTGGATACACGACATGATTGTCTGTCTCCAGGCACTGTGGTTGTCTGCAAGGATTCCCATATGACAGGGTTGATGTTGCCAGCCTTCACAGCACATACACTTCTTTGTAATGCAGAGCTGGTCTGCCAACAGGCCTGGTTCCTGAAGCCAGCTCCCCATAGAACACATCCCTTGCGATCCTGCTATCTTCCATTCTGGGGACATGACCAAGCCAGCCTAGATGTTGCTGAAACAGGAGTGTGAACATGATGGCAATGTGAGGCCCAACATCTTCCTGACACAGAGCATGTGGAAGGCATTGAGGTGTTGCTCTTGGCAGGTATAAGTTGCCCATGGCACATTTCCATAAAGCAACATGCTCAACACGCAAGCCTGGTAGACCTTCATTAGACATTATTAACAGATAGTAATTTATTCCAACAAATATTTCCCACAAATACAGACTGGGTCTTTATAAGAGACCTTGTTATAGTGACCATCCAGGACTGCAGCTGGCATCTCTGCAAACTACAGCTCAATAAAAGCATTTCTTAGGGAAACAGTCATGAGTTTCATGAAATAACTGGCTCGAAGAGAAAATACCACAGACAAAATTTGGAGTTCCTATTTAGTTTAATGTCCCTTCTGTTGTCTATCCAGAAATGCAAGTCCCTTAATTGTCTCTTGTTCGTG
The DNA here is from genome assembly GCF_965153285.1 of Podarcis tiliguerta. Classification (NCBI taxonomy): domain Eukaryota; kingdom Metazoa; phylum Chordata; class Lepidosauria; order Squamata; family Lacertidae; genus Podarcis; species Podarcis tiliguerta. Next base: position 43,075,744 of record NC_139553.1, on the reverse strand, counting down.
ACCAAGGCAACATTCAGCTCTGGGAAATAATAACTGTCTAAAAGATTTTGAAGAGTTGATTTCCAGAATTGGTTATTACCCAATTCCACCTAGCACAATTAAGGAAAACAGTCATTTGATGATGTTGCAATTCATCTGATATATCTTAACTAAGCAAACTCTGCTGTAGCCTTAATTGATGGCCATACAGATTATGTGCATAATACAGCTGCAGAAATTCCTGATAGAAGGGTGGATGCCAGGTTGTAGTGTTTTAAGAAAGTTATAAAATGTTACCATATTTATACAAAGTTTGGGTTGCTATTCAGAGCTTTCACATGTTTAGTGATATTTTCTATTAGCATCACTATCCTTTGTGCCTCCATAGAAGAAGTTGCAGATGTTTCAGGGTTTTCCAGTTCTGTGCTATAAGTTGTCGTGCAGCTACAAAAAGAAACATAATCAATTACTTATACTTTAAAATGATATGTTCATCTTGTTGTGCTGTGCTTTGAACTGTATGTTGAGTAATAAGGCTTCTTTCATAGAAAACTATCAACAAAAACATCCATAGTCTTTCACAAATCCATTACATCTTGAACATCCTCTCCAGCAGAGATGGGAGGGTGATCGGTTAATAAGGTTACATTTCGGAGAATCAAGTGCCAATGATGGAGTAGTTTGGGAGTTTTGGGGGTTTTTTTATGTTATACCAGTCACCTGCTCCACCCAATCCCCAGTTCTTCTTTCCAGATTTGTTTTAGAGCAGGGTTTCCCAAACTTGGGTCTCCAGCTGTTTCTGGACTACAACTTCCATCATCACTGAAGGCCGGTCCTGCTAGCTAGGGGTGATGGGAGTTGTAGTCCATACAGCTGGAGTCCCAATTTTAGGGAACCCTGATGTAGATAATACTGATCTAGATGGGCCAATGGTCTGACTCAGGATAATGCTGAACTACAGTCTATTCCCATTTGAGCCAAGTAGTTTTGGATCTTACTTGCTGGCTGGATGCAAGACTTCCTAAGAAACATATATAGGTTGGGTAACAAATTTTCGACAAACAAATATGTGTACAAATGCTCATACCAGCAGTCATAACTCTGGGACATCCGTTGAAGCTGAATATTGGAACATTAAAGGCAGACAAATAAATTTATATTTTCACATATGGATTTGCTTCCACAAGAGGTATTGATGGCCATCAACTTTGAAGGTGGATTAGACAATTCATGGAAGCTATGGCTATCTATGTCTACTAGCTGCAATGCTTATGTTCCACCTCTGCCACCAGAGGCAGTATGCTTGTGAATGACAGTTGCTGGAAACCACAGAAGTAAAGAGAATCACAGTATCAATACAATAATACAGAAGATAATCAATAAAGTAAGCCAACATCCAAGATCATAGAATCAAAGAATCATAGAATTGTAATGCTGGATCATCTAGTCCAACCCACTGCAATGCAGGAATCCTTTGCCCAATGTGGGGCTTGAACCCATGACTCTGAGATTACGAGTCTCATGGTTTACCTATTGATCTACCCCTCAGGGTGTTTTTGTGCTCAGGTCCTGCTTGTGGGCTTCCCATAGGTATCTGGTTGGTCACTGGAAGGGCAGGATGCTGGACTAGATGGGCCTTAGTCCTGCCCAAGCAGAGCTTTGTTAGGTTATTTTCTTTCTTTCTTTCTTTCTTTCTTTCTTTCTTTCTTTCTTTCTTTCTTTCTCACTCTTGTTCTTGCTCTCGCTCTCTCTGTACACAGCTTAAAAGGAAAAGTATACATTCTGTGGGGGACACAGGTGGCGCTGTGGGTTAAACCACAGAGCCTAGGACTTGCCGATCAGAAGGTTGGCAGTTCGAATCCCCGCGACTGGGTGAGCTCCCGTTGCTCGGTCCCTGCTCCTGCCAACCTAGCAGTTCAAAAGCATGTCAAAGTGCAAGTAGATAAATAGGTACCACTCCAGCGGGAAGGTAAACGGCTTTTCCGTGCGCTGCTCTGGTTCGCCAGAAGCAGCTTAGTCATGCTGGCCACATGACCCAAAAGCTGTATGCTGGCTCCCTCGGCCTGTAAAGTGAGATGAGCGCTACAACCCCAGAGTCGGCCATGATTGGACCTAATGGTCAGGGGTCCCTTTACCTTTACCTTTTATACTTTCTGTATCTGCAAAATGATGAAAACTTTCTCATGTTTAGCAATCCATTTGATATATTCATCAGCATCCACTCTTCTTTTCTTTCTCTCCCCTCTCTCTCTTTCTGTCTGTCTCTATCCCTGTCCCTGTCTCAATAGCATTTGCATTCTGAATGCCTTTTTAGCATCATTGGTTGGTGGACTGCTCCTTCTCCATTTTTCTCATTTCCTGCAGCCAGGCTCTAATTTATCTTAAATGCTTCTTCTCCTACCTTTTTTTGGGTGTGTGTTTTGAACTTGTTTATTTATTTCCAGGTCCACTTAGCAACCTGGACTTGGCTGATGCTATGCTTTGCTCTCTGCTGTCCCCTGCTGCCTTTCACTGAAGCATTGGCAAAGAGAGACCAGAAATGCTTTCAAAAGGGTTACTAAGGCTGGAGCAAAACATGGAAGGAGACATGTGGGGCTGTTTCCAAAAGCAGCAGCTAGTAACATCTGGAAGTGTGATCCCTGCTAGCAAAAACAATTTAAAAAGAGCAGAGAAGTCCACAGTCAGGGCCACCCAAAGCCATTATGTTGCCTGAAGCAAAGGGTGTGATTGCACCTCTCCCATTTTGTGTGCAGAGACCAACAGGACTGGAAGCTGGCTCTTACTTCAACAATGGCTATGAAAGGGGGTCTTCTACTGCATCTGAGCATAGCTGGCCACTAGGGGTTCATGAACAACATGTGGCACACACAGTTCTGATCTCCATCTGAGGAAGCTGCCTCACTCTGTCTAATAGTAGCACCAGCCAAGCTCCTGGTGCAATGATAGAAAGTCATGCATTTTTATTCCACCACCAGATAGACTAGGGGAAAACCTCTGCTTCAAAGGCATGCTGAAAGAGGAAAGTTTTCAACAGGCACCAAAGTTACAATAAAGTGCCAATGTGAATCTTGTCATAGTTACTCAATAGCAGAGGCAAACATTTTGGCATATGTGTAGAGACACCCTTGTTTCATACTAACTGTACATGTTCCAGCTGAAAACAGGCTGTAAAGCTCCCTCACCAGTGAGGTTGTGTCCTGTGTCTTATCTCTGCCTATCTGCCTGAAGGTTATGTTCTACCTCCACTTTGACAGCATACCTCTTAATATCAGTTGCTTGGAATAACAAGTGGGGATAGTTTGCTGTTAATAATGTGTGTGTGTGTGTGTGTGTGTTTGTTTGTGTGTGTTAATTTATATCCCACCCATCTGGCTAGGTTTCCCCATCCACTCTGGGCGGCTTACAACATATATAAAAACACAACAAAATATCAAACATTTTTTAAAAAAACCATATGCAAGCAACAAACAAACCAATAAATCAATAGAAACAAACAAAAACAACAACAACTATAACAAGTGAGTTTACTTTTATACCCAAATTTAAGCAAACTAACCACCAACCCCAACTAAAAATTTAACCAACACCAACCCTACAAAAACGAAACAGAGGAACCAAAATTAGGACCATTTAAAACATCTTAAAAACATTTTAGTCAGTTGCCCCGACCTAAGAGTTGTTCCATCAATGTCCCTCCAGCTTCCCAAGAGCCTCTTTTAGCTGCTCTGGGTGAGTCTGGGCCCCGCCCCCTACGCTAGGTTGAAATGGGTCTTGCAGCAGAAAGCGGTCTTCCAGCACTTACAGCAGTTGTTGTTGTTGTTTCTGTACTATCCTTCATCTGAGGATCAAAGTGCAGTTTATATTATAAAACCACAAAAATACGTGACATAGTAACAAATGCAAATAATACACCCACACAGTTTAAAAGTCCATAGATTGTTTAATTAGCCAAGGGCCTGGGAGAAGAGGAATGCTTTTGCCTGGCACCTAAAGATATGTAACAAAGGCACCAGGCAAGACTTCCTGGGAAGAGTGCACCACAAAACGAAGCCACTGCAGAAACGGGTCATTCTTGTATTGCTGCCCTCTAGACCTCTTGTGGAGGAGGCACATGAAGAAGGCCCTCAAATGATGATCATGTTCTGCTTATGGGCTGTCCAGAGGCATTTGGCTGATCACTGGTTAACCAGGCCTTTGGCTGATTGACATTCAATACTCTTAAAAAAATGTGTTGGGGATGGAAGATTATTGATCTATTTTTGTTTTATTATGTATCTATGCTTTTTATATTGTGATTGCATCTTGTACACTACCCTGAGACCTGTGGATACAGGGAAGTATTAAAAATTAATTAATTAATTAATATTAATAACGACTGTGTAAATAGGATGCTGGATTAAGTTCAGATTTTGACCTGGTACAGCAGGGCTCTTCTGGGGTTTGTTCATTTTCCTTTCTTTCTCTCTCTCTCTTTCTTTCTCAAATGTTGATGCTAGGTGGTAGAATAATGTAAACTGCAGTTGCTCGAAACTCATCGCCAGTGTTAATTTCTCACTCTAGTACACACTGACATAACAGAAGTGTCAACGCATTTGAACTAGCATTTGATATTAATTGGGATTTAACTGTAAACTGTAGTTTTAATTTCACATAAACTAGCATCTGTGCACTTAATTACATAAGCTAATGATCTATCCAAAGTATGTACAAGGTGCTATGGTTCAACGAATAAATGATAAGACATTTGGAACAATGTACCGTAATCTGTGTTTTCTCTCTGCTACTGGAATAAAAAGAGCAACATCTTACTGCATAAACATAGGAGCTTCTCCAGCACAAGCTATGGTGTAAGCAAGAGATGCAGTCTAAACTAGGGATGCTTCTAATATTCTGCTCAACTGAAGGGCTGTGGTTCAGTGGACGAGCTTCTACTTTGAATGCAAAAGGTCCCATGTTAAATTCCTGGCATATTCATGCTGAGTCAGCTGATTAGCCAGTCTAGTTCAATGTTGTTTACACTGACTAGCTATGGCTGCTCCCCACATTGGTTGGTCCTTCGTTGAGCCTTACTCATTAACTCATCCTTCTCATAGCTGAGGTCCATAATCATCCAAATGTTTGGTTTTACAAACATGTCTAGCTCTCAGGTACATTTAAAGTTAAGCCTTTCAGCAAAAATAAGTGTTCTCCCCCTCTCCTATATGTAATTAACACTTTCAATGGAGGTGCAACATAAACACAGCACCTCCTCTTTATCAGCTGTGAATTACAGTTGTTGTTGTTGTTGCTGCTGCTGTTGTCTTTGCATCTTCCATTGACGTAGCAAATGAGAGTTGGCAAATAAGTGAAGGGTCAATTTTCTTTGTTGTTTAAGCCTTAGGAAAAGTGCAGAGGAAAGGCAGCCCATTGAAACCCTAATGAGCACTGCACTGAATTAATAACTTTTCCCTCTTCCCCTCTAGAATTAATTCATGGCTTACACTGACATTAACTCTTCCTCGAAAATCCCATTTGCATTATATAATGCCCTGACATTATCCCGCTGGCAACAGATGCTCTTCTTCTCCTGGAAAAAATGAAAGGAGTCAATTGTTTTTTAATGTGATTTAAAAAAAAAAAAGGATTTGAAAATAGATTTATAAGTCAAACTGAATATTCATATGCCACTTCATTTGAAGAGCAAATCTGATTCAGGCATTAAGGTGTCATCCAATGTTTAAGACAGAGATGGGAGTCATTTGATGGGACACAGTTCAACAAAACATTTAAGCAGCAATGATGCCTTGTTGAACATAAAAGTGTGCTTTAAAGCTCATGTGGTTGAATGAGAGGCAATTCCTTATTGGGGGAAAAAAACCCTACTTTTGGAGTTTATAACTGCTTCACTAAAAATGTGTGGATCCCAAAATGACAGGATTTGAAACCACAGTGAGTCTTGGCCTGCTGATCTGTGGACTGTCAAGCAAGTGTTTGATCTATGCATCACCACAGGGGAACTGTAGGGAGATCAACAACCAAAGAAACCTCTTTGTACCAATAGGACAGAGTGATCCATTACAAAAGCTTCTGGATCAAGCAACTAGAATATCTAGGCAGGTCTGGACCATGGACAGCAGTTTGAGGGGAATCGATAGCCAAGCCAGAATACAAGCCAAGAATCAGGACTAAAGAACAAGTCATGACCAAAAGTAAGCCAAGGGAAAAGTCCCAGGAGCAAATTCAGGAACACCCGAGAACTCATGTTGCTTGAACAAGGTTCCACTAGAACAGGAAGAAGAAGACAATGGCCAGACAGGGTGAATAAGGTCAGATATTTTAGTGAAAAGGTTGTCATCTGCATTTCAATGGTTCACCATGTGGGGCAGTCACACACAGATCCCACAATCCCAAGACATTTCTCCACTACAGATTGCCTTCAGCCTAGTACTCCTGCTGCCTACACCTCGTTTTGATGGCCATGGCTAACTTTGACCCTTTTCTTTCAATGAGTCAATGAGTAAAACAAAGAAAGCTGCCCTATGCTAATTGAGACCTATTAGTTCATCTACCTTGTTGTTGTTGTTTAGTCGTTTAGTTGTGTCCAACTCTTCGTGACCCCATGGACCAGAACACGCCAGGCACGCCTGTTTTCCAATGCCTCCCGCAGTTTGATCAAACTCATGCTGGTAGCTTCGAGAACACTGTCCAACCATCTTGTCCTCTGCCGTCCCCTTCTCCTTGTGCCCTCCATCTTTCCCAACATCAGGGTCTTTTCCAGGGAGTCTTCTCTTCTCATGAGGTGGCCAAAGTATTGGAGTCTCAGCTTCACGATCTGTCCTTCCAGTGAGCACTCAGGGCTGATTTCCTTCAGAATGGATAGGTTTGATCTTCTTGCAGTCCATGGGACTCTCAAGAGTCTTCTCCAGCACCATAATTCAAAAGCATTAATTCTTCGGTGATCAGCCTTCTTTATGGTCCTACTTTCACTTCCATACATCACTACTGGGAATACCATAGCTTTAACTATATGGACCTTTGTTGGCAAGGTGATGTCTCTACTTTTTAAGATGCATCAAGCTTACTGTTGTCTAAACTGAATGGCAGTTATTTTCCAGGGTTTTAGACAGGATGTTTCCCCTCACCCTGCCAGTTGCTGGAAACCACAGGAGGGTAGAGTGCTCTTGTGCTCAAGTCCTCCTTTCAGACTTCCCACAGACCATTTTTAGGATAGGATGCTGGAACTAGATGGGCTATTGGCGTAATCCAGCAGGCTCTTATGTTCTTAAGATGAACATGCCACAGGTGATTGTAGTAATGTGGTTGTGTGAAGAAGTGTAACATAATAATGATAGTGGATACGCTGCCTCAGGTATACAGGACCGAGGCCATTTAGGGCTTTAAAGGTCAGCACCAACACTTTGAATTGTGTTCGGAAACGTACTGGGAGCCAATGCAGATCCCTCAGGACCAGTGTTATGTGGTCCCGGCGGCCAGTCCCAGTCACCATTCTAGCTGCCACATTCTGGATTAATTGCAGTTTCCGGGTCACCTTCAAACGTAGCCCAACATAGAGCACATTGCAGTAGTACAAGCAGGAGATAACTAGAGCATGCACCACTCTGGTGAGACAGTCTGCAGGCAGGTAGGGTCTTAGCCTGCGTACCAGATGGAGCTGGTAGACAGCCGCCCTGGACACAGAATTAACCTGTGCCTCCATGGACAGATGTGAGTCCAAAATGACTCCCAAGCTGCGCACCTGGTCCTTCAGGGGCACAGTTATCCCATTCAGGGCCAGGGCGTCCTCCACAACTGCCCACCTCCTATCCCCCAAAAACAGTACTTCTGTTTTGTCAGGATTCAACCTCAATCTGTTAGCCTTCAGGCACTCATATAGAACCTTCACCACCTTCACTGGTTCTGATTTAAAAGAGAGGTAGAGCTGGGTGTCATCTGCATACTGATGAACATCACCATAAGCAGTGCAGGCGAGGTGCCCATCCTCACATACAGACACAAGTGTCATGGGTTACAGCACAAAATGGCTGCCATGGGCAGCAAAAAAAAGAAAAGATACTCTGTACCAATGAGGCCTGGCACCCCAAAAAACCCTAACTATAAGTAATATATGGAATCCCACATTTACAGGATGTTGTAATAACCACTTTTAGATGGTTCTCAAAGATGTTTAGACAGATTCACACAGGAGGATGGATTTATTAGCCTTGAGTATTAGCCTTGATATCAAAATAGTCTATAATATTGGAAGTGCTTTCTTGTCTTATTTGTGGGCTTCTCAAATTTGGGTAAAGGTAAAGGGACCCCTGACCATTAGGTCCAGTCGCAGACGACTCTGGGGTTGCGGCACTCATCTCGCTTTATTGGCCAAGGGAGCCAGCGTCATGTGGCCAGCATGACTAAGCCACTTCTGGCGAACCAGAGCAGCGCACGGAAACACCGTTTACCTTCCCGTCGGAGCGGTACCTATTTATCTACTTGCACTTTGACGTGCTTTCGAACTGCTAGGTTGGCAGGAGCTGGGACTGAACAACAGGAGCTCACCCCATCATGGGGATTCGAACTGCCAACCTCATGATCAGCAAGCTGATAACCCACAGCACCACCCACGTCCCTCAAATTTGGGTAGAAACACCTAAATAAAAGCATCTTGTTGGCCAGTGTAAGAAGAAGGATGCTAGTCTGGATGGACTTTTCCTCTGATCCTGACGGGTTCTTCTTACATTTTTGAGTCCCACTAGATGTATATCTGCATAAGTTTTTAGATCCTGGACAAGGAGCCTCATAGAATTCAGTATTCATTATTTTGGATTAAAACATTATATGACATTACCATAGGCAACCAAATCCAGCAGGTATTTTGATAGTTACATTGAGCTGAATATATTGCTGAAATATTAATCTTATGTTGCCTTCATATATTAACTTGATGCCTCCCTCAAAACACTCCAATGTGAATATAGCACTGCAGACCCGGTGTCTTTCTTTATCAAGCTTGTTTGAAGAAAATTTTGGCAACTCTCTCCACTTGCAAAGTAAATCCTAGGGGTTTTTGTTGGTTTGTTTTTACCCTGTACAAACAAAATACAAGATTAAAGGTTATAGACTGGTCTGGCAGGGAATATACAATCAATCCCTTTTCCCATGGAATTCTGTGAATTGTAGCTTTCTGAGGCAAATATGGGTCTTACAGAATTTATCTGCAGAGTTTATCTTGCTACAGCATCACACCTTTGACTCATGTTAAGCTTGTGGTCTACTAAGACCTTTACACCCTTTTCACATGTTCTACTGGCAAGCCAGGTGCCCCCCATCCTACATTTGTGCAGCCAGTTATTCCATGTTGAAATTCATTAGTTTTGGCCCAGCTCTCCAATCTGTTAAGGTCATATTGAATCCTGAATATGTTTTCTGCAGCATTGGCTAGTCTAGGCTGCATCAACAGAAATGCATCAAGTGCAATTATAGTACCACTCTACTCTGCCTGGAGTACTATGTCCAGTTTAAGAAGTACATTGAAGGCTGGAACATGTGAATAATAATAATAATAATAATAATAATAATAATAATTTCTTATACCCATCCTGACGGGGTTGCCCCAGTCACTTTGGGTGGCTTCCAACAAAAATAGAAATAAAACAAAGAAGAAGCAAACAATAAATGTTTTCCAATATAAGGTTGCTTTCAGAGTACGTGCAGAGGTTAAGAGTTTATGACTAAGGCCACTTTCCACTTCCTAAAAAAACTCATCACCCTTGACAAACAACAGGTCCCAGGGTCTGATTGAGGACCAGATAGTAAGCATAGAGGGCAGAAGCCTGGATTGCTCTGTATTTACCTAGTTTCAAATGTTTAAACTCCAAAGCACTGGTGAAACATGGTTAACAGGAAACCAGCTCAATTTCCTGCTTCCACTTCCAGTCTAGTATCACCTCCAAAATGGCTTCAGCTTTCATATTCCTCCAGACACTACTCCCAAGAAAGCCAGCAGCATTGATGTATGACTCCACATTATGGCAGTACAAGCTAATCATAATAACGGCATAATTCAGCAAGAACTTAGTAGGCAGCATAAATTTGCATTGCTTATAACCCTGTTTTAATGAGAATAGTTTCATTCTTAATTAAAGATAATTATTTCATTTCTCAAACTTTTGTAGGAAAGGACATTTTACTGTGGGTTTTGGGTAAAAGTTGTAGATTTTCTTAATCACTATTGTTTCAGATGAAAATTTAATTTGCATTTTCTAAAAGGTTCAGAGTCTATTATTAGAGCCATTGAGAGCCATTATGTGCACACCATAAAGTATCTATCTTTATGTGTACATTATCTGTTATCCGTTACTGTTGCATCAAATTATTGGCTTTTACATAATATTTCAAAAAGTCATATCAGAAAGTCTTAGACTAGTATTTAAATTTCCAAAGTATTTTTTTGAAAAGATCACAATAAGCCCACAATTATCTTTTAAACTTTTTTTTTTTAAAAAAAAGCTTAGAAAAAGCTGTAAAAATCCTGTTTAAAATAATGAATATTATTAACTCATCTTCTGAAGAAATTTTGTGCATTGTGCAAAAGGGATAATAATATGGTGGCTCAAGCCATTTCCCCCCATTGGGTTTATATTAGATTTGTTCAAGACCTAGCTACTTACTGAATTTGTGCTTAAACTCTTTATCATTGCACACAGTATATAATTACCTCACAGGATATTTGCACTCGGTGCTGTTTTTCTAGGAAAAGAGGTGCTGGAACTCATCACGAATGCCTCCTTTGTTCTCTTACAATGGCCTTGGCGCCTACCTGAGAGGTGCCACAACTGGGTTCTGATGAGTTCTGGCTGAAAAAAAGAAGCCCTGTTTCCACTTGTCCTCATGGAACATTAGTGAGAAAAGCTTGAATATTTCTGCCAAAGTAGTGTACCTAGGATTTTACAATCCTACAGGCTCTAATATTTTCGAACCTATAAGATCATAGTGTGTGATTATTTCATATTATGTTCCCATGGTATCGTCACAATTATAGGATTCAGATGATTACTTACTGCGGGGCCACTGAGTTCATACATGTGAATTCATCATTCATAACACCAGGTGACTATATGCAGGTCTGACTTAAACCATTATAGGTATTATTAACTACTACAAACTGAACTTTCATATCACCCAGCAATATTAACTCAACAATAAATGTTTTGAGAGAAACAAATAAAACATTTATGTGTGAATCAGGACTACTTTACATTTTTGAGAGAAAATAATTAGTTGCATCAGGCCCTGGATGGTGGTGGTAGAAACAAATCTATCAATTTTGGTTTTTCATTTTGCCCAGCATGAAGTTAAGTTGGGACATGGGTAGCGCTGTGGGTTAAAACACAGAGCCTAGGGCTTGCCAATCAGAAGGTCAGTGGTTTGAATCCCCATGATGGGGTGAGCTCCCATTGCTCGGTCCCTGCTCCTGCCCACCTAGCAGTTCGAAAGCACGTCAAAGTGCAAGTAGATAAATAGGTACTGCTCTGGCGGGAAGGTAAACGGCGTTTCCGTGCGCTGCTCTGGTTTGCTAGAAGCAGCTTAGTCATGCTGGCCACATGACCCAGAAGCTGTATGCCGGCTCCATCGGCCAGTAAAGCGAGATGAGCGCCGCAACCCCAGAGTTGTCCACGACTGGACCTAATGGTCAGGGGTCTCTTTACCTTTAAAGTTAAGTTCACCAATTTTTTGAATCAGTTTGCTACTGTTTTTAATAAGAAGGTCCTTCTGAAAGCATATCAGCATTTTGGTGTGCATTTCCATTAATATACCCAGCTTTGTGTGCAATTTTGCCTAAGAGACACACTTTTTGCAAATGACTCTCTTCCTAACATAACACAGTTTAAATATTATTTTCATTGATGTATGCATTTTTATGTACACTTTCTCCTAATGTTGTACACATTCTTTGGTTTGAAAATTGCACCACAAAATTCAGAGAATCACATATTTTAAAGTATAGCTGTGCTTCAGTTCATGAACTGCGAATTAGTAGGTTTGCATTAAAAAGTGAGACAAACTTCACCCCCATCCCTTTGGGAGATGTAGTTGAAGACATTGGCAGGGGGTTGGACTCAATGGCCCTTGTGGTCTATTCTAACTCTATGATATGATTCTATGACATGCCCACTCATCCTAGTTTGGGGCAGACAAATTCAAGATCCATCAATGTTGAGTTGATCAAATGGATAATACTGGCACCTCTACATAGCAACATACGAAGCCACCTTATATCAAGTCACATTGTTTCATCTTAGCTCAGTATTGTCAACACTGACTGGCAGTTGCTCTCCAGGGTTTCAGACAAGGATTCTCTCCAAGTTCCAAACTGAAGGTCCTGGCCATTGAGCCCAGGAACATTTCCATGCAAAGCATGTGCTCTGCCACTGAGCCATGATATTTCCCACAGCCCTTGAGTAATAAAAGAAATCAGAGCTAGAGGATTTTTAATGAATTGGTTCAACATCAGAAACAAGGCCACGCCATTCAAAACCTAAAACTCTGTAGAGAAATTTGGATGAGGATTTCAGAAGAACTGTTGTGGTTTGTTTTTTCTTCTTGTGTTTCTGCGCAGCCCTGTGATATATAGCCAGTTATGTTTCCAACTTGGCAAACTAAAACACTGAATTTTAGGGGTGAGACACACTCCTATGCACATCCCCAAAATGATACTGCTAAACTCACAAATGAACTTCTTAACATTTAGGTCAAAGAGGGAGGAAGGCAAGTGTGTGTGGGGGGTGTAGCATTTGTTATTTGCAGACCAGGAAGTGTGTGGCGGGGGGCACACACACTATTTATAGCTATCCTCCAACAATATACCACCTCAAGCTCAACAAAGCTGCAACAACAAATAAGGGACACCTTGGTGCCTTTCAAATAAAAATTGATATGGAGTGGATCTTGCTTGGCCTCGGGGAAACATACAGTAACATTTATTTAGTTTGAAATGGATTCCCTCACCGAAAGTTCTGCACCTTGAGGGTATAAGAAGCAATTTTGTCTTTAGATAAATGCTAAATAATAAATGAGCTCTGTGGAAGCGTGGCATCTTTCGAGTATCCTTCTGGTGGAAAAACAAGCTCCTTGATACCTGTTTATAAAGTCAGTAAATAGGTGCCTGGATAGCTTATTTCAGACTCCATTACGTTTCCAAAACCTGAAACATGAGGTGCATCCATATGAAGAAAGCAACGCCGCAGAGCATAAGACTGAGTAGAAGGCGCAAATTTTGGCCTTATCTCCTGGGACCATAGAGTTACCCACAATGCAACTAGACATAAAGACCATAGAGGTAGGTACCCAGCGGGACTGTTGGCGGGAAAGACTACTGTTGGCACATAGCAGTGCTTAAAAGCTTGTACTGGCTACTTCCACCCAGCTGGTTTCCTTCCGCTTAAACCTCCAGCACTTAGTAAAGACTTTCTGTTTTTTTAAACATTTTAAGTGAGTTTTTTCCTGATTTTATGGCTAATTTTAACTAGTGTTGAAATCATACCGTATCATTTCTGAAGCTCTGATATACGCCACTTACAAAGTGCAATATTAAGTGATATATAATTGTCAAAATTGGGACGCGGGTGGCGCTGTGGGTAAAAGCCTCAGTGCCTAGGGCTTGCCGATCGAAAGGTCGGTGGTTCGAATCCCCGCGGCGGGGTGTGCTCCCATTATTCGGTCCCAGCGCCTGCCAACCTAGCAGTTCGAAAGCACTCCCGGGTGCAAGCAGATAAATAGGGACCGCTTACTAGCGGGAAGGTAAACGGCGTTTCCGTGTGCAGCTCTGGATCGCCAGAGCAGTGATGTCACACTGGCCACGTGACCCGGAAGTGTCTCTGGACAGCGCTGGCCCCCGGCCTCTTAAGTGAGATGGGCGCACAACCCTAGAGTCTGTCAAGACTGGCCCGTACGGGCAGGGGTACCTTTACCTTTACCTTAATTGTCAAAATAAATAATTTAGCTAGAGTAGCTCACTTCCACTGTGACCCAGAAAAAAAGTCCTACTGTGTTCAGTGGGGATCATTCCCTACCTAGCAAATGGGTTGGAGACAGATTACAACAGTTATGCTTTAGTCCAAGGGTCGGGAACTTGTGGCGCTTAACTGTGGTTGGATTCAAACTCCCAGCAATCCCACCCACCATGGCCAGTGATCAGGGGTAATGAATGTTGTAATCCAACATCTGGAGGCTCAGTTTCCCCATCTCTGAGTTCAACTGGCGGTTCCCTCACTGCGAGAAGCCAAGTTACAGCGAACCAGGCAGAGGGCCTTCTCGGTAGTGGCGCCCTCCCTGTGGAACGCTCTCCCACCAGATGTCAAAGAGAACAACAACTCCCAGACTTTTAGAAGACATCTGAAGGCAGCCCTGTTTAGGGCAGCTTTTGATGTTTGATGTATTAGAGTATTTTAATATTTCTTTTTGGAAGCTGCCCAGAGTGGCTGGGGAAGCCCAGCCAGATGGCTGGGGTACAAATAATAAATTATTATTATTATTATTATTATTATTATTATTATTATTATTATTAAACTGAAATCAGGGGAGCAAAACCAGTTGTGACTAACATGTCTCACTGATCTCGGTGGAACTAAATCTTTTAGCTTCAGCTCTCTGAAATCAATTAGCAGCTGAAATTAGACAGGTGCCTAGTGTGAATATATTTTTTTGTTAAGGGAGGCTTTCCCTGAGGTGTAACCCAGTCATTTTGGAAGACAAAGTTTAGCTTTCACTGTTTTCAGAATCTGTAGGAATGGTTTTAGAGTTTTTGCTGAACAGAATTTATTGTTTACAGAGCAGGTGTCTCTGTGTTTTGTTCTGTTTCTATCCTGTTCACTGCTTCAGTGGCCTGATGCCATGATGTGGTCTATAGTTTGTATAGTAGTAGTAGTAATGCTACCAACATGGTGTGCGGCTTCTAAGGGTAAGAGAATGAATCACTTAACTAGAAATGCAGGATCATCAAGAAATTTGGCCCACAGGCCGGAAGCTTTTCATCCCAGATGTGAGGAATGCTAAACTAGATGGACAAATTATCTGCCACAAAGGCCTCATCTACACTATACATTTAAAGCAACATCACACCACTTTAAACAGTCATGGCTTAGACAAAGAATCCTGTGCACTGGATTCTGACCTTCTATTCTCCTCATAATGCTACAACTTCCAGAGTTCCCTGGAAGAGGGGTTGATTGTTAAACGACTCCTAAAACTGTAGCAGTGTGAGGGAATTTGGGATCTCCTAACTTCACGCAGCACCCTTAAGAAACTGCATTTCCCAGGAGACTTTGGAAGAAGCTGTGGCTGTTTAAAGTGTTATTGTACCACTTTAAATGTGTAATGCAAACAGGACCTAAGGATGCCAAAATGTTCTATCCTTGGAAGTAAAGAGTGCCAACAAAAACAGTCTCGAGTCTTCGTGTAAGATTTTTGCCAAATATTCAGCTATAAACTTTTTGTGTTCTGTCCAAAGCCTGTCACAACTTTGATGTACAACTATCCCTTACTTCATAAAATTGGACTAGCTCATACATATGCATTTCACTCCCTCTGAATATGTAATTCCTTGGTGGATTTTCTACATTCTAATATCCACCACGAGTAGATGTGAAGAATATAGGAATATTCTCTTTTCCCATCACTATGCCTACACATTTTCTCTTCAGAGACACATTCTTTGGACATTTGCTTCTGTGCTATATTATATATTTTAAAAAATAATAACATAGAAGCTTGTTCCTAAAGCTAGGTAATGACAAACCATTATAGGAATTTGACACTGCTGAGGTGGTAAAAGGTTTCTGGAGTCACAAATCTTACATGGAAGCAAAGAGATGTGTACATGCGAAGAAATGGCTCATCTTGTGAAGTCTGTTGATTTTTTATTTTTTATGCAGCAATCTTTCAGCAGCTAAAGGAAAAGGAAAATACTTCATGGCTAAATACTGCTGAAAGAAATGGAGGAATGTAAATTGAAGAAACCATTAATAATACAGTATGCTCAATCAAAGATACAGAGTAAGTATTTTCCTTCTAGTAAAGAAGAATATATTTGATACCATCATTGGGAGGTTCTTTTAATCTTTTCTAATTACGACTATTAATTCAGACCTACACTCTTTCCTTACAAGTCTAGGTTCCATCTCTCCCAAGAGTCCAGAGGGGATGCTTTCAAAGACAAGCTATATATTTCAATAAAATTCTCACCAAGCTTGACGTGTAAGTGTTACAGATGCAAGGATTTTATTTTTATTCTGCATGAAAAAGCATACAAAAAAAATCAGTCCATCCGCTGCAGTCTGATTTAAAGTTAAACCCAAACTATTCTCCATACTTTACCAAGTTTCTAGAAACCACAACCCCCATTAAATATTATTATGTTGTTATTTTTTTTGGCTGTATGTTCCATTAATTAGCCCAGTCTGAGTCACTACACTAGCAGATGGGTCAATGGTTGCTCGCTGGAAGGAAGGAAGAAGTCAAGGCAGAATGTAGCAAAAGTACCAGCAAAGCTAATCCAGCACTCCTGTTTGCACCATGCTGTACCTTTTAGTTAGCTGCTTATTTTAGGAACCTGCATGTTGTCAAATACTGCAGACCTTTTATCCTGGCGAGATTACAGTGGTACCTCTGGTTGCGAATGGGATCTGTTCCGGAGGCCCATTCACAACATGAGCAGAACGCAACCCGCATCTCCGCAGGTTTCCGCTTCTGCACATGTGCATGACATCATTTTGTGCGCCTGCGCATGCGGGAGCAGCGAAACCCAGAAGTAACCCTTTCCGGTACTTCCGGATTGTCGCGGAACACAACCTGAAAAAACATATCATGAAGCAAATGCAACACGAGGTATGACTGTACTATTGTGTGGTGTAGTGGTTAAGAGCGGTAGTCTCGTAAGTCTGGGGAACCGGGTTCGCGTCTCCGCTCCTCCACATGCAGCTGCTGGGTGACCTTGAGCTAGTCACACTTCTCTGAAGTCTCTCAGCCCCACTCACCTCACAGAGTGTTTGTTGTGGGGGAGGAAGGGAAAGGAGAATGTGAGCCGCTTTGAGACTCCTTAAAGGGAGTGAAAGGCGGGATATCAAATCCAAACTCTTCTTCTTCTTCTTCCATCCCAAGTGCTTTCGAGCAGGTATGTTGTTCCCTGTCATTCCTTATCTCTGTCTAAGGCACTGTCTTTTAAATAGCAGTGTCTAAGGGCTTACCCACACTTCATTTTGTGCAATGCTTTCTAGGTGCAGGTAGAGGATTTGCAGATCCATGTCTGAGGGTTTTTCTTTTCTTTTGCCTGCCGTTTTCAGTTTACCACTGAATCAGAGCAAATGGAGATCTGCAGAAAACATGGTAGCCATTTTCTCTAATTCAGAAGCAGTGGGTTTTCCCAGGGAAAGAGGTGGAAGTGTGGGGGGGGGGGGACTGCTTCAGAATAAGCTTATTGTTCTAGCCAAAGGTCACGACAAACCTGAAGCAACAGTACCAATAAAACTATGCACATCATACATCCGTAATATGAGCCAGCATCCATAATGTAAGAGAGAGGATGCCAGAGACACCAACAAACTCAAACCCAGCTTGATCACAAATCAAACCTCTGAATCACCACAATTTATAGTGATTTTATCCAACTACTTTTTCCTTATTATTATTTTTCAGCCAGTGCATGGATACCTGTTCTCTATGTTACAAAGCTATTATTACCACTCAAAAGAAAGTAAACTATTTCTTCTTGTTTGTATAAACAAAGGATTCAGAAAGTGATCTTTGGGGTCTTTCTATAAGGGGCAGACCAACAGATAATGAGTGATGTCTTCAACCTGGGGTTGACCACAAATACAAATCTGTTTATGTATGGGACCTTGCTGTAGCAGTCATCCAAGACTGCGGTGGGCATCTCTTAGAAGCACAGCTCCAGAAAGGAATAATAAGGAAGCTGGTGAGAGTTTGGTCAGATAACTAGCTCTAAGATGCTCTGTTCTCAACAGTGCATACCAAGGGGGAAATGTGGTGTTTCTAATTAGTTGCAGGTTTGTTTCTGGATTCTGTCCAGAAGAACCAATTCCTCAGGATTCAGCTACATTAGTACAGTAAAGAAAAACACTTTACAAACTGTGACACCAGATGGCGCTGTGGAGTCGTGTATTTTGCCAACGTGATTTCCCATATTCAAGTTTACAATGCATTTTCCTGCAATGCTTTTTGGATGTGTCTAGATCCAGCCTTATTCAGGATCAAAGCAGAGCTCAGTTCTAGGAAACAATAGTCACTCTAAAACATGTTGACAAGCTGCTTTCCAGAGTTGTCACACCAACAATGGCACACCTGCTGATTGGAGGGTCCAATATGCTTTGTATTTTGGAAGATGCTCCTTAGGTTCTTGTGTACCAAGCCATTTAGGCATTTATGTACTAGTATGTACTAGTAAATTGGTAACTCACTGGCAGTGATTTCAGGACTGGTAACACGTGGTCCCATTTAGCTGTTCTGCCTACAAACCTAGCACCTGCACTTTGCCATAGCTGAAGACCCTAGAATATCTTCAATGTCAGCTGCACTTGCAGGACATTACAGTACTCCAGACAGGAGGTCACCAGAACACAAATAACTGAGGCCAGACTATCCCTGTCCAGGAAAAGCCATAAATCATGAATCGGCCTAAGCACTTCTAGTCGCAGAAGCTAGGAGTTAAAGAAGCTATTATATGATACTAGCTGGGGTTTTTTATTATTAAAAGCCTTTGGAGGGGCTTGTTTTTACCATTGCATTTAGTGTTTAGAGGTGTCTGACAGTATTTTTAAAACCCTTTTGCAATTCACTTTTCAAAATAAAAAATATTCATAAGCCAAGATGTAGTGCAGTAAGAAATAAATGGGAAAAAAGTAAGGTCCTTAAAATTAATATGGCTTGATTCACTTCAAATATCCCATCCAAGAATAGGACAAACTTCAATGGAACCATTGAATAAAAAATTGATAATTGAATCGAGCTAACATCTGCTCACATTTTAGGCAAATGGAAGGTTGTTAGTGTTTTATTTTAAAAGGCAATTAGACGCCAATATCCGAGCGAACAGAAGAAAGTGCCAAACATACTGCTAACTCTGCAATTTGGAAAGCATTCACCATCCAGCAAAGTTCCTGCTAACACATCTGCAGCAGGATG
This sequence comes from Podarcis tiliguerta, assembly GCF_965153285.1. Lineage (NCBI taxonomy): Eukaryota > Metazoa > Chordata > Lepidosauria > Squamata > Lacertidae > Podarcis > Podarcis tiliguerta. Next base: position 43,056,589 of record NC_139553.1, on the reverse strand, counting down.
ACTAAATTTGTCATAACATTTTAAAAACACAGATTACATTTTGCTCTTCCATGTTTCTAATTGCTGTGAGCGGCGGAAAGAAGTGCTGGGTGGCGGAGGGAGGAGAGGAAGTGTTTTTGAAAGTAGCACATGGGCTGGAGCTAAAATTAATTTCTTTCTGGTGTTCTGGAAATGCTATGTTTCTCTGGACATAAAGTTACAGACAGTCCAGTCCATTTGAACTGGAGAGCTCACATAGATGACCAATTTGCTTAAATAACCCCCATCTTGTTAAGTTAAGTGGTACAAAACTACCCAGAAGTCATTCTATATAAAATATGCAATAGCTGAACAAACTCAGTCTATGTGTTCACTCGTAGACTATACATAATACTTAAAGCATATGTCTTAAAGCATACTTAAAGCATATATGTGGCTTTCTCCTTTCTAATACCATATTGGCCCAAATATAAGCAACACCCACAAATAAGCAGCACCTTTAAAAAAATGGGGGGGGGCAATACCCAAATATAAGCTGCTCCCTTGAAATTCCGTAGGAACTCACACCCATAAATGGCAAATGTAGAAGAAAATCCTATGGATACCATTTCCCCATGCTCCTGGGTTGCTTCCTGGGGGAGAGGCTTGGGAGCTGCGGTCAGGATGGGTGCTGTTGTCCCGCACCCCCGAAGGCCCTCGTGGTGGCATCCGGGGGGGGGGGGGCACTCTCCATGCTGGCCTTGGAAGGCAAGACAGGACCACGGACCTAGGGCAGCTGTTTCAGTAGCAATATCGTAAGGTCACGAATATAAGCCACACTTTAACTTTTCACGGTCGAATTTTTTTTTTTGGGGGGGGGGGGGGACTGGCCAATACGGTAATCAATGGATGGTTACCTGTTTGGGACAAAGGAATTGTATTGTACTCTTATGCAATTTGTCAATTTAGTCACAGTGGCATGTTTGTTCCTCTGTTCTTGCAGTCGTTTTTGGTCTCTAAAATTCTGCACAGGGTTCTCATGCATGTGTTCCCATGTATAGTAGCAGTGATGGCACAAAGTTTCATAAAAACAAAGTTTGGAATATATATTCACTTGTAAAGTCTGCCTGCTGGTATTATTTGATGGTGGTGATGGTGATAATGATGATGATAAATTGGCTGTTTTTTTGCCACAGGCAACCCAACAGACTTTCAAAGGAAAAATCCAGAAAAGAAACAGGAAAATAAATACTTTAAAACACCCCACTTTTCTAAAACTGCCTAGGATCATTAAAAGTCAAAGACCTAGTTGGAGGAATGTTTTCATCTGATGCATGAAAATATGTAACGATTGTGATCCTCCCTAAGAGAAGCATTCCACAATCAGGAAGCCACCACTGAAAAGGCCCCGTAATCAGGTTTCCACCTTCAGGATCTGCCATAGAGAGGCTGGATGAACCCAGCAGTTCCTCTCTATCTTGGATTACAGACTGAACTAGATAATAGCTCTGCCTCTGGCTCACTTACCTGACTATAGTGGTGACAGTGAGTGATATCCAACCAAGTCTTATTCATGGCAGGCCCCTGTCAGTACGCCTTTGAGCCGATGCCAATGACTGGGCTCAATATCTGGATCTGCCCCAACTGGGCTAGGTGGCTGCAGCACTTCCAGAGACCTTCCACTCCTGGAAAGCAGGTCTAAATGCACTGGACCCACAACTGTGAGTTGTGAGCACCAAACTCAGCAGAGTATGAACAACACGGAAGAAAGCTGTGAAGCATAACTTCTTTATTTTCTAATAGCTACTGCAAACTAAAACTAAAGAGCTACTGGCTTGCATGAGTGTTACAGCCCTCACTCAGCCATCTAATCTCTACATAGATAACACTCAGACTCCACACAGAGTCAGGCAGGAGCGGAAGAGCAGTTTCTGCCCCCTCCTTTCTGAAAACATCATATCAGGAGATTCTCGCAATGGGAGAGGGTGGAAATATCCACAGCCCCTTCCAACTCTAAGATTCTATGATAATTTGGCTTTCTATGACTGTTTTCCAGGCTGACCAAGAGAGATCACCTCATTGCAAGAAATAATCACAGGACTAATGCATCATTGCTTTGTCACAGTTCTCCCTCTTAGATTAGTGCTTGATTTGTTCTTATTATTACATTTACATTATTTCCTCAAGAAGCTCAAGGGGATGTGCATGGTTCCCCAATCCCCATTTTATACCCGCAAGAGACATTGGACTGAGAGATGATGACTGTTCCCGGGGTCTCCAAGGGAGCTTCAGGATGGTGTAGAAATTTACATGGAAACACAGGAAGTGGTTTTATACCAAGTCAGATTAATGATCTATCTAGCTCAGAACTGTCTACACTGACTGGCAGCTGCACGCCAGTGTTTCAGGCAAGGATCTCTCTTGGCCCTTCCTGGAGATGACAAAGACTGAACCCAGGAATTTCCTCGTGAAAGGCAGATATTGCACCAGTGAACTATGACCCTTCCCAGCTCCTAGTCCAGCATTCTAACTGCACAAACCTACTCGATTATTGTTGCTGTTGTTATCAACATCAACAGCACCATCAAATGTTTGGTCTGAATAAACTTTTCCTTACAAACCCTCAGCCTAAAGGGACCGATGTTTTTGGCTTTCCAGAGGCAGGTTTCCTATCAAAGGAAGATATTGATCTAAGATACAGTAGTCTTTCCTTAATTAGATTTTTCTTTTATCTACATTTTATGTGTCAAAACACTTCTTTAAGGAATCAGCAAACAGAGGGAAAGAAGAGATAAAAGGGGAGGGAGGAACTGAGCATGGCGGACATGCTTCATTGAGTTCATTATTTCTTGCTAATTAGGTGGGGGGGGTTAATAATAAAAAAACACTGCTTTTGTGTTTCAGCTAGGCTTGGTTCGCATAAGCATTTCGTGATTTATCCAGGCTTGATGACTGGTTGATAGGGATGGAGGCGAATATATCAAATTCACACTTCGTAGAACAAATATGAGAATCAAACGCAAATTTTGTCATGCGGTTCTCCAACCAAAGAATGTTTCCCAAAATGCATATATCTGTGGAAAGTGTTCATAAAAATGAATATATTGGTGAGAATAGCATTCAGTAAGCCGCAGCATTCGGAGAAATTGCTTACACAAATGTGTATGTTAGTCAAAACTGTGTACAGAAAGGTATTTATTGGAATTTCAGACTAAAACATGAGGATTAAAAGAAATTCACAGGTTGCTGTAGAAATGTGGAGAACTGAATTGCAGATTGGGAAAAAAGAGCACCAAATCCTTTCATCCCTATAGACAGATATATGTGTGATTGGGTAAAAAGCTCTTAGAACAGCTCTTCTGATCTTGACAAAATCTCCTGAGATTATCCATAGAAATAACTATTAGGGCCAACATGGGTTGTATCCAATGTCAGTTGGATTCAGGGTATACCCATTGAAAATGATAAAGATGAGCCCATGGACTTCAACAAGATTCATTCCCAATTGCAGAGAAGTACATAGCAGAGGTGAAGAAGCTTTTTCAGCCCAACAGCTGTATTCCCTTCTAGGGCAGCCTTCCAGATGTCAGGTGTCAGTGATGGGTAAGGGCAGAGAGAAAGGCAGGTGAAGCAATGAATGGAAAAGTTTACCTTGTACAGTGGTGTGTTTACTCTCTCTCTCTCTCTCTCTCTCTCTCTCTCACACACACACACACACACACACAGAGAGAGACTTCTCTTTCCTCAATCCAGATGAGCAAGAGGCATTGGAAGATTCCTTGTTGCACCTGAGCTCACAGCTACAATGGCATCTGTTTGCTTATGGCCATTGACTCTGCAGCAATTGATGTGCCATGGAGACCCAACTCTCTCTCCTACTCAGCAACCAAAAGACTATTGTGTCGCACAGCGGAAAATTAATCAACGCAGAGTCTTCTTCATAAACAGAATAAAACTTTTACTTGAGAAAAATAAACTTGTTCAGAAACAGCATAGTTAAAGAGAATACACAGAGTGCTCATAGCAGCTATCTGACTCTTCACAGAGGCAGTGTTAGTTACTGATTTACTGGTTAAGGAATTTGGGTGCTTCCTCTTCTTCTTCCTCCTCCTCCTCCTCTATTAAAAGAAAGGCAGTAAAGAAGTGGACAGGCTGAAAATAATCCCTAATTTGAACCCATTCCAAATTCAGCTGGGCCTGCATGGTACTTGAATCAGGTATCACTTTTTCAAGGGGGAACTTTTGCTTCTTGAGCTCCCACCCCTTTTAAAATATGTATCAGCATCAGTATAATAAATAGTCCTATTCCGCAAACACATCCAGCTTATAAAGGGAATTATTCTCTTTTTATAATGGCTAGTTGCTTGTTTAAGGGAGTGCATATTTCTATCAAGAAGAGCTTTTCAGTCATGTCAATCTGACCCCTTTAATAATTTGATAACAGTCTTGCTTTTAAGCTTAAAAATCATTCACCAGTTCATGCAAAATAGTTTTGCAACATTGTTAAATGGCTGCCTTTCTTAAAACCAAATCCTCCTTTGGTTTTAATTAATTAGACCGGTGTATAAATCATATAAATTTCTTTCAGGAAAAAAGTAATTAATCAAAACCATGGATTTTTGAAATAAGCTGTCATGCTCTCCCCCCCCCCCCCCAATATTCATAGTCTTTTAGAGTCTTTTAGAATGTGAAGTGATTGAAGGGAGAGACATGTTTGCATGAAAAGGAGTCTATGATTATTGTCAAATCTCAAAAGAAAAACAAAGGAAGCAAAAAGCTGTATAATAATTACAGAGGGTGCAGTAGACAAAACAATACGATGAATGAGTTTACATTCAAGGGTGCCTTTCAGAAGCAAGAAATAATGAAACAATTGCATAGAGGGCAAGGCTATCGATAGCTACTACCCTGTTTCCCCGAAAGTAAGACATCCCCCGAAAATAAGACCTCCCTGAACATAAGGCCTCCCCCGAACATAAGGCCTCCCCCGAATATGTGTAGCATATTCTTCTTCATAGAAAAATAAGACATCCCCTGCAAATAAGATGTAGTGCGTCTTTGGGAGCAGAAATTAATATAAGACACTGTCTTATTTTCGGGGAAACAGGGTAGCGACAATTGCTATATTCTACCTCCAGCCTTAGAGGCACTATGTCTCACTAAGAAGGTGAGTGCTGTTGTACTCGGGTCCTGCTTGCGTGCTTGCCATGGGCATCTGGCTGACCACTGTGAGAACAGGTTTGCTGGACTAGGGACTCAGCTGGACTGGTAAAGAAAAAAGAGATTTATATGTGTTGCATGTGCGATATAACATTGTGCCACCAAAGGGCAACCTGGAATCCTGTTTTTCTCTACCTGTTTTCCATGTTTATATTTACAGCACTTTAAACTGAAATGCTTCTTTGATGTGTCTAGATCCAGCCTGGGTGGACCACTGGCTTGATCCAGCATTGCTCTTAGGTAAAATGAACATGAAAATATTACTTCTGAGGGACCAGAGATCTGGAACTGGGGACATGAACTCAGGGTATGGGTGCAATACGTCACAATACAAAGGTTCCTAAGAGCAGAGGAAGCAGCAAGGCCTACAAGGCCTACACAGTCATTCAACTGAAAGACAAGTGGGCAAGCTCCCAGTGGTTGCCCCTCTCTTCTCTCACTGTCAGCCAAGGTGTTCAAGAAGCACCATGTCAAAGAAGACAAAATATACAGTGGTACCTCAGGTTAAGAACTTAATTCGTTCTGGAGGTCTGTTCTTAACCTGAAACTGTTCTTAACCTGAAGCACCACTTTAGCTAATGGGGCCTCATGCTGCCGCCGCACCGCTGCAGCATGATTTCTGTTCTCATCCTGAAGCAAAGTTCTTAACCTGAGGTACTATTTCTGGGTTAGCGGAGTCTGTAACCTGAAGCGTATGTAACCTGAAGCGTATGTAACCCAAGGTACCACTGTAATGTTGCATGCCACCCCAATGTCAGAGAGCTGAGAGAATCTGAGGGTTCCATGCACTTACCCAGAGTTCAGCAAAAATTCTGGTGTCTTTGTGATATATGGTCTATTTACACATTTGGCCTGATTTTCATCAACCATCTGGTATCCTGTTCATGTTATTTCACAGCTTTCCTGGGTTACAGAATGTCCCTGCCAGGGCAAGTTCTGTACCATAAACTAAATGACAAAATGGACCTTTTCAAAAAGAGTTCCAATTAAGCAAAGAAAAAGTGATGTGGTGGGGAAAGAAAGTTTGATAATTTCGTGATTTTTCCAAGGTTAAGCCAATATTGTACGGTATCACTGGGAAGTGACTCTAGGCTATGAAATAATAAGCTGTAATATCAGTTGTCCAGAATGTGATGTAAGAAGTGGGTTTTAAATTGAAATATCCAGCCTGATCTGCAATCTCTTAGCTATAACTCGAACAGTACATTCCTTAAATGTTCCTGCTGAAGAAGGGGGGGGGAGCTAATGAATTAATCAACTCAAGGGTCAGTTGATTAATTTTGGGTGGCTAATTAAAATTGGCTAACGCAAATTTAACAGGCAAGGCTGTGAGTCGACAGGGCAGTTGTTAATTCTTTGGAGCCAACACACATTTGAATGCTTTCATCACAATGCATTTATGACAGAAAAAGATGTTAGACCTTGTTCAAGGCTCTGGAGGTACATTGTAAACTGTTTAGAAGCCTATGCTGTCATTAAGCAACATATAGATAAATAAAAGATGGCATCGTAGGATGCATATGCATGCATATATATAAATATAGTTATATCTATGTACATGCTACTGAGGAAGAGCGGAGGACAAGTACAAGTAGATTCAGAGCTGATGGAGTGGCTGGGCCAAAGCCGAAAGGACGCTCAGTTGCGGATATGCCTGGAAGCGAAAGGAAAGTCCAATGCTGTAAAGAAAAATATTGCATAGTGTCAGGGAACTGCCATCAGTGTCCGAGGGAGAGAGCAAGCTCCGAAGGGATCCCAGAGAGCGTCCCGGGAGTGGGAGGGGCAGCCCATCTTCTGGGGGAGAGAATCAGCGTAGCTCCAGTGGAGAAGGGGGGCAGATGGGGGAAGCGGCGAGGTGGTTCCATGACTCCTTGCCGGGGACCAGCGGGGAGAGAAGGGGTCCTCTGCTGCCCACGCCCTCCTTGCGCAGAAGGCTTCTGCGCAGGGAGAGTAGGCGAAGACTGGGCGTCAAAGAACTTCTTTGCTGGAAGAAGTTTAAGAAACGCCCACTGACGGATTCTGCCAGCGATTGAGACGGTCACGGGCAAGTGGCTGCCCGGACAGGAAAGGTTCAGTCAGGCAACCCAGCCAGACGTTGGGACAAGCTTACGCATGAGCAACCCCTAGAACCATTACCTGGAATGTAAGAACCATGAACCTTGGTAAGTTGGATGTGGTCAAAAATGAGATGGCAAGAATAAATATTGACATCCTGGGCATCAGTGAACTAAAATGGACGGGAATGGGCGAATTCAGTTCGGATGACCATCACATCTACTACTGTGGGCAAGAATCCCGTAAAAGAAATGGAGTGGCCATCATAGTCAACAAAAGAGTGGCAAAAGCTGTACTGGGATGCAAACTCAAAAATGATAGAATGATCTCGATACGAATTCAAGGCAGACCTTTTAACATCACAGTAATCCAAGTTTGTGCACCAACCACTGGTGTTGAAGAAACTGAAATTGACCAATTCTATGAAGACTTACGCGGGAAGGTAAACGGCGTTTCCGTGTGCAGCTCTGGCTCGCCAGAGCAGCGATGTCACGCTGGCCACGTGACCCGGAAGTGTCTTCGGACAGCGCTGGCCCTTGGCCTCTTTAAGTGAGATGGGCGCACAACCCTAGAGTCTGTCAAGACTGGCCCGTATGGGCAGGGGTACCTTTACCTTTTTATGAAGACTTACAACACCTTGTAGAAGTGACACCAAAGAAGGATGTTCTTCTCATTATAGGGGATTGGAATGCTAAAGTAGGGAGTCAAGAGATAAAAGGAACAACTGGCAAGTTTGGCCTTGGAGTTCAAAATGAAGCAGGGCAAAGGCTAATAGAGTTCTGGCAAGAGAACAAGCTGGTCATCACAAACACGCTTTTCCAACAACACAAGAGACGACTCTACACATGGACATCACCAGATGGGCAGCATCGAAATCAGATTGATTATATTCCCTGCAGCCAAAGATGGAGAAGCTCTATACAGTCAGCAAAAACAAGACCTGGAGCTGGCTGTGGCTCAGATCATCAGCTTCTTATAGCAAAATTCAAGCTTAAACTGAAGAAAGTAGGAAAAACCACTGGGCCGGTAAGATACAATCTAAGTCAAATCCCTTATGAATACATACTGGAAGTGAGGAACAGGTTTAAGGATTTAGATTTGGTGGACAGAGTGCCTGAAGAACTATGGATGGAGGCTCGTAACATTATACAAGAGGCAGCAACTAAAACCATCCCAATGAAAAGGAAATGCAAGAAAGCAAAGTGGCTATCCAACAAGGCCTTACAAATAGCGGGGGGGAGAAGGCAAGCAAAATGCGAGGGAGATAGAGAAAGATACAGGAAACTGAATGCAGATTTCCAAAGAATAGCAAGGAGAGACAAGAAGGCCTTCTTAAATGAGCAATGCAAAGAAATAGAGGAAAACAATAGAATGGGAAATACCAGAGATCTGTTCAAGAAAATTGGAGATATGAAAGGAACATTTCGAAGAAAGATTTCCATAATAAAAGGCAAAAGTGGAAAGGACCTAACAGAAGCAGAAGACATCAAGAAGAGGTGGCAAGAAAACACAGAGGAACTATACCAGAAAGGAATGGATGTCTCGTATACCCCAGGTAGTGTTGTTGCTGACCTTGAGACAGACATCCTGGAGAGTGAAGTCAAATGGGCCTTAGAAAGCATTGCTAATAACAAGGCCAGTGGAAGTGATGATATTCCAGCTGAACTATTTAAAATTTTAAAAGATGATGCTGTTAAGGTGCTACACTCAATATGCCAGCAAATTTGGAAAACTCAGCAGTGGCCAGAGGATTGGAGAAGATCAGCCTACATCCCAATCCCAAAGAAGGGAAGTGCTCCAACTACCGCACAATTGCACTCATATCACACGCTAGCAAGGTTATGCTTAAAATTCTACAAGGCAGGCTTAAGCAGTATGTGGGCCGAGATCTCCCAGAAGTGCAAGCTGGATTTAGAAGTGGCAGAGGAACCAGAGACCAAATTGCAAACATGCGCTTGATTATGGAGAAAGCTAGAGAGTTCCAGAAAGACATCTACTTCTGCTTCATTGACTATGCAAAAGCCTTTGACTGTGTCGACCACAGCAAACTATGGCAAGTTCTTAAAGAAATGGGAGTGCCTGATCACCTCATCTGTCTCCTGAGAAATCTCTATGTGGGACAAGAAGCTACAGTTAGAACTGGATCTGGAACAACTGATTGGTTCAAAATTGGGAAAGGAGTACGGCAAGGCTGTATATTGTCCCCCTGCTTTTTTAACTTATATGCAGAATTCATCATGTGAAAAGCTGGGCTGGATGAATCCCAAGCCGGAATTAAGATCGCCGGAAGAAATATCAACAACCTCAGATATGCAGATGACACAACCTTGATGGTAGAAAGTGAGGAGGAATTAAAGAACCTTTTAATGAGGGTGAAAGAGGAGAGCGCAAAATATGGTCTGAAGCTCAACATCAAAAAAACGAAGATCATGGCCCCTGGTCCCATCACCTCCTGGCAAATAGAAGGGAAAGAAATGGAGGCAGTGAGAGATTTTACTTTCTTGGGCTCCATGATCACTGCAGATGGTGACAGCAGTCATGAAATTAAAAGACGCCTGCTTCTTGGGAGAAAAGCAATGACAAACCTAGACAGCATCTTAAAAAGTAGAGACATCACCTTACCAACAAAGGTCCGTATACTTAAAGCCATGGTCTTCCCAGTAGTGATGTATGGAAGTGAGAGCTGGACCATAAAGAAGGCTGATCGCCGAAGAATTGATGCTTTTGAGTTATGGTGCTGGAGGAGACTCTTGAGAGTCCCACTGACTGCAAGAAGATCAAACACATCCATTCTTAAGGAAATCAGCCCTGAGTGCTCACTGGAAGGACAAATCGTGAAGCTGAGGCTCCAAGACTTTGGCCACCTCATGAGAAGAGAAGACTCCCTGGAAAAGACCCTGATGCTGGGAAGGATGGAGGGCACAAGGAGAAGGGGATGACAGAGGACGAGATGGTTGGACAGTGTTCTCGAAGCTACAAACATGAGCCTGACCAAACTGTGGGAGGCAGTGGAAGACAGGAGTGCCTGGCGTGCTCTGGTCCATGGGGTCACGGAGAGTCGGACACGACTAAATGACTAAACAACAACAACAACAACATATCTATGTAAGCAGAGCCCCTGAGTAGACAGTGGGTTGGATCAGAATAGACTCAGTGAAATCAACAGGACAAATCTGGATCCTACCCAAACATTTCTCACATGATTATGTATCCCATGATTATTATTATTATTATTATAATGAAACAGCTGTTGCAGGGGAGATTTGGATCAGGGTCATGGTACACAGGAAGAGGGACTCCCTCTTGGCCTTGCACCATTTCCTCTGCACTGAAAATTGCCCGCAAAAAAACTTCTGTTTGCCCTTCAACATGCCACTACAACTTGCAGCAAACCTGTTTTTTTTAAAAAAGTCTTTTTGCTGTTAGGAAAGCAATGAGAGATATATACAGAGAAATATGTAGGGTGAACAAATGATTAATGGGATGACATATGAACATACTCAGGATGTTTAAACATGAAGTCAAGACCATATAGCACAGGTCCTAAATGGTCTACATTGGCTCCCAGTCCCAGTACGTTTTGAGCACAATTCAAATTGTGGGTGCTGACCTTTAAAGCCCTAAATGGTTTTAGCCAGATGAATTCAGGATGAACGCTCATTGACATATAGCCTCCCCACAAACAAATCTGACTGAATGCTTGATAAAGATCAGATCCAGACTACCCGGCATGCAAGTGTCTCACAAGCAAAATCAGGGTGAATGCTCAACAAATTGGTCAACTGGAGGAGCCTAGAGTGACACTGTATAGTGTTTGAGGCAGCAGATCCAGACATACTGAATTCTCTGAGTTTTCACCAAATTCAGTATATATAACTGTTAGAAGAGGTATAAAAAGAGATTCAAACCCAATGGATTCAATGAGAAAATGAAGGTGCTTACACATTTGTCCAAGAGGAAAATCAAGAGGCTTAAACACTTGGCAGTTTGGCCCGAGGAGTGTATTTGAAAGAGAATGAAATAGGAAGTTAGCTTCATTAAATGAAATGGAGGAGGGGAGTTCATTGGAGCAAGTTAGAACAGAAACCACTGAAGGAACTCAGATATGGCAGGGCTGTTGTCTACAAGAACAAAAAGAAAACACCAAGGAACCAAGTGAAACATGAATGTACTGAAAGCTATGATCAAAGTGATACATTGGAATGTCTCAAATGATCACAGAAAGCAAAAAAAAAGAAAGGGGGGGAGTATTATGAGAAATTATTTAGTACCAAAGAGAATGTTCACTTCTAAGTGGGATGAATTAATCACGCTGCTGATTGGTGGGAATACCCTTGGACAACATCTTTTGTATAATGTATTCAACACACACATACACACGCACACATGGTCTAGAATTTTATCGTAGATGAGGGACATGAAACAACAAAAATAACCCAGCTAAGCAATAATAGCTGCAAGCAAATTGGAGGAGTGGGTACAAAACGAAATAATAAAGCAGCAGTAAGTAGGAATATGTTTAAAGTAAGAATAGGATCATGAAGATAAGAATAATTAGTAACAAGACTGGCAATTACAGAGTGCTTTTAGAGTATCTAAAGTGTCTCATAGTGACATAGAAAGCTGCCTTATACTGGTACTGGTTTGTCTAGCTCTTTACTGCCTACATTAAGGATGAGGGACCTTTCTCTCTCCATATGTTGCTAGATTGCAGTCCCCCTTAGCTCTACACATGGTGGGAACTGTACTCCAGCAATATCTGAAGGCTGAGACATTACCCAGCCCCTCATCTGTTCCATCCACTCCAACATCACAGGCACCAAAATCAGGATGCTCCTTTTTAAGTCCCGAGCTCTCTCGCACATGCACAGGAGTGTGAGACCAAAAGACATTCATTCCGTGCTCTGGCATGACCCACCTGAGTTGTGCCACTGTATGAGACTGAAAAAGGAGTGTCTTCCAGTCAGACGCCATCTGGCACAACCCAGCTGACTCATGCCAGAGTGAGTGTCTTTTGGTCCAGTGTTCTGATGTAAGCCAAATGACTCACACCAGAGCACCAAAGCACCAGACCAAAAAATGGGAGATTCCAGGATCCCATCAGAAGCTGGGATTGGCTTCTTTAATTCCAGGATGTCCTACTTAAAATGAGGTGGTTGAGTGGTATGCTATTCTAACTATCAGTAGCTCTGCAATGTGTTAAGTCCTTGCTGCTGCTGCTGCTGCTGCTGCTGCTGCTGCTGCTGCTGCTGCTATATTTATTATCCCAGCTTTTTCCAAGCCAGGGACTCAGGGCAGCTTACAGATAAAATAGAAGAAGCTAAAACACAGGAAAGTAATAAAACACCAACAGATTTAAATATATCTTTCTCCCTCATATCTATTAAAACTATAGTAGAGCTGCTGAATGTCTGGAATTTCCCGGACATAGCCGGGATTCGTCTGTCAAAAATGGTGTCCGGGTGAAATTTTCAGAAGTTGGTTTAAATGTCCAGGAAAATGTCCAGGAAAACCCAGACACATGGCAGCCCATATTTAAAGTGTTGATTTTTTTTAAACGATTTTCTGAAAAATAGCTCAAAGATTACATTTGGGGGGAAATTTTGCAAACAACTCCCCCCCCCCTCAAAAAAAATAAAGTTCAATTGCTTTTGTGTCCAGATTTTCACTTCTTGAAATATGGCAACCCTAAACTATAGATATTAACAACAATGAAAACATCACAGCACCAGCCCATTCCTTAAAGGAGGGAGCCATTTAACTTCTCTAGGATAAGAGTGCCAAAGTCTGGGAGCAGCCACTGAGAAGGCCCTCTCCTGTGTCTGCGCCAAGCACGTCTTTAAAGGAGATGGGACTGAAAGAAGGGTCTCACCCAAAGATATCAGAGCCCAAGCAGGTTTGTAGGGAGAGTACAATCTTTAACTGGTGATTTTTGGGACTGAATCTAGAATCTTTGGCATGTAAGGCATGTGATGTATTACAGAATGCCCCGTGTATGCACCATGTCCTTATAGAACCTCCATATCATTCATTCATACATAACAGTTTTAATGAAGTAACTTCAATTCCCCTGGCTCTGGTTTGGAGAAGCAAGATGGATGGACCACTTTTGTTCTGTAGGAAAGCTGACTCAAGATTGGTTCTACAGCCTCCTTTTGATGAGGCAGCATTAGGGATGTACAGAACAACCTAAGTCAGTTCTATGTCATTTTCACTGGCACACAGTCATTGGTCTGCTCCCTCCCTCCCTTCCCTTTTTCTTTTCTTTTTTGCAGACTTGCAAAGGAACCTAAAGAAGGTTCTGTAAGAAACATAAATTTCAATGCACTTCACTGCTTTTCAGTACAGTTTTCTCCATAAGATATGAACACTTTATACAAATTATTATTATTATTATTATTATTATTATTATTATTATTATTATTATTATTATAACTTTTTGGATCCAAAACTGCATGGCAAAATGTGGAGAAGTGAGTAATCTGACAGATATAGTCATTTTGCATATTGGAAGGTGATGAAGGAATGGATTGGAAAGTGTGGGGTGGGTGGATGATTATTGGGAAGATGGGTCAATGCCACACAAGCAAGCCATGATGAGTGCAGGATGAGAGTTTGTTGTCTTATAACTGCCCTATAAAATATATATGTGAATGAATGGTCCATAAAGACCAGATGGAGTCTAACCACTGTGTAAGCTTTGTGCAAGCCAGCTAGGATGAATGCTCAATAAATAGGTCATCTGGAGGAGCTGCCTATCTCACTTCTCATTCTCACCTTCCCATCTTATCTCTGTAACAGCCTTATGGGTTATGCATTACGTCAAATCATAGAATTATAGAGTTGGAAGGGACATTGAGGGTCATTTAGCCCAACCCCTTGGTCTTTCCTTTTAGTTTTAGGGGAAGCTTTGCTTTTTTCCATTGCTTCCTCCAGAGGCTTTTCTTTCCACTACATCCCAAGTTATTCACACTCTGCTCCTGCATATTTGGGTAAACATTCTAGTTTCGGGGCCAACTCTATTAGACAGACAGCAGCCTGTCCCCTGGCAGAACACAGCAGGATTTCAGTGCCGGGAGAATTCCTTTGCACTTGAGCTGATCCCCCACCCCCAATCTTTCACATTCCAGAAGCGCTTGTTTCCTGAACACAGAGAAGTGGTTTAAAGATGTCTGTAGGAACATGTGCCCCAAGCAAGCATGGGAACCGGTGTGTTTGTCTGTGACAGCACAATTATGGATTATCAGCAGGGATTTAGAAATAAGGGCTTATGCCTGTGAAGGATGGGAGATATAATTTACCTGGACTTTAAGCACAAAGCTTTTAACACTCATCTGCAAGGTCAGTAGTATGTCATATGGAGTGAATTAGTTGAACAGATTAAGAACTCATTTCGATGTCAAAAAGAAAACCCCTGAGTGGTCTGCACTCTGTAGGTGTATTTCAGGACAGAAATGTACTTTCCCCAAACCTATTTTTAGCACAAGTGGGTATCAGAAAGTTTGAAAAATAGCCACTGAGCAATCTTGCTGAGTCCCTTGTACTTTAGAAGGAGGACTCTTGAAGGGAAGGTAGGATGGACTTATAGAATGCAGGAACAATGCGTGCATTCAGAACAATAGGTGTAAATGGTTTATGCTGCCAAAAATACTTTTAAAATATATCTAAATACAATAGCGCACCTCAGGAGTGAAACAACTCCAGCAGAATAATTTTTATTACTCATTCAAATGGAGGGGGGGGGAATCTACAAGTTGAAGTGCATGTGTGTGTGTGTGTTAACTCAGAAAAGTGATAGCAACAACACTTTCATGCCAGCTACTGCACTATTCTAGGGCATATGCTATATAGCATATGTAAAACGTACAAGCTGTGTTTCCAAAAAAAGTGAAAGGGAAAAGTAGGGAAAAGAGAAAGGAGTTTTTCTATAGTTGCTTATTCTACTGGCTGAGGAGCTGGCACAATCAAACAAAAGGGGTAATCTTATGAAGGGACACAATGTGCATTAGATGTCCCCCACCAGGATTTTGCTAGCAAGCTAATACCTCAAAAGGCCAGTTCCCCAGAATCCCAGAGGGAGCAGATCAGAGCTCTGACAAGCCATGAGATTAGCCTGGCATGTGGTTGCTCTTTGAGAGGCAGTTCATTAGCTGATCATTGACAAACATGAGAAGCAACATCCATGAAAGACATCAACCTCTCTCTCTGTCTCTTTCTCTCTTTTACAAAAGTCTCCAACGACTTTTGCCTTAGCTGACTAACTCTGACACTGAATCTACTCCTGCTAGTTACCACCATTGTGCTTTCCTTTCCAACATGATGTATTTAGCAGCTAAAGGAAAGTTTATGGCATTTAGGGTTTTGGTTCTTTTTAGTTTAGAAGAAAAGGTGTGTAAGGGGGCATGTGATGGATGCCTCTATGATTCTGCATGTGGAGGATGTAGGTAGAGAGCGGGGGGGGGGGCGGTCCCAGTCTCTCATAATATTAGAACTCTGTGTCATCCAATTAAACTGAATGTTGGAAGATTTAGGAATATAAAAGAAGACAATTCACATGGCACATAATT
This sequence comes from Podarcis tiliguerta, assembly GCF_965153285.1. Lineage (NCBI taxonomy): Eukaryota > Metazoa > Chordata > Lepidosauria > Squamata > Lacertidae > Podarcis > Podarcis tiliguerta. The sequence goes on along the minus strand of NC_139553.1, from coordinate 43,040,789 downwards.
AAACTATGGAATTTGCTCCTGCAAAATATAGTGATGACTAACAATATGGGTTGCACTAAAGGGGGATTAGACAAATTCACGAGGGACAAGACTATCAACGGCTATTTGCCATGATATTCAAGTTCAAGTTCATACGTTTACTGTTGTTGCCAAAGGCCAAGACAAACTTGTAGCAATAGTATCAATGAAATAATATAGTATATATTCCAAAAAATAAACCAACATCCCTGATCATAGAACCATAGAATCGTAGAATTTAGAGGGACCCAAGGGTCATCTAGTCCAACCCCTTGCAATGCAGGAATCTGAGGTAAAGCATCCATGATAGATGACCATCCAACCTCTGCTTAAAAACCTCCAAGGAAGTAGAGTCCACAGCCTCCCTAGGGAGACTGTTCCACTGTCAGACAGCTCTTACTGTCAGAATGTTTTTCCTCATGTTTAGTTGGAATCTCCTTTCTTATAACTTGAAGCCACTGGTTCAAGTCCTACTCTCCATAACAGGAGAAAACAGGCTCGTTCCCTCTTCCATGGGCCAGCCCTTGAGATATCTGAAGGTGGCTATCATGAATGGGAGGAGATGATACCAGAGTCACCAACAAGCTTAATTATTTCTTGATTTCAGATTAAATCTCCGACTCACCAAACCAACTTAAAAGTGATTTTATCTAACTCCCTTTCCCCAATTTCTTTTTGCAGCACGTGCATAGAGGGCCACTCTCTGTGTTATGAAGCTCTTTCCATCTCACAAAAGAAACTGAACTATTTTTGCTGGGTTGTACATACTGGCTTGTGGAAACAAATGTTTCAGACAGTGATCTGTTGTGTCTCTATGTAAGGGCAGGATAACAGATAATGACTGATGTCTTCCACCTGAGGCTGACCAGAAATGCAAAGTCTGTCTGGCCGTACTTGCCACGATGCCTGTGTTCTTTAGTGCTGGAGGTAGTCTGCTAGTGAATATTGGGAATCACAAGTGGGATGAGCAAAGAACTAAAGCAGTCATCAAATACCTACATGAGCAACATGGCACATGTGAAAAGGACTCAGAACAAGATCTCAAAATCACCTGGGAGAACAGGACAGTATTAACCTATCACCAAAAACACAGCAATGCAGGCAGCAATGGGTTTCGTAGGGAGAGCATTTTCATCTGGAAGGGGAGATAACTGAAAATGCCCTCTTTCTTTTGCCCATCTGCTGAGACCTAACTCAATGGGCATACAAAGAAGGGCATTTGCAGAAGTCCTGAGGATACGGACAGGAACATCCACGGAGAGATGTTCAGCTAAGTACTGAGGTCACAAACCACGTAGGATTCTGTAGGTCAAAGCCAGCCCAATGAATTTGGCTAGGAAACAAGTCAGAAGTCAATGCAAGTGAGACAGGGCCAGCATTTTCATATTGCTCCATGAAGGAGTCTTTAAAAAATTAAGTAAAAGCATACCCTATGACCTTGGTTGCTCAAAAGAAATCCTTTCTTAAAGTTGCCTTTCTCATCTCTTTCTAACACATAACCAAGCAGCATTATGAAAGTGTCAACATAATTACGTTTTTCAATCAAATCCTGCCTCCGGCAGCCTTATTACCATTCCGAAACTATGATTTATTATGTACCGAGTCAACCGCAGATGTAACCTTCAATCTAATAGGGTTTCTTCCATTTTCAAAGCTGACTCCAAACCTAATTCATTCTTTAGCTGTGTTTGTGATATTTAGCTCTTGATGGAATAAGGTGTTACAAGCAATTTTTTAAAAAAGAAAAAGAAATCACACATTCTATTCCATCTGGCATGAGGCAATTTTGCTTTTTGGAAAACCTGCAAATGGTTGTTAAATCAACAGGTGTGGCCATGTGTTAGGACACTTAAACTATTGATGCTTTATTTATTCTGGGCTTCACAGCTGTATTCACAGATTGACATCACAAGTTATTTGCATACTCTACTATCTAAAGAGACATGGATTTTTTTGTTTAGAAGGCAGGGGAATAATTGGCCTTTGCTCAGCTGACTAAAGGAATCAGATGTGATGTCGAACAGAAAATTCTTTTAGCTTGCCGTAATATTAACTTTTCAATTATATACTACACATCCTTAAAAGAGCTCAGGTACTGACAGGGATGAGGAAATTGAGACCTTCCAGGAAGAAGTGGCTCATCCAGGTAGGGTGGAGCTGCTTTGCTACCTTACCAGAAAGTAGACACTGTTACTTTGTTTTTTGCTCCAGAGCTTTCCTATGAAAAGCCCCATTTTACCACTGCAATCCACTGGAAACCCAAACTGCCATTTCCTCCAATTAAACTTTAAAGAGTGGGTTTATGTGGGGAAAACTCTGGGGTGAAAAGAAAAGTGTTCAGACGCAGAGCTTTAAAGCATGAACCTCTGCCTGGAAAGCATGGGGCAAAAGGCAGGTGGGTATAAGACCTTATTTAATTGCAGCTTGCTTAACTGGAGCTGTTGTTATTGGCATCTCTCTGTCTTGGGAGACTATGGAGGAGTGTGCTTTCAGGATTAAAGTGAAACCACTGGAGAGTTACAGCGCCTGCTGTGGCTGTAGAGAGACATGGGAGAGACATGTTTTGTTGCAGCTAGGGCAGATGAAGGCGTCCGGTTGTGATGCTGCAGATGCACCATGGTGTTTCTTCTCTCTGCGCTCCTCCCAGTGGTCATTTCTCCTCTGGTCACTGCTATGGATGCAAGACCTGACCGATTGTCCCCAGGCACTGTGGTCATCTGCACATGGCCAGCTTAACTTGTGAATAGTGTTTGTTCCAAAAACTTGCAAGAAACCAGTCTTTTAATGTTGCAACTCCTATTTCCTGGAACCCTCTGCCTATTCCCCAAGGCACCTTCACTGTTTGTTTTCCATGCATGCTAAAAACATATTTGTTTCAGCAAGCATTCCCAGACATTTGTTACTGCTTCTTTAAAAAAAAAAGTTATGTTGGTTTTATCTATATTTTGGTAATTTTATTGGGAAGTATGCATCATTGCATCCTGTCAATGCAAAGATTTCCACCTGTGCAATGCAAAGATTTCCCCTCTTTCCTTCCTCTGAGTGTGCCCAAACCTGCTTGGGAACCCCTAGAGGATTGGAAGAACCCCTAGAATGGATTTTGGGAGGCATAGGAAAGGAAAGTCTCATTGTGCAAGCAGAAATGGCAGAAATGGCACCCTTGTGCTGGCAGGGTGCATTGCTAAGTGCTGCTTTGGATACAACCCGTTGTGACTACTGTTTTTAAAGTCTGTTTCACTTGCTTTTAAAAATTAATACTGTCTACCATTTTACGTAAACTGTTTAGAGATATTTTGTGATCAAGTGGTGTTTAAACCTTGATAAATAAATAAACAACCACAGATGTGTCACAAACTAAGACAAGTGCTGCCTGACTCAGACAGAAGATTCATATTGTTTCCTGCAATCACCTTTGGGAAGCCCACAAACATAGCAAGATGGCAACAGCTCTGCCCGCAATATCACCTCCCCCAGCAACTGTTATTCAGAAGTATGCTAAATATTGAAACTGCACAGAAACTCACACACTTCTGCAAGGCCATTCCTTCCCCCCCACAAAAATGGGAGATTCCTGTTAACTTGAGGTGGGCTGCAAAATCTGCATGTGTTTTATGGAGGTTGGTGTCTTACCTTAATTGAAAATCAAATAGGAGCTGTTGTTCTTCTGTTGTGGAACAATGAGCTTGACTGCAATGAGAAAGTTGGCTATGTTTTCTGTCAGTAGCATATGGTGGGAGGGATGTTACCACTCACCTGACCTCCACATTGCTGCTGCTTTCAGGGAGGGAGAGGAGCAAGGTCGCAACAAGGTCAACAAACTGCAAAGACACCAGTGGGAGTGCCAAATTGTCCCCACCAGTACATTTTCCCAGTACCAACCTTGTCTTGGCCTTTACTGATGGATGAAGAACTTAAGTTTCCATTTCTGAAAAACTCTTTAATGTACAAATCTGAGTGGTACATAGACAAGGTTAAGGGCAAAGCAGGTGAAGTGCATGGCTAAGTGTAAGCTGCAACATTGATCCAAGAAGCTGCACACACCCTGCCTCTTCCCTTTGAAGAGTGGGCCATACCAAAGCCTTAATGTGGCAACTAGTAGGTGTTTCTGCTTTGGGCAAGCAAATAGGTTTTTCTGTGAGTGGGTGGGGCATGTGAAGCTTGTTCCTGTTGGCACTGGCATCTCTTTGCCCTTGGCAATGGGGTGCTAGCTCAGCACACACTGAATCCCACTCGCCAGATCATCACCTTGTCATAGTGAGTGGACTTGCACATTCTTATGAACCCTGTGAGCGAAGCCGTCAGGAGTCTTGTACCCCCAGTAGGGGCAAACAAAGTGGTCATGGGGAGAGGAGCTAAACAAAGAATGACCCAAGAAGTCCTCAATGGCGGAAGAGGCAGAAGACAACTAGAGATATGTTACAAGAGCTGAAAAGGCAGATGAAGGCTGCAGCAGATAAGAGACTACCAGTCATCATGTTACTCATGTCATCAGAATAGAGCCCTTCTGCAAAGACTGTGCATTGATCAGCATGCACTGATCTCCACACATAAAACAAATTCACGCACAGGTATCTTCCAAAAACCCATCTGCATGGAAGACAATCTTACTCAACCACAAGTGATCACCAAGATCCCTTGTCCTCAATGCACTGCACTACAATCAGGCATGTCCAATAGGTAGGTAGATCGTGATCTACTGATAGATTGCGGGGTGTTTCTGGTAGATCCCCAAGGGTAAAAAAACAACAGCTCTGTGGTGGCTCCCTGAAAAAAGGTCAACAACTTTGCCTTTCCCAAAAAAGCTCAACAACGACAATGGGTAGATCACTGCCAGTGTTTTTATACTGTGAGTAGATAACAGTCTATTGGGAGTTGGACATCCCTGGACTACATCATAGTCACAACACCCGGCAGCGCCCCCTAGGCTCAGTGTGGTGGAACTGGTTGTGCTGCCCCAAATCCGCCTCTGAACTCAGTATCCAACTTGTTCTCAGACCCTTGCCCCAGGAGAGGTTCTTAATAATAATAATAATAATAATAATAATAATAATAATAATAATTTATACCCCGCCCTCCCTGGCCAGAGCCAGGCTTGGGGCGGCTAACACCAATAAAATCACAGTAAAAGCATAATGGGGCAGAGGAATACAGGTTAAAATCAAGACCATAAGGGGAGGGAAACATAAGGGTCAGACTGAGTCCAAACCAAAGGCCAGTTAGAACAGCTCTGTCTTGCAGGCCCTGTGGAAAGATGTCAAATCCCACAGGGCCCTGGTCTCTTGTGACAGAGTATTCCACCAAGTCAGGGCCAGTACTGAAAAGGCCCTGGCCCTAATTGAGACCAATCTAACCACCTTGCAACCTGGGACCTCCAAAATGTTGTCATTTGTGGACCTTAAGGTCTTTCACGGAGCATACCAGGAGAGGCGGTCCCGTAGGTACGGGGGTCCTAGGCCTCATAAGTCTTTAAAGGTCAAAACCAGCACCTTAAACCTAACCCTGTACTCCACCGGGAGCCAGTGCAGCTGGTATAGCACCGGGTGAATGTGCTCCCATGGCGAGGCCCCCGTAAGGAGTCTTGCTGCGGCATTCTGCACCCGCTGGAGTTTCTGGGTCAGCTTCAAGGGCAGCTCCACATAGAGCGAGTTACAATCATCAAGCCTGGAGGTGACCGTCGCATGGATCACTGTGGCCAGATCAGGGCGAGAAAGGAAAGGTACTGAGTGGCAAGAGGGGCTGGCAGCAGTGGCGGCAACAAGCCTTTGGAGGGGTCTGACCAGAGGAGTCCGGTGTAACAGCCGTAGGATCCTGCTCTGACAACCCATTTGAACCTTTCCCAGGATCCAACTTCTGACCCTCCTGATCACTGGCCCCTCTGCCAGCTCTGACACTCCTTGAGGCACTAATGCTGCTTCCCTCAACCCGCTCTCCTCTGGGTTGTCTAACTCTAACTCCCTGATCTATGCCTCTACCTATTTGGGATATGCCCACCCACTCCATGACAACTCCATGGACTTCATGGCAAATGCTCTCCCCTTCTCCTCTAATCTCCCAGTAAGCAAGTAACTGGATATCAGGTAAGCAGCAGCACCCCGTGATGCCATGTGTTAACCATAGGAAATATAGCTAGGTTCCTCCTTGTAGTAATCAAAACTGGGCCACAATCATTAAAGGGAAGCCAAGTTCTGAATCAAAATTGTCTGTATCCTTTACAATGTCTGATCATGCATTTTGTTATACTCCTGTTGAATGTAAGTGGCTTTTGTTACACTTCTATTTTAAAAGGGAGGAAGTTTGTGCACACATTTCCTTTGGGTTTTCTACCTCTTTGCAGTGGTTGTCTTGATGGCATTATACTGTCCTTTATGTGTGTGTTTTTCTGTAGATAAAATAAAATGAAACCTGGGCTGTTGAGAAGCCACTGCTAACACAATGTGTTTTGAAAAGTTCAGCATCTCTCCTCTTCCTCTGAAACTTGGTGACATTTTAAGTGGGGGACGAAAATCTGAAGTAAAAGCTGCCTCTGATATGGAACCTGAGCATTCTCCAGATGAATCAACATCTATTAAAAGGCTCCGAGCTCTTCCTTCCGCTGTTCCTTTCATTCCTGGCAATGATCAGATAATGAAAAGATGGGAAGTAATTGATGGACAACATAAAAATAGAGTTTTCAAAAAATAATGATTGGATTTAAGCATAAATCTGCACAATTATTTCCGTGTAGCAAGAGCAGAGCTAATAATAAAGGCTTCACATTAAATACCAATGTCATATATTTATGCTATCATGGAGAGTGAATGCATTCTTTACATCCCATTTGGAAAATTTATTATCTACTTATTTTTCACTGCATGACCCAGCAGTGCCAGTGGGATGCGTGTGTGTGTGTTAAGAAAGCATCTTAGATTTATTATATTTGTTGCTTCATATCCTCTGCTAATGTAAAACAGTTACATTTTAGCAGTTTGAGATCAAAATACTGAGTACACGTAGGTAGAAATAAGCTCCATTTAAATGAATGGGACTTCCTTTCGTGTATTTGATCCATTGTAGCTCCATTGCAATCAGAACAATTTAAGACTTTCTTTACTAAGGTCTAGACTGATGATGGAACACTGTGGCCTTTCAGATGTTGTTGAACCCTGCCATAACTTCCCCTAGCCCACATGCAACACTTGGGGTACTTTAATTCAAATCTCTTATCTCCATCCCATAGGACTTTTTGACAATTCATTACCAGCCTATCCCCAACACTTGTGGCAATTGACTATGGAACCATATAGCTGCTAGATTAAAAAGATAAAGGGACCCCTGACCATTGGGTCCAGTCGTGACCGACCCTGGGGTTGCGGCGCTCATCTTGCTCTATAGGCCGAGGGAGCCGGCGTACAGCTTCTGGGTCATGTGGCCAGCATGACTAAGCCGCTTCTGGCAAATCAGAGCAGCACACAGAAACACCGTTTACCTTCCCACTGGAGTGGTACCTATTTATCTACTTGCACTTTGACGTGCTTTCGAACTGCTAGGTTGGCAGGAGCTGGGACTGAGCAACGGGATCTCACCCCGTCACGGGGATTCGAACCACTGACCTTCTGATCGGCAAGTCCTAGGCTCTGTGGTTTAACCCACAGCGCCACCACGTCCCAGCTGCTAGATTAGGTAGGAACAAATTTGTGGTGGCAAAGAAACCACCAGATGCCTGGTACATGAAAAATGTGGGTGGCTAAATCTGCTTTTCATCTCCGTTGCAGTGCAGGAAGAGGTTGTAAACTTCCACAGTAAGCCCAGAGGGGTGATGGGGAGATCACCACACCACAGTCCTGGGTTTAATGGGGAGATTTAACCCTTTCCCAGTACTGGACAGCTCTGCTATGGAATCAACTTTATGCAATACCAGAATGAGACTGCAGAGTACAGAAACATCATAACCCAAGGGCAGCTAGGAATTCATTTAAAACTGGAGTATGTGAGACATCAGCCAATGTAATTGTGCACTGTTTACCACATGCATGTATGAATATTACTATGTGTGTAAAGGGGGGAAGCTTTCTATCTTGCACGGCAGAAGCAATATTGCTTAGAGCCTTGAAAAAGCGACTGACTACCCATTCCATTACTGGACAAATTGTTAATCAATCAGTAGATAACAGGAACCAGGCAAACATTATTTCCATGCATATTCTATGCATTTTGATAAGGGTCCCTTCTAGAGGAAATTATCCCAGCAGTTAAATAACTAAACATGGAGCATCACTCTAGTGCAGATAAGAATCATGTTAAGATACAGAAAATGGACCGTTAACAAGAAGAAGGAAGCCAAGTACTACTAGAGGTAGTTTAAAGATAGCTGAGAAACAGCAAGCTTTCGTTATGCATATTTTAGTTTCTTGAAAGAAGCTGCTTTAAAAAAAAAAATGGCAATGAAGTGGCATTCGAATAGACCAGGAGGGTCATGCCTGGGGGGGGGGGATCTATTTTTAGCTAACTTCCCATTCAAACATACACATTTCCACATTTTCCCACTCATGAATCACAACGGAATTTCTTTAACATATAAATATGAAGTAAATAAGGCAATTTGTTTAACTTAGGCTGCAACCCCGTGCATGTTTATTTAGAAGTGCCACTGAGTACAAAGGGGCATAATTACTCAAGTAACTATGCCTGCCTTGCTCTTTTCCATGGCCACTCACTGTCCAAGCAAGCAAGCAAGCAGGCGCTGGCTGAGTGACCATTCAAGGAGCCCAGAGCCCAGGTGGGTTCTGGGACCTAGAGAGCCCCAGCAGCCCACAGGATGGGATGGGGATTCCTGCATCAGGGCACCTGGTTTACACCTCCTTAAAATTGTGTGCTCAGGGCCATAGTCCCCCTGCATCCCCCACACTACACCCCTGTACATTGGTGGGTTGGGTTTGAAGGTCTGGAGAGAATCCCATTGGGCCAGAAAGAGAGGGCTTGAGTACCACATTTAGTTCCTGGGACTGAGGTTCCCCACCTCATTTTTTTAAAAAAAGTCTCAGGCTGAAATCCTATAAATACTTTTTTTTTAGATGTGTAATTAATACAACATTTTCCCCCTCAAAAACAGACGCATCATAGCATCACTTTGGACAGTAAATGGCAAGCAACTTTCAGGTCTTAGCCCCACTTGCCCACCCCCAAAAATATCCAGGCAGCTCTTCATCACAGGGCAAGTAAAACTAAGCTCCAATTCCTTAGGGTGGGGGATGCAATAATTTGCAGGGTCAGCACACATGTGTCTGTATTATGAGCTGGGAAAGAACTCTCAGGAAACAGATTTCTGAGAGAGCTGGTAAATAGAGAGCTAACGCAGAGCTGAGAGGGATTTGCTCGTCATTCCTTACTGCTAGCTACCCAAATCTTTTGCTCCAGCAATTACAGCTGATGAAACAAGTGATTTGGAAAATCCTGCTTAATTCAGAAAGAGTTCACAGGGGAATCAGACTTGCCAAAGACTTTAAATTGGGATAACTTTCTTGTTGACGAAGGTATGAATTGTGCCTGCACCATCTTTGACAAGCTGCCGAACTTGGTACTAATTGATAATATTTGCCTTTCAGCAACTTTTGCAAGTGATCAAGGAAACATCATTCTGATATTCAAATTTAACGTTCATTGCAAGAAGTTTGTTTCCAGAGGCGTTCCACAGTTGTCAGAAGAGGCTGCCACTTTGTCTAATTGAAATCAAAGAGTGAAAACATATTATGCAAAACATGATCATCACAATAAACTATATAGCTTCATCAATATATACATTGTGGGGTTGTTGTTGTTTTTTAGTAAATCTTGCATAGCTAACATCAGTTTCACCATAGTTATGGGTATTAATCATCTTGGGAGGAGGATACTTTCCCTTTATGTGTGCGTTTCTGTGTTTCATTTTAAATTGCAAATCAAGATTCTAATGACTTTCTTTGGTTTCTCATAAATAAACTAGAAGAAACTGGTATCATATTAAAAAGTCTGGGTCACATTCACCCACTATTCATTAACTATCTGATCACCTATCACGTGTCTGTGCATCAAATGGTTCATGCACACTGTTCTAAAAGCATTCAAAGAAGAACATTCAGCTCAAAACTCAGGGGCTGAGATTTTGGAAGAGGCAAGCCTGGATAGTATATCTGGAGGAACACCAACGTTTCTTAAGGAGACTTTTTTTTAGGATGACTTCTCCTTGGTGGTGACATTCAGTATATTTTGGAGTAGCTGTTTATTTCTACCTGTGGCAGTGATGGAAGTAGAGCTCTTATCAACAATTGTCACCCATCCGTCTTGAGAGATAATGGAGTCCAGGGGTGAAATCAAACTGCTGTGTCAGCAGCACAAAAGTTACCTCCTTGGGGCGCAAGCCTGGGCAGTGTGTATAGAAGTCCTGGGCTGCCCAGCCAACAAGATCGCACGCTCAGCCTCACTGATGTGGTCCAAGGGAAAGCAGAGCAAAATGTTTGGCACTAGCTTGGCTGCATGAGCTGCCAGGAGGAGGCGTACGAGGCACCATCCAACTGTCTTAGGCAGCCACTCCCTGGTACATTGCCTGGACAGCTTAACCATCAAATGTCTGGGGCAAGTGTACCCGGCTTGCCCCCAGCATCTGCCTGGTCTTAAGGCCTCCACTCCAGATTTCTGTAGGGTTTACCCCTTAGCCTTTTCTTCTCTTGAAGATATCCCACAAGGCAATGAAAGATTAGGATCACAGTTTCCCATTGGATGGGCTACCTTCTCACGTTGACAAGCCTCTCACTTCCCCACATGCAGAAAGTGCCTTATTGACCATTGGACCCACTATTGGTCATGTCCACTGAGCCCGCCAGAGCCTGTCTTCACATGCAGGGCAAGTCCCTAACTCACTGGAGGTCTGAGATGCATGGGTTACCTTCAGCTGTTTAGCTGGCCAGTCCAAGTCATTCCCTGGATGTGGCCACTGTCACATGCTGACAGCTTCTAGGAGGCATAGGTGAGAGCTGAGTGCAGGGTGAGGCCCAGAGATGGAGTACAGCATTTCCCCCACCAGTGCTACTACTCCCCTAACACCCTGTACAACAACAGCTGGCATATATTCTCCCCTTTTGCCATAATGGCTCAGACATAGGATTAAATCTTGGCTGAGGGCTCCCAAGCAAGTTCTATGGCTATGTGGAGATTAGCACCTCGGTCTCCTCAGTCTACTCCAGTATTAGTACCAAGGCCGTCTTACCCACAGGCACCAAGGGTGTGGGGCACCCAGGCGCCGGACTCTCAGGGTGCCAGGCCGAGAGTCCAGGGCCCGAGAGTTGAGTCCGGGGAAGAGCCCGCCTGTTGGTTGGAGTGCTGTGGCAGGCTCATCTGCCATGGGCGGCTCTGTGCCATGAGTTTGGGGGTGACTGAGCCAGCGAGATGCTGAGGCAGCCAGCCAGCTCCACCCTCCTATGCACCTGGGACTGCATGGGCAACCGGGGGGGGGGGGGAGCACGCCGGGCAGATCTTTGCACCCCAGCGCTGCATATACTTAAGACAGCCCTGATTAGTACTATTGCAGCTCACCTCATTTTATAACCTGCCTGAGTCCTTGATGGAGGGCAGGCTTGCACGATCTGTGACTCACTAACCTATACTTCATTCAGACACCGCACACACACACACACACACACACACACACACACACCATTTTCCCAACCATCCCTTCCTTGCCTGACACTAAGAACATAAGAATAGCCCTCCTGGATCAGGCCAACAGCCCTTCTGGTCCAACATCCTGCTCTCAAAGTGACCAACCAAGTATCTTTGAGAAACCCACAAGCAGGACCTGGGTATAACAGCACTCTCTCCACTTCTGAGTCATAGTAACTGGAATAGAGAGGCAAAGTGCCTCTAACAATGTAGGTTATATATAGCCATCATGGCTACAGTTTACCATGTTGTGTGCTGGTGCTGGCCTACTTGTGAGGCTTAGAAAATGATCCTGGATCTTTGCTTCTGTAGGTCACCAGTGGTGCAGTTCTGATGGAGTTTGTGGTGTGTTCTCCATATTTATATGAAGAAGAAGCTTTGAGGTTTCAGCATAGCATAACAAATATTTCACTGGCATGTCCCTGTTAACATCCGCGGCAATTAAGTGGCCACAGCATCCCCAAAACATGGCGCATTTACAACCCTTTTCTTGCTGCAAGCACTTGAGTTAAGTAGCATTACCATGGCAACGGAGTGCGATATTTAAAGGCTCCGAGAAAGCTACATTTCAGCTGATAATTCATCCCAAGCTGCCATGTACTTTTCTCTCCATTATCCAAGACTGTGTTTAGCAAAAGCATTCAAAGCCTCCTGGTTTTTACAGCATAAAGCAAGGCTTCTCTTGACACATTATTTTGAAAGAATATCACCAAATATTCAGTAAACAAAAGTAGACCCTTTCTCTTCACATCAAAAGCAATATATTTTAACACTTCAAAGACCACTGAGGTTTGTATTCTAACATGGGGGGGGGGGACTGGATCCCAGCATGATTTCTGTCATTTGAGGACTAACTCATATGCAGTGCTGACTATGGGTGGGAAATCCTCTTGACTTCTGAGCTAGTTGTCAGATTAGTTTATCTGCAGGAAGCACTCACCTACAGAGCACAGCAATAATCTAGGGGGCAACTCTTTATTCTAACCTTCCCATATGCTTGTAAAAGGAGGTGCTTGAAGTGAATGAATAGCTTTTCTGCGTTGTTGTTGTTGTTGAAATTTGTATCTCACCCTTCCTCCCAAAGTATCTAAAAGCAATTCCAGTGATGATACAGCCTGGGGAAGACCTCTACCTTAAAAGGCTTGTTGAAAGAGGAAGATCTTTATAAGGTGCTGAAAGGGAAAAGAGATGGTACCTGTCTTACATTTAATGGGAATTCCAAAGGATAGGTTCCACAACACTTAAGGCCTGATTCCCAACATGGTACAGAAGACGTGGGATAACCAGTATTATATAACCATCGTGCTTAAGTCTAATTAATGCATGAAGGGGTTAACTTCATAGAGGAAGCTATTCTGCCAGGCTTAGCTATGCCACTTCCCCTCACCATGGTAGGAAACAGGTAATCAAGCCTATTGTTCCCCTTCTCCAAGTCTACCTGAAAAACTCAGTGTGTGAAAATGTTTGAGCTGGTTACTCCAGCTCAGCCATATCACTCTCACCAGTCACTCTTGAGTTCCTACATTTTAACAGTTTAGGAACTTTCACCACTTTCTAACTAAGCTAAATTTTACTGCCGGTACAACCTTGTTGACTGGTGTATGGAAAAGCACATGAACCTGATCTTTGTAGAATTTGTAGGTAAACCACTTTTTTAAACTTACCAAATATGTGGTCTTTTCCTATGCTGGGGAAAGATGGAAATTTTGGAACTCACTTGGAATGGCTTATTCTAAAGGTCTAACAGTCTGCATTTCCATACTTTATTTTGCTGCATACTTTGTGACTTTAAATATCTGCAGGGGTTGTGTCACCAAAAACTACTTGCTCTAAGTGTGGGTCCAGGAATTCTCCTTCCTATACTTCTTTTTTTGCACCAATAGAAGAGACTTCGTAATACCTGCATGAGGCCCACACCTGCAGAGTGCAGAGATTGATTGGGTAGATAAGGTGTGAGAGGATCTTAGCAAATGCAGAGAGCTTTAACAGCATTCAGGACACTTTATATACACTTCCTTGTAATTTCTACAACAACCTGCAAGATTTTTGAGAAGATTACAAGAAAACATCAATCAATAGTACTGCTGATTGAAAATGGATTGCCTGGGACCCCCTAGAATGTCGTGACAGGAAGAAGATGTGTCTCTAAGCCACCACACAACATTACTGTTCCCCTACATCCAAGCAGAAAGCCTTATGGGACCCGCTATCTAACTATGCAACTTAACCCATCATGGTCTCCCTGGTCACCCAGGTTCTGCTGGAGAGGGGAGAGAAATTCAGTTTAGTCTGCATTATAATGCAAAACTTCCTACTTCATGTTTCCCACAATTACATGTGTACAAAAATGCAGCTATCTATCAAAAACCACACTTCTCTGAACTTTTCAGTGCAGCTCTCCAGTCATATAAGGTTTACAAACATATGTATGGGGGGTGCACAAAGATGCACATCTTTGTGAAAATAACTTACAAAAATGCATTTTATTTGGGGGGATTGCTTGTTAAAAATGTGTATATTAGGTAAAAATGCATAGAAGATGTGTTGGTTGGGAGAATTCATACTAGAATGCTGATTAATTTCTGTGTGGGATAAAAATAAATAAATCATAAAGTGATGAGGAAATGAGAAGAACTGAAATCTGGAAATATGAGAAACAGAGAAATTAGCCCTAGGCCCTGCCAAGATACCTGATGTTGAGCTCACACACCTCTAAATTGATTAAATTAGATGATCTCTCTCCTCGATACGAACCATGCAAATGGTGGGGGGTTGTGTGTGGTCTCCCACCTCTGAGCTGTTGATGCTCACTGGCTGAGCATCTGCCTTCCATGAAGAAGATCCACAGTTCAATCCTTGGCAACTCCAGGTATGACTTGGAATACCCCCAACTGAAACCTTGGAAAGCCACAGCTAGTCCATATACATGATACTGATCTAGAGGGATCAATGATCTGATAAAATGCAGCTTTAAATGCATTTAAATGCAGCTGTGGATATATGGACTAAGTCTGTCTTAACCAAAAGCTCATACAACGTCTCCAGAGCAAAGATGTGTCCCTCCCTCCATGAAAATGAACCCAGTTATTTTCTCATTAAGCCACCAAGCTTTTATTTTAAATCTCAGAGACAGCAAGAAGAAATTCTAAACACTGGCCTCTTTTCATGATTTCTCTTGGGATTTCAACCAGGCAGCTGAAGGCAGCTGCTCTAATTAGCACAGCAAACAGCAAGTTTGCTTAGAAGTAAGACTCAGGCAGAACGGGCGGGGGGGGGGGAGATGAGAAATATTTGTTGGTATGTCCACTGAAGTATATGGATTATGGCAAACCAAAGGGGAAACCTGCAATGTGGGAAGGATTTGTGGGAAAGGTTTCAGCTACAACAGGCAATCTTCCCAGGGACCACAGGCAGGTAGGCAGGGCATAGGCAAAATTGGGTAGAATAAAGGATCTGGTAGGCTACATTCTAGCCATGCAAAAACCAACAATTTTGGCATCTCTCCATACAGGCGGTCGAGAGCAATATTCTGAAGGAACATATCTGCCTAAATGAACGTCCCCAGCAGGCTTTCCTACCTTCTGTGGAGGTATTTCAGTACTGCCATCTTCTTGGCCCTGTTGAGTGAGGATGTGAAAGGGGGTCTTCTCAGAGGCTGCTTTCAAATTGTGGCACACCCTTCTGCAGAAGGCTAAGCTGTCCCCAGTGGCGTAGTGTGGGGGGTGCAGGGGGGCCGGCCGCACCAGGTGCAACATCTGGGGGGGGGGGCGCTCGCACTCGCAACTCTCTGCCCCTACCTGGCTCACTCACTCTCTCTCACTGCAGTGCTGGCTGTGCGAATCTGATCCAAGCCGCTGGGTCGCCGCCCACTGTGGAGGAGAGGGTGCCAGGCGTGCGGTGCGGTGCGAAGAGAGAGCGAGGGACTATCTGGGGGAGGGACAGTGCAGCAGGGGGGGCCCAAATTACTTGCCTTGCCCCGGGTTAGGGGGCACAAATTACTTGCCTTGCCCTGGGTGCTGACAACCCACGCTACGCCACTGGCTGTCCCACTCTCGGCTTCCTTTCTCCAGCGGGAAAAGACTTTTTTGTTCCAACAGTCATTTGGCCTCAAACTGAGGTGGAGGTGGGGTGGGGGGGGTGTTGTACTTTTATTCTTTTATTGTGCTTTTAAATGGTTGTAAGTGCTTTCAGGGCTGCTTTTAATAGGGCTATATTTTTAATTGCTTAAAATTATTTCTGTTTGTTGTGTGTGTGTTTAGTTGTATCTGTTTTAAATTTGTGCTGTGAAGTACCTTGGGCTTTGCATTGGGAGAAAGGTGGGTTATAGAGTAAATACATAAATTAATAAGCATTTCACAACGGAAAGACACATTTCAGCCAGTCAATGAGGGTGCAGACTAGGGCTGCTCATGGGAGTGACCTGATGGGTGTCCATCCAGGGTCAGATAGGGAAAGCCTGAGGCTTTTACCATCCCTGGGCTTTGTGTTGATGTAGCATCTTTCCTAGAGACTTTCTTGGTGAGGGTGGGGGAGATGGCAATGACCCTCAAGACCTCATCTAATTGTGAGGTACTTCCACCTGAACTTTTGCTACCATCATACTCACATTTCGACACTTGAAAACATCAGGAGCTTTTTTTTTTCTCTTGCTTTTTTTTTTTTGCATTTCCCCCAAATGTAATGAGGAATTAGTGGCCTGAATTAGTGCTGGGCTGAAATCTGTCCAGTTTATCAAAGGATATTTTTTTTCCCTGTGAAGGAAGATGCCATTTCTTTCTATCTCCTTCTCAGAGAACTTGAGAAGTTATTTGGAATTTTATTTAGCATATTTTCAGTGCTAGGTGCCCAAGAGTGGTATAGGTGGTTATTCCTTACCTGTAGTTGTAGAATGAAAGGACACTCACAAACACCTCTTGACAGCCTCAAGCTAAAGGCAAACACATCAAAACCCCAGCACCCCACCCATGTGAATTGCACCAAAATTCTCTATCCCCTTTGATACTTCTAAAATACAAGTTATTTTCCCATTAATTGGTGGAGAAGTGTCAAAGAAAAAATGAAGGCATCGTCAGCACCGCGCTAGGCTGAACACTTCAGCTGGGCCCTACATTTGACCATACTCTACTCTCCCAGTACGAATACTTGAAAGGGTCTCATTACAGTGGATTTGAAGTCTAGTGAATGCACTTTTCTTTCTCTCCTTTAATATTGATTTATTTCAAATTCTTAAGCAGGTGCTTGCAAGCATGCAAAGATCTCCTGTTCCTTAAAACTGATTCAACTCCTTTCTCTTGTTTAATTCAGTCATCCAGAGAGAATGACTAAATTAACCATCCATTATATTAAAGCTTAAAGATAAGGAAGGTTTTTTGCTTCTTCTCTTCTTATAGCACTTATGAGGCACATGTCTCAGCTGAGCCCTGATAGATTCAGCCTCATCCAGGAGAGAGCTGGAAATAGCGATAAGGAATTTTAGGTCTGGCCTAGCATTGGAGCACACAGCTGCCTATCAAAATCAGATGGCAACTGCAAAAGTTTAAAGTGGATCTGGTGTCAGGTGATACGGTCAGAGAAACAAAATGAGGAAGCAGAGAGTGACAAATCAATGCGGTCCTAAGGATAATGAGGCAAGTTACATTGCTGCAGAGCAGACTTCCCCAGTCTGGTTACCTCCACAACCCCCATCAGCCCCACCAGAATGCTGGAAATTGTTGTTCAGCAAGGTATGGGGGAGCACCA
This sequence comes from Podarcis tiliguerta, assembly GCF_965153285.1. Taxonomy (NCBI): domain Eukaryota; kingdom Metazoa; phylum Chordata; class Lepidosauria; order Squamata; family Lacertidae; genus Podarcis; species Podarcis tiliguerta. The sequence goes on along the minus strand of NC_139553.1, from coordinate 43,023,362 downwards.
GGTTACAGACCGTTGCTGCAGAGCCATGTGTTACAAAGAAGGGCTGTAACTATGGGCTCATCTGCCAAATGCATTTAAAGCAGTTTCATACCACTTTAAACACCTATGGCTCCCCCCAAAGATTTATGGGAAGTGTTGATTGTTAGGGGTGCTGAGAGCTGCAAGGAGGCCCCTGTACCCCCCCCCCCACAAGGAGTTGCTATTCTCACAGTTCCTAAGGAAGATAGGTGGGTTTATCTGGGAACTGTGGCTGTCTTAGTGGAACAGAGGTCTCATAGCAACTATCAACACATTTAACAACCTACTGGTATTGTTTGGCAGAAGCCATTATGATTCAAAGTGGTATGATATTGCTTTCAGTCTATAGTGCAGATGGGGGCCCCAGATGTAGAAGAATGGCTATGGGAGCTTCCAGATTCAGAGCCCATGAACTTCCACTGAAATGACTAGAATAAGTTCACCCAAGTCTGCTAATATCTCCTCTCTAGCTCATGGGTGGTGCTGTTTTTGTTGCATGAAGATCCACATTGGGATAATGGATTTTCCGTTAGTATATTGCAGGAGTGAAGCTCCTCAGGTCTGGGAGTGAAATGTAGCCTTCCAGTTTGCCGCTTCCTGGTCTAGAGCTGTCTCTTCAGCTACACACCCCTCTTCCCATACCACACATCTAACAAAGCCTACTTTGCTCACAAACCCTTGAATATTCTTGCTTGGCTGGAATGTGTTCTTGGCTGGAGGATGGGGAATGTGTGTATAAGCTAGCCTGCTATACAAAAATAAAATTCCCATGCATTGCTCTGCTTTCCCCCTGGAAAGTCGCCAAAAGAGAATGTGACCTTCTGGTTGAATAACTCCCCCATTCCTAGTATCTGGGATTCCAGAAGTTTTACTTATATCCCCTTTTCTGGCTAACAGAGAAATATACTCTGCCTGCTGCTGTATTTCAGGTTTTTACCTCTCAAGTTCTTTTTGTCTGTCTAGCTTCGTCTAATAGGAAAATCTGCACCTGAGCATAAATCTGGGGTCCAAGAAGAGGTCAAATCCTCTTCATCACTTAGAAGGACTATGCAGAAAAATATGCTTACATGCACAACCTGTAAAGTTACTACATTATCTGCCCCTCACATTTCTTTTCATTCCACATACCGGTATGTGTAACAAAAAAAGGTAAGAACAACTTGCTAGTCCAGCATCCTGTTCTCACAGTGGCCCGTCAGGTGCCTATGTGAAGCCCACAAGCAGGATCTAAGCACAATAACACTCTTACTTCCTGTGGTTCCCAGCATCTGGTATTCAGAAGCATAGTGCCACTCACAGTGAAGGGAGAACATGGTTAGGCATTCACAGCCTTATCCTCCATGAATTTGCCTAGTCTTTTGTTGTTTAGTTGTTTAGTCGTGTCCGACTCTTCGTGACCCATGGACCAGAGCATGCCAGGCACCCCTGTCTTCCACTGCCTCCCGCAGTTTGGTCAAACTCATGCTGGTAGCTTCGCAAACACTATCCAACCATCTCGTCCTCTGTTGTCCCCTTCTCCTTGTACTCTCCACCTTTCCCAACATCAGGGTCTTTTCCAGGAAGTCTTCTCTTCTCATGAGGTGGCCAAAGTCTTGGAGCCTCAGCTTCAGGATCAGTCCTTCCAGTGAGCACTCAGGGCTGATTTCCTTAAGAATGGATACGTTTGATCTTCTTGCAGTCCATGGGACTCTCAAGAGTCTCCTCCAGCACCATAATTCAAAAGCATCAATTCTTTGGTGATCAGCCTTCTTTATGGTCCAGCTTTCACTTCCATACATCACTACTGGGAATACCATAGCTTTAACTATATGGACCTTTGTTGGCAAGGTGATGTCTCTACTTTTTAAGATGCTAAGGGTAAAGGTACCCCTGCCCATACGGGCCAGTCTTGACAGACTCTAGGGTTGTGTGCCCATCTCACTCAAGAGGCCGGGGGCCAGCGCTGTCCGAAGACACTTCCGGGTCACGTGGCCAGCGTGACATCGCTGCTCTGGCGAGCCAGAGCCGCACACGGAAATGCCGTTTACCTTCCCGCTAGTAAGCGGTCCCTATTTATCTGCTTGCACCCAGGAGTGCTTCCGAACTGCTAGGTTGGCAGGCGCTGGGACCGAGCGACGGGAGCGCACCCTGCCGCGGGGATTCGAACCGCCAACCTTTCGATCGGCAAGCCCTAGGCGCTGAGGCTTTTACCCACAGTGCCACCTGCGTCCCTCTTTAAGATGCTACCTAGTCTTTTAAAGCCATCCAAATTGGTGATCATCACTTCCTCTTGTGAGAGTGATGTGTGAAGAAGTGCTTTCTTTTTTTTCTGTTCTGAATCTTCAAAAATCCATTTTTTTATGTCCCAAAGTTCTAGTGCGATGGGAGAGGGAGAAAAATATTTCTCTAGCTACTTTCTCCATGCCTTCATAATTTTATACATTCTACCATGATATCTCTTACTCATACTTTTTCTATTAAAAAAAAAAAGCCCCCAAATGCTGCAACCTTTTCCTCTTATGTGACTTGCTCTATCCCCTTGATATTGTCTGAACTTTTTCCAACTATACAATATCATTTCTAGTCACCCTGAAAAGAGAAAACCCAGCTGAACTCCACTTTTAGGGTATGGGCATCAAGTCACTAGTACTGCGATTATGAATTCTGCAGAGCAGTAATGAGATTAATGTAGTATAAAGCCTTGTGGAATGTTTAAAGCAGAACTGAACAAATGATACATATGCATGACAGTTGAACTTTCAAAATTCAGACAAGGTAATTATGAGGCATGTGTAACATAACAGTTTTAAAAACACGGGTGTGTGATGGATGGGCAGAAAGACAGCTGTAATTTTCTGTTTTATTTTATTTATTTTTTAAAAAGAGCTGTATGAACTTTGAAAAGAAAGGGGGCATGAAAAACAATTTCAGTGAAAGTTTTTTCTTCTAAGTAGGCAGATACATTCAAACGGCTTATGTAGAAGTCCCTCTCAGTTCAATTGGATTTATTTGCTACTATCTAGAGTTGCAGTTTAAGGAATGAGGATTCTTTAGCGAATTGGAGGATTTTGTTGGTTTCAGAATTAATTGAAGCACACTTGAACCAAATGGAATGGAATATATATTGAGGAGAAAGTCAAAACAGCATCAAGCAAGATTTAATATGTAACTGACCAGATAGATTAAATATTTACTTATGAAGATTTCAAGAGCTTTGACATTTGATAGCTAAGCATCAAATAATTTCAAACTTCTGCAGGTGGTATTACGAAAGATTCGGACGAATTCAATATTTGGATTCCAGCTTAACAGCCGCTGCTTATTCCCCTCTTGTTAAAATGAGTATTTTACTCAAGATATCTCTACCTGTTCCAGATACTTCAGAGGCAATCCAGCTGGCTTTCCACGGGCACCAATGCACAAATCCATCCATCTTGTATGCTCTCATTTAAAGGTTAAGTGCAGCCTTGAAGAAAGTCTAGACCTGCTAGATCAAAGTGGACTCGTTCTCTAGTCTGAAAGGACACTTTGTGTGAGTGGGAGACCATTGAAGGACAGGGCAGATGCTTTGGCAAATGTTGTACAGATGCATTAGAATTACCAGTTCCTTAATGGAAGGTGATTTGAAAGAGGCAAGTCTAAAGGAACAGTTCCTGCAAAATGCAGTGGATAGCTTCCTCCATCTGCTTTGGATTCATAGGAACCTGTTCTCTTCGGATAGCAATGTGTATGAATTCTTAACTATTGTTCCCACTAAAATGAATGAAACAAATGGGGCTCTCTGTTCCATTATTTAATGAATGATTAAAATGAATACACACCTCTCATTCTGCGTTCTCCACCTGCTGTCAGGGATTCTTCATCTGGATACACAGGGTCTTATACATCAGCAATTTGGAACCTGTGGTCCTCCAGACATTGTTGGACTCCAATTCCCATCAGTCCTAGACGTCGTGGTCAATGGTCAGGAATGATGGAAGCTGCAGTCCAGCAGCACCTGGATGGTGACAGGTTTCCCCATTTATGTCATACGTGCAAAACTTGTTCTCTCCCACTGTATCTAGCCTGTACCAGGTAAATTGTATTGTAATCATTCAGAAGCCATTGAGACACTTCATCACGCTCAACAGAATAAGACATGGCGAAGTCTGCTGCTTGTTTTTCAGTTGTCATTCTTTATTTCCAAGTTGAAAATAGATTACGAGGATTATTGGATTTCAAAAAGATAATGCTCTACCCAGGCAAGCAAAACACACATAGCCAAAAAAATGGCTCTGTAATTGTTTGAGCAGGAAATGTGGTTATTTACAGCAAATGAAATTAATGTGTTACAAGCTTACCTTTTGTTAGACACTTTATGAGCCATAGGAATAAGGTGAGGACATGCAAATTGTGTTTTGTTTGGGTTTTTTTAATATATAAAAAACCCACTCCCCATTATCATAAAAGACACATACTTACCTCTGTGAATTATATTCTCATAATGAATGATGAACACAGTATATTATTTCAATATAATTATCACTCCAGGTGGTGTTCATTTGGTGATTACAGGAATGTGTGTACAGCTTATTTGTGCTTTGCTAACACATTATGAATACCAGCATATTCATTTTCCCCCCAGTGTGCTCAGGTTTGGGGATCCCTGGTACAGAAGAGCACATGGAAGACCACGGGGTTTCCATGCAAGAGCTCCCAGCTTCAATCCCTAACTGGGGCTGTAAATGGGGCTGTTGCCATTCATAAGAACATGAAATCCCTATGCATCAAAACAAAGGCACAGCTAGTCTAAATCTTGAAAACATAAAAAGAGACTGCTGGATCATGACAATGGCCCATCTATTCCAGCATCCTGTTCTCACTGTGACCAACCAGATGTATGCAGGAAACCCACAAGCTGGACCGTAGAACCTCCTGTGTCTTAGATGCGGAACAGAAGCTTGGAAGCAGGACCTGAGTGCAACAGTGCTCTCCCCACTGGCATTCAGCAGCTAGTATTCAGAGGCATACTGTGTCCTGCCTCATGACCAACAAACACACAAGGGCTCTTATATCCAAGTACAAAAGATACCTTTATTCAGGCAAGTGATGGTACAGGCTTGGCAGCAGACACCGAGTTCACAATTCAGAAGTTCAGGAATCAGTCAAAATAGAAAAAAAACCAAGGTGTCCCAACAGTTTCAGCTCCCCACATGTCAAGCTTTAAGACAGGAAGTGCCACTCACTCACTTTGTGAGAATGTCAGGGTTGGAAAATACTGTTCTTCTAGGGTAGGTGGGTCTTCTGCCATCAGTGAAAGAAGTTCTTGGTCACAAGCTCTAGGTCACAATAAGGCACCCTCCTGATCAGAAATTGCCATTTCTTGAAGTGCCTTCTTCCTTGGCGGCCCACGAACCTCCCCATTCTCCACTGAGACTATGTTTTGTCAGACGTTCATCATGGAGGAGCCAGCATCTCTCCCCCCCCCCTTCAAAGTGGCTGGTTTTGAGGTATTCCAGGACCCCTTTCTGCAGCACTGGTTTCCTCCAATCGCCCCACTCTCCCATTTCTTCCTTCTCCTCCTGTGTCAGGGCCTGCCAGGCCAACCCAACATAACCAAGAAGTTCACAGCAAACCATAGTTATCACAAGTAGCAGACATTGATATCCTTATCTGCATGAATTTGCCTAGTCTTCTTTTAAGACCATCCAATTTGGTGGCAATCACTGTCTCCTGTGGGAGCAAGTACTATAGTTTTACAATGCACTACGTAAATCACTGGATCGCTACCTTGTCATGGCGAAGGGGTTTGAATAACTCAGAGAAGCTATGAGCTACACTGTGCAGGGCCACCCAAAACGGACAGGTCATAGTGGAGAGTTTTGACTAACGTGATCCACCTGGAGCAGGAACCAGCAAGCCACTCCAGTATCCCTGACAAGAAAACTCCACGGACAAAAACAACAGGCATAGGCATATAAAGGTTATGATGCTGGAAGATGAGCCCCTCAGGTTGGAAGGCATCCAACATGCTACTGAGCTGAGGATAAGTACAAGTAGATTCAGAGCTGATGAAGCGGCTGGGCCAAAGCCGTAAGATCACTCAGTTGCGGATGTGCCTGGAAGTGAAAGGAAAGTCCAATGCTGTAAAGAAAAATATTGCATAGGAACCTGGAGTCTAAGATCCATGAACCATGGGAAGTTGGATGTGGTCAAAAATGAGATGGCAAGAATAAATATTTACATCCTGGGCACAAGTGAAGTAAAATGGACGAGAATGGGTGAATACAGATAGGATGATAATCATATCTACTACTGTGGGCAAGACTCCTATAGAAGAATGGAGTGGTCCTCATAGTCAAGAAAAGAGTGGCAAAAGCTGTACTGGGATACAATCTCAAAAATGATAGAATGATCTCAATACAAATCTAAGGCAAACCTTTTAACGTCACAGTAATCCAGGTTTATGCACCAACTATCAGTGCTGAAGAAACTAAAATTGACCAATTCTATGAAGACTTACAATACCTTCTAGAAGTGACACCAAAGAAGGATGTTTTTCTCATTATGGGGGATAGGAATGTAGGGAGTCAAGAGATAAAAGGAACAACTGACAAGTTTGGCCTTGGAGTTCAAAACGAAGCAGGCTAATAGAGTTCTGTCAAGACAACAAACTGGTCATCAGAAGCACTCCTTTCCAACAACACAAGAGACGGCTCTTGTGGACATCACATGGACATCACCAGATGGGCAGCATCGAAATCAGATTGATTATATTCTCTTCAGCCAAAGATGGAGAAGCTCTATACAGTCAGCAAAAACAAGACCTGGAGCTGACTGTGGCTCAGATCATCAGCTTCTTATAGCAAAATTCAAGCTTAAACTGAAGAATGTAGGGGAAACCACTGGGCCGGTAAGATACAATTTAAGTCAAATCCCTTATGAATACACAGTGGAAGTGAGGAACAGGTTTAAGGATTTAGATTTGCTGGACAGAGTGCCTGAAGAACTATGCATGGAGGCTCGTAACATTATACAGGAGGCAGCAACGAAAACCATCCCAATGAAAAGGAAATGCAAGAAAGCAAAGTGGCTGTCCAACGAGGCCTTACAATTAGCAGGGGAGAGAAGGCAATCAAAATGCGAGGGAGATAGTGAAAGATACGGGAAATTGTCACGCTAGCAAGGTTATGCTTAAAATTCTACAAGGCAGGCTTAAGCAGTATGTGGACAGAGATCTCCCAAAAGTGCAAGCTAGGTTTTGAAGGGGCAGAGGAACCAGAGACCAAACTCAAACATGTGCTGGATTATGAAGAAAGCTAGAGAGTTCCAGAAAAACATCTACTTCTGCTTCATTGACTACACAAAAGCCTTTGACTGTGTCGACCACAGCAAGCTATGGCAAGTTCTTAAAGAAATGGGAGTGCCTGATCACCTCATCTGTCTCCTGAGAAATCTCTATGTGGGACAAGCAGCTACAGTTAGAACTGGATATGGAACAACTGATTGGTTCAAAATTGGGGAAATTTTCTCCCTGCTTATTTAACTTATATGCAGAATTCATCATGCGAAAGGCTGGACTGGATGAATCCCAAACCGGAATTAAGATTGCCGGAAGAAATATCAACAACCTCAGATATGCAGATGACACAACCTTGATGGCAGAAAATGAAGAGGAATTAAACTTAATGAGGGTGAAAGAGGAGAGCGCAAAATATGGTCTGAAGCTCAACATCAAAAAAACTAAGATCATGGCCGCTGGTCCCATCACCTCCTGGCAAATAGAAGGGGAAGAAATGGAGGCAGAGAGAGAATTTACTTTCTTGGGCTCTGTGATCACTGCAGATGGTGATGGCAGTCATGAAATTAAAAGACACCTGCTTCTTGGGAGAAAAGCGATGACAAACCTAGACAGCATCTTAAAAAGCAGAGACATCACCTTGCCAACAAAGCTCCGTATAGTTAAAGCTATGGTTTTCTCAGTAGTGATGTAAGGAAGTGAGAGCTGGGTCATAAAGAAGGCTGATCGCCGAAGAATTGATGCTTTTGAATTATGGTGCTGGAGGAGACTCTTGAGAGTCCCATGGATTGCAAGAAGATCAAGCCTATCCATTCTTAAGGAGATCTGCCCTGAGTGGTCACTGGAAGGACAGATCCTGAAGCTGAGGCTCCAGTACTTTGGCCACCTCATGAGAAGAGAAGACTTCCTGGAAAAGTCCCTGATGTTGGGAAAATTGAGGGCACAAGGAGAAGGGGACAACAGAAGACTAGATGGCTTGACAGTGTTCGCGAAGCTACCAGCATGAGTTTGACCAAACTGTGGGAGGGAGTGGAAGACAGGAATGGCTGGTATGCTCTGGTCCATGGGGTCATGAAGAGTCGGACATGACTAAATGACCAAATGACTAAACAACAACAACACATGAAGATGTTCTTCCTTTTGTCTATTCTGAATCTCCCAACAATCATCCATTCTATTTCCTGCAGAGGTCAACAAATGTAAAATCAGGAAAACCAACACATGCAACTGCAGCTTGGTCTATTAACTTCAATGAGTCTACTCTGAGTAAAATTTAGTTGACTACCACCCAAAGCTTTGCATGAGGAAGGGCCCCAGGTTCAATCCTGATGTCTCCAGATAAGGCTCACCATCAATAAATATGTTCATAAAGTAATGTTATGTATATTGTTGTTTTATGCTTTATTGCACACCACCCTGGTTTTGAAGGATTGGAATAAAAAAGTCTTCAATAAATAAATATTCTGGGGGCAAAAAAAGGAGAAGCCTGCTAGCTGATACTGCACATTCTCAAAATCTTTGAATGGTTATACAGGTTTTGCAATTATATATCCCAGATGCCATGGTAAGAGGTCTCATTCACCTTCCATTCCCTTTCACTAAACCAATCATCTGAAACAAATGAAACTAAGCTATGTTGGCTGGCATAAGTTTTTTTTCAAGGGTCAGGGAGAGTTTCCTAGGCACTCCTGGAATGAAATCATTCATCAGGAGATTCAAATTACACATTTAAATTCAATTTTTAGTCCTGGAGAGCTGGAACTCTTGGAAAGAGAAGGGAAGCAATTCTGCTAAAAGATTTTTCTCATGCTGAAGCAGAGAATGCAATTTCTCCCCTGGAATGGGTGGGCCCCCAGTGACCACGCTAATGGGTCCATTAAACTTCTGCAGTGTATGTTTTGTGCCTTTGCAGCTGACAAAACTGATTGCAGCCCTCTGGCAACAAAAGTGGTTTTAAAAAAAGAAGAAGAAGAAAAGTCTTCCTTCATCTTCCGCCTTTGACTTACAGCTTTTGTAGATGACAAATGGAGACTTGCAAAATTGTAGGGAAATAGGGGCAGGGGCACCAGAACGTTGTTTCGGTCTGTTTTTTGTTCATGGCAAGTCACTTAGATGCTGCAATCCTATACATACTTACCTGGGAGTAAGCCCCACGGAGCTCAATGAAGTCTACTTGGAAGTAGCTGTATGCCAATGGTAGGCCATCTGGTTAACATGCAGAAGGTCCCAGATTCAGTCTATGGCATCTCCAGGTATCACTGGGAGAGACCCCTTTTGGAAACCCAAAGGAGCTGCTGTCAACCTGTTGACAATGCTCAGCTAGACTGATAGATTGATAGTCTGACTTGGTGAAAGGCAGCTTCTTATGTTCTGAGTAGACATGTAAAGGATTGCACCATTGGTGTTGGAGACTGACAGGTTTCCAGGGCTATACTATGCTCCTAGGCTACAGCTCAACTCTATCCATCCTGACAGTCCATTGGTTTCCTCCATTCCGGTTGAGCTAACAGAACAAAAAAGCTTCCAGTTCAGGCCCAACTTACTTACACAGCCCTAGGCCTTCATTTTGTTTGCCTTGCTATTAGATACTTCCTCTTCTTCCTAGGAGGGAGAAATCCATTGACATCCATAGGGAAAAACATCGTGGAAAAAGGAGACAATGGATCCACTTGAAAAATAAATGCAGTGAAAAATAAATGCTGCATTTTGGAGCACACAAATCCACAGTCTCTAGGCAGTTAATGGTGCTATCTGACTCAGGAATGCGAAAACCTTACTCACCTCTATTCACCTTGTAATTCAGGAAGAATATAGGATTGGTGCAAAGTCTTATATTAAAAACTGTGTATTGAAGCCTTGATTCCAATGCTGTATCCCTTCACCCCTGCAAGCATCCCATCCACTGCTATTTCAGCCTAACTACTTACGTTTTACTTTGTAAATGTTGTTTTAGGCAACCTTTGTATGAACTCTACTGAATCTTTCCTCATACTTCTTTGTGAAGTGTGAGCAGAGGGACTGAGCACGGTGTTTGCCAGAACTGAGGTCAATGTTCTAAGCCTAGGCTCACAACCCCTCTCGGAAGGCAATCAAAAGTTTTCAGTTTGTTTGGGCAGCCAACATTAGAATTTCTTTTTATGCTTCAGAAAGAAGCATGTGTGTATTCCTTTTGCATTCTTCTCTCTCTCTTTTTGTACCTGTTCTTTCAGCAAAATGTTTGGCAATGCCTATGAAATGTTCACCTAGGCATTTAAGATGCTCTCTTGACTTTACTCAACCTCGTTGACATCATTCAGCTCTTAAATAAATATCACACCCCTTCCAACATTCCTCAGATGAAAATAGGGACATTCACCAGTGTTCCAAATATTACTGAGATTCTGATATGCATTAATTTCTTAAGTTTACGGGTCTCTCTCTCTCTCTCTCTCTCTCTCTCTCTCTCTCTCTCACACACACACACACACACACAACAATAGTTATGATGATGATGCCACCCTTGGCATCCTTTATTTGAAATGATCAAGAACTGCCAATTTAGTTTAACAGCTGAGTTGGACGAGAAACCAGAACCAGGAAGTTCCATACCATGGGATCTAACCCAAAGCTGTAGATGCTTTTAAGAACTATTATTGCAGGTGTATTAAAGCCATAGCACTTTGCATATATACCTGGGAGTAAGTCCCACTGACTGGGACATGGGTGGCACTGTGGGTTAAACCACAGAGCCTAGAACTTGCCGTTCAGAAGGTCAGCGGTTCGAATCCCGCGGTGGGGTGAGCTTGAGCTCCCGTTGCTCGGTCCCTGCTCCTGCCAACCTAGCAGTTCAAAAGCACATCAAAGTGCAAGTAGATAAATAGGTACCGCTCTGGCGGGAAGGTAAATGGCATTTCCGTGCACTGCTCTGGTTCGCCAGAAGCGGCTTAGGCATGCTGGCCACATGACCCGGAAGCTGTCTACAGACAAACGCCGGCTCCCTTGGCCAATAAAGCGAGATGAGTGCTGCAACCCCAGAGTCGGTCATGACTGGACCCAATGGTCAGGGGTCCCTTTACCTTTACCCTTTAAGTCCCACTGAATTAAAGAGGGCTTAGCTGAGTAAGCTTGTAATGAATTGTACTGCTGGGTTTCTTTTGGAGTGAGGAAACACATGCTCCTTCCCTTTCTGCCTGACCCTGCTCGGGTCTCTGCCCTCAGGGACCTTCCCAGATCCTAAGCCATTCATGAAAGCAGGTAATTTAAATGCGTACAGAAAGCCAATGTGGTGTAGTAGTGGTTAGACCTGGAAGACACCAGGGTTCAAATCCTTGCACAGACATGAAGCTCACTAAATGACCTTGGAGGGCACTTACTACCTTGCAAGGGCGTTGTGGAGATTAAATGAGGGAGGGAGGGGGAAACCACGTACAGCACCTTGAGTTCCTTGAAGAAAAAAGGTGGGGTAGAAATTCAATAACTGCCCAGTTGCTCTTAGGCTAGGGGACTGCGAAGAACCCATACCCTAGGATTGTAATATGTCTGGAATTTCCTGGACATAGCCCTCGTAAACAGCGTCTGGGCAGAAATTGCCGAAATGTTCGGGAAAATCTGGACCTATGCCAACCCATGTTGGGAGTGTAGATTTTGATGAATTTCAATAAAAATAGCTCAAAAACTCCTTTTTAAAAAGGAATTTGCCAAAAAAAAAAACCCAAAACAGCTCATCTTTGGGCAAAATGAATAAAAGCTTAACAGGTTTTGTGTCCAGATGTTCACTTGCCACAAAGCCTGCCTTCACCTAGGTGTAGGCCCTTCTGGGATGGCAGCCACATGTGCACCCCTGAGCTATCTGGTGCTGCGGGGGCTTCCTCCTGAGTAAGAGCATGCTGGGTCACAGCCCAGCCTTAAGCATTTTTCTTAGGACAAAAGTGTATTAGCCCCAGAGGACTTCAATTGCAGCCATCTATTTCCTCAAACCCCTTCATGGATCACTGCCTTGCCGTGGCGAAGGGGCTTGAATAACTCAGACAAGCTATGAGCTATGCCTTGCAAGGCCACCCAAGATGGACAGGTCCTAGTGGAGAGTTTTGACCAAACGTGATCCACCTGGAGCAGGAACCAGCAAGCCACTCCAGTATCCTTGCCAAGAAAACTCCATGGACAAAGACAACAGACATATAAAAGTTATGATGCTGGAAGATGAGCCCCTCAGGTCGGAAGGCGTCCAACATGCTGCTGAGGAAGAGCGGAGGACAAGTACAAGTAGATCCAGAGCTGATGAAGCGGCTGGGCCAAAGCCGAAAGGACGCTCAGTTGCAGATATGCCTGGAAGTGAAAGGAAAGTCCAATGCTGTAAAGAAAAATATTGCATAGGAACCTGGAATGTAAGAACCATGAACCTTGGTAAGTTGGATGTGGTCAAAAATGAGATGGCAAGAATAAATATTGACATCCTGGGCATCAGTGAACTAAAATGGACGGGAATGGGCGAATTCAGTTCGGATAACCATCATATCTACTACTGTGGGCAAGAATCCCGTAAAAGAAATGGAGTGGCCCTCATAGTCAACAAAAGAGTGGCAAAAGCTGTACTGGGATGCAATCTCAAAAATGATAGAATGATCTCGATACGAATTCAAGGCAGACCTTTTAACATCACAGTAATCCAAGTTTATGCACCAACCACTGGTGCTGAAGAAACTGAAATTGACCAATTCTATGAAGACTTACAGCACCTTATAGAAATGACACCAAAGAAGGATGTTCTTCTCATTATAGGGGATTGGAATGCTAAAGCAGGGTGTCAAGAGATAAAAGGAACAACTGGCAAGTTTGGCCTTGGAGTTCAAAACGAAGCAGGACTAAGGCTAATAGAGTTCTGCCAAGAGAACAAGCTGGTCATCACAAACACGCTTTTCCAACAACACAAGAGACGACTCTACACATGGACATCACCAGATGGGCAGCATCGAAATCAGATTGATTATATTCTCTTCAGCCAAAGATGGAGAAGCTCTATACAGTCAGCAAAAACAAGACCTGGAGCTGACTGTGGCTCAGATCATCAGCTTCTTATAGCAAAATTCAAGCTTAAACTGAAGGAAGTAGGAAAAACCACTGGGCCGATAAGATACAATCTAAGTCAAATCCCTTATGAATACACAGTGGAAGTGAGGAACAGGTTTAAGGATTTAGATTTGGTGGACAGAGTGCCTGAAGAACTATGCATGGAGGCTCGTAACATTATACAGGAGGCAGCAACTAAAACCATCCCAATTAAAAGGAAATGCAAGAAAGCAAAGTGGCTGTCCAACGAAGCCTTACAAATAGCAGGGGAGAGAAGGCAAGCAAAATGCAATGGAGATAGTGAAATATACAGGAAATTGAATGCATAGTTCCAAAAAATAGCAAGGAGCGACAAGAAGGCCCTCTTAAACAAGCAATGCAAAGAAATAGAGGAAAACAATAGAATGGGAAAAACCAGAGATCTTTTCAAGAAAATTGGAGATATGAAAGGAACATTTCGTACAAAGATTACCATACTAAAAGACAAAAGTGGAAAGGACCTAACAGAAGCAGAAGACATCAAGAAGAGGTGGCAAGAATACACAGAGGAATTATACCAGAAAGATATGGATGTCTCGTACACCCCAGATAGTGTGGTTGGTCAACTTGAGCCAGACATCTTGGAGATTGAAGTCAAATGGGCCTTAGAAAGCACTGCTAATAACAAAGCCAGTGGAAGTGATGATATTCCAGCTGAACTATTTAAAATTTTAAATGATGATGCTGTTAAGGTGCTACACTCAATATGCCAGCAAATTTGGAAAACACAGCAGTGGCCAGAGGATTGGAGAAGATCAGTCTACATCCCAATCCCAAAGAAGGGCAGTGCCAAAGAATACTCCAACTACCACACAATTGCACTCATTTCACACGCTAGCAAGGTTATGCTTAAAATTCTACAAGGCAGGCTTAAGCAGTATGTGGACCGAGAACTCCCAGAAGTACAAGCTAGATTTCGAAGGGGCAGAGGAACCAGAGACCAAATAGCAAACATGCGCTGGATTATGGAGAAAGCTAGAGAGTTCCAGAAAGACATCTACTTCTGCTTCATTGACTATGCAAAAGCCTTTGACTGTGTCGACCACAGCAAACTATGGCAAGTTCTTAAAGAAACAGGAGTGCCTGATCACCTCATCTGTCTCCTGAGAAATCTCTATGTGGGACAAGAAGCTACAGTTAGAACAGGATATGGAACAACTGATTGGTTCAAAATTGGGAAAGGAGTACGTCAAGGCTGTATATTGTCCCCCTGCTTATTTAACTTATATGCAGAATTCATCATGTGAAAGGCTGGGCTGGATGAATCCCAAGATCGCCAGAAGAAATATCAACAACCTCAGATATGCAGATGACACAACCTTGATGGCAGAAAGTGAGGAGGAATTAAAGAACCTTTTAATGAGGGTGAAAGAGGAGAGTGCAAAATATGGTCTGAAGCTTAATATCAAAAAAAAACGAAGATCATGGCCACTGGTCCCATCACCTCCTGGCAAATAGAAGGGGAAGAAATGGAGGCAGTGAGAGATTTTACTCCATGATCACTGCCGATGGTGACAGCAGTCACAAAATTAAAAGATGCCTTCTCCTTGGGAGAAAGGTGATGGCAAACCTAGACAGCGTCTTAAAAAGCAGAGATATCACCTTGCCAACAAAGGTCCATATAGTTAAAGCCATGGTTTTCCTGGTAGTGATGTATGGAAGTGAGAGCTGGACCGTAAAGAAGGCTGATCGCCAAAGAATTGATGCTTTTGAATTATGGTGCTGGAGGAGAGTCTTGAGAGTCCCATGGACTGCAAGAAGATCAAATGCATCCATTCTTAAGGAAATTAGACCTGAGTGCTCACTGGAAGGACAGATCGTGAAGCTGAGGCACCAATACTTTGGCCACCTCATGAGAAGAGAAGACTCCCTGGAAAAGACCCTGATGTTGGGAAAGATGGAGGGCACAAGGAGAAGGGGACAACAGAGGATGAGATGGTTGGACAGTGTTCTCGAAGCTACAAACATGAGTCTGACCAAACTGCGGGAGGCAGTGGAAGACAGGAGTGCCTGGCGTGCTCTGGTCCATGGGGTCACAGGGCGTGAGTAAGCAGCATGGTAGCTGGTGATCGAGGGAGACAGACACACATGGGAAGAAATAGGCCTTCTCTGTTTAAAGGCGCCACAGCACACAAACTTCCTGCTGCCCCAAGAACTGCTTACATTGTCCCCGTCCACTGGTGGGAAAAAGCAGGTATGAATTCCAGGACCATCCTAGCAAAATCAGGACTCTTGGAGGTTATACAGCAATGGCATTCATCAACAATTTAGTCTGATTGGCTACAATCACCCACAACTAATCTAACAGCAGTAACTGGACAGGGGGGAATGATGTGTATATTGCAAAATGTATATAACACACCCAGCTGTTTGTGAGTATCAGTGCAAACCTCTTTCTTTTCAGCTAAGTGATAAATTCCCGGGCCCTACATTTGACAGGTTATGACTTACCACCACCATGGGCTTCCTTGTTGGCATTGACCCATGGCAGGGCCTTTTCAGTGGCAGTTCCCATTTGTGGAATGCCTTGCCTGCTGAGTGCATCTCTCCCCCTCATTATTGACTTTCAGAAGACATTTCAAAATGCTCCTGTGGCATTTGATGACTGAAAGACATATCCCTGGCAATCGTGAGATCAGTGGTTGAGAAAGATTTTTTAACCATTGTTGTGGGTTTGGGAGGAGGAAGTTGTGAGGTGAATAAATAAACAAACAGGACGCATTCCATACCAGTCCAATATTAAGCCAAATTAAGCCTTCCAGGGTGATCTCAATGAAACAGGGAGGTCTGGACTCCTTGAGTAGTGTAGCTTAGTTTAGTTTAACCCCACTGTTCTGTAACAAACAAACAAATGCAGCAGGTAGAAAAAGAAGATACAAAATGAGCAGAATGGGAAAACGTAAAAGGATAGCAATTAAATTTAAAAATAAACAATAATGATCAGACAACAGTTAAAGTGCTAATAAATGGAAATACACAACATAAACTTGGGCAAACAGTATTTAAGGTTTAAAAGAGCAGATCAAACATTATAAACTGGCTGGAATTATTATTTTTAGTAATAATAATACTAGCCATCCAAAGATGGGCTAAGAAAGAGCACCTGAAGTTCCTCCAGTTATTATACGTTCCATACTATCCATGGGCACCTGACATGGAACCAGACACCTGGTATGTAGGCACCAGTTCAAAACACCTTCAGTATGAGTAATGTGATCCACTGGGTGTCAGCTGTTACATAAAACCTAGGTAAAGCAGCAGGAGAGGCCACCATGGAAGGATGGGGAGGCCTGATCAGTGGTGTCTGAACTGTCATTTTATATCAAAGTGTGTTAGGGGAACAGTGATTTTGCAGAATAAACCCTGGGAGGCATTCTTACCATCTGCTTTTCAATTTCGGCACCAATGCAAAAACAGACTGGTATACAACTAAGAACAGCTTTCCTTCTGCAAAAGCTGCTTTGCACGTGCAAAAGACAAACAACAGGACTTATTTTCATACTAAATGAAGGGTTATATAGCTGACCGAGGGGAGAGAAAGAGGTAACTTTCACTGAAAGCAAGGGAGAGCAAACAGAACATTATTAGATGGTGACTGAAAAACAGGGGGTGGGGTCTGGGAATGCCATGGAGACACAACTGAATTTTATAGCTGTGGGCTAAGAAGGAAGAAAAGAAAAAGAAAAAGGAAAAGAAAAAGGGAAAGGGCTGGTTGGAGAATTTATAGAGGAACTTTGAATCTAGGAGAAATCTCCTAGATTTCAAACTTTTGGGGTAATCTGAGAGTTAATTGCCACCATCATTTTCTCATTTCCACTGGGACTTCACACAACCTCTGAGATTTCTATCCAGAATCCCTAGAACAGGTGATTTCAACAAGCTCCCAACTTCCAACAACCCTAGCCAGCATGGCTAATGGATTAGGAGTGATGGTAGTTGTGGTCCAACTGTGGGCACCAGGTAGGGGAGAACAACCCACCTTGGACATGTAAATCTCTGATTTGGTATATTGATTCAGTCGGAAATAGGGCTGCATGTAATGCATCACCAGAAAAACAGGGGTGGTACAGAAGAGGTCATATATTTACATAAAATTTGCATATGCTAATATATGGCTACATATTTAGAGACAATTATCTTTGTTAAAGGGACGCGGGTGGCGCTGTGGGTAAAACCTCAGCGCCTAGGACTTGCCGATCGAAAGATCGGCGGTTCGAATCCCCGCGGCAGGGTGTGCTCCCATTGCTCGGTCCCAGCGCCTGCCAACCTAGCAGTTCGAAAGCACCCCCGGGTGCAAGTAGATAAATAGGGACCGCTTACTAGCGGGAAGGTAAACGGCGTTCTGTGTGCGGCTCTGGCTCGCCAGAGCAGCTTCGTCACGCTGGCCACGTGACCTGGAAGTGTCTGCGGACAGCGCTGGCTCCCGGCCTCTAGAGTGAGATGAGCGCACAACCCTAGAGTCTGTCAAGACTGGCCCGTACAGGCAGGGGTACCTTTACCTTTACCTTTTTTATCTTTGTTAAACAGAAATGCATCTCACCATAGTGAGAAAACTGCCCTTGTGACCTCTCTGCCTTTGCATTCTGATTTCCAGGTGCTAATTATTTATGGGCAATATCATGGCTCCTGCTCTCCCTTCTTGCAGTTCTTCATCTGTAAACCAGAATTGGACTGGACAGCCTTTCAACAGAGAGCACCTTCAAATACATTGCTGCCCCTTGTAAAGTAGGATACATGACCACTCTGGTTGATAAAAGCTTTCTAGCAATCATAGCCCTTGTGAGCCTATATCTAACAAGGCCAGTATCCATCCCAAAACATTGAAAGGAATACAGGCTGGCTGTACATCATTTGCAAGCCATTTCACCTTCAGCATTAGATGGAAAAGGGAATCTTCCAAAAATATGACAGGAAATTGTGGGCTGTGTATTTGCTATAAATACTACAGGGATCAAGGTAGGGGTAACAATGAGAACCCTCCTTTAAATGTGATGTATTGATTTTTGAAAGCTAACCAGGAAATCATTGTTAAAATATGCTTCTAAATTTTTACTCCTTGTTACATGAACTTTCAGAACAGGGGGAGGGAAGCTCCCCCTCGCCCCACCCCGGCGCATTGAGGACCATATTTCAGGGGTAACTAGTCAAAGTTGCATTGGGTGGGTCCCAAGTGAAAGTGGCTTTCATTTGCAGCACTGCAGGATTGTGCAGAATGCTCTTTTTCTCTTCGCTCCTCCTGCTTCAGGGAGGAGCAGATCTCTTGCAAAGAGTTCCCCTCACTTTCCATCTCCAACACCACTTGGAGATGACTGTGATTAAGCAATATACAAATTGTTAAAATAGGTAGATAATAATGATAATGATAATAATTTATATACAGTGGTACCTTGGGTTACAGACGCTTCAGGTTACAGATGCCTGTCAGACCCCACCGCCAACACGTGCTCTCCATGAAGGAGAAAACGCTTTCTCCCTATAAAAGCAGCCAGCTGTGGGCCTCAGTGTCACTCAGTGCCTGTGTGTCTCTGTGTTGTTGCAGACAGAGTGGCTCTAGGACTCTAGTTAATCAGTAACTATGCCTCTGTGAAGAGTCAGATAGCTGCTATGAGCACTCTGTGTATGCTCTTTAACTATGCTGTTTCTGAACATGTTTATTTTCGTCAGCAAAAGTTTTATTCTGTTTATAAAGAAGACTCTGTGTTGATTAATTTACTGCTGTGTGACAGTATGTTCTATCTCTTGCTTATTAAGGAGGGAGAAGATGGCGACGTGAACGGCAGCCTTGTCCCACGCCCGGTAAAGCTTTGTTTTGACTATCTGCCTTGACGGGTCCTAAGGGCTCTAAGATGCCTTAAGGCGTTTATTTTGGAAGTCTATGGTTTTATGGATCAGATTATCTTTACTTTTCTCATAAATTTCCAAGAAAACGCGGTAGCTAAAGACTGTTAAAGGGAGCAGGGCTCATTAACAGCACAACCTGCCCTGACCTGCAGTTCTGAGAAATTCCCTCCCTATTTTCTTGCTGATATGAGAGGGAAGAAACGCTGCAGGCAGCTTTCCAATGAAGCTACGAGTGCTGCCAAAAAACAGACAAATATCAGGGACTTCTTGCCTGACAATGACCTAAATGAGATCTGTAGAAATTTCCCTACAGCAAACAGTTATGAGGCTCTTGCTCCCAGTACTACTCATGAGGAGCCTGCCGGCATTGTGGATGGCCCACAACTAGCCTCGAGCCTGTGTATGAAGGAACAGAGGGAACAGACTCTTGAGTCCCTGCAAAAAACTTCACCTGAATTATCCCAGCCACCAGCCCAGTTAAATAAGGACCGTGAGGTACTGGAACTGCTAATTTGCCAGACTGAGCTGATAACACACACCATCACCAACTTATATAAAAGGCTGGATGGGATCGAAAAGAAGCTTGAAAATGTTTTTGGCTTGTTCTGCTGCCTCCCCTCACTTCCTCAGCCTAACAATACTGTAAACCCTGCACACCCCTGCCCAAGTGTGCAGGCCAACTTTGCACAAAAACAAGTGAGATGCCTGCCCAACCAAGTACAAAATTTAAGTTTGCAACTCCAGATCAGCAAACTTGCAGTACTGGTGGGAAACCACCCCTTGAACTATAATAAATGGGCGGATAAACACTCGGTCACAAATTCCCTGACCCAACTGCTGGGGCAGACACTTCGCCGCGTAGATATCGCGGACATCACATGGCTGCCTTCTGGACCTTACATGAGACGTATGGTTATTAACTTTAGATCTGCTCATCTCGCTGCAAAGATTCTAAAACTAAGAAACCATACAAGGAAATGGCACATTTATTTCACAAGGGTATTCACTAACCTGACCCGTACATCACTACGCACCAGGACAGGTGCTGTCTGTGACGATGCTGGGCCTGTGCGCCATAAAGAACAAATAGACAGGGGAATGGAGCCGGGGACCCCAAATAAGGGCAAATCTATTACCCCACAGGGAGTGGCAAGCCTGCCCGCAAATGACTTAATTGATTTCCTACACCCCCCGCTTGGTACCTTGGTCTCTACGTGCAACGAGCCTGACATTGGACTACCCAAGCAAGACCAGTCTGAAATGCTCTCGACCTCATATGCCTCGATGCCGGAACTGGAGGCTTCCATTATTCCAAGCCCAATACGCAACCAAGATCCACAGCTTTTGTCAATTTTTGACCCACTAACAGTACCGACGCAAGATACAGCTGTTGACCTGCTACCTGTACAGACTATACGGGTCGGCAAAACCCTTGCTCTCCAAAAACCAGCTGAACATCATATCGGTAATGATGCCATCGAAGATCCTCTGGGCCATATCAACCAACTGGCCCCTCGGTTAAAGCCATCACACTTACCTAGGGTCCAGCGACCTCAAACCTGGAACCACCAAGCAGGGCAGAAAGAGGAGGAGCCCAACTTAGGAGCCTCAAACCACCGGAAAAGAGATTGACTGCCACTATTTCCACCATCACCCTATTTCCACATTCTATCTTGGAATGTGGCGGGATGGCTATCTAAGCAGGGCGATGTCGACCTTCTGGATTTCCTTACAAAATTTCAGATTATATGTCTACAGGAGACGTGGTGTTTAGATCTCCATGCCCCTTCTCTACAGGGATACGAAGCCTTTGTTACCCCCGCGATAAAACCAAATACCCGAGGCCGACCTAGTGGTGGTTTAGTCACTTTTATATCCACTAAGCTAAAGTGCAAGGCCCGGCAACAGCAGTGGGTGAAAAGTAACAATTTACAAATCTTACTTGTTTCTAGCAGGGAAGGAGGAGATTTTCTCTGCTTTAATTTATATATCCCTCCCATAGGCACCCCTCCCCATTCGTTACAAATCTGGGAAGATTTAGAGCTATGTTTGGAGAAGGCTGAACTAGAACTCCCTGGCATGGATATCCTGCTGGCAGGTGATTTCAACGCTAGGATAGGAAATAACATTAATACGTACTGTTCTAAATCTCAGTTCCTGCCAGAGGCAGATTGGTTTATTCCCTGGTCCTCTGACGACAAGGTCTTGAATAAGGCAGGCATTACATTAATGGAGACTGCCTTCAAACATAATTTGTATAATTTGCATGGTACCCATATGGACAGGTCAGGGGGTTTCTTCTCTTTTCTTGGGCCTAGAGGTGCGAGCGTTATTGATTATATCCTGGTCTCCCCAAAACTCTTGGAGAGGTCACAGGGCTTCAGCACTTTCAATAGAATTGAGAGTGATCATCTTCCTATATCAATTTCACTAATTCCCCGTGGTTTGGAGGACCCGCAATACCGCAATCACTGTGCAGACCCACCTCTAACTCTGGCCCTTCGTAGACGTAAATGGAACAGCGACCTGGATTTTAAAATCAAACAACACCTGCATTCATCAGACTTACTGGCCTTGAGAGACCAGTGTATTTTATCTAATTCTGATCCCTTTTCAATATTTCAGCAGGTCTCAGAGTCGCTCTTCCCATTACTTACGAGCTCCAATCCTCCCAAACAACTAAACAACTCGAGGGCCTGGTTCGACAAAGACTGTAGGAATCTAAGATCTTTGCTTAGGAAATTACAAAATAAAGTAAAACAGGAAGGGACCCTGTCCTCAATAGAAAACCTGCACAGGTGGCGCTCTCATTATAAAAACACTCTAAAACTCAAGAAATTCCTATATAGAAAGGAACAATGGGAGGCACTTGACAAAGCGATCAAATTGCGGGACGACAAAAAATTCTGGGAAATCATTGCTCAGGGAGTTTCACCCAAAGGGAATACTATAATCAACAGTATTTCACCCAACTTATGGTACCAACATTTCTCCCGGCTATATACAGCTCCAAACATTGCTAAACCGAGCCAGTTCCCTTCTCTTAAAAATGATCTATTAATGGGCTGGGATCCTGTTACCGAATTAGAATGTTTACAGCTAATTAAAACACTCAAAAATGGCAAAGCTCCTGGTGAAGATATGATTCCTCCTGAGGTGTTTACATTAAATGCCCAGTGGTGGGCTGCTTTCTTGGCCCAATTTTTTACGGTAATAAATGATACATGCAAAATCCCAGAAAACTGGAAACTGAGCCTGGTAGCCCCCATCTATAAGAAGGGAGACCCCCAAGACCCCTCAAACTATCGCCCCATAAGCCTCCTGGACATTGTGTATAAACTTTACACTCGTTACCTGCTAAATAAACTGGTTGACTGGGCTGACCACTCTAACTTGCTTAATCCGGAGCAGGCAGGGTTTAGAAAGGGCCATAGTACAACAGGCCATTGCTTGGTACTACAGACAATGATAGATAAGTATACAAAGGTACACAAGAGCAAACTTTTTGTGGCTTTTGTAGATCTTACATCTGCTTTTGACTCAATCTGTAGGGACAAATTATGGCAAAAACTATATGAGACGGATATTGATAGACGACTTCTTAATATACTTAGAGAGTTACATTCAGACACCACAGTTAAAATCAGAACCGGGATGTCAGGCAACTATACTGACCCACTGCCACTGGGGAAAGGGGTAAAACAGGGTTGTTTGTTAGCGCCGTTCCTCTTTAATTTCTATATAAATGACATTGTTCAACATATGGCAAAGTATAAGTTAGCAGCTCCCGCCCTGGAAGGCAAACATCTGAATATATTGCTATATGCTGATGACATGGCTGTCATGGCACTTACTCGAAGGGGCCTACACAGCATGCTGGAGGGGCTCGCAGCTTATTGTGCCCAAAACTCTCTAAAGATAAATTATGACAAAACAAAAATTGTGGTGTTTACTAGAGCTCGCCAGACATTCAGATGGTCTTTAGATGAACACGTAATCGAACAGAGACTTTCTTTTAAATATCTTGGTATCACTTTCCAAGCTACATCTAGCTGGCTTGCCCACTTCAAGACTGTAGCCCTCCTAACACGTAGGACAATCGGTGCTCTGCTCAGCTTTTTCTATTTGAGGGGAGGGCAATTGGTGATCCCGGCACTAAAAGCTTTTGTAGGAAAAGTGATTCCCCAGATGCTATACGGAGTAGAACTCTGGGGATGGAATCAGAAGCTGCTAGAACGGCTTGAAATTCTTCAAAACTATTATCTCAAGAGGATTCTAGGCCTTCCTCAAGGAACCCCAGCAGCTCTCTTGAGGGTGGAGGTTGGATTACCCTCTGTGTCTGCCAGGGCCCACTTAAGATTCCTACGATTTTACATTAAACTTGCAAATACCACAAACACCTTATTGGCCAAACAAGCCTTTGTATCTCTTCAAAAGAATACCACTTGGCGTCAAAACCTATCTGAGATCCTGGTTAGATACACCCTACCGGAGTTTAACACCCTCAAACTGTGGAGCCCAGACAAAGTTCGGGAATGGATCCTGGAGAGAGACGCTCTGTTAGATATCACAATAATTCAGAACCCAGGGTCCTCCCACTGGCTTCCCCGACTGAAAACAGTCAAAACCTGTGCCAATTATTTGGCGAATATCACCAATCCCACCCTTCGGAGAGCCTTCACCATGGCCCGTTTTCAAACCATTCCTACGGCCTACCTGACAGGCAGATATGCAAAAATCCCAGCAGAGCAACGTATATGTCTTTGTCATATGAGAACCCAAGAGGATCTCACACATTACATGTTGTATTGTCCCATCTATTCGGCCTTCAGGGATACGATGTTACAAACTATTCCCAAATCAATAGTTAACTCTGAGGACCAAGTAAAGTTTTTACTGGTGGACGCTGATCCACGGATTTCTCACGTGGTAGCGGTCTTTGTGGTGAAGGCTATGAAAACTAGGGTACGGTTCCTGGACGAAACGGTGAGGTCCCTCCCATTGTTTTCCTAACCTGTTGCTGTATCTTCTTTCCTGAATGGTGGGGGTTTTTGGGTAGTCTCCTTGCTGGGATAGCATGGCATGAATTTTAGCTTACTTTTATAATCTTATTGTTATCTTTTAATAATGTTTTATGGTATTTTGTGTAAAGGCATGGACCTCACAAATTTAATAATAAACTTCTTCTTCTTCTTCTTCTTCTATCTCCACTGTTTGAGGCAGAACGCTTATGAGCACCAGTTGCTGGAAACTACAGGCAGGGATAGTGTTGTTGCCCTCAGGTCTTCCTTGCAGGCTTCCAGAATCATCTAGCTGGCCACTGTGAGAACAGGATGCTAGACTAGATGGGCCACTGGCCTGTTCCAGCAGGCTTTTTTTATGTTCTGGAATACAGTTCCTATAGAAACATGGAATTGTAGAGTTGGAAGGGACCATAAGGGTCATCTAGTCCAATCCTCTGAAATGCAAGCATTCCCCTGCCCCTACCCTCGCTATTGTGGGGCTTGAACCTACGAGTCTGGGATTAAGAGAATCATGCTCTACCAACTGAGCTACTCCAGGCCTGGATTACTATTTCCATCACCTCTGATCATTGGCCTTGTCAGCTGGGGATATTAGGAATTGGAATCCAACAACATCTGGAGGAACATAGACATCCCATCCCTGCTCAGCTCCAACGTTCTGCTTATTAAAACGTGGTAGCTTTGTTCAGTTGGTATATTCTACTGAGGCAGGCTTTCCCCCTGAGAATCAGTGCATTGTCTCCTCAGTTCTTTTGGGGTAGCAGCCATAAATCGGGAAGTAGAATTCTGCCTGGCATAACAACAGCACTTGCAGAAATTTAAAAGCTTTGTGGTCTAGCTTCATAGTTAAAGACTGGGCATCTTAGAATTTCAGATAACCAATTGATTTGACAGGATTATGTTTTCCCTGCTTTGAAGTTTTTCAGTTAAATCCAACCATATAAATTCTACTTGGGAAATTATTTCTTTATATAAATTAAACCCCAAGCACGTTAATTTTGACTCCTGCAACCAAACCACACAATGTATGCCAATGATAAAGAAAAGCTGCTTTGCAAGAAATACAATATATCTGTTCAGCTGCATCTCTCCGGCCTTTTCGACTAAGATGGAACACTTACCAGTAGGCCTGTTTTAATTAAGGAACTAATATTATTTTAAAAGGAGCGGAGGAACATCAAGTTCTTCAAGCAAGTCTAGACCAGCCGTGCAATATGTTTTGCTAATTAAGCTATTCAGCTTCACATTTAAATGGCTGTCCAAAGGCTCTGCAAATTGATTCATCCCTGGAGACAGCCAAAAAATATTCCAAAACAATTATTTTTCATGTACTACTTCAACCTCTTCTCCTGCTTTCCACACCATCCAGTGTTTAAAAATATATTCCAGAATTGTTATTATTATAATTATTTTTAAGTGAAACTGGTGACTTTTATTTAGAGGTAATATAAAACTGTAGCATACTGCTCAACAGTCCCATTTCGGCTGGGGCCGCCATGATTTCTACAAAGGCACCATGGATTCTGCCTTGATCCTGGGCCACCCTGAATTTCTCCAGCTGGCGGATGGGGGCCATGGCTGAGGCATTGAGAAAGAGCCATGAGGGCTCCTTCCCAAAGCCTTGTTAGTGCTTTTGGAAGGAGGTGGGTGGGCTCTAGGAGCCTGTCAGAGCCCTCATGCCCCCTCCCACAAGACAGGCAAGCCCCCCTCTTGCTGCTTTCTTCAGGCAAGGGGAAAGGGGCTTGCCCAGCCATTGCCCAGCTCCCATGCTTGAGTAGAACTTGGGATTCAATGCTGCTTTTAGACAAAGAAAAAGCTGCTGGGTGTGAAACGACTTGAAGGTACTCATTTCCTTATATGCACATTTTTATTTGCAATTTTGTGCACATTTTTGCAATGGATTTTCCGTAATATAATGCACTTTTTGAACATTATTTTTGCTAATATTTATTGTCAGCAATCATGCAACAGCATTCTGCAGTACCTGAAGTTTTGGGATCAAACCACAAGGGGGAACCCTGCAGAGAGCCCCTTGCAGTAATCCAATCTTGGCTACCAATGCCTGAACTTGTGTGGTCAAGTTCATAATATAAAGTAAAAGAACGTAATAAAATAACAAACATACAAAGAAAAATAATAATGTATATTATTACACACACACACACACACACACACACACACACACACACCTTCTTCGGTCCAGGAATGGCCACAGTTATAATACCACCTTAGCGTTAAGCTCAAGGGCTCTCCTAGCCACTTAGGTCATCCAAGCCTCCAGTGGAAAATCTTGATCCAAGAGCACCCCCCAAGCTTCATGCATCACTCTTCAGAGGGAGACGAATCTCACCTAGAGCAGGCAATTGGCCATTCTCCCAGACATAAGAGCCACTAACCTACAGAGCTTGTGCACTGCCAGGATTCCAGCTCAGTTCCCTCTACCCTCATCCAGCCCACTGTTTCATACAGGCATCAGTCCAGGACCTAAACAGGACCTGATTCATTTGTTATGGAGAAATTGTGTTGGGTGGCATGAGCAAACTGGTGGTCTCTAGCCCCAAAGATCCAAATAACTACTTGGTTCTCTATGTGTTTACAAGAAGCTACTGCAGGTCTAGCTTTCCAAACAGTTTCATTTAGCCTACAAACTCAGCCATGCTTCACTTTTTGCCACTGTTGAAAGACGTAATGAGGACCAAAGCATTGCTAGGTTAACACTTTGGCAAACGGCATTCTGAAATGATGTTCAAAATGCATCCCTCTACCCTATTCCATAAGAAGGTCTATGAACAACCATTGGTATTGCACATGCCATGAAACTGAAGATTCAGATTAGAGTGAACACCTTTTTGTTCTTTTTAACACATTAACACTTGCTGCTAAAATAGTGCTAATCCTTCCATTAACTGGGGATCAATGATTAAAGCAGCAAGAGGGCTGCTAATTTGTCACTGTTAGTGATAAAACCACCGTCTGATAGATTAAAATCGAAAGTGTCAATAACAACTATATTTTAGCAGCTGGGGAAATGGCACAAACAAAAGAGTTCAGTGACACACAAACCATGCAAACGTATCTGAAGCAACAGATTGAATAAAATGTCCCTGGTGATACTTTGAGAAATGTGCTCCATTTTACATCTACTTATTTTTGTAATTATTGTTTTATTATTTTTATTTAACAAAATTGAACAAGTGAGAGATTTTGCTATGTTTAGAGTCTAAGAACGCTGAAACACATAATGCTAGCATCAGTTCCAAATCCATGGGGAAAAGGCAGGTCAGGAATAAGTCAGATTCCGGGGGGGGGGGGCAGAGTCAAATGCAGCAGAGAGCAACTCTGGATAAACAAGGTAAGGCAAAGCAGAGGTCAATGTCAAAAAGGCAAAGAAGCACGATGAATAGCACCTTGGATAGCACCAAGTGGCAGTGGAGGCTGGTCTATTAGGGTAAATGAGGCAGAGAGCCACAAATCTCAGCCTGCCTTCACCTACCAACATGCCTGCGTTCTTAATTGCATCTAGTCCAGGGAGCCCAATCAGCTTCCTCCTCCTCATTCTTCGTGTTGCTTTTGTAGGGAGGAAGATGGGAATATAAACCATAACTGATTGGCTCTGCCAGTACCTACTGTAGACCTCCTTGCCTCCACATCATCAGGGATGATAGGCATGGATTTACAGAACAGGACTGGGACTGGGAGGAGAATGTGTCCTCTGAACTAGACTTCAATATCCTTGCCTCTTCAGAGGTTCTGGCATCAGAGGAGGCAACACAAGAACGGGCCTTTTCTGAGGTGGCTCCCCACTTATAGAATGCTGTCCCTAGGGAGGCTCATCTGCTGCCTTTGTTACATATCTTTAGGTGCCAGGCAAAATAATTCCTTGTCTCCCAGACCTTTGGCTAATTATATGCCCTGTGGCCTTTCAAACTGTGTGTGGAGGGATTGTTTGTTACTATGTTAAGCATTTTTTGTGTTTTGTGATCCTCATATGAAGGGTGGTATGGAAATTTAATTAATTACAGTTATAATATTGAACCAAGGACCTTTTGCATGCAAGGCAGATACTCTACCTTTGAGCTACAGCCCTTCCACAGGACTGTAAGGTAAGATCATTCATCCCTAATGCTATTTCATGACTTTCGACTCCTCAGATTCTCACCACATAACCACCCAGAATTCAGCTGTGCTGGTCTCCTTGGAACGAAGCATTCCTGAAAATTCCTGTTACAGCTCACATCGCAAATGGATTTAGAGACGATTTAACTGACAATGGAACTAAGTAGCTTTCCTAGCAGAGAAGATAAAGTCAGTGTTTTTTAAACTGTGACTACTTGTGTCATATGGAAAATTAAGTTAAGATATCAACCATGAATTGAAAGCAGCATTTTTTTATTTGTATTAACAGTAACAAGTGTGGGAGGGGGATGAATGGTTCTCAATTTGCTAAAGGGATCAATGAATGGAATGGTTCTGCAGTTGATAAGATGAACTAAAATAAATTCCTTGGGTTACATCAGCTATCATGCCCAGATGCTCCTGTCAGTCTTCCGTTAGCAGTGACTTTCATATGTACTTATTTTATTTATTACATTTTAGAGACTCTTTCAGCCACACAGACCTGTGAGGTGGTTTACAATGAACACAAATGAAAAGTAATGTATAACTAAGTCCAATAATTATTTTATAGACCTGTGGCAGAATGAATGTTGGGACAGTATCCGGATGGGTGGAAATGCTGCAGGCCGCAAGTACTCAGAGAGTGCCCAGCATCTCTTAGATACATGGGAGTTCCTGGACCAGGTCCTGGTAGGGAGGAGGACAGAGACAAGGACAGGGGCAACAGAGAAGGAACACAGAATAGGCAAAAGAACCAAGATGGTTTGGAAGACAAGGAGAGATTTACAAGGGAAGAAAGCAGATGAAGTCAAGCGAAAAGAGATGAACTGCAAAGTGAATTTGTGCTGCCTCCTTGAGGATAACTAAGGAGGGGTAACAGGAAGAACAATAGGATGGAAGAGTCTGGGGCATCAACCAAAAAGAAGGAAGTGAAAACACAGGCAGGAGAGGGAACTGTACAGGAAAGTTGAGAGAATAAGATCTCTATAAAGGAAGAAAGATATTTAAAACTGAGATAGAGAAAGTGAGGGGAGACAGACAGGAGATAAAATATTATATGTAAAACAAAACAAACAGAGCAGTGTCCTGGTATGAAAGGGGGCGACCAAACTCCTTGAGGAAGACCATTCGGGCTTCTGAGCACTCCTGGAACCAGAGGCATGGATAGAGCTGATAAGACTACCCTTTTGTTCTCAGTTAGTTAACGGACCCCATGAATACCCCCAGCTATTCAGAGCCAATGTGCTAAGCGTGAGAAACATTACTGATTAGGGAGGACAGGGGGAATCCTGTCTTCTTCCTCTGAGGCATCTATAACATTTTCTCTTGAATAACATGGTAAACCCCAAAAAATGCTTAATGCACAAAGCTATTAGAAGTAATGGACATTTGAGAAGAGGAATCTGTCTAGAATTGTTTTGCCTGATGAAGTGTACAGATTTGTAACAGAGGGAGAATATCATGCCAGAGCAGTTTGAAGAAAATTCCGGAGATTTCAGACTTCAAAGTGTTCCCTCTAATGTGATAAATTTTCAGCTTTTCTTTTATGTCTCTTATGAGGCCAACACCTGCAATTCTGCTGGTTAAAATGAAGATGTACTGGGAAAATCATATGCCTTACTGAGGGGTGTTTTCTTTCTACTTTTTTAACATTAATCCTAATGCAGCTTGGCAGTTCCTGTCGATGTAGCCATCCCTGTGCAGGGAAACAGTGGCTTAATATTACAGGTGCCTTGATTCACACTTTATTACTGAAAGCCATTCCAAATTTCTTTACGAGAGTTACCTGAAATTACTCGTAGCATGCCAGCTGGTGTGGGAAGCAAGGAAGTAAGTCCCAGACCTTGTAAGAGCATAAGAGTCCAGTTCCAATTCAAGAGAGGTTTTCCTATGCTTTGATGATTTTTCTGTAGTCCATACTATGTCATAATGATATCTTACATGTAATGTAGGATATTTATCATCCTATACAAGTAGATCATATGCAAATTAAGCCATACCAATATCCCATGATAAGAGTAATTTGCAAGCATCTGAAAATCTTGTCCTCTGTTGATCATGCTGGCAGCAGAAAGTCCAACAACAGGCCGCACATGTATGAAAACATGGCTTCTGTGTTGTAATTGATGCTGTTTTAGTTGTCAGTTTATTGGTTTTTACATGTATCTTTTAACCAAACTAGGACGGTTTTACTATACAAGGCAAATGGAAGTGCAACCCATTGATAAAGCCAGTGACTACCAAGCTATTTCCATATTTCGTATCATAACATGCTGGAAAAAAACCATCTGTTGGTCAAACGTTATTCATTGGCAAGAGCTTTAAGATCTTCAAAACAAAGTTTCCATTGGCGAGATGGCTTAGTGATTTAAAATCCCACCAACTGAGTTTCCATCAATGTTAGCTGACTAACTTCTCTCTTATAATTACTTTTGGGTTTGCTAAAAGATTTCTATTTACAGATCTAGACACAATCAGAAGTTTCAAGTACGCTTCTGGGCTGAGTAAATCTTTGTCTAGGCTTTGTGACACCAACAATTAATTACATTAACTAATGGATCCAATTCCATTTCTTTCCTGAATACTAAAAAAGGATTTGTGATATAAATAGACTTTCACTCCCTTTCCCTTCTTTCCTTTTTAAGGTTGACAACATAAACATTATCACAACACAACTACTTTATCAGTGGGGAGAATAATTACCCCAAATCTAATATGTTTTGGTAAGTAATGACTCCCAGCAGGAACAAAAGTGTCAGTTAAAATAAATGTGCGTAGAAAGGGGGGG
Source organism: Podarcis tiliguerta (assembly GCF_965153285.1). Taxonomy (NCBI): domain Eukaryota; kingdom Metazoa; phylum Chordata; class Lepidosauria; order Squamata; family Lacertidae; genus Podarcis; species Podarcis tiliguerta. Next base: position 42,992,233 of record NC_139553.1, on the reverse strand, counting down.
GGGACAGAATTTTACAGGAACAACAGGAACAAATTTATTTATTTCATGAAAATTTTATACCACTTGATTGCAAAAAACACACTTCAAAGGAATAAGACAATGCAATTATCAGTAAAAGAGAACGGGAGAGAGCACAGTAAAAAAACCAAAAACCCCACACAATTTAAAACCTTCAAAAATAATTAAAGTCAATTATAAGTTTAAAACACAGGTAAATATTCTACCTATCAGGATCGGGTTGACTAAACAAAAATGGTTTCATCAAGTGATGAAAAGAGTATTGTGAAGGGATCTGCCTGTTGTCAATAGGCAAGGAGTTCGAAAGTGTGAGTGCTGCCACACATTTTTGCACGTAAATATGAACTCATTCATTAATTTTTTTTCTACCCTGCCTTTGAGCAGTCTGATGCCCTGGGGAAGTAGTACAAAGCCAGTGAATTTCAATCCATGTGACAAAAGACAGGCAGCACAAAACCAGAAGAGGGAGTCACCGTTGAAATGAAAGGAAAAATGAAAATGAATGTATGGGTATGTTTGGGGAGGACCATCAGCATGTATTGGAAAGTGACCAGAAAGGCCACCTTCACTGTGTTGAATAATAATGACAAGCTATTCTCAAGCCTGAGCAGCTTACAAATGGGAAAAGCTGCCTGTGACAAATGAATGGATGATACAACCAGTAATTTCAAGTGGGCCAGCTTAGCACCTCTCTCCCTCTCTCCATGGAGGAAACACAAAATTCATCAGGAGCACCTCCTGTGTGAGCTGAACTGGTCAGTCCCAGCTGGCTGTCCCTTGTCTCATTGAAGATAGCAAACAGCTTGATTCTACCATGTTCCCAGCTGTGGAGGAAGTCGCTCGGGCACCTGGGGTGAGCCGCCCATAGGAGCAGGGGCCTCCAGAGTCTGCCTGCCTCCTCTCACTCAGCTGCCCTACAGCTGAGGGGGAGGCAGCAGGCAGACCGTTTGGGCAGTGCGGAGCCTGCGTGCGCCAAAGCCACTGTGTCTCTCCCAGGAGAGACACGTGGCTCGGGCATGCTGCAGGCCCTGCAGTGAGTGCCACCAGGCATTTTGTCACCCCCCTCAGTGGTGACACACAGGGCGGCCCACACCCACCGCACCCCACCCCACCCCATTCATTCACTCCTGCATGTTCCTTCAAACATGCTTAATACTGACCTGCTTAATCCCAGCGATTGGTTGCCTCTATGTGCCCAGAATTTAACAGATCAACACCTTGCTTTTTGAAAGGAGTCCTGAACACAACTGCATGTACAAAATGCAAAAGCTTCATTAAAAGTAGACACACAGCACCACAAATTCGGTCTAGTTTTTTCCTCCGTCTGCCCCTCCCTGCTTCTCCTATTCCTTCCTACAGGGCAGGTGGTGATAGATGGCACCTATGGTGGAGGAATGGGCTCTCCAGACTGTCAAGTGATTAAAGAATTGCCCATTGATTAATCCTCTGTCTTTTAAGGGAGTCATTGATTAAATATAAATAAATGAATCAATGAGCAATTCTTCAATGAAGAGATGCATTGATTTAATTTAACAGATATCTGTATCTCCAAACTTCAATACTCAGTGACATGCAAGATGTCGGAATGGATGAATCTGTCAGTTCTGGGTTCTCTGTTTCCCGTTTTCCCCATCTTACATTCAGTTCACCCCATCTCTGCATCAGCTCATGATTTTGTTTTGTTTTGTTAACAGGCTGCATGGAAATTTATTTTCTCACACATTTTTCCTCAGCAGCAATTTTCCCTAACAGAATTTTACTTTTGAATGATATTTTGATTCATTTAGGCAGTTTTAAATAGGGGGCTGTATTGCAAAATTCAAAGAAGTAGAGATATCAAAGGACAACTGTGTTTTGGTCTGCCCGTTGTTTCAAGAATTAGATGAACAAATTACTTCTCTATCCCTTACTGGGGCATAAGCAGGCATCAGGCATTGCCTTTACCTAGAGCTACTTCTTCCTCCTTTTCCTCCCCACAGGGCAGTTGCAGATAAATGACCCTGTGGTGGGCGGGGATTGGGGGAAATTCTATTCAGTTGGCTTTTAAATTCACACTTTTTGAAACAATATCTGAAGCCACACATAGATGTCCTTCAAAAATCCTATTTCTCCACATTTTGCAGGACAGGACTTCAGCCAAGTAATGTGTATACTTGGGGAAGTGTCATTTTTTTGTTCGCAAAAATGAGTTGTTGTTGGCATTCATCTGTCTTGAGAGACAATGAAGTCTCCAGGGGTGACCTCCAGGGGTGAAGTCAAACGCCTGTTTTTCAGCACTGAAGTGACCTCCCCATGGTACAAGCCTGGGTAGTATTTATGGATGTCCTGGGCTGTCCAGATGATAGGACCCCCCCCCCTTTGGCCTTGTTGATGTGGTCCAAAGGAAAGCAGTGAAATATGTTTGGCACCAGCTTGGCTTCAGGAGTTGCCAGGAGGAGATGTACAAGGTGCCATCCAACCATCTTAGGGACTCCACTCCTGATTTGTGTAGGGTTTACTCCTTAGCCTTTTCTTCTAACAAAGGTATCTCACAAGGCAGCGGAGGTTTAGAATCAGAGTTTTCCTTCTTCTAGAGAGGCTACCTTCCCAGGTGGATGAGCCCCATCTTCCCCTTGCATCCCTCTACAGCACGTGCAGTAAGCACCTTATTGACCCTTGGACCCACGACTGGTCTTGTCTGTTCAGTCCACCAGAGCCTGTATTTGCATGCAGGGTAAGTCCCAAACTCACCAAGGGTTTGAGACCCGTTGACTACCCTCACCTTGTTAAGCCAGCCAGTTGAAGCCTTTCCCTGAGTGTGGCAGCTGTCACATGCTGGCAAGTTCTAGGAGTCACAGGTGAAAGCTGAGTGCAGGATGGGGACCAAAGGAAGACAGGAGCAAGCTGTGTCCTCAAAAGTAATGTGCAAACATGTTGTTTAGTCGTTCAGTCGTGTCCGACTCTTCGTGACCCCATGGACCAGAGCACGCCAGGCACTCCTGTCTTCCACTGCCACCCGCAGTTTGGTCAGATTCATGTTTGGTCTTTTCCAGTGAGTCTTCTCTTCTCATGAGGTGGCCAAAGTATTGGAGCCTCAGCTTCACAATCTGTCCTTCCAGTGAGCACTCAGGGCTGATTTCCTTAAGAATGGATGCATTTGATATTCTTGCAGTCCATGGGACTCTCAAGAGTTTCCTCCAGCACCATAATTCAAAAGCGTCAATTCTTCGGCGATCAGCCTTCTTTATGGTCCAGCTCTCACTTCCATACATCACTACTGGGAAAACCATAGCTTTTACTATACGGACCTTTGTTGGCAAGGTGATGTCTCTACTTTTTAAAATGCTGTCTAGGTTTGTCATTGCTTTCCTCCCAAGAAGCAGGCGTCTCTTAATTTCGTGACTGCTGTCACCATCTGCAGTGATCATGGAGCCCAAGAAAGTAAAATCTCTCACTGCCTCCATTTCCTCCCCTTCTATTTGCCAGGAGGTGATGGGACCAGTGGCCATGATCTTCGTTTTTTTGATGTTGAGCTTCAGACCATATTTTGCGCTCTCCTCTTTCACCCTCAATAAAAGGTTTTTTAATTCCTCCTTACTTTCTGCCATCAAGGTTGTGTCATCTGCATATCTGAGGTTGTTGATATTTCTTCCAGCAATCTTAATTCCGGCTAGGGATTCATCCAACCCAGTGTTTCGCATAATGAATTCTGCATATAAGTTAAATAAGCAGGGAGACAAAATACAGCCTTGTCGTACTCCTTTCCCAATTTTGAACCAATCAGTTGTTCCATATCCAGTTCTAACTGTAGCTTCTTGTCCCACATAGAGATTTCTCAGGAGACAGATGAGGTGATCAGGCACTCCCATTTCTTTAAGAACTTGCCATAGCTTGCTCTGGTCGACACAGTCAAAGGCTTTTGCATAGTCAATGAAGCAGAAGTAGATGTCTTTCTGGAACTCTCTAGCTTTCTCCATAATCCAGCGCATGTTTGCAATTTGGTCTCTGGTTCCTCTGCCTCTTCTAAATCCAGCTTGCACTTCTGGGAGTTCTCGGTCCACATACTGCTTGAGCCTTCCTTGTAGAATTTTAAGCATAACCTTGCTAGCGTGTGAAATGAGTGCAATTGTGCGGTAGTTGGAGCATTCTTTAGCACTGCCCTTCTTTGGGATTAGGATGTAGACTGACCTTCTCCAATCCTCTGGCCACTGCTGAGTTTTCCAAACTTGCTGGCATATTGAGTGTAGCACCTTAACAGCATCATCTTTTAAAATTTTAAATAGTTCAGCTGGAATACCATCACTTCCACTGGCCTTGTTATTTGTAATGCTTTCTAAGGCCCATTTGACTTCACTCTCCAGGATGTCTGGCTCAAGGTCAGCAACCACACTACCTGGGGTGTACGAGGCATCCATATCTTTCTGGTATGCAAAGATATCTTTCTGGTGTGAAAGATATCTTTCTGGTATGAAAGATATGCAAACATGTTAGGATATATTAATTTGAGGGAAAGTACATATTAAGCAAAATTGCAGATAAAAAGTGTATGTGGAGAAATTTGCACCATGTTGTTGTTGTTGTTTAGTTGTTTAGTCGTGTCCGACTCTTCGTGACCCCATGGACCAGAGCACGCCAGGCACCCCTGTCTTCCACTGCCTCCCGCAGCTTGGTCAGACTCATGTTTGTCGCTTCAAGAACAAACACCCAGGGCTAATTTCCTTAAGAATGGATGCTTTTGATCTTCTTGCAGTCCATGGGACTCTCAAGAGTCTCCTCCAGCACCATAATTCAAAAGTATCAATTCTTCGGCGATCAGCCTTCTTTATGGTCCAGCTCTCCCTTCCATACTTTACTACTGGGAAACCCATGGCTTTAACTATATGGACCTTTGTTGGCAAGGCAATTTGCACTATAATGCTGATTAATTATTATGGGAGCCAGTGTGGTGTTGGGGCTATTCCACTGGACTAGGACCTGGGAAACTAGGTTTCAAATCTCCACTCATCCATAAACCCACCTGGGCTAATCACTGCCTCTCAGTCTATCCTACTCCACAAGGTTGTCATGAGGGGGAGAAGTCTGCATGTCACCTCAAGATCCTTGGAGAAAATAATAAATAATAAATAATTATTGTTATTTAATTAAGAATTGTGAATTGCTGCAGAAATGAGGAGAACTGAATTAAAGATTGGAAAGATGAGAAACTGGGATAACTGAAACTAGCAGGTCCATCCATTCCTAATGGTGCATGAGAGGCCTGTCCACCTGGGGCATTCACCTATTGTGGTCTGCTCCTGCCTTCCACTCTCTGTCTTCATTCCATACCCCATCTTTTTCATGTACTCATCATAATGAGGCCCATTTTGCTTCTGATGTATAACAAAGGAGATCAAAACCAAGTGTGCCTCTTCACAGGTGATGTCTCCCCATGGCCACTGGCCTACCTTGCTTCTTCCCGCTGTGTCTCTTTTCAGTCTAGTGATCTGTTGGGCAAGAAAAGCACAGGGCATGCATAGCTGATGAAATAATTCATTCTCTCTCTCTCTCCAGGTAATATATTGCGTGTCGGCTCCCTAAGCTTGTTCTGAGTTCCAGCTGTGCCTATTTGTATGGAAAGATCACCGTATTCTGAGCTCAATATGAGGATTTTGGTTCTGACCTTCTGAATAACGTACTCTGGCTTCACAGGTGGGACAACATGATTGTGAGGGATTGTGAGCTTGAGTTTAACAGAGTCCCTGCTGTCTTAAGCTAATGAGATTGCTCCTTTTATCTCCATGGGAGGGTCAGTCACCTGAGAGCAGGGACAGGCATCTCCAGCATAGAGGTTCTTCCTACAAATAATTAATCACTCTTCAATTACTTGGCAGGGTGCAGTTGCTCCTAGCTGAATTCTTGCTTGCTGTTTTCTTCTCTGCTAGGATGGAAGATGCACGCATTTGCATAAATATATACAAACAGCAAAAAAAAAAATACTTGCAAACAGGCGAACCATGTTTACAACTTTGCAGATACTGTTCAGCCTTGTTTCCTCTGCTGCTCTGTACCTAGGAGATGTGCAGCCTAACCAGCATAACTTTCTTCTAGTCCAAGGGCCACATTCCTTCATGAATAACCTGCTGGGGGCACATTCCAGTGGTGGCTGGGGCCAGAGACAGAAAGTGGGAGAAGCAACAAATTTGGCTCTTGCTTGGCACAGTAATCTGGATTCCAGCCATTAAAAAGTGAGTTTTCAAAACACACCTTCTCGCACACATGTCTTTATCCTGCCAAGCAAGAGGAATTATCTCAGTTCAAAGAAACATTCTGGCCAGCAAAAGGCACCTGAGGAAGCTGGCAAGGAGTGTGGCATGAGGAGAGTCCTGATGGCCAGAAAGAGATTCCTGGAGGGCCATATTCATTCCTCCCTGCCTTACAATCTAACACCCCATCTGCAGTATACATTTAAAGCAGCATCACACTACTTCAAACTTCCATGGCTTCTAAAAAAAAAATCCTGGGAAACATGGTTTGTTCAACAGTCAATCCTTCTTCCGGAAAAAAAACCTCTGGAAACTGTAGCTCTGTGAAGGGAATAGGGGCCTCCTAACACCACCCAGCAACCTTAGCAAACTATAGTTTCCAGGGTTTTGTGGGGGAAAGACACCACTGCTTAAAGTGGTACAATACTGCTTTAAATGTATAGTGCAGCTGGGGTGTAGGTACAGTATCAAGGCTGGAAGAACTAAAAATGACACCTCTGCATCTGCCTTCTCATAAATCCGAATACTGGTCCATATTTTCCAGCACTGCCAGCTCTGATGGGCACCAACGCTCTACCATCTCAGGCAGAGGGATCTTCTCCATCACCAGCTGCCTACAGTTCTTTAGGTGTAAATTGTAAGGACTGTTTATGGGACAGCAAATCATGCACTGTAATACTATTAATAATATGAGAAGATGGTTGTTGGATCAGGCTGAAGCTCCATCTCATCCTAATCCAGGTGAGCTCAGTGGCGGAGGAAGGGGGACGGCACGCCCCGGGTGCCATCTCTGTAGGGGGTTTCAAGGCACCCTGTGGGGGGCTCACCCCACCGCCATCCTTACGGCACTCGAGCAGTGCCATTTGCAAGCCACTGTTTGCCCTGTCCCTGACACCCCACATCAGGTGTTGGTTCTCCTTCCTTTGCCCCTGGGTGAGCTGTACTTATTTTCTGGTGAACTTTGAGTTGCAGAATTTATACCAAGGGTGCATTCTGACATTGGGGACTGTTGTGTTAGTTTTCCTGGTTATAATGCTAGTGAAAGTGAACATCGTCAAGCATGTCCCTGCACCACCAACACCCACTACATGCTCATGTGTGCTTCTGTTCTCCCATTATTCTCCCAGGAAAACAGCATGGAGGGCTCCACATTTCTAGGCACATGTCTGTGATTTAAAACTTGCTGTCCAAGTGCTTTCTGTGTGTTTGTTTTGCCCCAGTGCTTTCCCCGTGATAACCTGCTCTTTACCTCTTAATCAGAGCAAATGGCAATCCACAGAAAACCAGAATTGTCATTTGTTCTTATTCAGCATAAAAGAGTGCTTTTTCTTGGGTAAAGCGGGGGGGGGGTGCAGGTGGGAGCTCTCCAACACAGACCTGTACCTAAAAATCATGAGGCAAAAGCTAAGTATGGATGAGCCCAGAGTCTTTCCTAGCCCTATCTAGAGATGCCAGGAATTGAACTTGGGACCTTCTGCATGCAAAACAGATACTTTGCCACTGGGCTGGCTCACTGTAACATGCAGAGTGAACAGTTACTCCTTCATCTTTGGTCTTCTCACAAGATTTGGAAGCAGAGAGAGCAGAAGTGTGACTCACACTTCCTTTCTTGCCAATGCTATGAGACATACAAAGCTGCCACCCTTTTACTTTTTTTACAGTTTGCAAAAGCTTCTACACACACACACACACACACACACACACACACACACACACAAAGATCCCAGGCATCCCTTGAGAAGCAGTTATTTCATTTTATTTCATCACTCTCGAAGCACATATGCAGGGGCATTCAGTCTCTCCAGTGAGTTTCTTTTAGAGTTTCAGAATATGCTCCTTGCTGAGATTTGAACCTTAAATGCTTTGCTTGGGAAAGGAAAGAGTTCAAGCTGAAGGGAAAAATCCCTTCTGAAGTGCTACAACAGCCCCTAGGGAGGCTACCTTAGTTTGTCCTCATTTGTTGTTTTTGAAGAACTGTGGGCACCTTAGGACTGTCAGCATGATGTAGGAGAGATTCAAGTGCATACCAGGAAATTCAGGTTTGCACAATAGAAGCGGATTAAAGTGCTCTGTTGCCCTAGCACTACAGATCCACTTTTTAAAGGAAATTGACTTTTTTTGGTTAGGGGAAATGATAAGGAAATGGACTCAAATTTCTAGAATGGATGTGATCAACAAGAAGACTTCTAAACACACCACAACCAAATCAGGATAAATGCTTGATAAAGGCCAGGTATAATCTAACCTCTGCATAAGTGTTGTGCAATCAAGATAAATGCTCAACAAATAGGTCATCTAGAGAAGTGCCCTAGCACACCCATTTCACATCTTTAGGTGCTTCAAGGTGTCCAATGCCAGGCCTAGAAGATACTGTTGGCAAACTAAAGCTGCTTCTTGGGGCTAAGAGCAAACTACCTTTTCAGAAATATCACATGATTCAGTAAAGTAGTACAGTCTGGCTAGCAAGGCCACACTTCCTAATAATGGTACTGAGGTCAATGGTCAGGGATGATGGGAGATGAAGTCTAGCAACATCTGGAGGGCTACAGGTTCCCTGCCAAACAAGGAAATCAAGGGGGACTGTGTGGGAGGAGAAGAGATTTTCTTCTCCCAGGCGATGCCCAAATAGCTTCATCTTTGAGGCAGACCTACCCGGAAGGCTTGGTGGTATGCCAGGTTGATGCAGATGAAAGCAATGACTCCCACAGAAGATGTGAGGCTTCAGCAAGTGGGATCAGCCAGTCTTTTTGACCCAATAAACCTATTAAATGGGGGGAGGGGTACTCAGTGCTGTTGGTTGACAGTAAATGCCTCCCTAAGACACCATCACACAGAGACAGTAGAACAGCCTTTTTCAGCTAGTGTGGTGTTGTGTCACAGTGTCAGACTAGAACCTGTGAGACCAGGGTTCAAATCCCCACTCAGCCATGAAGCTGTGGCCTTGGACCAGTCACTGCCTCTCAGCCTAACCTACCTCACAGGATTATTGTGGGAATTAAATGAGGAGGTGGAGAGCCACGCATGCCACCTTGAGCTCTTTGGAGGAAAAGGTGGAATATGAATGTAGTAAAGTAATAAAAAGAATCTTTCTTCAGCTCAAGGGCCATGTCCCAGTGTAGGGATTGGGCACAGCAAAGATTTTACCTCCTTACAGTAGGATTATTTCTATAGATGCTCATGCCCCCCTCTGTCCTCCATCCTAGCAGGTAAAGGACATATTCCTGCAGGTAAAGGACACATTCCACATCCTAGCAGGTAAAGGACACAAGAGTTCAAGGACACATTCCAGCCTGGCAGAAACACACAAGGAGGGTGCAAAGCAAGACTGGGAAGGGGTGTGGCTCAGACAGATGTGTGAACTGGGTCAAACAGAGACACCTGGATGGACCTGAGGTTTATTATACCTAATTTAGTGTCACTTGTTTGGGGATAGCAGCCACTAGCTTGCAGCCTCTAGGACAAGACTTCTGCCAGCTACCCACAAGTTGTGCACCCACCTCTGAAATCCAGCAAGATGTCGTTCTGTCAGCCAGGAATGGTGCAGCGAATGGGAAGCATTTTAGCTCAGCCCTACCCTTTTGCAAAATCATCAGGTGCAAGTCACCATAAAGAAGGAAATCCATTCAACGTCTATACATCACACTGCTGCCAGCAGAGAATACACAGTAGATGAAAGACTGAAACTACATTCTATGGAAAAGCAAGTGTTTTTAATTTTTTTTTGCAAAGGCATGGTATTATTGGCATTTTGCTACCTCTTACATCTTTGGTTCAGTTAACGATTCCCAAGCTAACAAGGATTCTCTAAATGCTCCAATAATTTTTAGCTGGTTCTTCTCATTACCTCTGCTTCAAAGAACATTGGGGGGGGGGAACCCTTGTATTTAATTCTGAGAAGATGAATGGTTAAGAATGACTGGCAATGTCAGGTTTCCTCCAGAAGTATGTATATATTTTATGAAGGGGGGGAGGGAATCCTTATTGAACTTGTGGGAGGGGAAGGAACCCCTAACTCCCTTTATGGGAATGTTTCTAATAACCTCAGCCTTGGAGAGCCTCTTATGTTTAATGCAACATGCTTAGAGTTATGTGGCCATGACCATGGACTTCAGAGATCCTCAACCCATTGCCACACAAATAATTCATTGGTTTTCCCTTCAGTCAGGAACACCAGCAACAAGTTCAATCAGGAACACCAGCAACAAGTCACATGCACATCTCAACTATCTCTATGCCTTGACACCTGGCAAATTGCAGTCCCTGCTTGCCTGTTAGACAAGTTTTGTTAAAACGTCATTCCTGTGAGTTACTAGCTTTATCATCCATCAAGGTTTGACTCCCGCTCCTGGGTCTGTAGAAGTTTAATTTCTAAGTGGGACATGCATGCAACTTTTCTCTAGCAGAAGGTCAGAGAATCTTGTTCATTTCAAGGGCTACATTTCTGTAGGCAACCTTCCTTAGGCCAGAGGCAAAGTGGGTGGGGCTAGGTCTGTACCTCTTTCTTTTGTGGAATGTCAGGGCTTTTAACATCCTTTCCAGATACATCTCCACACCTGCACATCCTCCATTCAAGCAAGCAAGAGGCATTACTACAGTTCAGTTATTCACCCAAGCCAAACAAAAGTGTGTGAAGTGTGGGGTGTGAACTGGTGACATGGAGAGAGTTCTGAGGGCCAGATAGAGAGGCCTGGAGCTGTATTTGGCCCCTGGACCTTAAATTTCTAGGTAAGGTAAAGGTAAGGTAAAGGACCCCTGGGTGGTTAAGTTCAGTCATAGGTGATTATGGGGTGTGGTGCTCATCTCACTTTCAGGCCAAGGGAGCCGGCGTTTGTCCACAGCTTTCTCAGACCCTCCAAGTGTCCCTATTTTCCAGGGGAGTCCCTGATTTAGAGAAGCTGTCCCAGTTTCTGATTTGATCCCACAGTGTCCCTCCTCTCCTTAAAAGGGTAAAGGTAAAGGGACCCCCCCTGACAGTTAAGTCCAGTTGTGAACGACTCTGGAGTTGAGATGCTCATCACACTTTACAGGCCGAGGGAGCCGGCATTTGTCCACTCCGCAGACAGTTTTTCTGGGTCATGTGGCCAGCATGACTAAGCTGCTTCTGGTGCAATGGAATACCAACACCAGAGCAGCGGAAGGAAATGCCATTTACCTTCCCACCGGAGCAGCACCTATTAATCTACTTGCGCTTTGGGGTGTGATTTCGAACTGCTAGGTTGGCAGGAGCTGGGACTGAGCAACGGGAGCTCACCCCGTTGTGAGGCTTCAAACCGCCAACCTTTTTTGATCGGCAAGCCCAAGCCTAAGTGGTTTAGACCACAGTGCCACCTGCATCCCTCCTCTTTTCCTTAAAAAGGTAAAGGGACCCCTGGCCATTAGGTCCAGTCGTGGCTGACTCTGGGGGTTGCAGCACTCATCTCGCTTTATTGGCCGAGGGAGCCGGCGTACAGCTTCCGGGTCGTGTGGCCAGCATGACTAAGCCGCTTCTGGCAAACCAGAGCAGCACACAGAAATGCCATTTACCTTCCCACCACAGTGGTACCTATTTATCTTGCACTAGCATGCTTTCGAACTGCTAGGTTGGCAGGAGCTGGGACTGAGCCATGGGAGCTCACCTCATCATGCTGATTCAAACCACTGATCTTCTGATTGGCAAGCTCAAGAGGCTCAGTGTCCACAGCGCCACCCGCTTCCCTTTAATTTCTAACCCATGCTCTAGTGTGCATAGAGACTTTAATGAGAAGAGTGATCAATTGTTAAACCACTATAAGAACTGTACTGCTGTGAGAGGAATAGTGGCCTCCCAACAACTCTCAGCACCCTTAATAAATTAGAGGTCCCAGGATTATTTGTGGCTGTTTTAATATGTTTTGATACTACTTTAAATGTATAGTGCAGATGTGGTCATAGCTACAACCAAGAATTTCACATATACAGCCACTACCCATTCTCTCTTATACGAGATGAGCAAGAGCCAATAAGAGCAGAGACTCTCAAAGTGTGCTTTCAAGTTGGAGAGAATGATTCCTGGTAGCTGTTTGCAAAAGAATTACTGTCTCCTGCACTACTGAAATGATATGGAAATGAAAGGCAATGCAAAGAACCGAGAAGCCAGAAAATAAGATTAGTATTTTGTACCAATGGCTTTTATTATTGTTATTCTAGCCATGTTGAGCATTATTGCTGTTATAAAGCAAGTGATTTTATAGGGAAAATTCTTTATTTTGCAGTGAAGTTTGAGTGTTACCTCATATGTTATTCATCGTTATGGCTGATGAACATGCACAATGATGATGCAATGAATTCAGCAAATATCAGGGGACCCTACAAAGGCTATGAGAATATTCTTTGTTGGAAACGGACTTACTTTTCTTATACAGTGAACGTTCCCATTTTTATCATAGACTGGCTCTCTTATATGTTGCTTTCCACTTCCTTTGTAACATACTGTATATTATGAAATGCACATTATTTGAGCACATTTGAAGACATTAGGCATTATGCAGAGCTTCTGCTAAGTAAGTAAAAGAGATCATCTTGATGCATTGTGTCTCATTATTTCTCATACTCGCTATGTCAGACTGTTTCTAGTACCAGAAGTAGTCCAATGCTATAAGTAGTCACTTATTCTTCATGGGGGAAATCATTCCAATGAATATGATCGGTATTTGCTGCTGCTGCTGTTGTCTTCACTTCATAAACTCTAGATAACTGATGATTTTTCAATCCACATTTGCATTGTGTTTTCTTTGCACTGAAATGAATAGTGTAGAACACCATACAGCGGTACCTCGGGTTAAGAACTTAATTCGTTCTGGAGGTCTGTTCTTAACCTGACGTACCACTTAAGCTAATGGGGCCTCCTGCTGCCGCTGCATCGCCGCTGCACGATTTCTGTTCTCATCCTGAAGCAAAGTTCTTAACCCGCGGTACTATTTCTGGGTTAGCAGAGTCTGTAACCTGAAGCGTATGTAACCTGAAGCGTATGTAACCCGAGGTACCACTGTAATGATAATGTAATTGATGAGAAAGAGCAAGAGAAAGATAGTGTTTTTTTATATTGGAGGCTGAGCTGCAGAGGACTGGAAACAGCACTTCATGTGACAAATATGGATCAGAATGAAAAATGATGTCTTGTTACATTCCTAGTCTTCACCCCTCCAGCACCCATTCTGCTCCCATTCTGTCTCCCCAGCTCTCATAACCACTTGTAGCTTGCTGGTTTCCAACCTACTTCGATGGAGAGGAAAGCATTGGGTGAAATGAAACACTTTATTTAGCCCAACTGATGCAACAGAGGAGGAGGGGGTATTTTCCTGCAGCAAAGGGGAATCAAAATATCATAGTTGAGTCCACAGGCAACCAGGCAACCATGCACTGCCTGGAACTGGGAACATCACCTATGTGAACCTGTGATCAGCCTCCTTCTCAAGCTTCTCCTTCTCAAATAGCTTGGGGTTAGTTTACCTGAAGGATCAACTTCTCCCAGAGCTACCTGTCCGGAACTTTATATCTTAACCGGAAGCCTTTCTCTCCAGGTTCCTCCACCTAATGAAGTAAGGCATGTAATCACTCAGGAAAGTGCCTCCTCCTGAAAGGTGACTTGCTTACTGGATGTCATCCCCAGGAGGTTTTAGGTGCACTATCTGGTGCATTAGATCTTTGCACTAAGTTTCCCCCTTGATACTTGTGGGTGCTCAGTGGTAGAGCACCTGCTTTACATAGCGAAGTCACAGGTTCAGTCCCTGCCATCTCTAGTTAGGGCTCAGAGAGACCCCCATATAAACTTTAGGAGAACCACTGCCAGCCAGTTTGTCGATGACACTAAGCCTGATTGTCGAAGGGTCAGCCTCAATAGAATGAGGTTTCTCATGCTCCTAGGTTCCATTGCATTCCTCCTCCCACCTTCTTGCTCATCAAAAGTCAACGTTCCATACCCACCTAACATGCCTGGTCTTCATGGGGCTGCCTTGAGATTTTGATGTTGTGTTTATGCTGCTTTTCGATTTCCACACACACTCTTGTGGTTTTAAAAATTGGTTTTAGTGTTTTTATTCAGTATTGATCGGATTTGTCTATTTTACTATTCTTTGTAAGCTGCCCAGAGAACTTGGTTGTGTGTGGTATGTAAATCTAATAAAGAAATTATGGGTAGAAGCTAAATGCCCCTCCCTGCAAGAGGAGGGCTTGTGGGGGGGGTCCAATTTTAATTAATATGTATGTTAGCAATCAGCAGGTACCTTGTTCCCAAGACCTAGAAGCTACAAGTAACAACACTTAAAAAGCAAAGAGTAAGTAAAAAATAAAGAACTGAAGGCTTTTGATTAATCAGTGCAATTAACAGATTAGTCCATTAATTGCAGATTAAAACGGATGGCATAAACAAGTTCTTGACTCAGTGTTTTCAAAAAGATTTTCCAAGGAAACAATTAGCTCTTGGCGTAACTTAGTCAAAAGAAACTTATCTTTATTAAATAAACTTCAAAACAACCCACTGCGTGGTGATACTGTATTGTACAACAGCAGCCCCTCCAGGCAGGAAGGGAGTCTCTGGGCCTGGCATAAATGCTAGGAGCTAGTGATGTGTCTCCTTCCATGTGGATGGGGCTTTTGCCCTCACAGCCAGACAATGCAAATGTGAGACAAAGCCCCAGCACTGGCCTCGTGTGTTTGATAACCATTGCTGGAACCATGCAGAAATCCAGCAGTTCCCAGGTCACTGCAGGTATGTGTGAGTCACTCTTTAAAACCTCCATCTGCCCTACGGGCATTAGGCACACTGACACAATGCTCCTGTCACTTGCAGAAACACTACAATTGGTCAAGGAAGCAGTCAACTGAAAACTATCACCCCACTCCCCACAGTCAGATGAAATAGGAATTGTGTCTTTCTCCACTTTGCTATTGTTTCCCAAACTCTTGATACTTGGGCCACTATCCTTTGTTGTGGCGAGTGGGGTGCAGTTCCCATCCTCCCCACCCCAAAATACAATTGGAAGATCTAATTCACTCAACACTCAAAAATATATTCCTCATCGGTTCCCAGAATACTTGCAGCTGTAATACTCATGCAGTATTTGCCACATCATTAGTTCTGGCTTGAAATCTGCCACCTCCATCCACCTTTCATGGCTCCATTAAGACCAGCATCCCGTTCTCACTGTGAACAACTAGATGCCTGTGGGAGGCAAGAAAGTAGGACTCAAATACTAGTATTTAGAGGCATACTGTCTCAAACAGTGGGTATAGGACAATCACGAGTTGTAAATGTCAGGGTTGGGGCAAAACTCATGGTTGCCCCTCCTGACTCCATTTGGCCAGCAGCCACCATCCCTCCTCCAGAATGCCCCTTGAAATGATGCTTTGATCATAGTGTAGTGTTTCCTAGGTCTATCATGTGGTCTTCCAGATGTTGTTGGAGGACAACTCCCATCTTCTCAAACCATTGGCCATGCTGAGTGGAGCTGATGGGAGGACACGTCCAGCAACATCTGCAGAGCTAAAGGTTAGTCCAAGGCATGTTGAGGAGTTTGAGTCTGTCTTTTGTCCCTGAGCCTTCCCACACTCAGTCGAAAGTTCTCAGTGAAGACATTTCAGCCCAGTCTTGTAAGTCTTGGTGGCCTTCCTTCCCTTTTTCCAGCCTGTCAGTACTGAAGGTTTCTCTTTGTGCTTTCTGGGCAAAGTTGATGATTCTGCAGGGATTCTTACATCTGTTATCTTCCTTTATTTTTCTCCATCAGGATAAAGCTGGTACACAAATAATTTAGAACAGGGATTGGGAACCTGTGTCTCTGTAGATGCTGTGGGGTTCCATCTCCCATAAGCCCCAGCCAACATGGCCAGTGGACAAGGAGTGATGGGAGTTGTGGTCTAATGCCTGCAAGACCACAGCTTAGCCAGCTCTGCCATAAATCATAGGGATTTTTGTCAAGGATGTCTTTGTATGCATAATGCAATTGTCTGTGCTGAATCTTGTTGATCGGAAGAATGGCTAACCTATCATGTTATTCTCTTCCAAGCTGTTCAGGAATGATCAATTTACCTGTTCTAAGCCAACATCCTGCCTGCAGCAGGTTTGCTATCAGACACAGATGGCGACGCTAACAAAATGCAAGAGAAGACCAATACTGTTCCACAGAATTTTGCCATCTGTGCCATTTTTACAGTGCAAAAAGCTGCAGAACGCTTTCCCGAGAAATTATATTGGTGCCAGCACAAGGGAATTTGCAAGGAAATCTGTTCAGGTGTATATGAGCAGAGCACAACAGCCACCCAGGGTGTGACAAGTCCTTGCCAAAACAACAGGTGTAAAACCTACAGACACAACTCTGGCAGTTATTGATTTCTATCACTAGGAAAAACAGCAACAATACCCCACAATATATTAGATTTGTAAAAGTCTGCAACTTGCCAGGCACAGTATGTGTGGTACCTCATGTATTTGCAGCCAGTGTGGTGTGGTAATGGGGGAGGAATTCAGTTGAATTCACATTTAAATATGCCTAATCCACACTTTCTGAAGCAATATGAAAACTGAAACACAGTCATCCTTTGAGATACAGGCGTATCTAAATTTTGCAATGCAGTTCTTCAGACAAGTAATTACAGTGGTACCTCAGGTTACAGACGCTTCAAGTTACAGACGCTTCAGTTTACAGACTCCGCTAACCCAGAAATAGTACCTCAGGTTAAGAACTTTGCTTCAGGATGAGAACAGAAATAGTGCTCTGGCAGCAGCAGGAGGCCCCATTAGCTAAAGTGGTACCTCAGGTTAAGAACAGTTTCAAGTTAAGAACGAATTAAGTTCTTAACCCGAGGTATCACTGTATACAAAAATGCACATATACCCCAGGTGGGAAGTGTGGGAAGTGCATTAAAATGCATATTCTAGTTTAAAATATAGCAAATAAAAATGTATCCTTTTAGGGTGAGTTGCTTTTCAAACTGTATAAAAGGCAAAATTGCATACAGATATTTGTCTATTAAAAGAAGTGTGCATAAAAATGCTGACAAATACCTGTGCAATTTTTTTGTTTTAAAATGCAAATTGATGAGCTTTTAGGAAGACCCCAAAATTGTTGAGCTTTTTTTTTTTTCATTTGTTAGGTATGAAGCCTTTGAAATCCCAGTTATGTCCAGGAAAATCCAGCCGTATAGCAGCCCTAGAGTACTGAGGTTTTGGTGATATGCATATTTGTTTAAATTAATCAATGGATCCCTTAGGATACAAATGATAAGTCAATGAGCAGTTCTTTAATCACTTGATACCCGTACTTACAAGACTTGTATATATTTCCCAGTGGCACCATGAATGGGTTTGATTTCTAAGCAAGTTATACAGACCTATTCTCCAAGGCAATTAGAACAGATGGAACTCTTATTTTTACCTGATTTACCTAGCTCAAGAAGCTACTCAGGCATCAGCTAAAACAATCCAAATATACAACAATCCATCCGACAGTTGTAGGAAGTGTCTCCCAGACACTATTTTTTGTTCATTTTCTCTTTTCTTTTCTTTTACACCAAGCTTTAATTTATGTAACAACTTTCTAAACTGATTTACACCCCTCAATAAATGTGTCAATTTATCTCTCACTTCAGCTATAGAGTAATATGTGAATATATTTTTCTCACCTTTTAATTCTCTAAGCAAGATAATAAAAAAAAACCATAGGGACCCCCTCCTCTCTGTCCCATCCATAGCCACCCTCACTTAAAATGTTTATTTCATTTGTTAGCTATGAATTATCTGTGAATCAACCTTTTTTAAAAAATAAAATAAAATGGTTTTGTTCTGTGAATCTCTGCAGCATGGATTGAGGAGAAGAACTAAACACACCTGAAGTTATTACCTTTGAGCCCGACTTCTTTAGAGCTATATTCCTGCAAAAATGGAATGGGTGTTTTTATTAATGAAGGCACCAGAAAAATCAACACCTCTTTTTTAAAAAATCAATATTGCTCTTTAGACCTACATCCATTAGGACTTTTAGCCATGTATACATATAATGACTTCCTACTGATACACATAGGGAACAAGGGGGCTCGATTCATTTACATGGTAGCATGTAGCAACTCAAATTCAAAACATGGTGCAATTTTAAACAATATAATAGTAATGATTATGATGTTGATAATCTTTTTAAATAAAAATGTCCAGACCCTGACCTTGTCTCTGAATTGATCACAGTGAGGATTTGCCAAGCATGCCTTCCACTTAGCATGTTTCTCCCTTTCATCCTGAGTTCAAGCATCTTTAATCCTGAGTTCAAGCATCTTCAAAGCCCAGGACATCTTTGGTAAAGGCTGTTCTCCATTGGAGCTCTCGCAGGCCAGTGTTTCCCAGTCATCGGTGTTTATACTACATTTTTTAGATTTGCCTTGAGAAAGTCTTAAACCTCTTTCCATTTTTAAGTTCAGAAAGGAGTAGTTGCTTTGGAAGACGATAATCAGGCATCTGCACAACATGACTAGCCAATGAAGTTTATGTCAAAGAATCATTACTTCAACACTGTTGATCTTTGCTTATTCCAGTACATTGGCATTAGTTCCCCTGTCTTCCCAAGTGATGTGTACATTTTTTCAGAGACACCATTGATGGAATCTTTCGAGGAGTTGGAGATGGCGTTTATAAGTGGTCCATGTTTCACAAGCATACAGTAAGATTGGTAGTACAATACCTTTGTAGACAAGCATTTTGATTTCCCTGTGACTGTCCTCCAACACTCTGCACTTCTATCGGGAGAAAGCTGCACTCACAGAGCTCAGGCAATGGTTTTGAGTGGTTTTCAACCAATCAAAACATACACAACCACCTCAAAAAGGCACAAATTGTCGGAGCAGAAAAACTAGACCAGTTAAAAAGAAATTTCAACTGTGGGGCCCAGAGATGTGATATTTGTTATGGTGGCACACCAAGCCTCCATAGGTTTCACCAACAATCTTTGGAAAAGGTCACTTCTGGTTCCAGGCTCTGAGGAGAGCCATTACAACGCAAATGGTTTAAATTAATCAGAAATAAGTGGTGAGGAAATGATAAATGAACTACAAATTATCTATCACACTAATTGGCCCAAGCAATTAGATTTCATTAATGAAGATTAAGAAGTTAAACACCTCGGTGAGCCATTTCCAATTCTACCTTGGGCGAGTATATGAAAATGTCTAGAAAACCAATAGTTTGCAGAGAAGAACAGCTGGCCTCAGAAATTGTCGTTTGTTTTGTCCTGTGTGGTTCATGCCAACAGAGTCATATTGCATCACTCATACAAAATATAGCATCCATCTTTTTTCCAGCCCTGGCTCCAGAGGTGGGAAGGTTGGGCATTAGCTAAAGGGCCAGTGCCCACCAAAGAGGTTCTCTTCTTCAACAATATCACCACCGTCTACTTTGCACGGAGCACCCAAGAAAGTCAGGAGCAATGCACGAGAGAGAAAAAGAGATAATCTGTTTTCATGCACAACGTCTTCCAAGTTCAGATAAGTCATTGAAGTGCCAGTGTTTTTCTACTACACCTTTACAGCCTTGAGTCCTCAGATGTTTGACTGTAATTCCCACCACATGTCTAAAGAGAGAGAGAAAGAATCCAACTATGCTATGTCTTAAATGTATAGAAATTAGAAGGCAGAGAAAATGATACCCTCCACACTGGCATTTTGAATGCTTATTATCCTTTAAATTATGTCAGGACAGTAGGTAGCAGGAATCTCAGGAGGTTTCATCAAGAAATTCACTTGCAGACTGAATCAAGAGTTGTCGAGAGGGGGAAATATCATACTACATGTATTGCATTGTATATTTTAAAGTATTGCAATGCATATATAACCTGCACTGGGACTTTGGACTGAAGGGCAGGCAAGAAATTTAATGAATAAACAGATGTTAATGGGCTCACTGATGTCAGGGTTTAGGATCAGTGACTGGATTGCGTGTTTATGTGTGTGGCCATTCTTAATAATGTAATTATTGTCTATACGTTTACGCATTTAATTTTCCTTCTGATCTCACTGCATCCACCCCTGCACCCATCCACTGCAGTACCACCCCTACCCCACCACCTTGAAACATAGACTCATAGAATTATAAAGTTAGAGGGGACCACAAGGGCCATCTAGTCCTGCCCTCTGCAATGCAGGAATCTTTTTGCTTTAGGTGGGGCTCAAACCCACAATCCTGAGATTAAGTAACAATATATAACAAAACTGGGTGTAGCAATGAATACACATTTTACTTTGTACAGTGGGATCATTTCTACAGACACAGAGAGGGGGGGGGCAAGAAGCATGATCAGAGCTCAAGGACACACAGCCCAGCCAGGCAAAAACAATTTGAGTGGTCGGCAAGCCATTTGGGAGGTGAGGCTGTAGCCTCCACCTGCCCCTCCTCATTAAGGGTATTCTGTTAAAGGGATCTAGGGCTGTGGATCCTGTCTGTGGGCTAGGGCCATGCCACTATTATTAGGGCCCTGCAGGATTTGACATCATTCCACAGGGCCTGCAAGATGGAGCTGTTCTGCCTGGCCTTTGGCTTAGACTCACTCTGGCCCCTTATATGGGATTTGGTATAAAAATTTTCCCTTGGCTTTTTTGCTGGCCCATGTAGGACCAGCATGGATAGCTAGCTTGGGTGAATATCTGATGTTTCCTCCCTTTACGGTCTTGATTTATTGGCTACTACTAAAATGAGGCTGCATTTATGCTGTATTTTAATGAATTGTTTGTTTGTTTGTTTGTTGTTTTCTATTACATTTTATTGTAATTCATGTTTGATGTTAGCCACCCTGAGCCCGGCCCTGGCCAGGGAGGGCGGGGTATAAATAAAAAATTATTATTATTATTATTACTACTACTACTACTACTACCCCAACGAGGACCCTGTGGATTGCTCCTATTTGATGTAAGTCTTAGGGCTCCCTCTGTCCTTTAATTGGACTCCCAGCAGACGGACGGGAGTTGAGATATAGTCTGGTTTCACCCAATGTCTAATCCAAACTGCTCACACCTGTAACCAATAAAATTGTGGCCTATTTGAACACATAAACCTAAACAGCAAGCAAGAAAGGCTTGGAGGATCACATTCAGTTCTGGGACCTGAGATTCTGCCCCCTAACCTTTGAGCAATCTCACAGAGCAGAGCAGTACTGCTATCTTATCACTTTACGTGATGACTGAACCTGGAACATTCTTCATGCAAAGTGTGCTTCACCCCTGAGTTATGGTTCCTTCTGGGGCGAGGGTCTCCTCATGTACAGGCTTCCTCTATTAATGTAAAAGTGCTGGGGTCCAGATCCTTGGACATGATAACAACTATCTTTTTAAACATGCATGGCAGTTCCTAAACCCTGTTTTCAAGGAAGCATTCTCTGGCTGGCTGCCGTATTTGCTTCGGAAAGAGGGCCTGATGCATCTGATGCCAAGTTGTAACCCATTATTTGTGCTGTACTAATTGGGGTGGAATAGAAGATGCATCATCAAATGGATTTCGGATTGATCTAATAGCTATTGGAATAAGTTCCAAGACCAACTACTTCATGGGGAGGGGTATGCAAAGCAGCAGTTGTCTCTTTAATCTGTTTTATGTTGGCTGTGAAGCATGTGTTAAGCTGTTCTTTAAATGAGCTGTTTTAACTTTATTGGAAATGTGTAATTCAAGGACAGCTGGTTGGAATTATAAACACAGACAGTGGCACATTCCAAACAGAGAACATGAACCCCCACAGTGTGAAATACTTTTCACGTTACATTAATTGTCTGGAACATAGGAAACAGTGTTATAGCAAGTCATACCATTGATCAATCTAGGGCAGCAGCTCCCTAGGGTTTCTAGAAAGGAGTCTCTCCCAGTCCCCATTGGGAGATCCCAGCAATAGAATCGGAAATGTTTGCATGCAGAGACGTGCTATACCACTAAGCCATAGTCTTTCCCCTTAAAATTAATATTCCGTTCCTTGTGGCTCTGAATAAAGGGTTTCTTTAAAGTAGGAATGTAGCAAGCTGCATTATAGTGAGTCAGATTTCAGTCCTCAGCATCAAATGAAGCTACCAAGGCAACCCATCTGCCTGATAATTTTGACAGATGTGGAGAAGGAAGAACCCCAGGGGACTATCTCCCATCTCCTGCTTCCAAGGAGTAACTTACTAGAATTCTTCAGACTGGTAAGCAAGGCTGAACTACAGTCCTCTCTAGGGAGAATCAACTGACCTGCACCAGACTATTAATGTCCTGGAAAACAGTGAGAAACTGGGAGCCAGGATTGAGGAGTAGTGATTATCGGTGGTCCACCAGAAAGCCAGGTTGGAAATCAAACCAGTCATAAGGGCCAAAGAGCAACAGCAGGGTAGAGACAGGGGATAGATTATATTCATTCGGCATATAAAGGCAGCTCTACCTAATCTGCAGTGTCTGAAACAATGTGTGAACCAAAACACAGCCACCCCTCAAAATTCACACTTTCTCCAAATTTTGCAATGAGATTTTCCAGCCAAGTAATGTGCACAAAAAAGCATATACTAGGGTAAAACATGTACAGTGGTACCTCAGGTTACATACGCTTCAGGTTACATACTCCGCTAACCCAGAAATAGTGCTTCAGGTTAAGAACTTTGCTTCAGGTTGAGAGCAGAAATTTTGCTCCGGCGGCGTGGCAGCAGCAGGAGGCCCCATTAGCTAAAGTGGTGCTTCAGGTTAAGAACAGTTTCAGGTTAAGAACAGACCTCCAGAACGAGTTAAGTACTTAACCCAAGGTACCACTATATTCAAGTGCGAGCATTAGTGAAAACAACAACAACAGCTAACTATATTAGGCAAAATGGGACTCTCCAATGCTTTTCTTCTAGAAAAAAAGTGCCGGTAATCACCATGAAGTTGTTACACTAAGTGCCACATTTAGTCTTTCTCAGGTGGCCATTGGTCCAACACACCAGTCACAGCACACACTTGATCTCTGCCCCAAGTGATCTAAGGGGTGGACAGGAGTAGGAGGAGTGCAATGCATTCCCTTGTCATGGTCAGACCATTATCAGTTATCTTTGAAGTAACTATGGCATTTCTCTCCTGTAAGCATGGTGGGCCCATGTGGGTGGCCCTCTGAGAGTGATAGAACCAGATGTGTTCCTGAATGCTATGGAGAATTTTCCAGTTGAAAAATCTGGTGATCCTGTTGAAGGCTCTGTCTCCCTATGGAATGCCAAGATGAAATGGACAGTTGACATGATCGCTACTGAGTGTCCTCTCCAGCATTTTGGAGCCCCAGCAGCTCCTTAGTATCCTTTTCTGTATGTACTCTCCTTTAAAATACATGCATCTCACACAAAAAGTTGCAATTTAAAATACTTGCTTAGACTTTTTTGAACCAAGGACTGTATCACAACATTTGGAGATGTGTGAAATGGGTAATTATGTTATGATCTGTACATTAGTCCATCAGTTCATTTCCAATTCACAAAGAGGGAATTGCTTGAACAATATAAATCAACTTTTCCCCTGTCTCTAATTTTTTTTTTCCCAGTATTGTGTTTTCTTCTACTTAAGATATTCCAGAGTCATATTTGTAAAAGACCTGTGATGAACACAGAAGGGAAATACTTTTTGATGTTAGCAATAATCTGTGAATTTAAACCTTTGGGTGTGTGTGAGAGGGGGGGGGATGTTTTGAAGCACCTTCCTCTTTCCACCTTATGTCAGCTCTCTCCTGGGGGAAACCTGTAAAGTTTGCTATCACAGAGAAAAATATGACTCAATTAATACACTTGTTTCAGCCTGAGTTAGGGAGAAAGAAAGGCATGTAATCTGACTTAGTGTAAAGCCTCTTTGTAAGGTTTATGTGTTGAGGACTGAATGTAGATACCCAAGCAAGATGTTCCCTAGCATTAGAAAACATCAAATCTTCCTTCAGTTAGTGTTGAGATACTAACACATTTTCATTATTTGTGGTTTACTATCACTGTGTATGGAGCTTTACAACTTGGGTGGGCAAGAAGTAATCTATCTGTTGGAAGTGCAACAGCAAAGAGCACTCCATATGTAACTTAAAGGTTAATTATGTTCCCAGTAAGCCAGTTAACCCAAGGGAGGGGGTGGTGGTGGAGGAGCAGGAGTGGCATGATCTTTCTGAGGTAGCATATGCTCTGATGGGCTGTGTAGTTCTGAGGGTGTTTTCCTCTGAATGTTTAGTTGAATGTCTCCCTGCTATGTACAAGGTCTGAACGAATAAAGGTCAAACCTTTCTGTCCCTTTCTCCTCCAATTTCAAACTGCTTTTGTTCCATTTTGCTTAGTCAGATGTTATCAAGACTTCTTTCTAGACTCCATCTTCATTATTTAAGTGACTTTGCTAACCCTATCCCTTCCCAACCAGCATGCTAGAAGGCGATAGAGAAAGGGAGAGAGAATTGAGTGGTAGAAAGAGAAAGGGATGCCTCTGGCCCTTCTCACTGATGGATTCAGTCCTGCACACAACTGACATGTTCCAAAAACAAACACACATATGTATCACCCCTATGGGAATTAACCCTCAATAGAAAGGGGGCACAGATTTCAGGACCCTGCTTTTGTGGCAACACATGTAAAAATAAAATGAAAGGGGCAGATGTCTGCTTCAAGGAGTTTTCAGCCTAAATATTGACACTAGGTGAAGACAATAGGAAAGTAGGAGACTTATAGGGGATAAACATGCCCATTTATGCACAAGGCCTTTGGCAAAGGCTTAGCATCATGCTTCTTCCTGAGACAGATAGCTCTGGATGCCATCAGTGCTTAGTCCCCTTTTAAAAAGTGAATCCAGCCCACGGGAAGAGTTTTGTGTAATTCAAAAGCTCACCTGCCAGACAGCAACAGGGTAGAGCTATTGCCTTCATGCCTTGCTTT
This sequence comes from Podarcis tiliguerta, assembly GCF_965153285.1. Taxonomy (NCBI): domain Eukaryota; kingdom Metazoa; phylum Chordata; class Lepidosauria; order Squamata; family Lacertidae; genus Podarcis; species Podarcis tiliguerta. The sequence continues at coordinate 42,967,130 of NC_139553.1, read as the reverse complement.
TGGGCTTCTTGGAGGCATCTGATTGGCTATCATTGCCAGGCCTGTTGGGGGTGGGGATAGCCAGGTACACTTCCACAGGCCTACTGCACTTACGCTGTCATGCCAAGAATGTCCCATGCCTCCCAGTTGACCAAGGACTTAATGGGTAAAATGTCCATTCCTTTTCTGTATGCACTGCAAGGCTTCAGTAGTAAAATCTGGACCTATGTTACTGTGTACTAGTGTGTAGTGTCAGTTCAGATTAGTCACCGCTGCCATGGTGGTGCAGCTCATGGACTGCAAGTCTGTCAGGGCTACGTGTCTGGTGCCGGCTCCAGCAAACTCTGGACTTGAGGGGCATTTGATCTGATCCAGCAAAGCTGATGGTCTTAGGGAAGGCGTTACAGCTCTAGATGGGCCAGGAATGATGACTCAGTATGAGAAAACTTCATGCACTGCTAACAAATGCATATATTGACACAGGGGGTATATGTCTTTATATGTTCTGTGCTCCTCAACATATTGCAACTGTGATAAATGGTTTTGTGCTTTCCTTGAGCACATGCAGACAGCAGTGCCTCGAAAACTTAATAAAGAAGGATGGTTCAATAAATATGATGATGTATAAGTTACAAGGGTTTAAAGAATTGTGCATGCTGAAAAAAGAAAATAAAATAAAAAATAAACCCATCAAATGAGAAGAGACTTTCCTGTTTTTGCAGAATCTACACTTTTATTTAATGAATAAACTTTTATCTCTTCGCATCGAGACAATAACCTTCCTTCCATAAATCACTGAGCAACTGTCTGCTCGACTGAGTCTGCCTTGAATGACTGAAATGAAATACCCTGTGAGTGATTTAAAGTTTCACTGTCTTTTGGTTCCAAGATGGCTTAAGATCACATAAATGTTTGTGCAGAGACCTGTGGATTTTAAGGACCGGAGAGCCCATTAACCGTTAAAGCAAATCCTCACAGGTGTGGATGGGCAAGAAAATCAGTTTGGTTCACATTTAAAGGAGAACCTACCTAATCTGCAGTTTATGAAACAATACAAGAGCCAAATAACAGCCATCCTTCAAAATTTACACTTCTACTAATTTTGCAATGAAGTTCTCCAACTGAGTAATGTGTGCAAAAAATGTATATTCTAGATTACAGTGTATATAAAACATGTACTGTATATTAATGAAAGTGATGCATTGTATTAGACGGTTTTGCTTGCAAAAATGTGTACATTAGGCAAAATTCTTTTTTTAAAATGTGTGTATTAGGAGAAATTCACACTAAATATGTGAATTTTCATGAGGCCTTTTTTTAAAAAAAATTGCACATGTGGAAATCTGGAGAATTGAACTTAATATAATATTGGAAAAATAAGAAATGGAGAGAAACCAAAATGTCAGATTTGACCAGTGCTAACAACAGGCTGTGGAACAGTTCCACTAATATTGAGGAGAGACCCCAAATCAGCCCAATGAAAACTGAGGATGTTCAATGTCCACAGATTTCTGACTGATTGCATTGGGCACAGAAAGTATGGGGGGGGCAGGGAGAGGGAATGGAATGGAGTTTGCTGAGAAGGAGCATGGATAGCTGGAACCCTGAACACAGAATCTTGGAAGAAACCTCAAAAGCCATGCAATCCCATCTCCTCCTGCCATTACGGCAGCATCCTTGATAGGAAGCCATCAGTGGTGTGCCGTAAGTGGCCTAGTGGGGCGAGGCTAGTCCCCTAAATGTTCCAAATATGTCCAAGAGCCCTCCTTGAGAAAGAGGCAGAAGGGCCCCAGCATCCTATCAAAGGCCTGACACCTCCTTCCCAAAGCTCGGGAAGCTTCTGCCTGGCTGACAGAGAGAGGTGAAATGCTCATGTGTGCAACATCATGATGTCACACATGCGATGTCGCCCCCCCCCCCATCACCCTCACAAGCTGGCACCTCTGGCCCTAACTGTTCCCCTGCGGAAAATTTCATTACTGCTTTAAATGTATGAATGTGACCATCATCTTCATTGCCCCCATCTGAACACATTGCAGAACAGGAGCCCTCTACTTTGCAATATTTTGTTGCAGGTTCCACTTGTTTCTTCCATATTGGCCCTTTGTTTCAGAGTAGATTAATATTCTTTCCACACATTGATCTCTTATCATAAACATGCACACACAAACACAACACCCTTTATCAGTAAACCAGAATTCAGCAACTTCAGTCTCTCACAATGCAAAATAATGCAAAACAATGCATTGTTTTGTGATTATATCTGCATGTTTTCTCCTGCATCTCCAGGTTTTGAGAGAGAGAGAGAGAGAGAGAGAGAGAGAGAGAGAGAGAGAGATGATGGGAAGGATTTGCAGTTGTTCCTTTCAAAAGCAGATTGTTCGGTGACTGCTGAAAAGCACTTCAAGCATCTCTAAGCCCCTGCAAACTGCAGAATCGATTGAAACAGAAGATAAGTCTGGAGAGATCGCTAAACAAAAGGTCTCCCTGGAAAGTTATCTGTCAGCTGTGAGCGGTAGTGTTTGCTTTGGGGACTAAGTTATTTCTTAGGACAAAAGATAATTTCTCGGGGTAATTAAAATTTCCCTCAAAAAGACACAGCAGTAGCAGGAAGGTAAAACTGAAATATAAAATATAAAAACAAGAAAGCTAGTTTTGAATACCACTTACCTGTACTTCTCTTCACATCTAGCTCTCAATTCTATTGATACATTGTAACCTTAACTAGAGCCATTATTTGAAAGTGACCCAGGTGGTGAAGGTTACCCAGGTGGTGCAGAATCCAAGTCTTTTGCTGCTGTGCACCTGATCTGTTGACACTTTCATACTTTTCAAATAAACAAATAAATACTTTTTAAAAAAATTGTTTCACAACATGTACACACTGCTTGTTTGTAAAGGAACCTCAAAGCAGTTGGCAAAAAAACAAACAAACCCCACACACCATAAAACATAAAATTAAAGGCTAAAATAGTTTATGTAGAACATTCAAAGGATAATAAAAATCAACACTAAGCAAGAAGATGTCACGCATCTGTCAGCATTCTAAATGTCCAGATATTTTACAAATATAACTTGTATCACAGCATAGCTGGGGCATATTGGAAAGCGCAACGCAGGTGAGAAAACCCTCTTCATTTACCAAGGTACATCAACACAGAGAAATCAGAAGGTGAAATTTTGCACTATGGTCTGTGCCTCAATTCCTTTGATTACCGAGTGATTCTCTTGATCCAATCCTTCCTCCAAGGCACTCAAAGTTATGAATATTGTTTACACACACACACACACCTACCCTCTGTGGGAGATTATTATTTGTCAGTGTTAGATTAATGCGTGGATCACCTTCTATGTGCAAGCCAACTTGATTGCTTCGATGTGTGTAGCTGGCACTATAACAGCTGCCGCATGTGTTTTAATCTGTGTTTAGGTTATCACTGGGATGCGGGTGGCATTGTGGGTTAAACTACAGAGCCTAGGGCTTGCCGATCAGAAGGTCGGCAGTTCAAATCCCCGCAACAGGGTGAGCTCCTGTTGCTCGGTCCCAGCTCCTGCCCACCTAGCAGTTTGAAAGCACACCAATGCAAGTAGATAAATAGTTACTGCTCCAGCGGGAAGGTAAACGGAGTTTCCGTGCACTGCTCTGGTTTTGCCAGAAGCAGCTTAGTCCTGCTGGCTACATGACCCATTAGCTGTCTGCGGACAAACCCCGGCTCCCTCAGCCTATAGAGTGAGATGAGCATGCAACCCCAGAGTCATCCGCGACTGGACCTAATGGCCAGGGGTCCCTTTACCTTTACCTTAGGTTATCACTGATTTGTTTAGCTGTTTTTACTGATAATTTTGTAGTTTTATTCTTTCTTGTAAACTGCTCTGAGCTTTTTTAAACAACAACAACCAAGCAGGATATTAATTTTACGAAATAAATGAATAATGCTATGTCCCAAGTGCATCCTTTAAAAATACCACACCTAAAATCAGTGGAGGGAGCAATGGTCCACTCAACCTCAGTTTACCCACTTCCATACCCTGCCTTCCTTACTGTATATCCAGTCCTTCAATGGTGTCCCTTGTTGGGGAGGTGGATGGGAGCGAAATGACAACTAGTTGGTTCCGCCTGCTATTGGTTCTGCCCCCACCTACAGTTGACAACTCTGCCTTCTGCCTTAGCAGCCCTAAGGGGCACCAGCCACTACTGGCCAAAATATTTTTTCTAATGGTACAAGTGGTACAGCAATAAAACTGCTAGCACATTTGCAAAGCTAAGCAGGGTCTGGTATGGTTTTGAAATGGATTGAGGACTGTGTGTTGAGATTCCTGAATTGCTGGGGGTTGGACTAGATGGCCCTTGGAGTCCTTTCCAACTCTACAATTCTAAGTCCAGCCATGAATAGGTTTTAAAGCAACATAAAGCTGCTGAAACTGTTGGAAGTGCAACAACAGCAGGGATTATTGAGTTTGAATTTTAAGGGTTAATTCTGTTGTTAGCAAGCCAGCTAGCCAAGAGGGATGGTAGAGGAGTTGCTAAGCTACTAGAGAGAGGAATGATCTTCTGTGAGATAGCAAATGCTCTGATTGGCTGTGTAGGTTCTGGATGAGTTTCCCTCTGTATGTTGTATTGTATATCTCCCTGCTATGTACAGGGAAGGAAAAACCCATTTGTTTCCTGTTTTTGTTCAGTTTGCTCAGGAAAGTATTGTGAGGACTCTATCTGCTCTATCCTTCTGGACTCTGAGGTTTTGCTATAGCTTCACACCAGCCTTTCAGACTTCCTTTGCAATTCAGTGTTGATGATCTGCCTCTTTGCAGCAGATGCTCAGCAGTCGTTTGTGCAATATCTTCTGGAAATTCCCCTTGAAAGGTTAACACACCCACCCCTTGCAGACAATAATATGCTGGAGTGACCATGAGCATAACGGAGCATAAATTGCTTAACTGAACCACTGAGCAGTATAATCATGGGGGTATGTGCCTGCCTTGGCCATTATGAAATGAAAAATGGGCTCAAGTGGGTCATGGTTTAGCACTACTGTTCCTGTTTGAATAATCAACCACAAGTTAATGGCAGTGCTTTAGTGTTTGATCAACTCAGATCGGTATAGCCCATTCCATGTTGGGTTCAGCGAATCTGCCAGTTTTGGTTTCGCTCAGTTCTGATCCCCACCCCCAATCTTAAGTTCAGTTCCCTACATGCCCATCTCAGTTTGTTATTTATTTTCATCTTTCAAAATCCTCATGAAAATCCATCAACAGTTTCAGTGTGAATTTCTCCAAATAAGCTCATGCTCGTATACAATTTTGCCTATGATAATTCATTCTTTAGTTTGCTGTTTTCACTAATAGGTGGGTTGTTGTTTTTTAATGCCAATTGTACCCCACTATATGCATTCTGGTACACATGGCTTGCTTGGAGAACTGCACTGCAAAATTCAGAGAAATGAGAATTTAGAAAGGCTCTGTGTCTCAGCTCTCATATTATTTCAGAAAGTGTGAATTAGGTAGGTCCATTTTATACTGTGAACTAAATCAAAACCCTCCCCATCCCATCCCCTGAAATAAACAGAGGATGTGGGTCATAAAGAGGTATCAGATTTGTCTTCCAAGTGTTGGAAGCCATCTGTGCTAGAAGCAGAAGGGCTGTAGCTCAAAGTTAGAGTATCTGCCTTAGAGGCATCTCCAGGTAGGGCTAGAAGAGAAGCCTGCCTGAAACCCTGATGGCCAGCTAAAGATGTCTCGGGAGCTGCATTTGGAATTTGATTTCAGCATACCCGTGACAATGATCAGGGCCATCTTAAGCATATCAGGTGCTGTGGTGCAAAGATCCCTCCAGCGCCCGCCCCCCCTGTTTCTCAGAGTTGTCGACCTCTTGGGACAGGATGGCGCTGCTGGCAATGCACCCAGCTTTGTGGGGCAGGAGGAGGCGGGCAGCAGCTGGAGGGCAGCTCCTTCAGCGGGGAAGAGGCAGAGGCTGGACGCAGCGCCTCCCAGCTCAGCTGACAGCTTCGTGCCATGGTGGCCATAGCAGGAAGAGGCTCCGGGCACAGCACTGCTTTGGCGCGGCATGGTGAGGGTGGTGAGTGGGCCAGGGGAGCCAGCCCCATGGAGATTCACGGTGTCTGATGCCCAGCTCGAAAACGAAGATGGCTAGTAGAAGGGGCACCATGCTTACCTACGCTTCAACCCATTGGGCCAGCGAGCACACCAAGTGAGCAAGGGTGCATGTGCTGCTCCCACCGAGCATCAGCTCTGTTTTTTCCCTTTTAGCCTTCTGGCACCCCACAGAATTCAGCGCCTGCAGGCTAAAAGGGGGGAAACCAAGCCGGCACTCAGCGGGAGCAGTGCACACACCCTCACTCACTCAGCGTGTTCATTCGGTGTTCCCCAGAGTGCGCCTGGTGCACTCCAGAACTTGGCATCCTAGCATCCCGCACCACTAGCGTCTATGGGTAAGATGGCCCTGACAATGATGCAAAAGCCGTGGAGACTGTTGTCCCGCTAAAGAAGCTAATTAGTTAGCTTCTTGCTGAATTTCTGCTTAATGAAAGGGGAGGGAATAGTGCCTCCTCCAAAGTTACAGTGGCAGGATCCCATTTCCATCAAGGTGATAGACTCAAGGGTTGGTTTAAAAATGAGCGTCCGTGCAAGGAAACGGGCCCAGACACTGTTGAGGCAGAGGCCACTTCCAGTGAAGTAAATATGATGGATAATGTTGTCATTCAAGAGCAGAGTGCTCAGCAATAGTAGCTTTTTTTACGAGCAGAATATCATTGACTGATTACTCTGTGGAGAGAAACATCACTGGAAAAATAAGAGGGGAAGATAAAATAGCTGTGTGTGCAGTAGGTATAATAAACTGTCTTCGGGAGAGAAATCAAGGTGTTTGTTTTTGATAGAATTTAATGACAGGATGTGTGTGTTTGTGTGTGTGTGTATTCATTCCAAGGTTTGTAATGCCAATTTTCTTTCCTCAATGATATTCCTAGGACAAGATACTCCAGGCATGGGCAACCTTTTTCAGTCTGAAGGCCATATTCCCTTCTCAACAGCCTCCTGAGCAATCAGTAATGGTCATGGCCAGAGGCAAAAGCAGGGGGAATAATAAATTCAAGTTTTACCTTTGAAAAGTAGGCAAGACACCACTCTCTATCCTCCACCCACTCAGACAAAAGGTTTTGTTGATCCCTAAATCTAGCAGTAATTGGGACACCAAGTCAGAACACCAGACAGGAGCACCAAACAAGAAGCCAGGCAAGGTTCGGGGCTGAGATCTAACTGGGAACACTGGGAGACCATTGCACCTGAAGCTGCTGGACGGGGGCTCCCAAAGTAATCTTCTAGACCACCAAGGCCAGTAGGGTAAGAGCAGAGACACCACCTTGGGCCAAAGATTGGGGCACAGCATCATGTCACACCAGTGACATCACACACACAACACACACCTGTGACATCACACACACACTGTGCATCACATGCATCATTGGGAGGAGGCACATCGTTGGGAGGAGGCCTTGCCCAGCACCATGCAGCTTCAATGGCCACAGCTCACACTCAGGAAGAGCTTGCCTTTGATGGTGTGCCATGCTGGCTCAGCGGTTTGACCTCCTCCAACCCCTGCTTTGGAACATTGTGGGGACAGACAACACCATTGCCCCCTAGAGTTGGCACGTATGGGGCAAAGCCCAGATGCCTCCCACCATACATCACCAGTCAAGGGGCACACAAGCATACCAGAAGGGGTAGCTATGGAATGGAGGTCCATTCTGAGGCCAGAATATTGACCCTTTAAGGCTATGAAGTTCTCATTTGGAGCTATCCATGTTGATGCAGCAGCAAGGTTGGCATGGTACAAACACTCTGATGGAGTAAAAGTGGTGCCCCCACTGTTGTGTTTGCACCACACTAACCTTGCCACTGCCTTTCCCTTCCCTTTCCATCTTCTGGTAAGCAGCAGCAGTGAAACCAATCAGGTCAGGGAAGCTCTGCCACCACACCATCTGATACTAGTTTTGAGTAGATCAACAAATTGTAACATTTCATTCCTGTTTTCTTCAAGGCACTTGACATTTCTAACATCCTTATCGGAGTACCAAAAGAGACAAAGAAAAAAAGGGGGGAATTACACAGTATGTTCTGGTATAATATCTGTCGCAGCCTGCTCAAATCTCAAAGCAATTAGTGGATGAATAGGTATTGAGAAGGCAAAAAGGGAGGAAGACAAAACAGTTTTTTAAATCCTTCTTGGGATTCCTTAATTCTGCACAAAATGTATTTGAATGCCAGAAGCTAATATTTCATTCTGTGTAAATAGGTGGAGGAGACCTTTAAGCATCTCCAAGGAATAAATCAATGAGGCTCTTCCTCAGCTGGCTTGGTTTCGAAATTGCTGGGTGAGAATGACAAAGCTGTAAGCAGAAGGGATGAAATAATTCCATATCTCATAGGAAGATCTCAGCAGCTGTTTCAGACATAGCCAAACAAATAACTAGTCCAGAAGCTCAATTAGCTTTATTATCTTTCTTTCCAGATAATTAAAATAATTTTCCCCCCAAAAGAAATAATCATCATGTCTGTAGCAGTGAAAAAAGTAACTGACTTCTAACGCTTTTGCATCCAGCTACACAGTAACTCTTGGCTAGGGAACCAGAGGCCGTCAATATTTCATTGGACTCCACTTCACATCACTCCATGGCAGCATGGACAAGGGACAGAGGTGATGAGCATTGCAGTCCAACAACATCTTGACAGCCACCATTTCCCAATCCATGTTTTAAATGGTTAGATAAGCAGATTTCGGCAGATTGCACTAGCTAATCATCTTCATCATCAAATATTCATTTGCAAGAGGGGGTGTCACAGTCACCTGTTTCCCATGGGTCATATATATCAGGGTTGGCTAACCTGTGTCCCTCCAGTGGTTGTTGGGCTCCAGTTCCCATCACCCTCAATGTTCAGCTTGATCAGTGTTCAAGGATGTTGGTCACAGACCACATTAATCTTGTTCTCCTCTTTTCTTCCAATAAAAGGAAGCTTTGCTTTAGCCTGGTCTGGGCCTACATTATTGGGTCAACAAGCACAGTATTTATTTTCCAGGGCTGGTGCCTGGTTTATCTCTAGCAAAGGATCTCCCCTTCTTCTCTAGGAGGCATGTTAAATGGAATATGAGGGTGGCAGGGTTTTTTTATTTCATTTATTTATTGCATTTATGTACCCACCTTTTTCTCCAAGAAGCTGAACGGGGCACTTATTTAATCCCCACAAAAGCCCTGTGAAGTAGTTTAGGCTGAGAGACAGTGGCTGGCCCAAGGTTACCAAATGAACTTCACAGCCAAGTGGGGATTTGAACCGTGGTCTCCCAGGTTTTAATCTAGCATACTAACCACTAAACCACACTGGTACACCCACAAGAGACATGTGCACCCACTACACCACATTGGTACACTCAAAAAGACAGGTGCTAATGGCTGAGAGCCATTGATAGGTTTCATTTTCTCCAATTTAGTTCTTCAAAACTGTCATAAATCTGAAAGCAAAGGTTGAGAGAGCCCAGAGCTCAGGTGGCCACCAGTACATCACTGCTGATACCTAAGTTCCTGGTGCATACTACTGTAATGGGAACCAATAAAGGTTTGCCTCAAAATGATTTTTACTCTAGTAAAATACAAGAAGGCCTGATTGGTGTCCCAGCTGTTGGGAAACAGTAGCGTCGGCCCTGCATGGATTGCAAAGTTTACAAGCCAAGCAAGGCCTGTAAAAGTATTGTACATTTCCATCTTATTAGTTCAGTGCCCTTTCCATCTGTGGAAGGTTGGGCAATAATATTAGGCGTGCGCACACACAGAAAGAGAAGAAAGTGGAGTCATGCTGGTAGATTGATAAACCGCCTCTTTTTTGTCATTTACATTTATCCATGGTGTGGATTAAAAGATGTGTGGGTGGATAGAATCAAAAGTGGGAGAACATCTGTTAGCATGCAGAAAGTCCCAAATTCAATCTCCAGCATTGCTATGTATTATTATGCCTATTATTATTATTCCACTTACATGCAAAAATGGCTTCTAAGAGGTATGCAACTATAAAATTGATCCATAATTTTTAAAAAAATTAACATTAAAGCACCCTTAATTAAAACATGTACTTAAGCGAACTGAAAGCATAACAGAACAGGCAAAAGCAATAAAAGTTCAGGTCAGGGGGACACTAGCCAAATGGGTGTGTCTTGAGGAACTGATGGAATGACAACACTGATGGGGCCTCTCACATTTCAGCAGGGCAGACAGTCCACAGCAGTAGTCCCACCAGTGAAAAAGCCTCCCTTCTTCTTTATTACCACAAGCCAATAACCATCAGGTCAGGCCAATACTAATCGGGTTCCATGAGCTGAACATAGTGCAGAGGAAATCTCCCTGTCTGAAACCCTGGAAAGTTGGTGCCAGTCAGTGTAGACCAACCTTCTCCTACCTGATGCCCTTCAGATGTCATGGACTCTATCATCGCTTATCATTGGCCATGCTGGCTAGGGATAATGGGCATTGGCATCCAAAACATCCAAGTTGGGAAAGGCATGCTGAGCTATAGTTCAACCTGGTTTTCTTATACTCCCATGTTCTTAATGCATGGAAGAGACCACCTGAAAATGGCTTTCTTTTTTGTTTTTGCGTGTCCAACTTGCCCTGTTTTATTGTAGATACATAGCACCAGATTCATGGAAAAGGAAAGGAAAAACCATATATCAAATTGCACTACTACTTGCTTCTATATAGAAAGTCACAGACCCATGAAAATATTTGCAACATAGCATGATTATGTATGAGCATTTCCCATATTATATCACACCGATTTATATTGCACATACAATGGCTATGTGGAGTCTATAGAACTGAGAACTGGTAACCATTTTTCCAAAGGAGAGCCAGCAAACTGTGGCCGATGCTCCCTGAATTTTGTAGAGAGGTTGAGTCCATGATAAATATATCCCAGTTTTTGTCCATTTATGCATGAATGAACCACCATGCATAAGGGATTGGCGTCATACTTTTGGGGTGTTGCCACCATAGTGAGATAATCTAACTAAATAAGGAAAACCTAGGTCACATTCACAACAATTCCCAGAGCAGTTCAATCAATCCTTCTTCCCAGGGTCTAAATCATGGAATCCTTTGCAATCATAGACCACACATTGTTTTCCTCTTGGTATGTTTTATTATTGACTCAGTAAATCACATGGCTGTATCCTATATTTTCTTATTGGCAGTTGTGACAACTTACCATTTTTAAATTAATGTTGTTGGTTTTTCCCCCTGCAACCAGCCTGTTGTTTCTAAAGTCAAAATAAAAAAATATATTTGAGGGAAGATTCTTCTTCCCAGGGAGATCTGGAATTTGTATCTCTGAAAGGAGCATCTCCTAACAACTTTTAGCACCCTTAACATATTAGAGTTCCCATAATTCATTTGAAGTGGTATCATTGTGCTTTGAACGCATGCTGTGAATGTGGGGAAGAGAGGAAAATAATGGCACCATTATTTGAGATATTCTGGAATTATTAAATCCATGAATACGAACAGACATGTCCCAGTTACTTTCATGCAGTTTTGCCTCTGTTTTATCATAGTCATCATTATTTAAATAAATATTTAACAAAAGAGGCATTCGAATGGAGCTGGTGAAACTCTAAGGGGTGGGTGGTGACACAGAACTTTTTAAAGTTAGCAACATAGATAGGGGGCAAGAGTAATATACTAATTTCAGTAATCACTGCAGCAGAATTCCAATGGGACAAAATTACTTCAGCATTATTTGCATGTCTCCCACAAATAAAGCATCTGTCATTAACATGTAATGTCGTGCACTGCCATTCTCCTTCTAACTGTGTTACTGAGGCTTTTCAGCTATAGAAGGAGCAAATCAGGAATAACAATGACTCAGGGAGCAGCAATGCATTATATTGTCAGTTCTCAGTATGGATCCAGTATGACAACCAGCAATCAAAATTCACTAAACAACCCCACCTCCCTTCTCCCCTCCGAAAAGCAATTTGAAAAGTCAGGAGAAAACAAAGCTGAAGAAGTCAAGCAACTTCACAACTAGCTGGGCATCACTAGCAAACTCAAATTAAAAATGGGTTTGCCATTTATACAACTTTGGGGCATTTCAAATGAGCAGAGGCTTGCAGCCAAACATTATGCAGCATTAGAGCATCACCCATCCTCAGGTCTAGTGATGGTTAGGCCTGGGAAAATGGATCTGGCCAGCTCATAATGCTCACTTCAACAGCAATATAACTCCGAAGGTTCTTCTTTAGCCTCTCTTTTAATCTGAACTTCAACCCTGTTTCCTTGCCAGCCCCAAACCTGCTCCCTTCAATGCCACCATGCTGTTGTTGCTGTTCTAGCAGCAGAGAAATGGAGAAAAGTTTCTCTTCAACCTCTTTGTTCCTTCTTGGGCATCAAGAACACTGCAATGGATGTGTACCAGGCACCAGGAGCTCTGGGAAATGCAGATTTCTCTGTGCAACACTATGGGTCAGGAGCACTGGGGGAACACCTGTGGCACTGCAGTCATAGAAATGTACCAAGAGCCAAATATGGGGGGAAATACTTTGTGTCTTCCTTTACCCCCTGTTGCTGCTGCAGGGAGGGGAAAGAAGACAGACTTAAGGGACATTTAACGCCGGGGTATTTGGGAATTATGAGTTGTATCCAATGTTATTTCTACTCAGCCCATTGAAATTAATGAACCTGATTAACTGGGGTCTATTAATTTGGAAGTTGAATCTAGCAGACATCATCTTTCCTCCCCTACAGAAAGGAGCATCTGAACATCCATTTAGAGCCTTACAATATCACTTTGTCCTTCACTTCTGTTTGGAAGCCAACATCATTGCTACTATTAGGGTGAATAGAAATCTTTAAAACACAACTCCAGGAAAATAGAAGTCAATCAACAGGGAGAAATTGTTCCTAGATAATGAGATTTACTCATAACATTTGGAAACCATATACTATTATGCTGCCGTTAGGATTATAAATGTTTTGTTGTTATTAGTCTATTTGCAAAGGCAGAGAGATTGTGGTTATATCATCATTTCTAGATCCATGGGAAGTTAAAAGTAGCCACTGCAAAATATTCAAGGTGATGGATGTGGAGCTTCACCGTGGGCTCCACATTTCTTTATTCTCATGACTTTTGTGAAATCCACTGGTGTTTTGAATTACCAGTGTGGTCCAGTTGAATCCAGCAAGCTAAATTGAATGGTTATTCAATGTCTGTTTAATGGAATTGTTCTGATTATTGGGATGTCAGAAAAAAGGAGCAGGTGCAGCAAAATCTGGGTGTGGGGAGCCAGTATGGTGTAGCTGTTAAGGTTTCAGACTAAGATGTGGGAGACTAGGGTTCAAATCCCCATTCAGCCATGGATTACCTTAGGCCAGTCACAACTTGCAGGTTTGTTGCACTGATGAAATGGAGACTGGAAGAATCAAGTGTGCCCCCCCTGAGCTCCTTGGAAGAAATGTGGAACATAATGTGTGATAATAAACAATACACTGTGCGAAAGGCAACAAAGAGAGGCTCTCAACCTGCAGAACCCAGCAATCTGACTCTAGAGAGTATCTCCTACTGTACCACTAGGCACAGATGGAGAAATTAGTTCATTTTACTTTTTAATGTGAACCTTCCTAAGATGTAGTGCGTGAACCAGTACTCAAGCTGTAACACTGTAATCACAGTAAAAATAAAATAAGTATTTCCTGTTGCTCCTCTCCCAAACCGCTCTCCACAGCTAACCACAAAAGATGAGATTTAACCTCTCTTCAGCCCTGAGCGTTTAATCACAAGCAGTAAGATGAGCCTTTTGTCTGTTAATCCACACATTTGGTTCTGCACAGGAATAAAATTTATTCTCCAAATGTTTGGCTTTACTCCTAAAGGGACACTCTTCCATTCTCTCCTGAGACAGAAGGATACCCCCCACCAAACACACACATAAGGTTTTCCGTTAGTAAAGAATAGAGTGCCCCTACCCCCTAGAGAAGGAACGTGGTGGCACCGTGGGTTAAACCACAGAGCCTAGGGCTTGCCGATCAGAAGGTTGGTAGTTCGAATCCCCACGACAGGGTGAGCTCCCATTGTTTGGTCCCAGGTCCTGCCAACCTAGCAGTTCGAAAGCACGTCAAAGTGCAAGTAGATAAATAGGTACTGCTCTGGCGGGAAGGTTAACAGCGTTTCCATGCACTGCTCTGGTTCGCCAGAAGCGGCTTAGTCATGCTGGCCACATGACCTGGAAGCTGTATGCTGGCTCCCTTGGCCAGTAAAGCGAGATGAGCGCCGCAACCCCAGAGTCATTTGCAACTGGACCTAACGGTCAGGGGTCCCTTTACCTTTACCCACTAGAGAGCTCACTCACTGAAGGCATAATACGGGGCATACCATTTGCCAGAAATGTATTTCTTATTGAAAAATGCTCTTGCCTTTCTTCTGCCAATTTGCAATATTTGTGCAAATTGATAAAAATAAGAATATGTTCTAGCCCAGACACCACATATAGTGATTAGCAGCAGGACGGTTTCAACTTGACAGCAACAGTTTTGCCATGACCCTCCCATGACAGCCTTCTAACCCACCTGTGGGTTCTGCCCCACTGGCTAAAGACCTATGAATCAGATTACCTTTGTGGTCCCTTCCCACTCTATGATCCTATGAATAAATCATAATAAATACTTCTTAGGTAGTGTTATGGGAGAGGTAGTACCTCTGGTGGGGAACACATTGTAGACTTTCTGGGGTAGTCTGTGCACTCTGCCCTCAGCTCTCATCTGTGACTCCTAGAAGCTGGCTGGCTAAACCAGGTGATGGGTCTCAAACCCTCTGTGAGTTAAGTTTCTGCACATGCTGTAGGAGGAAGCAAGGGGCTCATCAACCTGGGAAGGCAGCCTATCAAGCAGAAGGAAAACTCTGATCCTAAACCTCTGCTGCCTTGCAGCTGTACTCATTCATGATAAAGGCTTCAGAAATAAACTCTGAGAAAAAATCCATACCTGCTGCCTTGCAGGACATCTTCAGCAGAAGAAAAAGTCAAGGAGTAAACCCTACACAAATCTGGAGTAAAGGTTCCAGCAACTCCTGCAGCCAAGCTGCTGTCAAGTGTATTGCTCTGCTTCCCTTTGGACCACATCAGTGAGGCCAAGAGGGGGCCTTGTTTTCTGGGCAGCCCAGGACCTCTATACACATTGTCCAGCCTTGTGCCCAGGAAGGTCACTTTGGTTCTGCTAAAACAGCAAAAACCATGCAGGAGGCAGCAGTTATGAGTTACTGACCTCCACAGCCACAGCAGGCGCTGTGATTCTCCAGCAGTTTAGCTTCACCCCCCAAGGTGCACTCCATTGTCTCTCAAGATAGGTAGATGCCAACAACAACTTGCAACAGCACACACATAATATTTAGAAAACAATATTCCTTCTTTCTGGATTAAACAGAGAAACAAGCAAGCCATGTGGATGTGCTCTAGCAGGTAAAATACTCTCAGAGGACTTCTTTCAGGGACATGCAACCTCCAAAGCATAACCAAATTAAAACAAAAATTAAGCAAGCAGCTTGGAAATCAGAACCTATTTGTTTTAAATAAACCCTTGGCTTGGGATAGTCTGTTTACATGCCAAGTCTGAAAGGGCTATCATCCGCAGGCGTGCTTTCCAGACACACTTTTCAGTCATATTTATTTAAACAAAACTTTAAAAACAACACAAACATGGGAAAGTAAAGAGCAGGCAGCTGCCTGAACATCTCTCTGCAAAGGCATCCCAATAAATTTCATTGAGTAGGATGGGCTGGTGTTTCAGCTTGATATAAAGATGTTTCTCACTGGCGAAGAGCCAGAACTCAGAGCAGAAAACATGCTTTGCACAGAAAGGTCCCAGGTTCAATCCCCACCATCTCCAAGTAAAACTGGGCAGAGACTGCTTGCCTGAAACTCTGCAGAGGAACGGCCAGTGAGTGCAGACCATGGGTAGGCAAACTAAGGCCCGGGGGCTGGATCCGGCCCAATCACCTTCTAAATCCTGCCCGCGGATGGTCCAGGAATCAGCGTGTTTTTACATAGGTAGAATGTGTCCTTTTATTTAAAATGCATCTCTGGGTTATTTGTGAGGCATAGGAATTCATTCTTTTCTTCTTCAAAATATAGTCCGCCCCCCCACAAGGTCTGAGGGACAGTAGACCGGTCCCCTGCTGTACACCCCTGGTGTCGACAATACTGAGCTGGATGGACATGGTCTGGCTTAGCACCACATGTTCCTGTTTAATTATAGCCTTTATTCAGAACCACAGAGGATTTAATCTTTTGTAAATTTGTTTTTAGGGGAAGAAACAAAGAGAGGAAAAGCCGCCTAGTTAACAAGTGGCATTTTGTCACTCCAAGCAATCAAAAGATTTAAAACTGTAACTCAGTCTAGCTCAGTATTGCCTCTATCAACTGGTGGCTGCTCTTTAGTCTTTCTGAGCCTTACCTGCCTGGAGATTCCAGTGATTGAATGTGGAATCTTTTGCTTGCAAAGCACATATCTTACTACCAAGCTACTGTCCTTCTCCAAAGGAAATCTTTACCATATATGTCCTATGTCACATGCAGTTTGTCCCCTAATTCTGGGCAACAAAATATAAATATAAGGCAGGGGGGAAGTCAATAATACACACTGTTTGACTTTTATTTATTTTATTGCATTTTTATCAGCCTCTGTTAGAGACAGGAAAAAAAATATCAACATTAAGACAGTGGCTCATTCTGCATGCACCCCAAGGTAAAAATTTAGTATGTACAGCCGTATTTTCATCTGGAAGGTACAACTCGGCATTGCAGACATATATTAAAATGCAACAGCACTTCCTTTGAGCTCCGGTCCTCAGTTTAAATCCACACAACTGTAAATAATCCACCATTTTTTATTAAAAGGAAAAGAAAGAAAATTAAGCAAACATAATTAGAGAATGAAATGCCTTTTTAAGCAGGAGTCTGGATGAGCAGTTAGAAAAGCAGCAGAAACAAACCTCCCACTAGAAAGTCTCCTTCTAAGGTGGGGGGCAATTGGGAAAAGGTGTGTGTGTGAGAGAGTGAGAGAGAGAGAGGGGGGAGAGGGAGAGGGAGAGATGGAGAGGGAGAGATTCTTTCTTACAGAAGAAACAAGAAAGGAAACCTCAGTAATGTGGGATTCTTATTTGATGAAACTCTGGAGTGCATGAACGCAAAAGCTCCAGCTTCTATGGGACCAACCAGTAAGGAATGCTCGCAAGGGCCATTGGGGTCCCCTGATTATAAGATGCCTTACCTATACACATTTCATTGATACCTACTTTATTTGAGACACCAAGAAACAGCTATATATAGTGAAGTCCTTTTGCTGAGTACAAAAAGTAGTGTGTTGCAGCTTAATTTGGTTTTATTCTCAGATAGGGATGTCAGAGAATTCCAATGAAAATGGAAACAGGAGAGAAAATTGCCAATTATCATTTATTTGTCCCTTGTCAGGGATGGAGATCAATCAACTGGATATGATCAGCATCTGCTGCTGCTGCTTTTGGTCCACAAACGATTGCATTTCCTTTCCACTGAAATGAATGGGCCAGGATAGCACAATGGCAACGTAATTTCCATAATTAATTACACAAATTATGTAAGTTGTGTAAATTTCACAACAGCAGGCAGCAAGGTGAGCAATGCCATTTTTTTGTGGGAGATGAACTACAGAGGATCAGAAACAGTGCTGCATGGGCAGAATGGAAAACTATGTCTTCCTACATCCCTATTCTTAGCATTGTAGTGGCTTCCCTTTCTCCTTTCACCTTGTATTTAGAATATTTCAGGTTGTTTCACCCATGGCTGCTGAGGCCAGTCTATGAAGGATATGGGTTGAGCATCACTCCTTGAGGTTCATCTTCTTCACCAAGCCCGCAGCTAGAAGGTTGGAGACAGTTGCCCTCCTAGTCAATGGTTAACTCTTATGGAGAGGCTCTATGTCATGGGTAGGCAAACTAAGGGCCGGGGGCTGGATCCAGGCCAACCGCCTTCTAAATCCAACCCGTGGACAGTCCAGGAATCAGCGAGTTTTTACATGAGTAGAATGTGTCCTTTTATTTAAAATGCATCTCTGGGTTATTTGTGGGGCATAGGAATTTGTTCATTCTCCCCCCCCCCAAAAAAAAATAGGGTCCCACCCCCACAAGGTCTGAGGGGCAGGCCCCCTGCTGAAATAGTTTTCTGACCCCTGCTATGTGTTATAAAATAGCTCTTTCCCATGTTTTTGCTTTCATTCCTCTTTCATCCTGGCCTCAAACTTTGCCATCATTCTCTCCCTTTTCCTTCCTCAGTTGTCAATACTGATTGGCAGCAGCTCTCCAAGGGTTTCAGACTCAAGTCTTTCATAGCCCTAACTGGAGATATCAGTCATTGAATCTGGGTCCTTCTGCATGCAAAATCTCATGCTCTCCAGAATTCTCCATCTTCCGTAAACTATGTCTGAAACCAGAATGAGCTGGGAGAGCATCCTTGAGTTGTCAGGGTGTGGGGAGTGATGGAGAAAGATTGCCAATACTTATCTTCAATTCAGCCTTCATGCAAACATTTCTCTTGGGCTCCCACCTTCTCTCATTTAATGAATCAATGGAGACTGAGGAAGAATGTGAAATGCAAATTTGTTAAATATTCAGTACATTTTGCTAAGTGAATCTCAATAAGGAAAAGGCTTGGGAGCATCTGCATGATAATATTCTAACCAATGACCTCTTTTTGTGGGGAGGGGGGGAGACACACGCTTCTCCCCCTGAAGTAAACGTAAGAACCATATTCTCCCATTAGCATCTTCTCTGACCTAAAGACTAATTTTGAAGCCTACAGGGTAAAACTTCTCTTACTAATTAGATCTTCTTGGTTGTAGTCCAGAAAAATGACAAATTTCACCTTGTTTAAGAAGCCTCTTGATAACTGTTTAATCCAATAGAGAAAATCTGGATAATTTGTAAGAGAGATAGCCCCCCCCCCCCAACTTTCATTTAGGGGATTGTGCTAAGATTTTGATCCAATTATTTTACATTTTAAAAACTGATCAACTTTTCAATTGCTGTGACTTGAGGAAGAAATGCCTGTTCCGTTTCGCTGTCTCAAATGTACATATCACAGCTTAACTTCAATGTACAGTGGTACCTCGGGTTACATACGCTTCAGGTTACATACGCTTCAGGTTACAGACTCTGCTA
This sequence comes from Podarcis tiliguerta, assembly GCF_965153285.1. Classification (NCBI taxonomy): domain Eukaryota; kingdom Metazoa; phylum Chordata; class Lepidosauria; order Squamata; family Lacertidae; genus Podarcis; species Podarcis tiliguerta. Next base: position 42,947,909 of record NC_139553.1, on the reverse strand, counting down.
ACCCAGAAATAGTACCTCGGGTTAAGAACTTTGCTTCAGGATGAGAACAGAAATCGTGCTCTGGCGGCGCGGCGGCAGCAGGAGGCCCCATTAGCTAAAGTGGTGCTTCAGGTTAAGAACAGTTTCAGATTAAGAATGGACCTCCGGAATTAAGTACTTAACCCAAGGTACCACTGTATACTTTCAAATAGGATGGATGCTGGTTTGAGGGGAAACACAGTAAATAGCAGTCTTCCTCAAGGAACTACAGGATACATATAGATTGTAGGGTCTGCCATGAGCACTTGGCTTCAGACACCAACTGCGTGAGCACACGGCCAACCATATACCCAACCATACACACCAGCCTGTACATTGAAGGTCAGCATCTGCACATTTCTCCATATGGTCAACTTACAAAGAAAGTGTTCTACTTGTGCCTTGAGATGAAGCAAGGGTAGCCAATGCCGTGCCCTCCACATGTTGCTGTGGTACAACTTGCATCAGCTTCAGTCAGCATGGCTAGTGGTCAAGGATGGTGGGAGTTGTAATCCAACAACAACTGGAAGGTATCACATTGGCTACTCCTGCTTCATACACTCTCCATATATCTTTGGCCTGATCCAGCAGGGAGAATGGGGTGTTAGTGTAGGAGCTTCATAGAACACTCCCTCACATAAGCTGGTATGGTTCGGATGACCATAGTGCATAGCATTTAGAATCATTTATGTCTCTGCACAGCCCTGGGATGTGGGTGGCGCTGTGGGTTAAACCACAGAGCCTAAGACTTGCCAGTCAGAAGGTTGGTGGTTCGAATCCCCATGACAGGGTGAGCTCCCGTTGCTCAGTCCCAGCTCCTGCCCACCTAGCAGTTCAAAAGCACGTCAAAGTGCAAGTAGATAAATAGGTACCGCTCCGGTGGGAAGGTAAGCGGCATTTCCGTGTGCAGCTCTGGTTCGCCAGAAGCGGCTTAGTCATGACCCGGAAGCTGTACGCCGGCTCCCTCGGCCAATAAAGCAAGATGAGCACCGCAACCCCAGAGTTGGTCATGACTGGACTTAATGGTCAGGGGTCCCTTTACCTTTTATGTATCTGCACATATCTTTCCCCCATGTAAGTTTAAGGCCTAGTAGACCAGTCTATCTACTGATTCAACACACACATGTATAAATATAGCTGACACTAGGTCTTTTCCCTTTTGACCGTGATTTAATAGAAGTGCTTCAAAGTTGGAGGGAGGGCGTTATGAAACAGAAATTTGGTCTCCTTGGAGAAAGGAAACATCAGTAATCGGAGGCAAATGCAAAGATGACTATTTGTTTTACTTTTCCAGCATGGATTTTGCAGCATTAAGAAGCACAAGTAGATTTGGATCTACTTTTTTTAGTGCAAAGCGATTGGCAAAGGCATCAGGGAGATCTGCTAAGCTTTCATCTCAATACTGATGGCGAGGAAAACAGTTTCTGCATAGACACACCACACACTTATAGTTATTCATAAGAGCCCCTAAGGTTTTTCTCTTTCCATGAAATCCATAAATTATCATCACTTTGTTTTACAAAAGATCTTACGGTGTTTTGCCCAAACAGCTCTCCCCCCCCCCTTCCTACTGTCTTGAGATATCTGAGGGGTATTTACATCAATTTTACATTTGAACACCATGCTTTGCTTTCCCCTCTTTCATTTTCTGCTTCTTTTATACATCTCTTTGCAAAGCCAGCTTGGGATAATATGCAAGGCACTTACTATGATCAGAGAGAAACAAATGAAGCATCTTATCAAGATGTGTAAATGGTGGCTATGTTCCAACTTCACTATTGGAGGCAGTATGCCTCTGAATAACAATTGCTTGGAATGACAAGTGGGGAGCGAGGATGTTGCGCTCAGGTCCTGCTTGTGGGCTTCACTCAAACATCCAGTTGGCTGCTGTCAGAACAGAAACACCTAAAGACTGATTCCAATGGATTCATGTAGACATTCAACAGCAGTCAAGATATTAAATAGCAACCCATAATGTAGTCACCAGGTGGCTGAAAGGTACTCTCTGGACTCAGTCCGAAGGTAGAATTGGAACCACTTTAATACAGTGCCCCAGTTCCCATTCCCGAAAGTTGGTCCAGGAGGGCACCGAGGTTGATGGTATCAAATGATGACGAGAGATCAAGAAGAAGCATGGTCACACTCTCCCATCTAAATAATCAGTGTCTTCCAAGAATGTTTGCAGTTGCCTCACTACAGCCTTCTCCACCACCTTCCCCTAAAAAGGAGTATTGGCAACTGGCCAATAGCTGTTTCAATCCAAAGAGTGCAGAGCCTTAATAAAGTTGTCTTCTATTTACCTCCTTCTCTCACTCTAAATAGGTTTATACTTTTAGTCATAAATGACACTTCGCAAATTCTAGAGAGCCAGGAATTTATTTTCAGTTTTTTCTGCTGTTAATAAATAGGCTGCCATTTCTTGATCTTCCTCTGGAATTATACTTTGTAGATATCCAAATATTGCTACAACATGATCAATGGAAGGTCTTGACCAAGGATGCTATTTATTTCTGTTAAAATGCACTCCCAAAATGATTTAGTAATTATATGAAAGATGTCTGTATTTACAGCTCTGCATCTCCAAAATTGAATATTGATTGATGGATAATTATTCCATCTAGTTGAGGTCAGACACCAACGAGTCGTGGTTTTCTTTTAAGTTCATACAATGTGTAACTTTGGATTCAGCAAGTTCTTAGAATTCCCAACTCCCATCAGCCCCAGCCAGCATTGCCAATTGTGAGGGATGATGGGAACTGTAGTCCAGCAACATCTGGAGGGCGCCATGTTGGAGAATGCTACTCTAATTGCCTATGTTATGCTGGCTTTGACTAGTCTTATACAAAGTCAAAGAGGCTGGTGGGTTCCAGCGCTAAAGCTTATATTGCTGAACTTTTCTCCACTTCATCTTTTAAAAAATATTATTAAGTGAAGTCCGCATAATACTCAGCACCACTAGATCAATTCATCAGGAGCAGAGCCAAATCGGTTATTTGCAGCAAGTAATTTGCTTAACAAATTGAGTACTTCTTTTCCCCATTTCTAATGGAAGCATTCCATTTCATATAATTTATTCAACAAATTAACTTTTTCTGCAAGCTTCCAGCTTGATTAGTGTTTGCTATCTGCACTTGGCCACTAATCTTGAAATAGTACTTCCACCCTTCTCCCACACCATGCTTTTTTGTTGGAAATACAAATCTCATTGAGATGCCAATTGATTTAATAAAAGGGGGATTTAGTCTGACTAAGACATTAAGCAGCATTGCTATCAACCAGTTTGAAGGGCTGGGGATCGAACAGATGCATTATCTAAATGCAGGGATGGGAAACCTCCATCCCATGGGACAATCACACCCCCAGCATGGTTCCAGATCGGAACCATGAGGCCATTTCCCCCAACCCCAAGAAAACCTGCTGCACACCTGGTGCCATATGTGATTTTAGGTTAAGCTCCACCCTGTCCATCTTAGCTCCACCCTGTGCATGTAGCACCATCTCCATCCTGCTGCAATTCATCTTCCACCAAAAGTGATGTTACAGTACTTGTCTTGCTGTCTTCTTGGACAAAATTACATAAGTTATGGTAAGTTGGGTTGTTAGTATGTTTTTCCACCCTTTGCATTTCTGTGCAAAGGAAACACAATGTAAACTGGTAGGGGATTTAATTAATTACATATCGTTTGTGGACCGACAACAGCAGCAGCAGCAATAACAAAAATGACAACAACAACGAAGAATACCTGTTGGTACTCCCACAACTGATTTCCCTCCAGACATGGGATAAACAAGCAAACATCAGCAACTTCTTCTCCTATTTTTGTTTTCATCAGAAGTCTCTGACACATCTCCATCAGGTATGGGGCTGGCAGAGGCACAGCTGGACAGTCTGAGTGACTGAGTTGCCCTTGGGTGACTCAAATCATGCAACTGATCACCACAGAAAGTTCCCTGCTGGGAATCGGATTGTGGAGTCAATACCTTTGGTACCGAATGCAGCTTTGCCAGCCCTAGGCTTGCAAAGCCTCCCCCTCACATACACACATACACATACACACATCTCTTGCTTGCTCCTCTGCTGCATGTTTGTGGCCCTGGCACCAATAAGAAAAAGCATTGGCCTCACTCTGGTTGGGCTTTGTGGTTTTGTGGCATTGAGAGCTGGAAAGCAAAGCTCACTCCATCAGCCCTGGTGTGATAGTCTAGCTCTATTAAGCACCTCCTGCCTCTTAACCGGTCATTATAGGGACGAATGTTTAGAAACAAATGTCTGAGTTTTGCTTTTGCTTTTCCCTCCCCATCTATTTTTGCTTGTGTGTCATGTTTTCTTAGATTGTCAACCTGAAGGTAGGGCCTATCTTATTTTGATTATATGTGAGATGCCCTGGGAGCTTATTGGGCTGAAGAGAGTTACAAATGCTCTAAATAACAATAATAAGTAATAATAAATGATTTCACCACATAATTTTACCTACCTAACTGCTTATGAGATTCAATATGCTTATCATATTAAATGTGCACTGCTCACTCAAGCATTTAAAGAGAGACAGAAAATGTTTTCGGCAGTGTTAGAAACCACCGTTGTTGCTGGGAATGCTGGAGAAATGGTTGGTCATTTCACCCCTGTTCACAAGCACACACACACACACACACCTCATATAAAATAATCAATAATAAACCCTCTCCAGAGGGGGCTGGAGGGATTTAGGGTATTTCAACTCAGCCTCAGTTAAATATTCTGGTTTTTGAAGGAAGTAGAGCAGGGCTTAGCAATGCCCTGACCCTTTAGCCACCCCAAAATAGCAGCTGTAGAAACATAGTTCTGCTTGAGGGCCATTTGCACAAAAACCAACAATAAGAATCCAAAATGTATTTGGAAAAGCTGGGGCAATATTTCCACCTGCTGGAGACATGGGATAATTAGCCAGCTAGTACAAAATCAGCATACTTTTTTCCTTTAAACAGAATCTAGGTGTAACAAACAGAGATGGGCAAACTCCTTTGCCCTGTCTCGACTCAGGATGGCCTCATTACCCCCCCCCCAAAAAAAAATCCCTTTCCCAATAATTCTACTTGTTTACCTGCAATTTCCAGGTGTGTGAGAGAAGAATAGTTTTAATTTAAACTGGGAATGTGTGTGTGAAAGGGGAGAGGGGAGTACCCAAACCATCAGAAAACACAGTAGCTCTGAACTGATAAAAGCTTCTGAGACAAAATAGACCTAGTCACTGTTGGAGACAAATTACTTGATTGAGGCAGACCACCCACTCAGCTGTAGCACAGCAGCTCTTGCAGTTTCATAGGAAACTGTGCAAAACTCTTTCCATCACTTTGGTACGTTGTTAAGGAAGTGAGAAATATCAAGGCCAGCACAGAGAAGGAAGGAGCAAAGCAACAAACAAACAGCAAGAGGCTCCTTTTGTACCCAGGAGAATGCTCAATATTTTCTCTTCCAAAATGAGCAATCAGGAACCTCAGTGCAAAACTGAAGGTAGCCTACAGGGCTCAGGTCACCCTTGATGCAATTTGGATTTCCAAGGTCACCTTCTGAAGTAATGAATTTGGATTGCAGCCAAACCATCTTCTCCAAAGACTGTAACTGGAAAATCTTGAGCATCTGTTCTCAACACATTCGTTCATTCGTTCATTCATTGCATTCATAGCCCACTTTTTTCTCCAAAGTTCTCCACCTCCTTTAATCCTCACAACAACCCTGTGAGGTAGGTTAGGCCAAGAGCGAGTGACCGGCCCATTGCCACCCAGTGAGCTTCATGGCCAAGTGTGGATTTGAACTCTGGGCTCCCAGGTCATAGTCCTAGTTACGCTGGGACAGGAAAGGAGGGAGGGATATTTCTCATAACTTCCCTATGAGGAAGGTTGCAATATTTTTTTTGTTTTTGTTTTTGTTTTTAAAGGCATGTAAGTGAGGGACATGACAGAGGTGCCTAGGATTATGCATGGCATGGAGAAAATGAATAGATCCCTCTCTCATACTACTAGAACTCAGAGCCATCCAATGAAGTTGAATGATAGAAGATTCAGAGCAGACAGAGAAGAGTGCTTAGTCCCACAAGAAGTGGTGATGGCTACCAACTTGAATGTCTTGAAGATTAGACAAAGTCAAGAGGGGTAAGATAATCAATGGCTAGGAGCCGTGATCACTATGCTGTGCCTCTAGTCAAAGGCAGTGTGTTTCTGAATACCAGCTACCGTACTAGGAATCTCAAGCACTCACATCCTGCTTGCAAACTTCTCATTGGGAAATCTGATTGACCAATGAGAAAACAGGAAGATGGACTAGATGGGCCTTTGACCTGATACAGCAGACCTCTTCTTAAATTGTTAAGAATTGCCTTCTTGACTTGTTATTTTGTTTGCGTGTTCAGACCTTTTAACCTTCCCCTTAAATAAATTCAGACAAGACTCAAATTTTGGTTTGGTTTTTGGCAGAATTTAGGCCACAACTTTATTGATTGCAGCAAGTGAGTGGTTGCATAGGCTGTGGTTCGACTAGCTCCCTGCACTGTTGCAGGTAGCGCTTACCCAGGGCACCAGCATAGGTCAGCCAAGGGTGAACACCTGGATAAGTGGAAAGCTGGAAACGGGCTATCTCCACCACCCAAATGCCCCCCTGGACTCAGGCACGGGCACAACGCCCTCTCAGGGGTTGACCAAACCATCAAGTCCCTGGATTCCTTTAATGGAATACGCTTCACATAGAGATGGTGACAGTGTTCTCCCATCCCTATCACCTGAACCAGTGCCTATCTGCAACCTTACAAGTTGTGACAATTTGCTATGTGGCAGGCAAAACCCAAATGGCAACAGCCAATCAGCCAAGTGGGAGAAATTCCTGCCATGCCCCTGTCCCAACGACAGATGACACACAACGGCATAGCAAGGTCAAGTGCACAAGCCCTGAAAGTAGGGAGAGGTGGGCGGGTGTTCCGAATGCATGCGCCAAAAGAGGAAGCTCTGGTTCACGTGCATGGGCATAAATAGATCCCTCAATCCATTTGGACTGCGTCCCATTGGCCAGATTAAACCCAGCATCAAGTGACCTACCAATTGGTTGTTGTGGCTAACCAATCATCCCCATCCACAACACAGGGTTTGGTTGCCAGGTCACACCGCAACACGTGCCCTCTTTAAGGGGGGACCCAATTTGCCAACAGTTTTTTTTTTAAAAAAATAAAATGCTACAGAGTAATGAACCTGCTCCCACACTGATACCTTACTGAACTAGCTTGCTGTTGATAACTCCAAATCTGGAAGTTAATGAGCTCACGTATTGGAGGGGCTTTGGAGAAGGGGGGTTACTTCTGTGAGAGTAATTTAAATTGTGTTGATTTACAGTCTGATCTAATGCTCCACTGAACAGATGCAAATGGAAGTGTTATGCTGGAGATCCATAGCCTCTCCCACTTTTTTCCTAGGGTGACCAGACCCAATAGAGGACAGGGCTTCTTAGACTTCGCTCTCTTTTCAGAAGTAGGGACTTTGGCAGGGTTGGTCATATGTTACTGGAAGCCTCATGGAAACAACTATGGTACAGCAGCAAGCACTTCGCCATAGGTAATAGACTCAGTCCAGCTAGGATTTGGCTACTAATAATAAATTTCTAACTGGTAGCCATGTGAATGCTGGAAATATATATAGTTGGCCCAGTCCTGGTGAATCTGATTAGCCTGCTCTGATCTATCGTATTTTTATGCTGTTAGTTGTGGATTTTTCTAATGTTACCAGAGTTTTATTGCTTTATATCTTGTATGATTTTCTGCTGCTCTGATTTCTTTCCTTCTTTGCGGTAGGGGGAGATGAAAAAGCAGTCTCTAAATACGTAAAATAAATAAATATTTAAAATAAGCCGGTTTTTTAAATTAAAATACCCTCAGCAAATAGTCCTAAAAACATACCCTCCAACATTCCTCAGATGAAAATAAGGCCATTTCTCACTCCCTCAACTGAACCTTCTTGAGCCTCCATTTTTTGTTGCCCCTCCAGAGAGGTAGAGAGCATTTCCTATCAGAAAAGGGCAAGTGCTACCACTACCAAACCAACAGGACACAGCATACACACCCTCCACCATCCTGAGATAACACCTTAATCCTGATTTCATTTTATTCTTTGGTAGAGTCACCAAAAGAAAAACACACACCAATAAATAAATTTTAGAAAGGTGCAATATAAGATGTGGACGCAAAAATCTAAATTTAAAAAAAAGAGAATCAAGACCCCTTGCGCTTCACTTCCTCTTTCTTCCTGCCCAGAGTTGTCCTGCCCTCTGCTTGCACCTCAGAGCCCGCACATCATGCAGGGCTTGTCCTTGGCAGCATGCTCTTCCTTCCTCACATGCTCTCCAGAAGCTGCTATGGGCTACTCAATAGAAGCCGGCAGTGGCCGCCATGGAGAGGCAACAGGATGCTTTCTCACAGCCACCACTGCCACTATTGCCTTTCTCTCATGACAAGCACCAGCTCATTCTCCTCCCCAAGTTTGGTGGTGCTGGTGATGGTGGGGAAATAGACACATTCCAGGCTCAAATCAGAAGCTGGGACGGCTTTCATAATTCCAGGACTATCCCTGGAAAATAGGGACACTTGGAGCGTATGTAAACATAGCCTCTGTCTGGTGGGAAGTCTCTGGCTATCTAGTTTGGCAAATGCTATTGCTGTCTGCTCCCTTCTAATCCTTTGGCAGCACAGACCCCTGCCTGCCTACCTGCTCTCTCATCTTCCACTACCACCTCACTTCTTCCCAGCAACAATGGCAGATATGGAAGTTGCTGCACTTGCATGTTTTAAAAATCTATTTGGAGGTGGTGCAGCCAGGTGATGGAGTGGAGTGACTTCTTTAGCAGCAGCCATAGAAGCTATCTGAACCAATAGCTGCAACAATCACCCAGAGGCTTCTTACTATGGAGAGGCCCTGTTTAGAATGCCAGTGTGAGCCAGGCCTAATAGTAGTATATATAAAACCAAACTTTCTCACAACACATAAAAATGTAAGGTAAAGGTGCCATCCAATACTTTCCATTGTTATTGAAGGAGAATCACATCAAGGACTTGATGGGTGATTGGAACGGCAGCAAGTCAGTGATAGTCACTGGATACTGCTTGGGACCGTGGAAAGGATTTGGCATGTGAATTCAAGGGGAACGTGAGGATGATGATAGCTCATTCTGCATCAAGTGTCATGTCATCTGCTGCGTGGAATGGTGACTGTTGAATAATGCAGAGGGGACCTTTCAAGTTATATGTGGCAATCACTCCACAGCTACCATTTTAGAAGCATGATCACATTTAAAAAAATGAATTGAGCTGTTTCTCAAATCAGATTCATGGACTGACTTCATGGTAACTAACTGAGAAGGTGGCTGAAGGTTATACATGTGAAATTCATAGTGCTCTACAATCAAATGATCACGAGGATGGAGTGAGCCTCCATAATGAAAAGTTGCAGCATTGGGGTCTTTTTAATTTAGAGAAAATGTGAGTAAGAGGTGACAGAATAGAAATTTATGAAATTATGCCTGGCGTGGATAGAGAAAAGTCTTCCTTCCTCTGTTATTATAGTAGAACTTGTGGACATCCAAGGAAGCGGAATGTTGGAAGATTCAGAACAGATAAGATACTCATGTGTTGTTAGTGTAGATAGTCCACCTAGCGCAGCATCGCTTAGATAAGGATTGGAGACCCTGTGGTCCTCCAGGTGTTGGTGAACTACAACTCCCATCATTCCTGGAGGGAGGGAGCAAAAGAGGAAGTGAGAAAGAGTGTTACTCTTCCAACTTCCTCCTTCAGCTCTATGTACTTTGCGAGGAAGGAAAAGGTAACGTTCTTATGACCAAGAGGGAAATGAGTGTTGTGGGGGCTCAAAGCTTCATGGGGGCTAGAGAAAGACCTCATTGCTGCCATTGAATGCATGGGCACCATTCTGGCAACCCAGTGATGTGCAAGGTATTGCTTGTGGAAAGAAAAGCAGCCTACCATCATTACACTTAGCTGTTATTTATTACACTTACACAGCAACCTTCGTTCAGAGAGCTCACAACAACTTATATATGATTTACTCAGAGAAATATTTCATCTGGGCTGCTTAGAGGGCCAGAACCTGCTTAGTTTCATCATTAGATCTTCATTTTGTGCCTTCAGAGCATTTACTGGGCATTTGCTACTACTGACATTGTGTGAAATATAGCAGTCACCAGCAGCAAGGCTTTTGCGCCATGCTAGGCATTCCTGGAGGAGTCTCTTGAGAAGAAGAGAAGAAGATCAAACCTATCCAAGAAGATCAAACACATCCATTCTGAAGGAAATCAGCCCTGAGTGCTCACTGGAAGGACTGATCGTGAAGCTGAGGCTCCAATACTTTGGCCACCTCATGAGAAGAGAAGACTCCCTGGAAAAGACCCTGATGTTGGGAAAGATGGAGGGCACAAGGAGAAGGGGACAACAGAGGACGAGATGGTTGGATAGTGTTCTCAAAGCTACCAGCATGAGTTTGACCAAACTGCGGGAGGCAGTGGAAGACAGGAGTGCCTGGCATGCTCTGGTCCATGGAGTCACGAAGAGTCGGACACGACTAAACAACAACAACAACAAGGCATTCCTGTGCAACTCTAGCACCAGTGCATCAAAAGTCCCTTTCAGAGTGGGCAGAATTGAAATGTGTGTGTCATGTGCATTATCCCCCAGTCAATAGGGAGTTCTTCACATTCACCCAAAGGATCCTCCATTAAGCTAAGTGCACTGTACCTAGCAATCTTCACTCTCTTTTTTCCTGCACGTAATCTCATGAAAGGACCAAAGTGTGTGTATGTGTGTGTGTCTTTCTCATCTTGCCTGAGTCACGGTGTGTGACTTTGATTTCAGTTCCGCTTGAAACAGAATGTACATAAGCTCTTGGCGGGGGCGGGAGGAGAAAGGAAGAATAATGTTGAAGGAACAACAACCAACAGTGGCAGCTCCAGTGACCCAAAGGACAGAAGTCAGAAATGTCATTTCTGAGGTTGAACTCAGCAAACATTAGCTATTTCTCACCAGGAGCAGTGAAGCCAAATCTGGGAGCTATTTCTCCTACATAAAGACCTTACAGCAGGCCAGTTCACACATGTGTGTTCATCACTTAAGAATTGTAGTGAGGATCTGCATGTGTGAATATGAAATTGCTGGTTAAATCATTACGGTGAAGGATCAACTAGCTCCGCATGTTGTTTTGGGGGTGGATGGGATAGGACACAATGTCTTCAATGTGTTCTTCTGGACCCAATTCCCAGATTCACCCAAAGGGAGAGTGCAAGGTAAGCAGAAGATGCTGCTATAATCTCTTCCCTCCTGTCACTGCTAGCACGTTCAGAGGGAGACAATGGCACCAAGGAGGAAGAGAGCCAGGAGGCTCTAGGGCAGATATGGCTTTGGCCATTGGTCTTGGTGTCTGGGGCTGATTGGGACTTCTCCTTCTGGTCATAAAGTATGGTGCCACTATAGAAAAGACTCTGCTTTTTGTTTCTCTCAGCTAGAGGTAGTTTTCTTTGAGCCTCTACAATGCACACAGAGGCCAAATAAATTGCCTTAACTCTGATAACTAGCTGGGGTTCCCAATTATCCAATGATCTTTCCTGGTCCTGGACTAGACAGGGTGAAAGATTGCCTGGCTATCAGTTTGGATCTTGACAGGTTCTTATGTTGCCCAGTGGTCTTTAGAAGTACACTGACTCTGAACATGGAAATTCTATTCACCCACCATGATTAATGAGTGAAGCACAAATTTGTATATACTGGGATGCGGGCAGCAGAACCCAGTAATAAAGCATGACTAGGCAGCCTGTAGCCTTCCAAATGCTGCTATGCTACAACTCAAACAATCCCTAACAATTGTGTAATGCTGACTGCAGCTGATGGGAATTGCAGTGCAACAGTACATGGGCTCCCCATCACTTCTCTAGGGATTGGCAGTGGGACCCCTGCTAGTGTGTGGGCCTCAACAGGTGCCCAATGAAACCAATCCTGGTAGCCAGGACCATTCCATATTACATTACATGCAAAGGGTTTGGTTACTTTTGTTACTTTTGGTGGACTTACTTTGGTTGCTTTGGGAGCAAGTGTGGTGTAGTGGTTAAGAGCGGTAGACTCGTAATCTGGTGAACCGGGTTCGCTTCTCCGCTCCTCCACATGCAGCTGCTGGGTGACCTTGGGCCAGTCACACTTCTCTGAAGTCTCTCAGCCCCACTCACCTCACAGAGTGTTTGTTGTGGGGGAGGAAGGGAAAGGAGATTCCTAACCACTTTGAGACTCCTTAGGGTAGAGATAAAGCGGGATATCAAATCCAAACTCTTCTTCTTCACACATGGACATATACAGTATCTGTGATGACCGACAACCAAAAATTAGAGACAGCCTTTTGATACAAGAGCAACATTATCCCCAAGCAGGAATGCGAGAAGGCATCATCTTCCCCTTCATCCTGTATTCATCTCATGCAGTGCTGTTTCTATTTCACTGCATCTCGATGCCCACTGTGGCAAGATTATGTAACTCAATTAATTAATTAATTAATTGTGGAAATTACCTTGACAGCATGTTATCCCACTCCATTCATTTCAATGCAAAGGAAATGCAATGCAAATGAAAGGAAACACAATCAATTATGCATCATTTGTGGCCTGAGGCAGGGGGATGACAACAGTGAATACTGATCATCTTCACTAGATTGATTTTCATCCTGGACATGGTGCAAATAAGGAAACATTGGCAATTGCTTGTTACCATTTCTGTTTTCATCTGAATTCTCCCAACATCCCTACCTGCAAGTGTTATCATTTTTACTTTTACGCTTTTCTGTGTCCTTTCACCGTTAAGCCCTCGGTAAAAAGATTTCCTAAGATCTTTGTCTAGTGGCCTGGCCACGAATGGAAACTGTGGAATGATCAGGAGGAAGGAAATAGATTACAAAAGCTGATCTGGCTCTCCTGGGCAAAAGGCAAACATAACACATTCATGACAGTAAGAGCTGTTCAACGGTGGAATTTGCTGCCAAGGAGTGTGGTGGAGTCTCCTTCTTTGGAGGTCTTTAAGCAGAGGCTTGAGAACCATATGTCAGGAGTGCTCTGATGGTGTTTCCTGCTTGGCAGGGGGTTGGACTCGATGGCCCTTGTGGTCTCTTCCAACTCTATGATTCTATGAATAGATGCCTCATTCACACCCCCCCCCAAAAAAAAACCACTTCCACAGTAAGTACTCAAATGTCCTTCCCATATCAGAAGCCATCGATGCTGCTATTTTATTTTGCAAATGTAATACTTTGCTGACATTTGGGAGGAACGGCACCTGCATATTTGGAAGAATGGGTTCATCCATGGCTAACTCTGATTTTTTTTTTTTCCATCTTCATCCCAGTTGGCAAAGGACTGCTCTCATGACTAAACCAGTTTCAGGGACCAGCCATCCCACTGCACTGCAATTAGTCACACGAGACCTTGCTCCAATAACAGGGCAATGAATACCTAGAGGTTTTGATGGGGAAAGGCATGTGGTTGTTGTTGTTTTATTATACCATTCAGAGCTTAAGTGATAAAATGCTACAGAGTGCTAAATTGCTAGATCTCATAAACGTGCGTCAGCACACCTGGGCAAATAATAATAATAATTTACACCCAGCATTGAAATTCCCACTTATATTTAATGGCACTCAGCAAAATAATGTTTTCAAGTGCTACCCATATTTCTGCACTTGGGGTGGGGGCAAATTGTTTATTCTTTCTTATTTCATGAAAATCATCACTACAAATACATTTCCTTTTGCATAGGAATCTGCGTCTTGAACTCCACAAGGGAAGATGTCAAGGGTGGGCTACACTGGGGGGCATCTCCTGTGCATTGTCGAAAATGGGGTGGGGAAACATTTTCCAACCTAAGGGAAAACTTCTTAACCTCTCCAGCTGCATGAAATGGTGTTCGGCTGCATTAAACTGTAATGAGTTAAATGAGCTTTAAGGCCAGAAAGTGGGAGGGGCTCCAAAGCCTTGAGGACTAGAATATCATGTAATTCAGGGTAATAAGGGGGGGAAGGGATAAGTTCAAAGTTTCCCACAGATGCTGCATGGATCAACCTGCCAGATCCAAATCTCTTCCGTCTTATCCAGGTGATTACAGTGGCTAGAAGAAGAAGCCATCCCCCAATCTACTACAAATATGGAATTTATAGACCAAGACTAAACAAATTACACCTGCCCACAGACATTAATCAGACTCGTGTTTTTTGAGCTTGATCATTATTCAAAACTATTCCAAATATCCACTGCAAACATAACTCAACCTATGGTTCATTATAACTCTATCTAACTATTGACTGCTCAAGCTGCTCAGATTGTTCACCTAAAATATATTGCTTTCCCTCTCTTTTTTCCTGATGAGTTGACAAGTTTATTAAGAAGCACAAGCTTTATAAATCAGCCCCACTTCCTGTGTTCGTCTAAATCTGGGTCTATATGAGGAATGATGAGGTTTTATTTCCATAACCAGAGTTGAGAACAGAGATACATGGTGGGGCAGAAAACAGAGTTTATATCTAGTGCTGAAGGGACTTCACCCACCCACATGGTCTGTGCTCAACAGGATGGTACTGTATATAAAAGTCTTCTTGCTTAGTCTGAGACTTTGGCTGTATACATACCACATATTGAAAGCATATTGCTTCCCTCAAAGAATGTCGGGAACCCCTCACAGAGCTACAATTCCCAGTGCCCTTAACAAACTACACTTACCCAGTAATCTTTTGGGATGTCATGTGAACTAAATGTCCTTTGAATTTGTATGCAGCCTTTGCCTGGGGAGATTTTTTGTCACTCAATAATAATAATAATAATAATAATAATAATAATTTATTATTTATACCCCACCCATCTGGCTGAGATTCCCCAGCTACTCTGGGCGGCTTCCAATCGAGTGTTAAAAACAATACAGCATTAAATATTAAAAACTTCCCTAAACAGGGCTGCCTTCAGATGTCTTTTAAAGAGAAGATAGCTGCTTATTTACTCAATAATTTTCCTTCACTCTGGCTCTGTCCAGCAGCAAGAGGCTCCCAGTAGAAGAGTCGCTACCACTAACTGGAGTGACGAAGGGATGTTCCATATTAAGAACATTAGAAAGGTCTGCCGGATCAGGCCAGGGGCCCTTTGTAGTCTGACATCTCATTCTCACAGCATCCAGCCAGATGCCTGTGGGAAGCCCACAAGAAGTTGCTAAGAAACCTCGTTGCTGTATCCTTGGCCTTCCTGTCCCTCTGCTGCACTCTACAGTCCCTGGCTGCACTCTGCTTAAGGACTGTGCAAAAGCTTAAAACCAAACCTTTAAAGTAGGGCTCCACAGAGTCCAGTGCCAGCATTTTTTCCAGACGGTCCTCGCAGGGTGTGCCTAAAGGTAATGGGACATGCCACCAGACTGCACCCCCCATTTCACAAATGGGGCAAGAAAATTGTGTATGTGTGTGGGGGAAGGATTTGGGCTTAGATCTGAAGGATATTAATAATAAATCAATAATACATAGCAGTCAGAGCTAGCTCTGTTCTGCAGGTAGCATTCATAAATTCTACAGTATGCATTCTTTTATGAAAGCAAGCCTGGGGTTTTCTCCTTTACAATTTATATTTCCTAAGCTTTAGCACCCCGTAGGGTAAATTGAGTTGTTTGGAGGAGCTGCTTTTGCAAGTGTGAAATGTTTTCCAGCACCCGGGCAATGACATTTATTAGATGGGGCATTTTTTCCCCTTTTACAAAATGATCCAGGTGGGTAGACCTGACTGTGGGCAGCTCTCCTGGTCCCTCTGTCTGCTTTTCATTTTGCAACGAAGGTCATTTATTGATAGCTCTCCAAGAAACAAAAAGAAAAAAAGGAATTGATTGGTAGCAGAGAAAGCTAGAAATCACCTCTGGGGTCATTTAGCTCAGCTTTTTCTGTTAGGGAAGGATTTTCTTTTTTTTCTTTTTCTGATGTACAGCAATTCTACAAGGAGTCTTACAGAGCCTTTTCCCCCTGCACACACTTGGCAAAGATGCTTCCCTTACTCCCTGCAGTGATTGATGACTGCATTGCTTTCTCAAACACTTAGCAGGAAGTACAACGGTTTGGGGAGGACCCTAATAAGTGCAAGATAAGAACAAAAATGCAACAAGAGGAACAGAGAGGGCTAAAGAAGCATTTTATCCTTCAATGAAGCACCATGCTGATGCTATTACGACACAGAATGCTTCAATCCAAACTCTTACGTGCACAGCTTTAGCCAATCAGAAGCTCATGGCAATCAACTCTTGAGTAGGGAGGTGACTTAGATGTGATAGCGATGCATCTAGACATGTACCACATGAAAGTGCAAAGAGAACCTAAGATAAAGGTAAAGGTAAAGGACCCCTGACAGTTAAGTCCAGTCACGACTAAGATACAGTCATACCTTGGGTTACAGACGCTTCAGGTTGCATTTTTTCGGGTTACAGATGTGCCAAAACCCAGAAGTACCAGAACGGGTTACTTCTGGGTTTCAGCGGCCACGCATGTGCAGAAGCACTAAATTGTGCTTTGTGCATGCACAGAAGGGCCGAATCGCAATCCGCGCATGTGCAGACGCAGCTCTGCGGGTTGCGAATGCTGCGGGTTGTGAACATGCCTCCCACACAGATCATGTTCACAACCCAAGCGTCCACTGTACTTGAATGCAAATAAAAGCTAAAGAAACTGCTTTATACTGTGTCTGAATATTTGCCCACTCAATCCAGTCTTGTCAACTCTGTTATGGCAGCAGCACTTTAGTAACCCTATGGCCCTCTGGACACTGGCCAGGCTGGTTGGCCAGGCTGAACATCTGGAGGGCCACAGATTCCCTATCGCTGCTTCAGGGGCTCAGATAAAGACTTCAATCATTTGGCATGTCTACTGTTCATCTGAAGTTGTTTCATGCTGCAACGTGCACAGAGGAGAGCATTAAAGATGCCAAAGGAAACTAAGCCCCGTGAGAAACAGTTGAAGAAGTTGGGTATGTTTAGTCTGGGAAAACAGAGACTGAGAGGAGATATGATAGCCATCTTCAAATATCTAAGGGGTTGTCACATGGAAGAAATTAAATTTTGCTTCTTATGGTCATATTTTGTAATCAGGGCTGGCCCAAGCCTTGTTTTCTCTAGCACTGGAGGCTAGGACCCAAAGCAATGGATCCAAGTTAAAAGAAAGGAATTTCCAACAGTAAGAGCTGTTTGATGGTAGAAGGTCTAGGTTGTAGACTCTCCTTCACTGGAGGTTTTAAAGCAGAGGCTGAATGGCCATCTGTCTTGGTTACTTTTGTTGAGACTCCAGCATTGCAGGGGGTTGGACTACATGACCCTCAGGGTCCCAGCCAACTCCACAATTCTATGATTCTATTATTCCCACCTAGTGTGCGTCCTCTGCCCTCAGACTGGTGAGGTATTGTGAGAGGCCCTCACTTCCTCAGCCCAAAGGCTATGGGTCCTGCTGCTATGAGATCTGGCTCAGTGGTTTCCCCCAACCACCAGGCTCAGAGCCAGGAATGCAGCTTGGCTTCTTAGTCAGTGAGACACGGTCTTGGTGTCTTGGTCACTGCTGGACTCTGGTGCTAACATGAGAGTACTGTGCCCATCCAAGGAAACTCAGAATTGTACTTTTACATAATGACATTTGTGTCTATATATGTTTTACTTCCTTTGTCTTTTGTTACATGTCTGTGGAAATTCCCCTTGACAAATTCTTGCTCTATAGTGGTCTGATAACCAGGAGACAAACCAATCTGCTCCATGCTGAATACGTACGGGATAGCTCAATAAAATCAAAGTTATGCAAATGTGATAAATGTGTAAGTAAGTATTGGAAACCAACATAGTTATACCAATCTTCCTAGAATCATTTCCAATCTCCCCTCACCACCCGCCTTATCCTGAGTCACAACATTAGTCCATCTAGCTCAGGACTGTCTGCACTGACTGGCAGTGGCTCCCAAGGATTTCAGACAGGGGTCTTTCCCGGCCTTACCTGGAAATGGTAGGGATTGAACCTGTGACCTTCTGTACGTAAGACAAATGCTGTACCACTGAGCTATGGCCCTGCTCTATATCTGTTAGCAGCTCTGCAGATAGAAATGAGGACTCCTTGGCCCACTGTCCTCCCTGCTTTAAACATTTATATCGACCTTTGAAATATTTATACATTTGTCATTTGGAATATTTATGTAACTATACAATTCATGCATTTTTAGAGATGACTGAAGGAGTTTTTGTAATGCAAAATAAATTATATATACTGTATTTACCATAGACTGTAAATATTTTATTAAATTGTTACAGTTCATTCAGTGTGGATAGAGAACGGAGAGCGCAAAAACCTCAGCCTCAAAGAGGTTTAAAGTCTTATTCTGCAAAGCAAAGCAAAGCTTTTTTTAAAAGGTCTTGTTGACCAGGTGGAACAACCTTCTGAATGATATTCTTGGATTGCTGAGTGAAACCAGCAAAAAACAAAGCCAGGTATGCTTGACCATGGGGGAAGTAGGAAGCTCACACGGCTTGTGTTCCCTATTGCACAGCATACTTTAGAAGCTAGATGGCTCAGTGGTCTGACTCAAGACTCAGCTAGACAGCTGCAAATATAGCATTTTAAGTGCATTATATAAATGTGGCACTAGATGGCAATGGTGAGCTAATGGCAAATTCAATATATTATTTTCAAAAGTTTAAGCATTTTCACAGTGCTTTTTTTTTAATATGTGTAGATTTCACCTCAGTATAATGAGGCTACTTCCCATATTCCTATGAGATACCATTTCCAAGGAAACTCATCCCTACCTAGCTGCCCCAGCTGCAATGTGTATGTAAGCCACTCAACATTGTTGTTGTTTAGTCGTTTAGTCGTGTCTGACTCTTCGTGACCACAATAGGGTTGCTATATTTCAGAAAGTAAAAACCAGAACAGCTTTTTTTAGGAAACCCAAAAAATTGTTGAGCTTCCCCCTGGACATCAATTCCAGTAACTCTGCTAGTGTCTGGATGTATGGTAGTTCTACTCAATATTATCTCCTTCTTTGAACAGACACATGTTCATCGGTAGTGTCCTGTCATTATTCATGATAGATACTCACAATAATGAGAATGATGAACACATTGCTGTCTCTCTCACGTACATTCGAGAAAATTTTAAAAAAATAATAGATATTTTATTAGAAATAGATATTTTACTAGAAGAATTTCATTTATTTAAAAGTGGTGAAACGGGGGGAAACATGAATGAAAAGGAAAAGAAAAATACTCAGTTACACTTCCAGACATTATTATACAAATGTGTATCGTCTTATTATCCAAATGCATTTTTTTTATCAATAACCTCATGTATTCTGTATAAGGTCATTCCAAATATCATTATATTATCAAAAGAAAGTCTGCATCTATACATAATCCATTTGTATGTTGCTAATATCGTCATGCTGTCAAGCCATTGATTAAGGGGAATCATATTTCTATTTTTCCAGTTCATCAGTATCAGTCTCTTAGCCACCATTATACTGGAAAATTAAATTGTGCTTCCTATGGTCATATTTTGCAGCCAAGGCCAGCCCAAGCATTTTTTGCATGAATTAGCTTTGCGTGTGTAGACCTACGCACGCACACACAAATATTGTTATAAGTTGTGGGTGACAGGGTTTATCAGTGCCAGGTTCCCCTAAATTTCTGGGTCTGATGGGTGTTAGAATTTAATCAATGCTTGAAGTGTTAAAATTGTCTGCCAGACACTGGATTTGTCAAAGTGTTAAAAGACAGGCCAAGCCAGTTTCTCACATCAGCAGATCACTTGAGAGACGGGCCATTAACAGAGAACAAAGACAGGGAGATGGGCTATCAGCAAAGCAAAGAATCTGTGCCAGCTGGTAAATGGATGGAGCCCCAACCCTGAGTCTTGAGATAGTTAGCAGAGACAAAAACAAAGTGTAAAGTTTAGAATTGCAGTTGTAGATGATGTGGACTAGAGGGAAATAGACCCCTTCATGGATCACTGCCTTGCCGTGGCGAAGGGGCTTGAATAACTCAGAGAAGCTATGAGCTATACCATGCAGGGCCACCCAAGATGGACAGGTCATAATGGAGAGTTTTGACCAAACGTGATCCACCTGGAGCAGGAACCGGCAAGCCACTCCAGTACCCCTGCCGAAAAAACTCCATGGACAAATGGTTGGACAGTGTTCTTGAAGCTACAGACATGAGTCTGACCAAACTGCGGGAGGCAGTGGAAGACAGGAGTGCCTGGCGTGCTCTGGTCCAGGGGGTCACGGAGAGTCGGACATGACTAAACGACTAAACAACAAAGAGGGAAATAGTTGCAGCCTGTTAAACAAAGCAAGTTGTAGAGTGTCGGAGGTATGGCTGGAGTCTGCTTGGACCCAAGGCTACAGCTATGGGACCTTTTGTCACGTTAATGCTTTGAACCCTTCCATCATAGCCTGGGTTGTATGTATGTGTAAATAAACTATATATATCATAAAGATACCACAGTCTCTGCTGTGCCTCATTTCCAAAGGAAATGCAAACCCTGGGTAACTCCTGGAATCTCACACCATTCAGAGACTGGACTGGCGTGCAACAATAGAAAGAGTGGAAGGTGCCAGATGGGCAATGGGCCTTTTTCATGGCAGTTTTAATGAAGCTTAGATAATTGTGAAAGCCTTCCAGGTCTGAAGTCAGAGGTCTCTAAATTAGACAGCAAATTAATGACATGTCGTGAGCAATCATGCTGATAGCCCAAGGGTATACAAACTATGTATACAGCCATTGCTGTAAACATGTTAATGACAAGTTAAGACTCTGATCCATATGGTTCTGCTGAAAGGACCCGAGTAACTAAAAGTCCTTGCAGCCTTGAACTTTACCCAGAGTATGACTGGATAACCTTTTCTTGATGCTGATTAGCAGTCAAAGTATATTCCAAATTTAGTTACACGCTCCCAGCATTCAAACGTATTAAAGCTACATAACATGTCAATTAGGCTTATGGGCTTAAAAGCTCTTCTGTTCTGAAAAACTCTCTTAAGCCTCCGGACAGACGCAAAAGTGAAACTCCTTAAGGAGCATCTCCACCCATATTTGGAAACAATAATCTTCATTTGCCTTACGGTGAAAGGAGCTGTCAGTCGGGTGCAGTGGGGAAAGTTAACGCACATCGCTTTTGAAAATGAAAACGGGCCTCAAGATACAATTCTAAATTTCCACCCAGCAAAACTGTCGGAGAAGTTTGTGTTCAACTTATTAAAGAATGTTCGTCACTGCACACTATTACTGGCTAGAAAGAGAGAAAAGATTAAAAAGCGTTAAGAAAATATTTACATCCTGATAATCATATCTTATATTCTATTTCCTATCTTTGGGAGCTGGGTATACACCAAGCCACCTGTAGAACAAAAATGTAGTTTTTCTCAGTCTGGAATCATTCATGCTCACCCTCAACATGTTGTTTGCAATATAGATTGAATCTAGATTCTGCCATCCCCAAGAGTGGGTGTGGTTACTTGTTAAGCATTTTAAAACCTTCCCATTGATTATATTATCCACAACTATTCCTCCCTGCACATACCCTAGATTAGGGTTTCCCAAACTTGGGTCTCCAGCTGTTGTTGGACTACAATTTCCATCACCCCTGACCACTGGCCCTGCTAGCTAGGGATGATGGGAATTGTAGTGCAAAAACAACTGGAGACCCAGTTTTGTGAAACCCTGCCCTAGATGAAGGAAGTGCTATAATATACAGTTCCTAACTCACACTTGCATGCATGAAAGGGTTAACCTGAGCCCTGAGTTCAAGTTCCCAGTGGGTGTAGCTTAACAGACTCCCAGCAGCCTTTGCTTCTTCACTCTCTTTCTCTCTCTGCTGCTTTGTGGAACAAGGAGCCTTGTGGGTTTGGCTCCCAGCTCAGGAAATGCTACCTGTGATTGAAAAGACTCTTTAAATTGAATTTTTTACAGCCTGCATCTTGCCTCATGTAAAGATTGTGTGATTCTTTTGTTAGGGAATAATGTTATTATATTTTTAAGTCATTTGGAACCCTTTTTCATCTCAATTTTGCTGCCAATGGATGGAGACATATTTGCTGTAATTTCTGGAACTCTGAATAAAATCTTAACTTATTTGCAAAGCTAAGTGTCTGTGATTTATTCTAATCTATGTATTTCCATGGGTCACATTTGTTTAAAGGTGGATGAGGGCAGAGGTAAATCTAACCAAGTTTTAATGTGGTTGAAGCGATTGCTATTGTGCTAACTCAGCTGCGAGAGAGTAAGGATCTTTCTTCCAAACATCTCTCCAGGAAGAAGGACGTGGTGGTTGTGATCTTGGAATATACCCATCCACAAAGTCATTGGACAGGTAGGGATGCACACATACAACTGCTGCCAGGACTGCTTACATCTGCTTTCATGCTTTCAAATGGACACACTGCAAGCTAATGCAGAATCAATCTGAGATGTTCTTATTTTGGGAATGAAACCAATTTCTAAAGAAGCACTTTTCAGCAGCAAAAAATAAATAAATAAAAAGAGCATGTAGAAAAAAACAAGTACTTAGTTTCAATTGAATCTAGAATAAAACGTGTGTACACAGCCAGGGGAAGTGTGCTGATGTAGTCAAACAGCAGCAACTGCACAAGAGAAAGTTATCAGCAGACTCAGGTGAACCCCACTGTCTGTAGAAGTACAAACCCCATGATTTACAGCACTCCCTGTAACAGCTTACTGAAGACTGAATATGCTTAGTGCCCATGAGGGGGTTGGGGAGGCAAGACTGAAAACTGAGTGGGAAACATAATGCAATGGAATGCTTGGGAAGAGAGGATGGAGGAACTGACACAGTTGTAGATTGTCTAAACTAGAGCAAATTCTTATTGTTTTGATAGGTCATTTCCTGATTTAACAGCTTGGCCCAATTGGCGCAGGACAGGTGAAATGTTAAGTTTCCTTTAATGCAATGCTGGGAACATCTGTAACAGGGGTTGCTACTGGCAGTGAATATGAAATCTAACATGGTGTCTGCCCTGCACCAATCAGAACTGAACAGATCCTTGGCTCTAGGGATGAGATTTGCTATTCTGTACCTGTTTGTTTGTTTTTTACCCATGTACATATGCAAACTTGGTCCATTGTGGCTCACATTTCATAAAGCCCATGTCACCTCAGCCCAAGCTTTGAGTTTGCGATGATACTGACATCGTTTCTGATTCTCCTAATAGCGTTGTGAACGCTGCTTGCATAATGTATACAGTATTGCTATTTGCAGTACTGCTGCTGCTAATCATTGCCCACCATCAAATATTGATTTGCATGCCCCTGGGGGTATTATAATTTGTGTCTTGCCTTGCAGTTTTTATCTTTCTTTGATCTCCATGAAAAGAGACTGTACATTTATATGATAAACCGCGATTGTCATGAATCTGATGATTCACTCACGTGTTCTTGAAAAAAGCCCAAAGAAAGTGGGATAGGAGGTGTTGTGACAGAGAGTTAGCACTTTGCCCCCCCCTCCTTTCTTGTTTGACTTCTTTTAAAGTTTACTCATTCAACAACCCACATTGCTTTTTGTTTAATATAATATTTTTTTTTGTTTTCTTAGCATGTTTTTCAAGCATAACATCCCATTTTAAACAACATAACAGACCTTTGGCTATCACAGCCTAGGATTTCCATCAACCTTGACTGATGGTTTTCTATCTTCCTTTCTAATTTTGCATTTTATTTTAATATTTATTGCTGTAAAATCCAAATCCTAAATAAACTCCTTCTTAGTCCTCTTTTGCAATAATTCATATAGTTCTCCTTACAAAGCTTCTTGTAACCCTACAAGTGATGTCAATTGATTACAATTATCTTTCATATATATTATAAATTTCTTCCAGTCCTTCAGGAAAGTCTGGTCTCGCTGGTTCAGAATTTTCCCACTTAATTTCATCTGCCACTCTTCTTTTGACAAAAACCCACATTGTTGGCCCCCCACTAGATTTTCTTTATTGTCTTGGTTTATGCTAACAAGTGTCACATGCCTGTATAGTTTGTATACTTCACTTTTCTGTATAATTTGCTTTAAGTCTTGGAGCTTGACCTCCAAGGAAAATGTGTCAGCATTGCTTCATCTTCTGTATGACAAACAAATTAAAACTTGGTGTTAATGTATGAGGAATTGAGAGATAAGACTAAATAAAACTTGTGCAGTTCAGAATGACCTCCGTTTTCTTTGTACATCTCATAGTACCATTTAGCACCACACAAACAATCAGGTCAGGCAGTAGAGAGCTATATAAATAGGCATGCATATTTCAGCAGCATAACAGATCTCACAATGAGCAAAGTAGCATATTATAATGGCCTGATTCAAAAATAAGGCATTAGGTTCTTTTTTTTTTTTCCCTGCTGCAAAAATCTATACTGCTAAATACTGCTAGCAATTGCACAAAACCTGACCAGCTTACGCAGCTTGTGAATGCTTTAAGGTTCAATTGTTGCAAGACTGGCTCTCTTTCAAGGAATATCAGCCTCATCCCATAAACTCACTGGAGGGTGATAGGCAGGTCTGGCAGATGCAGCAGCACTAGCAGTGCCATGGGAGGCGGGAGGCGGGAATGTTGGGAGGGCTGATACCCATTCTGGGATCCATTGGCTCCAGAAGGTGCCCAAGTATTGTGTGCCCAGCTGCAGAGTCCCCTGCCCAGTGTGCCAGACTGCTAGAGATGAATGAATGGACACGACAACTGCCTGGGATTTGAAATGGCCACAACTTTATTGATTTCAGATGGAGGAAGTATTGGGCATGTATCTCTCTCTCTCTCTCTCTCTCTCTCTCTCTCACACACACACACACACACACACAACTGGAGGGGGTCTGAGATACAACAGGGTCTGTGTGGGGGTGGATCCATCACAAAACACAGGCTTATGCAGATGGGCCCCCAAATGCTGAGGGAAGCTCTGTGGCCCTCTATCCCTACGCAACAGGCTCTTTGGTCAGAGACTTCCCTCCAAAGCCCTCTAATGGTACTGTTACCGCCGCTGTGAAGAACAGGGGGTGGGTGAATCACCATTTCACTGCCACTCCAATGGGATGGAAGATTATAGGATTCTGCCCAGGGCCTAAACCTCCAAAGTTGTGACTAGTGCTATGCGGAAGGAGAAACCTGCAGAGCCGGGGAGATTCCTTCCTGGCTCTGAATGCAACAACCACAGCAAAGCCTGGTTAGCTGAAAAGAAATGGTTAAAGCAGTAATCAGCTATTAATGATGGGGTGGGAAGAGTGGGTGAAGCCCCCGGCTGACTGGGTGCTGCACTCGGGGGGGGTTTAAATTGATGGTGGGCAGACCTGAGGGAAGACTGCCTCCCCCAGGTCTGCTTGCCATGCCCCCCCCACCCCAGGGCCTCCATAGATTGGCCCATTTGAATTAACGGGTTTTGGCAGGAAACCATGGGCCTCCATGGCAGCCAAAGGAGGCGGCCGGCAAACAAAGATGGCGCATTGTGTCCAAGAAGGGACAAAGCGCCACATCGGGACACAACTGCCACTCACCCTCAAAGACGGTAAGTGGCCATTAGGGGTGCCAACACCACACCTGCTGATATTTCTTGCACACCCAGCTCCATCTCCCATCAGCTGACAGCAATGCTCTTGAGCAAGAGAACAACTACCCCAAGATCTGCTTCTATAACAACCAACCTGGCTGTATCATGAGTTATCCTCAGTGTCTCTGGCGATGGCAGGAAGTTTGAGGTGCTCTTTAAAGGAACTTCATTTTGCAAGCTGAAAAGTGTATGAATATTACTGACAGGTTCCCTACTCTTCAATGACAGCTTTATTCATCTCCTCATGCACCTCTGTTTTAAAATGAAAGGAAGATTAAGCAACCAGTGCAAGCATTGAGCGCAAAGTCACTCTCTCTGTGGATCAAGCACATCCTCCAACACAATAGCTGTCTAACAAAGCCGCTCCATTTTTCTGCTTAAAAATAGGGCAGGTGAGTGATGACCACATAAAGTGGGGGGGGGGGGGCTCAGCAAGAAAAAAGTCACCACTAAAGCCTTGCAAATATATATATATATATTTCTTTAATTAACTTATGATGGCAGACGAAATAATGTTTCATGAAAACATTTGGTGCCATCATTTTTCAAGTAAATCTTCCACTCACTCAGAAATCCATTGTAAAATCAATCATGTTTTGAAACTATTATTTCCAGCTTAAGAGTATTATTCATCAGGCGATAGATTTGTGGAGAGACCATAGCGTGCAAGAAGTCTGAAGTCTCCAAAGTTCCAGGACACCAACTTTCAATTTTTGGGCATTCATGCGGAAGCAGCCAAATCAAGTGTGCAAAGAATACCAACAAGGGTTTAATGTCAGCCTAAAGGCCATTAACATCCAGAATAGGTTTACAGAGACAGAGTGACTATGCCCAGTTTTTTTTTCACTGGAAAAGTAGAGTTACTATCAAATTGTGCCTAAAATGAATCTTTTGGGTGTATTTTTGAAGGAATGTCTTTAAACAAAATATGAATGGGAACTAGGAGCATTAAACATGTTTCTAATGGGTTTTATATAGGAAACATAAAGTCAGACTATTGGCCTATCTAGATCCATATTGTCTGCACTGACTGGCAGTAGGTCTCTAGCCTTTCCCAGCCCCACCTGCAGATGTGGGGATTCAACCTGGAATGCAAAGCAGGTCTCCTGAGCTGCAGTCCTACCCCAGTGCTTTGTGGGGGGGTAGTACTTAAGGGGATGCAGCTCTGACACCCTTTTTCTAGAAGAAAAGCACTGGACTGGCACTTACTGTAACAACTTCATGGTGAGTACCAGTACCCATTTTTCCTAGAATAAAAGCACTGTCCTACCCTATATATCTAAGCTGTCTCCAAATTTAATCTGCAAAGAAAGTTGGGAAATGTCTATTCAATAAAAAGGTTAGCAAAAATGTACCTGAGAACTTTCACACCTCTTACAGCAAAACTTTTGCAAGCTATAGGGAGATGCACAGAAAGATTTTTATTGGTGGCCCATCCCTGAAAGGAAGCTGGTCAGTATATTGATGGCACAAGAGTTTGCAATGATTGTTCAACATTCCAGACAGTGGTTGCTTAACATTTGTCAAAGTGAGTTGGCATTTTTCCACACCAAAAGCAAAGGCTCTTGGAGGTTGGCCAGCTGCAGAATTGACTTAGGAGTAACTCTAACATTTCTTAAACGATATTTTATTCTTTTCATTAAGCATTGCAAACATTTGGTGTGGAAGATTGGAATGTATTTATGGGGGAGGAGGATTTGATAATGTGGAGCTGTGAATGACAACAAAACCGTGGCAAGCCATGCTAACCTTGTGTTGGTGTACTCAACTAGAGCCTAATGACACCCAGAGTAATCCAGGTAGTTCAGATTATGGAATAATTATTCATCGGCTGTGCTGTGTTACAAAAGGAGAACATTACTTTGACCTTCCACCCCTTGGGGCTTAATAAATCGCAATTCACAGCACACCACTTCCTGATTGAAATAGTTGGTAGACAAGATTCAGCTTTCTGCAGTTAATGAAAAAGGTTTATATGACAAAAACCCAAACATTTTCCAGGGGGCAGGGTGTATTCAATCTATGAGTGGTTTTTTAAACACTCACAGGGCAGGAGATGACCTTGCTGTCCTACTCCCCAAGTGCCAAATTTGGGGCGTTTATCATAAAGGCCTCTCCAGCCATCTATAACTGGCAGTCCCCCTTCCCACTTGTCTAATTTTATTGCCCACTTGCAGCAAAGTGATTGCAATGAATGATATACGAGAGCAAAATCAATATGCCCGAAAGGAGAAGGGTACATGTTAATCTTTGGTCATGCAGGATGTGCATCTACCTTGTCATAGCGTTCTTGCGACCAACACCATTGCACCTCCCAATGGGTGGTTGGAATCATCAGTAATGTGGTTGCTTCAGTACAAAAGCCTCCTTTTTCTTGTACCTATTCCTAAAAGCCAAACGACTCTAGTTCCAAGGTGTTCATGACCACTTAGGCTTTGGGGAAAAGGAAGGTTTTTATTTCCCTTGTTGTTGCTTCACAAAAAACAGTGAACAGGTCCGTTTTGCTCTCCCAGACATTGCTGAACTGGACAACTGAACATAGGAAGCTGGCTTTTATTGAGTCAGACCATTGGTGCATCTACTTTTGTACTGCCTGCTGGCAGTGTCTCTCCATGGTTTTCGGAAACGAACATTCCCAACCCTACCTGGAGTTGTGGCAGATTGAATCTGGGACCTTCTGCCTACAATGTAGAGGCTTTACCACTGAGCTCTAGCCATTCTCTATCACAGTTAAGTGGTGTGAAATTCCCCTCACAGAGCTTCAATACTCTAGAGTTCCCTGAGAAAAGGGATTGATTGTTAAACCATGCTGGGGATTCTCATTGTGGGCATCCTTCTGATTTGAGAGACAATGGAGTTTGCCTCCAGGGCTGAAGTCAACTGATTGCATTAGCAGAACCGAAGAGACCTTCCTGGGCCACAAGCCTGAGCAGTGTAAATGGAGGTCCTGGGCTGCCCAGACGACAAGACCTTGCCGTCTCAACCTTGCTGATGTGGTCCAGAGAAAAAGCAGAGCAAAACGTTTGGCACCAGCTTGGCTGCAGAAGTTGCCAGAATGAGGTGTACAAGGTGCCATCCAACCATCTTAGGGATTCCAGTCTGGATTTTTGTTGGGTATGCTCCTTAGATTTTCTTTCTGGGAACTGTAGCTCTGTGAATAAGGGTCTTAATCGTTTTCAACCCACAAGGCCATTTTGTCCAAGCCACATTCACCTTCTGATCATCCCTTGGGTTGGGGACAAGGAGAAGGATCTCTGCTGGACATGGCAATGTCTGGGCTGCTTTGTGTGGAGAGAGCTAGTCCTTGAGGTACTGGGGTCTCGAGCCATATATGGCTGTATAAGTCAAAACCAACTGAACTGAGCCTGCGAACTAAAAGGTAGCCAGTGTAGTGAAGTCAGAATTGGTTTAATGTGCTTAGGTCTTCTGGAAATCAATGCAGCAGTAAAAGAATCAGAATGAGATTAGATAGAGCCATGTTCAAATCCCCACACACCTAGAAAAGCCGCTGTGTGACCTTGGGTTACCTCACAGGGTTGTTGTTTTTTACAAGGATAAGGGAGACCAATATATGCTGGTCTGAACACTTTGGAGGAAAGGTGGAATGAAACATAAGAAACAAAGCTTATAGTCCTCCTTTCACCGAAACTGGTGTCAGCTCTGCTAGGCTAAGAGTGTGGAAGGGACATGAGGGCTGCATCCAGGGGAGAATACAGGTGACAGTCCTCTTCCAACCCATGCACAGGAGAGCACTTATCTGTGCCCTGCGTATCATCTGGGCAGACTTAGTTCCAGCTGGCTGTTCTATTACAGGAGTTCATGGACACAGCTGACAAAGCCAATGCCCCCTCCGGGCTTTCCCCTGGAAGAACCTGCCTACATCTGAACTGCTCCTGTCAGCCTGCCACACCACTTCTGCCAGTGGCCTGATGCTGCCTGGCATCTGGGCAAGGGCCTTGCCATATACACTCAACTTCTGTGTCACTTAGGAGACTTTGCTTCCAGTCATTCATGCATCTCTCTCTCTCCCGCCACCCCCCCCTTTCTCTCTTGCTCTCTCCGTTTCCCACAGGCAAGTAGGGGGACACATAATCTCCATTCTTGTACTTGCATATTGACTGACTGAACATTGGACATCATCTCTTCTGCGTTTTGCAGAGATGTGTTATCCTCAACTTCTTTTGCAACACTCTCACCCACCATCTCAATGCCTTCAGGCTCCACAGTAGCCACTGTTTTCGACATGTCTCTCTGCTGGGCCTGGCCGGCTTTTAATTTTAAGATCCCCCATAGGAAGAATTAAACTGCGGTGGTTATTATTAATCACAAGATCTTCATCTTTAGAAACCAGGCTGTCCTGAGCCATGAAAGTCCAAGTTACAGGGCAGAGGAAGAGATGCATTGCCATGCATTGGTTAGGAAAGGTGTTGCTGTGCCTTGAGCAGACGTTTTTAAAAGGAAGTAAAACAAAGGCCCTTCTCATTAACCAAACTGAAAAATATTGGGTTATATGAAATGAAGTTGTACCCAGAGTAGACCTATTGAAATTAATGGGTCCGAGGTACCCATGTCCATTGATTTCTACAATAGTCTACTCTGAGAAGGGTCACATTTACACCATACATTTAAAGCTACAATTCCCAGAGCGGTTTAACTACTACCATTTATTAAATTTGTAAACCGCCCTATACCTGCAGGTCTCAGGGTGGTTCACAGGATAACTAACACTACTACTGCTATTAATTTATTTATACCCCACCTTTTTCCTCAAGAGGACTCAAGGTGGCTTATAAAAATCAGAACCATGAAAACATAGAGGGAGGAATCATTAAAAATCAATTAAAGATTGATAGAACAAAATGATACGCATATATATATATATATATATATAACCATACAAATAATTGCCATAAAACAGCATGGTATTAAAAGCCCTTTCATTAAAAGCAGTGAGTTCCCCAAGGCCTGTTGGAAGAAGAAAGTCTTCATCTGCTGGATGAAGGATAAGATGGGAGCCAGTCTAGCTTCTCTAGGGAGGGAGTTCCTGAGTGGTCTGTGAGCAGCCTACTCCAAAGATCTCAAAACCTGGGCAGGTTTGTATGAGGGAATATAGTATTTCAGAAAACGTGGACCTAAGCCATGTATGGCTTTATAGGTGATAACTTGGAATTGTGCCCAGAAACAGACCAGTATCGAGAAGACCAGTGGAGCTGTTGAAACAAGGGAGTTGTCTGCTCCCTATAAACAGACCTAGTCAGCAATCTTGCTGCAGCTCTTTGAGTCGATTGAACTTTCTGAGCACATTCCAAAGACAGCCCCACATAGAGCATGTTACAGTAATCCAAACAGGGTATAACTAAGTTGGTGTCACTGTGGCCAAATCAGGCATCTCAAGGAATGGCTGCAGCTAGGAGCACTAGCTTAAACTCTGCAAATGCCACTGCAGAAACTTGGACATCCATATGCCTTTATGGGAAGTATTACCCCATACAGCACATTGTGGAATCCCTGTTTTCCTGTTCTGTCTTCTGACTGACCAAGATCACCTATGTCTTGTCTGGATTAAGTTTCAATTTATTCACCCTCGTCCCGTCTATTACTGATGACAAACCACTGTTTAAAACCAAGACAGCTTCCTTGGATTTCGGTGGAAAGGAGAAACAGAGCTGGGTGTCATCAGCATGTCAGTGACCCCAAAACTCCAGATAAACTCTCCCAGCTGTTTCATGTAAAAGCTGGATGCCATGAGAGCAGAATCCACAAGCCAATAACCATGGCATTGAACAGGAGTTCCCCAGCATCACCTTCTAGGTTTCCTCCTCGAGGAAGTAACAGAGCCACTGTAAAACAGTGTCTCCAAGTCCCATCCTATCAAGGCAGTCCAGAAAGATACCACATGATCAATGGTACTGAAAGCCTCCAAGAGGTTTAGCAGAATCAGCAGAGACGCACTCCCCCTGTCCAGTTCTTGGTGTAAGTCATCCACTAAGACAACCACAGCTTTCTCTGTTCCATAACCAGGCCTGAAACCAGAATGAAATGGACCTAAATAAACCATCTCCTCCAAGAACCCCTGGAGCTGAGATGCCACCAAGTGCTCCAGTACCTTGCCCAGACATGGGATATTGGGTTCCTCTTCACAGCGGTAGTTTACTACATGGAATAGGAAAGTTCCTCCTAAGAACTTTCAGCACCCTTAACAAACAACATGTCCCATAATTCCTTGGGGGAAGTCATGACTGTTTAATGGTGGTTTAATAGTGCTTCAAAAATATGCTGTGGATGTGGCTAGGAGTAGAGTTTTGCAGGGATAACTGAATAATCCTAATAGATTTGGAAAGATGAACCACTGACTTTCTCTCAGGAGGCAAAGTGAAGTTTTCCATTCCAGCACCATTTAGCTGTCATGGTATCCATGTTGAGCTGTAGGAATTTGAGGCTTAAAAAAAAAAATTCCAGGAGCTCAGAACCGAGAGCTGAGGCAGAGCCAATAAATGAAGTGGAACCAGTAATACCTTTCTCACCAAGTCAAAGGCCCAGTTCCAAAAGAAAACTCAAATGGCTAGCCTGAATGAGTGGGCCAAGTTCAGAGCCTGAGAATATTTCACTGCCATGGAGCTACAGTTCCAATAGCTCACCACAGGGGGCAGCCACACGAACAAAACTGACAGCCTCCATATTCAATTTATCCTGCACACTAGGTCAATATTCCGTAGACATTCAGCATACCTTTAATCAATATTTTGAGAGCTTCCCCCACCCCTCTTCAGTGAGCATTTATTTTCAGGTGGCAGTTTCTATGTCTCTGCTGAGATGCAGAGCTGTATGAGGCTAGGAAAGTTGTTAATGAAATCCATCGGGATTCGCAGTTCTAAGGTTGACAAAAGCATTAATTTGGGGAATGCAAATGTGATGTTCTTCGAAGCAGAAGAGGGACAGTGTACCACAGTGCTGAAGTGATCTGTCTGCAGGTCATGTTTCAATAATCAAAGTCACTTTTCTCCAAACCGCTTTTCATAAATGAAAATATCTAGGAAATAAATCAACTCTTGCGGCATAATAAGAGTCGCTGACCTACTTCCTAAATAGGACACCAATGATTGCAAACACTTCTGGGAGAAGTATTTGCATATAAAGTTCTGCAATTAATGACAATTAAGGAGGAGGGTTTTCAAATATCATGCACTAACCTCGTTGCATTAATGAAGTTGGCTGCATTGTTAAAAGGAGACAGCAAAATGTAGGAGACAAAGCAGTCTGTGGTCTTATCCTGAAGAACAGAGCTAATGGCTTTTAGAAGAAGATTTCAAAAGGCATTCCAATTAGGGCTATAACATTTACAGAGCCATCCTCTACCCAGATTATGACCAGGGGGGGACACCACAGCTAGACAGGCAGAATGTCTGCCTTTTCCTATTCATAAGAACATAAAAGGAGCCTGCTGTATCAGTCTAATAACCCTTCTTGTCCAGCATCCTGTTCTCACAGTGGCCAAGCAGATGTCTGTAGGAAACTAGCAAACAAGAACCAAAACACACTTCCTTCCTGTGGTTTCTAGCAACTGGTATTCAGAAGCATTACTGCCTCTAACTTTGGGGCTGAACATTGCTATCATGATAGTGTCCTCCATGAATTTATCCAATCCTCTTTTAAAGCCTTGCAGGTTGGTAGCAATTACAGTGGAACCTCGGGTTACAAACGTGATCCGTGTGGGAGGCATGTTCGCAACCCCCAGGGTTCGCAGCCCTCAGTGTCGCATGTGCGCACACGTGGGTCATGATTCGGCACTTCTATGCATGCGCAAAGCACGATTTAGTGCTTTTGCGCATGTGTGAGCACCGAAACCCGGAAGTAACCCGTTCCGGTACTTCCGGGTTCAGCACGGCGCACAACCCGAAAAATCATAACCTGAAGCGTCTGTAACCTGAGGTACCACTGTGCTGCCTCCTGGGGGCATGAATTCCATAATTTAACTATGCACTGTGTCCAGAAGTCATTTCTTCCCACATTCAGCTTCATTGGATGTCCATGATACATTTGGGGTAGCCTCCATATTTTGTGGACTACAACCTCCACCAGCCTATCCAGCATGGATCAGAGACAGTTTGCTTCAGGGTGTCAGCTGCTGGAAGACAGCAATGGGAGAAGGATATTGTGCTCATGACCTGTTTGTGGGCTTCACAGAGAAATAGTGCTGACCACAGGATGCTGAACTTGCTTTGTTGACTGCACTGAGTGGAAATATGAACCTCAACTTGCCCAGTTGTCAGAAGTGATGGGAGTTGTTGGCAAAAAGCTCCAGGTTGTGGGAGGGTGCTTTTACAGCACAAGTCTACACAGGTTTACTTGGAAGTAAATCCATCAGAATTTAATGGATCATAGGCTGCCTTCACACTGCAGTTAATTTCAATTCCCTATTTTTCCCCAACTGTTTGTTTCCACATTATATTTGTGCTTTCGCTCAATGTAAAAGCTACTTCTGGAAAACAAATGGAATATAGTGCATGCTTAACGCTTTAATTCCTTTTAAAAAAAAAAAATCAATTCATAGCCTCCTTAACCTAGAAAATCACCAGAGTAAAATGATGAAATTTGGGGTGCCATACAGTTGTTTCCTGCTGTTTTCATGGCAGAATCATGAGGTAACAGAAGCACACATGTGGAAAGGGTGGCAAAGTAGTGACAATGCCCAACGATGCTTGTTGTTGTTGTGTCACATCACACCCACTGGTGTGAATGAAATTTAGGGCAACACACTGGTATATCAGTAAAAATGCCGCAGTTCCAAAACAGGTACTGTAACGTGGAAGGAACATTGGAAAATGATACAGAAGCAGTAGCATTTCAATCAGGAAAACTAGTGCAACATTCCCCATTCTCTAGTAAGTGTGGTAAGGACAGCAGTCCTAGAAACAAAGTGGCAACCAAAAGTATTCTTTGGCTTGGAAAACCATCTCACAAACACAAGGGTGAAAATCCATTCTATAACAAGACACCCAGCACCTGGAAAACACTGCACATGGGCTGATGCGTTATGCGGCAATGCCACAATCCTTCCCTTAACAAGGAACACTTGACATTTAGGACTTTGTACTGTCATGAAGCAAAATAGTTACCTTGAAAAAGCCTTTGCTATGGCAACAAATTGTCCCTTTCCTCTCTTGAAAGAAAGTTCCATTGATTTCCCCCCACAACTTAGAGATATAGCTGTTTTAGAAATGATAAAGCTGCAAAGGGGAAAATGAACTACTTAAAAGCCCTGCGCTGTTGTTGTTGTTGTTGTTTTAAAGAGCAGATTCCTAATTTACTTTTTCAATGTTTTCAATCTGTCACAGAGGTCTTCCACCCATGTCATTCCACCCTCTCATTCTAGCAACAGTCACTGAGAAGGTACCTGGGGCGCCCAAATCCTTGCCTGAAGAGTAGAGAGGCAAATTCCACTGAGATCTCCTTAGGGTAATTTTCTGGAAGACTCTTGGTATGTCAGGCCTGATACATACATACCTCCTTTTATTTGGATGGTGCCTTTCCATAGTTAAAACTATGCTCAAGGTAGCTCACAATATGAAAACAATTTCCCTGATTACAAACATAATGAAATAGTCATAAACAATAAATAAAACACATCAAAAAGTACACAACCCAAGTGAGTGATTTCCCCATTAAATCATTGTAAGATCTAAAAAGAAATATACAAAAAATAATATCAGTAACAGCAATAATAAACCCCAACCACAAACCCCTAAACAATTCCCCAACCCAAGAGTCTGTTCAGCAGCCTCAGCTTTTGAGAGCCAGTGTGCTGTAGTGGTTAAGAGCGGTAGTCTCGTAATCTGGGGAACCGGGTTTGAGTCTCCGCTCCTCCACATGCAGCTGCTGGGTGACCTTGGGCCAGTCACACTTCTCTGAAGTCTCTCAGCCCCACTCACCTCACAGAGTGTTTGTTGTGGGGGAGGAAGGGAAAGGAGAATGTTAGCCGCTTTGAGATTCCTTAAAGGGAGTGAAAGGCGGGATATCAAATCCAAAACTCTTCTCCAATCTCTTCTTTTGTAGCTGAAGTCAGTCAGGGCCCCATCTTCCCAAGCCAGGTGGAAAAGTCCTGCCATGGAGGGAACAGGGCTTCCAGGGCTCAAAGCCAAGATAGTCCCCTTCAGAGCAGCATAGGCCTTCTGAGTCTCAGCAGAGTCTAGCCTCCAGTTGTTAAGTCCAGATCCCAGTAAGAAAAACAAACTCTTCTGGATTGACATCACAACAAGGGAAACGTAACTGACCCACAGAAACCAGCTTATAGAGGATTGGACAAATTCGTGGAGGATAAGCTATCAATGGCTGCCAGCCATGATGGCTATGCTGTGCCTCCATTGTTGGGGGGCAGTAATGCTTGGGCATGTCAGGTGTTAGGGAGCACATGGATGCAGACGGATGCTGTTGCACTCAGGTCCTGCTTTGGGGCTTCCCACTTGGGCATTTGGCTGGCCACTGTGAAAACAGAGTGCTGGACTAGAAGGGCTGCTGGCCTGATCTACTTCAAACTGCAGCCCCTTCACGCTGCAGCACGGTGTTAGATTGCTGGCCACCAAGGTAGCAGTCTCAGCGCAGCCCAGCAGGGACAGTAGGCCCATTTGGAACTGCTGTGGTGCCACTCAGAAGGCAGTTCTCATGGGGGTATGGCATAACACAAAGTGACTCCTACAAGAGAGGATGAGTGAAGACAGGCCAGAGATAAGTTTGCTTCCTAAAGTAGAGCCCAATAGCTACTCTCCACTGTTAGGGTTGATGCTGTAAAACATGGTTCTCCATTCTTCATCCCCAACATTACACTTTCCTTGCCCACTCCCTCAAAAATACAAAATTCCCTCTTCTACACACATGCACATGCGCACTATAAAACAAATTATGCAACTATGCAAATAGCTAAAAGTTCCAATTAAGCTCCAATTTGCATAATTCATTTTAAAGCTTGGCAGTAGCAGAACAAAGACTGCAAAAGAAAACGTGAAGAAACCTCAAAATGCACAACAGCCGATAAACAACAGGACGAGGCCGTCATGCCCTCATCTTCCCTTTGCCATGGAGCTCTTCCTGACAGAAAATGGGAAGGACAATGTGCCTATAACTGTTGGACCTCTGACCAAACAACCTTCTCCTTGACACTGCAGTCACCACACAAGTTGAACTGACAGCTGAAGCAGTGTTCTTGCTAGGAGGGAAGGAGAAAATAGACTTTCTGCTGCTGCTTGTTCTGTAGCTGATGGTTTGGGCCATGCTAATCTTCCTCATCCTCCCTCTTTCTTGCTGACCCCCCAAGTGTCCCTATTTTCCAGGGATAGTCCCGGATTTACAGAATCCACCCCAGTTTCTGAATGGATTCTGAAATGCCCCACTTTTCCTTAGGACATCCACATTTTCATCTAAGAAGTGTTGGAGGGTATGGAGTTGTGCAGTCCTCGAGCTAAGGAGATAAGTACATACACAGACTTTAGAAAACATCTGAAGCCCTGTATAGGGAAGGTTTTTTATGTTTAATGTTTTATTATGTTTTTTATATATGTTGGAAGCCACCCAGAGTGGCTGGGGCTACCCAGCCAGATAGGCAGGGTATAAATAAAACAACAATAACAACAACAACAACTATTATTATTGAATAGGATGTCCCTGTTTTCATCAGAGAAATGTTGGAGGGCATGCTCTTGGTGGGGGAGAGGGGGGAGAGAGATATATATCACATAACAACTTTCGACAATGTTGCAGTAAACTAGCTACAGGGAAACTTTGGCCATCCAGGTGTTACTGAACTTCAGATCCCATCATCCCTGGCTATTGGCCCTGTTTGCAAAGTTTGATGGGAGTTCTGGTTCAGCAGAGGATGAGGATGAGATGGTTAGACAGTGTTCTCGAAGCTACAAACATGAATCTGACCAAACTGCGGGTGGCAGTGGAAGACAGGAGTGCCTGGCGTGCTCTGGTCCATGGGGTCACGAAGAGTCGGACACGACTGAACGACTAAACAACAACAACTGGTTCAGCAACATTGATCAAGCATTCTTTACTTTTAGGATTTGGTACAATATGGAATAAGATTCCCTATGTACCCAACACCAGCAATAAGACCCACAAATACTAAAAAAGAAACATTAAAAAGTAAAATGCACAATTATACAGAATGGGAAATGGACAATAATACTCCGGAACAACTACTTATAGAGCTGTTTCAACCACTAAGTATTTTTCAAATATGTCCCAATTAGTCCTCAGTCCAGTCATTCAAAACTCTTAATTTTCATGCTTTCAAAAAGATGGTGTTAAAAGACATCTCTGAAGCAGGAAAAAAACAACACAAAATGGTTTATTATAATTGCACTTTGAGAAAAAGATTGGTGCTGGAACAGTTAGGCGTAATTACAATATTGTTTTAAAACCTGCTGCTAAAGATAGAGCTATGGTTATTTTGAATAAAGGTGACGACTTATAATAAGTTTACAGACAACCCAATGATTCTTCCTATTATGTATGCATTGATCATGATCCTACCAGAGATTTCAGATTTGTCAGTGGTTGTCTAGGTTCAAGTCAGGTTTGAAACTGGCTTGAGTATTGGCTAAGGGGAAATGCAGCTTGTCCCCAGTTCTAACCAAAGGGAGAAGCTGCTTACGTGTAAGATTCCTCAAGAGATTTTCATGGCCCCAGCTGGAGACAGAATGGGTGCACCCTTATCCTGATCCAGCAGGGCCATTCTTACACTGCATATGCAATGATCTGCACTACAATCTCTGAGCAGTGAGAGTTTTCCAGATTTCCTGCATGTACTCTGGGTTGGCTTCCTTGAAATAAGGACACTGGAGACTTCTTGTGTTTTTGCAATATATGACTTTCTTTGCAAATATAGACAGACTGAGTGTAGGATTAATGCCAACAAATATCACTCCCAGTCAGAGTTCTGGGGGGACCCCCTCCCCCATGTCATTGCACTGTGTATTTTTTCAGACTTGGTTCTGGCTGTCCATCATTTTTCCCCACATGGCAGGCACCTCAGTGACATCACTTCCAGTTGGGGGTGGGGAGGAAAACTCTCTTCCAGAAGGACCTCCAAGCATTTGCTCTAACAACAAAAACAACAACCTGTACAACAAAAGGGAATTTGCCAGGCCAAATATTTCATAAATGCTTGACCTCTTTAGCCATCTATTTCACTTGGTGAAAACCTATCTTTTTCACTCTCTCTTTAGCCATCTCAGTCACAGGGCTTGAAAGTAGAGGGATTATTGAAAGGTCATTCAGACCAACTTCCACACATATACCCAATCCACATACCACCACCCCCCTAACTATTTTCTTCCATGTAGCTTGATAGATGCCTTTTCTGTGCCCCTTCTCCCAGTTTGCATCTCACAAGAACAATATTTTCTTCTTCCATTGCCTCTGAGCAAAGGGCAGAGTCCTAATCCTTAGTGACACATGCAGTGATCGCAACTGACTGCTTAGTCCCTTTCCAGCTCTTCATTTCTAGAGATGCTGCATTTAATTAGCTCGACAGGATTTAAAGCAGCCAACCGGGCACCTTTATGTCAGATCTCCAGTAGTCATCTTTTCTTTCTTTTTTCACATTTTCCTTCAGTTTCCCCACCCATCCCTTCCCAACTTCTGTCCTGCCTTCTGCAAATAAGGTCATTAGGGTCAACTCTCTCTTGCGGGGCACACAGGCAGAGAACTGCTCTCTGGCACATGCAGAGAGAGAGAGGGAGAGAGAGAGGGAGAGAAATGAAGATAAGCGAAAAGCACACACAAGTAGGAAACAACAAACTTAGCTAAGATGTTCATAGTGCAGAAATGGGAGACTTTGCAGAGCCTGCAAGTATCTTTATGGTGCATGGTGCATGGAGCCTGGGGCTTACAGAAAAGATATCTCACAATATGAAGGTTCCCAAAGACTTAGAAGAAAGGGGACATTTTTGTACTATGTGATGGGAATTCTACAATTTATTCCAGGCATGTCCAACAACAGGTAGATCGCGATCTAC
The DNA here is from genome assembly GCF_965153285.1 of Podarcis tiliguerta. Taxonomy (NCBI): domain Eukaryota; kingdom Metazoa; phylum Chordata; class Lepidosauria; order Squamata; family Lacertidae; genus Podarcis; species Podarcis tiliguerta. The sequence goes on along the minus strand of NC_139553.1, from coordinate 42,908,236 downwards.
TGGTAGATCGTAAGGTGTTCCTGGTAGATCCTGGCTGAACTCTGGCCCTGCAGCAATCTCCTTACAAAAAAGCAAAAGCAAAAAAGCACACAAAACCAACCAACAAACAAACCAACTTTGGCTTCCTAAAAAAAATTCAGCAAATTTGGGTAGATCACTGCCAGTCTTTTTATGACAATGGGTACATCACTGCCAGTTTTTTTTTATACTGTGAGTAGATCGCAGTCTATTGGGAGTTGGACGTCCCTGATTTATTCCAATACAATTAACCTTCAGGACTCTTTGGTGCTACCAGTGTGGGAGCTATGGACATCTTCATGTTTCTGCTGACAGGTGTCTCCTCACATCTTCTGATTTTGATACAAGGTTGTCTCTATACATGTGCAACTGCTTCTGTGAAATAATGTACACCTGTCAGTTTGCCTATGTAGCAGCCAAAAATGGAAATCTACAAATAATCTTTATTTAATGCAATGGTTACAAAATGTATTTTCTGCAGCTTTAATTTAAAACAAAAACAAATGCAGTATTGGAAATCAAATTACAGAAAGAAAAACTTTAACAAGTTTGTAAACAACTGGTATTGCTTTGTTCAATACATAAAAAACAAAGAACATTCAAAGAATCCTCCTCCCACTCACAGACACTTATGGAATGACCTTCTGAGAGAACCTGCAGAGTGAAAAATGAAATATGATGGTCAAGATAACTTCTTCAGGACAAGAGGAATGACTGTACTATGTTAATAGAGCTATATGGGTTGCCTGAGATTTGTCATGGCAGGCTGGGAGCAAGTTACTTGCTTAAAGGCCTTTTAAAAAAATATAATGACTGTAATTTCATTATGCAACGACTTTTATATGTGTTTTGTAACAATGCAAAACAATTATTTTACAAGAAATGTCAATGCAATGATAGCAAGCTCTTTAAACAAGAGAACATGGAGGGGTAGCTGGGAGTGCCCCCAAAAGGAGTGGGATTAGGAAAGAATTCCTGCCCATTTGACTGGGTTGCCCCTGCCATCACTGAAATTCCTACCAATGATCTCAGTGATTGCCCTGGGACATAAGGGTTCAGGTGGTCCCTAACATATCCTGGGACTAAGTTGTTCAGAGCCTTGTACATTAATACAAAGACCTAGGACCCAGCTAAGTAGCAGATGGGCAGCCAATGAAGATGTTTTAACAATGGCGTCATATACAAGTTTACTACCGGTAGTTACTTATCTGGTGTTAATTTCTTCCAGTTTGTGCTTATCCCCTTTAGTTCTTATTAAAGAGGCAGAGGAGAATTATCTGCATAGTGTTGTGAGCTTTGAGGTGCCAGACCCCTCTAATCCCTGGATCCAGCAAGTGATAAAATCTAATCAAGCCAAGTTAGTTTCCTGTGTGGTGATGGCCTGGGTGATGAGCCATTAAGGGGGATTAAGGGGGAGATGGCAAATGGGTGAGGGCCTTCCCACTCTCCCTCAACTAATAGCTACGGTTGTGGGAGAAACAAGACCCTTTATGGTGTTAGTGCTGTGAATCCGCTCATAGGTAGTATACAGTATATGTATAAAGAAACCACAGTCACCACTGTGCCTCATTCCCAAAAGAAAACATGAAATGAAATCTCACACCACTTGGAGACTGGGGTGGCATGCAACAATATTAACTGTCTGGCCTTGGGACTGTCAATTTACTGTGAATGAGACAATTAAAAGTTGATAGTACAATGGAGCACTATATGCATTTCTGACACCATGGTTCCATTTTTCAGTGATTTTTCTCCTTCCAGTGATGAGTGTTGGTTATTAAGCAAGCAAACACGCCTGAGAGGAGGCTGGGGATGGGTGGAACCAAAAGACTCTGTCCCCAATGATTGGTCTCTTCTAAAACTGAACCATTGCTCAGAGTCTGAAGCTCTCCCTATCCACCACTTTAAAAGTGACATTTTGGATTGTATGTGAGCATGTCTGTGCTAATGAACATAAGTGTTAGTTAACGAAAGCCTCTAAGCTGCCTTAACACTTTAGCTAGCAAGAGGGGGAGTGGAGCAATGCAGTTATAATTTTCAAAAGGGACAGAAGGAACAATCTCTTACGTCAGCCTCTTGCAAGTGGAAGGCAACCAGCCAAGCTTTGATGCGAGCATATTAAAGCAGATTGCAGGTTTTTTATTACCTATAAATCTGTGATTGTTATGGCCAAAAGAACCTTGCTGTCGAATGAGAATATTAAGTACAGCATCGCCTCAAGAAACTAATCCTGAATAGCTGGCTTCTCCACTCACTTTATACTCTAAAAATATAACGGGATAACTTGCCAACAGCAATCAAGGGAGAGGCACTGATTCACAACAACTAGGAGCCTGGCTGGCATGCTTTTGAGTCCAGAAACTGTAACAAGTAACAGTTTGGCTCAGATACACATTGAAAATGTCATGCAAATAGGTCTTTAATGGTAGAAAATCATAAATATATATATGTCAGGGCACTTCTGGCATTCCTGAGAAAGGCACAGTCTAGTTCATGGAGTACCAGGGTTACATCCAGAGACCATTAGAGCGGGCGGGGGGGGGGGTTCTTCTTCAATCTGAGGGCTTTGCCTCATTGCTTCATGTGCAACCTTCTGGCAGTGGGCATGGCCAGAGGCAAAACTGGACAAAGCAGCAGATATGAATCTTTCCTTTGTACAGTGAGCTACGAATGAGCCATGCCAGTATTAGAAGTTTCTATGCACATGAAAGCACACCTTCATCCTCCATCCAGGCAAGCAAGAGGTGTTAGCACTGTGCATGGATGCATTCCAGCCAGGCAAAAGCCCTTAAGGAAGGCACAGAGCAAAGCCGGTAAGAGGAGAGTCCTGATGGCCAGTTAACAGAGGTCCAGAGCTCAGCATGTGGTGCCCTAAACCAGAGTTTCAGCACCCCTGCTCCAGAGCTTTGTGTTGTTACATGCATTGTGGAGCATCCTGCATTGTTGGGTAACAAGAAGGGAGTGCCAAAGGATTCTGTGGACTACATAACCTCAGTTCTAAGATGCTACAGCTGCAATTACAATTACAATTACAATTGGCCTTGACCTCACTGGGTAAATTCTGATAGTACTCCCCCCGCCCTCTAGTTTCAAAATTGTGATATAAAAAAAACCAAAAACATAACAGTTATACCATGTAGTTTCTGTTGTACAGTGGTTAAGAACTTAATTCATTCTGAAGGTCCGTTCTTAACCTGAAACTGTTCTTAACCTGAGGTACCACTTTAGCTAGAGGGGGCTCCCGCTGCTGGTGTGCCGCCACTGCAAATTTCTGTTCTCATTCTGAAGCAAAGTTCTTAACCCGAGGTACTATTTCTGGGTTAGCGGAGTTTGTAACCTGAAGCGTCTGTAACCTGAGCAGACAGTAGAGCAGATGTTATTCAGATTGGCTGGAGGCAACCCAGCCAGATGGGCAGGATATAAATAATAAATTCTTCTTCTTCTTCTTCTTCTTCTTCTTCTTCTTCTTCTTCTTCTTCTTCTTCTTTGTTGTCATTCTATTGGCCATGCTACTTTGGGCAGCCAGGGTGATGCAGTGATTAGAGTGTTGGACTAGGACCAAGGAGACCAAGACTCAAATCCTTGTGCATCCATGCAGGAATCTCAATTAAAGCATCCATGACAGATGGCCTTCCAACCTCTGCTTAAAAACCTCCAATGATGGAGAGTCCACCACCACCTAAAGGACTCTGTTCTACTGTTGAACTCTTCTACTGTTGAACAGCACTTACTGTCAGAAAGGTTTTCCTGTTCATCAGAATCTCCTTTCCTGTAACTTAAATCCATTCGTTCGAGTCCTACCCCCCAGAGCAGGAGAAAACAAGCTTGCTCCACCTTCCAGAACTAGACACAGGAAATTAGGACATTGCTGAACATTTTTCAGGAGGACTTCTTTATAAAAATCAAAGTGATGTGGAAATGTGGAGAACTGAACTTAAGACTGAAAAAATGAGAAATTGAGAAACTGTCAGAAACTGAAATTGACAGATTCACTCATCCCTACCTTTGCCCCAGTATCTCTATGACATTCCGCCTCTCCAATCCTGTTTAAGCATCCTCTAAATTCCACCACTCTAGATATTTCTGAATTCCAGATGCATTGAAGAAGAAGAAGAAGGAGGAGGAGGAGGAGGAGGAGGAGGAGAGTTTGGATTTGATATCCTGCCTTTCACTCCCCTTCAGGAGTCTCAAAGCGGCTAACATTCTCCTTTCCCTTCCTCCCCCACAACAAACACTCTGTGAGGTGGGTGGGGCTGAGAGACTTCAAAGAAGTGTGACTGGCTCAAGGTCACCCAGCAGCTGCATGTGGAGGAGCGGAGAACCGAACCCGGTTCCCCAGATTAAGGAGACTACGGCTCTTAACCTCTACACCACACTGGCTCTCTTTATGCTGGGAATCATCCTACCAGTACTCTACATGCTTCTGATTTCCCCTGGTCCACTAGTGAACCCACAGAACAATATCTGGAGGGGGGGAGGCGGCAGAATATTTTTGGAGCAGCATTCAAAGAGCCCTGTGTATTTGTCAGCTACAAGGTGAATTCTTAACTGTAAAAGACAGGTGAGCGGCTATTGCAAAGGGAAGAAGAAAAGGAACTGAATAGTGATACACGAGGAAATGTAAAAAATAAACTGTTGTAAACAAAATCTGCCCTTTTCCCTTATAGGGTATCCAAGAACCTGTATAGAGTTCTTAAGTGGGTTCCCTATAGGTAGGAGAAAATAACAGAGCCAACCAGAGAATACTGAGAAGCAAAGCAGCTAGTAAGCCTGATCTTTATTAAAGTGTTGCAACAGGGTCCTCACTCACCACATGCAGGAGGGAGGAGGAACCCAGAACAATGGTGCACAAGCCCTTATATAGACTTTTGAAATTCCCACTCTGTAGCTCAAGACAACTCCCCAATACATCATACTTACATCAAAGAAGGGGCAGGCTACAGCAGAATCCTGTCTGGCAGGAAACCTGTTAATGGCCACTGACTGGATTACCTGGGCAGCCTGACCATTCTTTTGTGATGGTTAATACTTTAGTTTCTGAGTCCAGGTCACAGGCTCACCCTATCCATATTTAAATGTTCCCTTAAGGCAGGATTTGTGAGCACAGAGACAATGGGGAGGCTTTTCCCATTTCCTTCCTCCTTGCAGAGAAGCATTTGAGATCAATTTGGGAGAGTCAAAATGGTTTCAGGACTGCTCTCCTGCGGCATATATATTTATGTATGTGTTTGCCTGGCACATTTATGAACACTTATTTTATAACTTAGACCTTATGATTCTTATAACAAAACTATGAACCAAAGCAAATGTTTAGAAGAGCCTAAAAAACAGCTTTCCTGACAGAGATGTATAGTTAAAAGACTGCTGACAAAGTGAGAGGTTCTAGGCGAATAGGAAAATAATCGGATGCACTCTGTGTGTGAGTAAATGTGTATCACGCTGGCCTCATATCTATCTAACTCTATCTATCTATGTATCTTTCTATTAGTTGGCACTGATACTGAAATTGGTCTGAATATGTGCAGGGGCAGTAGGAATGAACGACTCAATTGTCCCTGGAAAGCAGAGGGAAATGTTGGGTTCTGTTAGTGTACCTGGAGCATTGATAGAATTCATTGCTGCTCCAATCAGCAGCAGTGGGTTCATTGGGGTGGGGTCACCACCAATGCACACATACCGTTAACATTAATAAAAAATATATACTAGAGTGGCAAATAGCATAAAAGCAGCAATAAAATTGTGTTCATAAAACAAGTACAAAAGAGGTCACAAATCAGTAGATCAGATTTAATATGCCAGCAGCCCACTTTCCAAAACAATACGTGAACCAAAGCACAGCCAGACTTCAAAATTCACACTTCCCCGAATCTTGAAATGCAGTTGCCCAGCCAAGAAATAGGTACAATAAATGGATACATTGCGATAAAGTGTGGATAGACATGCATATATTAATGAAAACAACATGGGGAGAAATGCATTATATCATGGGAAATTGATTTGCAAAAGTTTGTTAGCCAAAATTTTCTATGAACATGTGTGTATTAGGAGATATTTGCACTAAAAGCGTTTGAATTTTCGTGAGTGCTTTTTTAAATAAATAAATAAATAAATAAATGCAAACCACTGTGAAGATGTGAAGGATTTAAGATTGGAAAAACATAAAAATGAGAGCAACAAAATTTGGAAATCAGCCCATGGGCATGTGCTTATTTATATGAAACATTTAAAACTCCCTTTCTCCAGTGGAGTCAGTCTTCCTCTGCTCGATGGACTCCTGTTGGAGGAAGGAAAACTTCTGACCCAATTTTGTACATTTCCAAACACATGTGTTGCTTTAGATGGGGACGGGAGGAGCTAGGGCACATGGTCGCCCAAATAAAGCACCTTTAAGTCTCATCAATCTCACCGAGAGAACGAAGCATGAATTTAACTCTCATTAAAATCTGCTAGACTAAACTACAAGAAGCTAGCATGACTTCCATTGTGCTGGTATAATGCATTAAGTATAATTGTGTAATGTACATTGACATGGAAAATAAATATATAATATGACTATACTGTGAATCATGGCTGGAAATTTCCATTGAAGCTGAAGAAGAGCCTAGCAGGTTAATCATTAGTGGGGCTGTATCATGGGACTGTATCTCTGGTGGTTCGGTCACATGAAAGAGATAGTATTACAGGTCTAAGGTAAAGGTAAAGGGACCCCTGACCATTAGGTCCTGTCATGGCTGACTCTGGGGTTGCGGCGCTCATCTCGCTTTATTGGCCGAGGGAGCTGGCATACAGCTTCAGGGTCATGTGGCCAGCATGACTAAGCCATTTCTGGCAGCGCACAGAAACACCATTTACCTTCCCGCCAGAGTGGTACCTATTTATCTACTTGCACTTTGACGTGCTTTCAAACTGCTAGGTTGGCAGGAGCTGGGACCGAGCAACGGGAGCTCACCCCATCGCAGGGATTCAAACCGCCGACCTTCTGATCAGCAAGTCCTAGGCTCTGTGGTTTAACCCACAGCACCACCTGCATCCCCATTACAGGTCTATACAGATGCTAATCTGTAGGCATCTACCTTGGGTGGGGTGCTCTTTTTGTTCCAAACTATTGAAGAGAATGCGAATCTCTGTCTCCAGCAAACAGCCTGAGGCTATTGGAGGCTGCAATGGAGAAGAGGTGGAGGTTTGATTTTTAGCTGCAATATATTTCTAATCTAAGTTATTAAACCTTATGCTGGTGTATGTTCCACTGGGTTGCTAGGCTAGGTGACTGAGCTGAACAGAATTTGGAGTAGGGTTAGTCTCCCCATACCCCATTCCACCCATACCACAAATCTGGAACAACCCTTTTTCATGACTTATCCCAATCTTAGCTAAAATGGCCTTGTCTGAGTCAGGTTGAGGGACTTTAGCTGGTGTTCCAAACTTTCTCATCCCAGTAGCTGTTAAGTTTGGATTGTGCTGTAATTCTGCCTCGATTGTGTGGCCTGGACCCAATGTTGAATCTGCCTTCACTTTTCAATTATTTAAAACTTTAAACACAAGGACGTCATTTAACTATTTCTCCTAATTGCTGAGTGTTTAAAATAATTGTTAACAGTACTTCATACATACTCCTGGGACAAGATGAGGGTTTTGTTGCCATTTTCTCAATGACATTCCAAAAGCAATTAAGAATTTATGCTGTCACTGTTTAAAATGATGTGGTTTTCATTAAAGATTCATGTCACAGGCGGAAAAGGGCAGAAAGACCAGTTCCCCAGTTCCTTCCCCAATACTGCATACTGCCTTTATTACTGCTGACAACTTTTGAAGTGTTGGGATTAAATCTTACCCCGGCATACGACTTTCACAAACACACTTTAATACAAAGAGTTGTCAAAAGTGTGTGCTTCCACTTGCAATTTGCTAGTGAAGAAAACATTAGGTGAATTGGGCCTTCAGATATTTTGGGTGACTATATCTTTGAACTGTTTTCTCATAGCATGAAAGTTAGGTCCTTGGTGAATCTCCTGGCTATGATATATACAGTTTCTTTCTGATACTTTCTCTGTGTTTGTGTGTGTTTTGTGAGAGGCAGTATGCCGCTGAATTCCAGTTGCTGAGAATCGCAAGTTGGAAGAGTTCTGTTGTACACAGGTCCTACCTTTGGCCTTCACATAGGCTTCTGGCTGACCACCTCAAGAACGTCAGAACATAAGAAGAGCCTGCTGGATCAGAACAATGGCCGATGTGTTCTGGTATCCTGTTCTCACAGTGGCCAACCAGATGCCCCAGTGGAAAACCTGCAAGCAGGACCTGAGCACAAGAACACCCTCCCCACATTCTGTAGTTTCCAAGCAACTGATATTCCTAATAAACACATTTTAGGTCCAGTTTTGCAAATATCCACATTTTTGAAAGCCGTTTCTCCTCATACAATGCATTTTTGTATGCTGTTTTCAATAATATCTTCATTTTTATGCAGGCTTTCCCCTGAAACATGCATTTTTTGTAAACATTGTTTGGGTGGAGAACTGCATCACAAAATTCGGATAAGTGTGAATTTTGAAGGCTGTGCTTCAGTTTGTTTCTGAGGTTCAGAAAGGGCAAAGGGAGGAACAGTACATGAAGCTAGGTTCAATAGGTTCATTTCCACAATTCCATCACCATAATACATGGTTTATCATGACATCTGAATGTAGCTATGGAATAAAGAATTGGAGGGTCCTATTTTACCTAAGCAGTGGGACCAGGTTTTAGCTTCTGTAACAAATGTGTCATTAGATTATAAACTATGTTTTATACAACAAAAATATTATTTAGAATTTTTTTGACTCCATTACGTTTGTAGATAAAGGGGCTATCTATGACAACATGCTCCTGGAGATTTAATAAGGAAAATTCTTCTTTGAAACATGTTTATGCTATATCCTACACTTAAATTTTTTTGGAGTCCTAGGATGCGTAAATACCAATATGGCTGGAAAAATTAAATTTGTGGGATGATATTATTATTTTAATCTATATACCACCTATAAGGGGTTTGACAACGTGTCAACGTAGATGGAATCTCCACACCATTCTTTCAAAGGACTTATATTGATTAAGATAATACCATGGCCCCCGTCAAATAATGGACAGAATGTTAGTGTTTTCATTCTCCATTGCTGTCAGATCTCGTGATCCACTGTTTACATTCCTTTGTGACAGGAGTGTAGGAAAAGAACTAGACCCTTCCATCCTATGTGCTTTTGTATTTTTTTCTCTTTGTTCGTTGGTTTCAGACAGAGCAGACGTGTGAAGCTGCTGCTCACACTAGAGATGTTTGTTGTTTTGATTTGTAAATAAAGGAAGCTTTCATGATGCCAATGCCTCCACAGCCTTGCTTCTTGCTGTTACTCTGCTGATGCATAGCGTGCCCACAGCTCTGCTGGAGGTGGGTTGCGGGACACCTGTGTGCACTCCCGGACCAGGACGTGGCCAAGGGGGCTGTCACGTACACAGGAGACATAACCACTCTTGCAGCATACAAACGAATATGTAATGATATCTGGAATCCATTTATAAAAAGTATGATGACTTGCTAATAATATTACATTTGTTGGAATATGTGTATTACTTATACACCCATATATTGTATCACAATTTCAAGTATTTTTTGTTTGTTTTTGTTTTCTTTCGCTTTGTTTCCTCACTGAAAACTTTCAATAAAATATACTTTAAAAAGAAACAAAAAGACACCTGAAGGCAGCCAAAGCGGTCCTTTTTCGTTGTTGTTTTTTAAAAGAAGAATCTGCAATGAGTTCCAAATATTTTGTTGATATCTTGTGAAATTACATTGTTGTGAATAAATCTTTGCTGACTGCTCCTTCAAAACAAAACAAAAACAGGACAGATACTTTCTTCTGTCAAATAACATTATAGTAAAGCAAGCACATTCTTCCACTCCATATTTAAACTATCATTCTTTGTGAAGATGAAGCACTGGAGTTGGGCCGTTCTCAGATCTGGGCCAGGCACTACTTTTTGTGAAAGGGTCATGTACAGTCACCTCAAAAAAGAATAAATTAGAGGCCGGAGTAAAATGAGACATTAAAGAACCCAATACAGCATCTTAAAATAATGTAATATTCAAAAATATTTCTTTTTCTACAATCTCTACTTGTGATCAATAATCCAGAAAAGGCAATATAAAAAGAAACAAATGAAAGGCAATTTTAAAGCTGATTGTGCCAGGTACATCCAGCCCTTTGTCACCAGTATCTCCTAATTCTATATTTAACACGTAAAAGGTCTGGTGGTATTAAAAATGAACAATTTGACATCAACATTTCCTCCCCATTTTTAACTTGGTTCTGCACGGAATAGCAGTTCCCAGAAAGCATTTATGGTTGAATTATGTCTCAGAACATTGGCAAAGAAAACTAGCTGGTGCCCCTGTAATCCAAAGATGGAGGGGGAAAGATATCTAGAGCAGTAATGGAGCTGAGTAAGCTTTTTGAACTAAGATGGCAATCCTATGGCAAATTCCACCAGGGTGATCACTTTAGGATACGGTGGCTCCAGTGGCTAGTGTGGGGGATGGGTGGGGATTCTAGCCCCAGGGGCACAATTTTCAGGGGCCACAAATGAGGCGCCCCTATGCAGGGATCCCCTTCGTGCCTTGCCTGCCCCGCTCACTGAATGGCTGCATGGTCAGTGCCAGGGAGGTTCACCCACCAAGGGCTGCATTAGATGGCTCCCCTCTGCACAGGCAGGCAAGCAGCACAACATGGCCCTATGAACCCTCCATGCCCCATGCCTGCCTGGCATCAACAGAGATGCTGTGCTGGCATGGCAGGTTTCATCCTCCACGCCAATCCCCCACCTCCACCCTGGGTGCACGTGCCCTGGGTGCTAACAGACAACACAAGGATGCCATAGGAACATAACATGAAGTTGATAAGTTAGGCCAACTTCCCATCTAGTCAAGCTCACTGTTCTCACAGTGGCTAACCAGATGCCTGCAGAAAAATTGCAAGCAGGATTCAAGCACAAGAGCGCTTTGCCCTCCCATGATTTCCAGCAACTGGTGTTCAAAGCATTGCTGCCTCCCACTGTGGAGGCAGAGAAGAGCCAGCACAGCTAGTATCCATTGACAGCCCTTTCCTCCAAGAATTTGTCTAATCCTCTTCTAAAGCCATTTAGCTTGGTGGCCATCACTGTAGGAAAGAGTTCCATAGTTTATCTATGCGCTGCATGAATACTTTTTTTTATTATCTGTCCTGAATCTTCCAGCATTCAGCTTCACTGGATGTCTATGTGTTCTATCCACTTTTTGCAGTGCACCAGCCAAGCAATGTGTTCAAATTCATGCAGCATACGTATATTAGGGGGAAATGTGCATGAAACTACATATATGAGAGAAAATAATATATTAAAATGCATTATATTTGGGAAATTTTCTTTGGAAAAAAAAAGGGGGCATACAAAAATATGAATATTAAGAGAAATTTGCATTTTAAAATGCTCGTGAATTTTTATGAGTGCTTTAAGAAAGAAATCCGCAAACTGACGTGGGAAGGCATTAAGATTGCAAAATAGAGAGAGAGAGAGAGAGAGAAGGAGAGAGAGAGAGAGAGACAGGAAGAACTGAGATTATCAAGTAGACCTGTCCCAATCCAATACCCATAGTTACCAGTATTGTTCTTTCTCATTGCATCCAGATTTTATCACAAACCTCCTGACATTCTGCACATGTAGGGATGATCGCGGAGTGGGGAGTGGGGTCCGGAGGGAACACACTCCCCACCCACAGGCAGCCACAGTCTGCCTGCATGCATAACCTTGGGGTGTGGGGCACACACACCCTCACAGACAAAGCCACAGCTGTCTAAACATTATGCCCTCTAACCTTTTGCAGTCTCAGTAGTTTGCGGTGCCCCGTCTGTAACCTTTGTCTCTGAGACCTTTTGCCTCCTTCGTCATACACTGTGAAAGGGGAAAACGACGCGGTGAAAACAGGTACCAAAATAACTTTGTACCACCCCGATATCTGGGGACCGGAAGATGTGTAAAGGTCACAGCCCAAAATGTATCTGGCAGGTTAGCATATTTGTGTCAATAAAAGGAGGCTCCACAGAGCTGGCCAGCAGCTTGCATGCAGCTCACCTGTGCACAGCTCACCTGCATTATCAACTCCTGCCTCATGTCCATCACTTCATGCACACTCAGGAAAATAAACATAAAATCCCAGAGCAGATCCAGAGCACTCCTGAAGTTGGTTTTCAACTTTTGTTTTACACAAGGACACAGAGGAAAAGAACACTGGAGCGCTCTCTCTCTCTATATATATATATACACACACCGTATCTCAACAGCTGATTAATAATTCAAATAGATGCCGACCTATTCTGCCCCCACATCCCATCATTTATTTGTTTTCTTTGGGTTTATCAAAAGTGCCCACCAAGCCTCTCTTGATGCACCTGTAAAAAAGATACGACTGCATGGCAACATAAATCCACCAGACATAATGTCAAACCTGAAAACTCCCCTTTGGGAAAATCCACCTTGTGAACCTGCTCCAGAAAAGGAGCAGGTGTGCCTTCTAGCAAGTACAACACAAAAAGAAAACCTAAAAAACCACAGGCATTCATTATATTCTGGAACGGTCACCGCATTACAGCAAGCAAGCCATGCCTGAAGAATCCCCCCTCCCCCAAGTTAAAATGCCCACCAGTGGCTACATTATAGATTGTCACTTCAGTCACTGAAAGAGCCATAGCTCAGTGGTGGAGCAACTGCCCTGTGTGCAGAAGATTCCCAAAGGTGGAATCTACACACATACAGTGGTACCTCGGGTTACATACGCTTCAGGTTACATACACTTCAGGTTACAGACACCACTAACCCAGAAATAGTACCTCGGGTTAAGAACTTTGCTTCAGGATGAGAACGGAAATCATGCAGCGGCAGCGGGAGGCCCCATTAACTAAAGAGGTGCTTCAGGTTAAGAACAGTTTCAGGTTAAGAACAGACCTTCAGAACAAATTAAGTTCTTAACCCAAGGTACCACTGTATTAAAACCCCCCCTATGAAAATGCTTTTTTTAAAAAAAGCTTTGAAAAATACAGTGGTACCTTGGGTTACGAACTTAAATCATTCCGGAGGTCTGTTCTTAACCCGAAACCACTCTTAAACTGAGGCATGCTTTCGCTAATGGGGCCTCCTGCTGCCGCCACGCTGCCAGTGCGCGATTTCTATTCTCATCCTGGGGCAAAGTTCTCAGCCTGAGGTACTACTTCCAGGTTAGCGTATTCTGTAACCTGAAGTGTTTGTTACCTGAGGTACCAATGTACAATGAATTTGGCATAGCTTACTGTCGCCATCCAGTGTCACATTTACATATTGCACTTTACAACGCATTTAAAAAAGTTTTATTTGCAGCTGAGTCCTAAGTTAGGCAGACCAATGGCCTGACTCAGTATAGCACAGCTTCCTACCTTCCTGGCACCCTGAATTCAACAGCTGAGGCAAAGCTCCATAGATGGAAGCAACAGTAGCCTGTCTTTTTGCAGCACCTCTAGAGGGTGCTGGAATGCAGTTCAGACTTCTTTCCTTTAAAAAAACAACAACATGCTTTACCTACCTCATCAAAATGTAAGCCCACCCCCTACCTGAACATGCTGCAAACTTCACTGCAATCCTGTTGGTATTATTTATGTATTTGTTTTTTATTTAATTGCAGCATTTATTTGCTACTTTTCAAGCTGACCTTGCAAAGCAGTTTACTTAAGATGGTTACAGCAATAAAGATTTATTTTTTAAAAAATAAATAAATGTTACAATAGAATGGAAGAGACAACTTGTTTCTTTAAGAAACACTTGCTGCTGTCTCTTCTCCCTTCCCCTCTCAGGGCAAGATGGTTCTGCAGAACCCCCTGTAGTGGCTACTGGATGAGAGAAGAACCACTTGTTTGTGTGTGTGTGTGTGTGTGCGCGCGCGCGCGCATGTATGCTATTTTCCACTAGCTTGGTGATGGATGAATCTTCCCCCCCAAAATCACATGTTTATGGAGATTTCCCTCATTTCTTATGGAGGCTTTCTCTAAGGCAGAGGTATACAACTGTGTTCCGAAACCCTCTGTAAGGTAATACCTTTATTAGGAATAAAGCATATGCCACAAAACAGTGAACAAGCTTTTAAATGCTCCAGAACATTTCAACAGGCTGGATGTTAAGTGAAGTGTGTGTGAGAGAAACTCCCCCCCCCCGCCCCCATCTCTCCCATCAGACCCACCCAATTTCAGTATTGTCAACAACAATAAGTGCAGGATCTTACAGTTCCTAAGAAGCCTCTGAGGACTATCCAAGTGGGAAGCCTCTGAGGACTATCCTTACCCTCCAGGATTGTTCAGATCTTCCAAAGCTGCCTTGAATTTCACTCCAGGCAAAACCTGGTGGAAGCTCTAGCCCACTACCATCCACAGCTATTCTAAATTATGTATCTCTGCCTTCCTGGCCAGCTGTCTCAATACACTGCAAGAGTGCTTCATTTTTGGCTTCCTCATCTAACTGGTGATCTGCAAACAGATGTTCCGAGTGAAATGGGAAACCCGCTGCCTTTGACATGTATTATTCCCATGCCAGATGGCAGGCAAAGAATGACACTATCTGCTGAGAGAAGGGAATTGTGTTTGACATGTCCTTCATTTCGATGAGCAACATGGCACTGCTGGTCAAACTTATCATCCAGTCCATCAAATGCTACTTGACAGGCCTAGGCATCTGCTAGGATGGCGAGTGCCTGGGTATGTTTACATGACATAATAAGAAGTATGGCTATGTGGAGCAAGCATTATTCCAATTATTTGCCAGGTTACTGAAGAACTGAAGAAGGTCCCACTGGACCAGGCCAATGCCCTGTCTGGTCCAGCATCCTGTCTCTGGGAATCCTGCAAGCAAGACCTTAGGGCAACAACACTCTCTCCACCTGCATTTCCCAGCAACTAGCATCCAGATATGATGGTGGAGGTGGAACATTGCCTCCATGGTCTGTGGAGGCAGAACATGGCCTCCATCATGATTAGCGACCATTGATAGATTTATCTCCATGAATTTGTCAAACCCTCTTTTACAACTGTCCTAGCTGGTGGTCATCATTGCCTCGTGTGGAAGAGAGTTCCCTGGTTTAAGGAGTACTTCTTTCTGTCCTGAATCTTTCAACATCAGGTTCGTTGGGTGTCCTAGTGTTCTAAGAGATGGAGAAAACCTTTTCTCTATCCATGCTGTTCATAATTTTATAAACCACTATCTTACTTGCTTTTTCTCTAAACTAAAGGGGGGGCTGCCCTTTGACTTCAAAAGGTCTAACTGAACAAAAGGAAACTTTGGGAATTGTCTCCATTTGGGGGAAAAACAAAAACAAAATTCCAACAAAATTCCTGGGAGAATTGCTTCTGCAGTAAATGTCAGTTTCTGGAAAAAGGGCCTGTACCCACTGAGATACTCTGGCATGCAACATACCAAAAAAAAAGGGGGGGGTGATTGGGTGGGAATATTTATACATTTTGGAACTGCGTGCAAACGGACATCTGAAGCACAAGCCAGTTTTGAGGCTGGGGCAACAGTGTTTCTGTTTGTTTGCATCAGGACACCTCCCCACTTTCAATCCCTGCATTCCTGAAGCATAATACAGTGGTACCTCGGGTTAAGTACTTAATTCATTCTGGAGGTCCGTTCTTAACCTGAAACTCTTCTTAACCTGAAGCACCACTTTAGCTAATGGGGCCTCCTGTTGCTGCCTTGCCGCCGGAGCACGATTTCTGTTCTCATCCTGAAGCAAAGTTCTTAACCCGAGGTACTATTGCTGGGTTAGCGGAGTCTGTAACCTGAAGCGAATGTAACCTGAAGCGTATTAACCCAAGCTACCACTGTAGAGGGGAGAGAAAGGAGGAAATGGTGGGGCAAGGTTGCAATTCTCTGCTGATCAGGTTTTACAATGTACTGCTCCATTTCTTCGCTTTCCACAGCATCCCTAAAAAAAAAAGCAGGTAGAAAGATCATATCATAATGACAGACAGGGCCAATAATGGAAGGTGACCATCTCCCCAGGTAAAACCCACCAGCAGCCCTTCTCTTCACCTTCCTTGAGAGTAGGGATGTCAGAGTACTCTAAGAAATGCAGAAATGACCATGCTCACTTATTTGTCCCACTGGAACAGAGGAAGCTGCCTTATACTGAGTCAGACTTTTGACCTATCTGAGTGTTGTTTATTCTGACTGGTAGCCATTCCCCAAAGTTTCAGACCATGAGTCTCTCCCAGCCAAGGGTTGAATCCCAGGGCAAGCATGCAAGGCAGATGCAAGCATGCAAGGCAGATGCTCTACCACTAAGCTATGGCATACAGCTCCGTTTCTGGACTCTGGAATGGGAATCAGCAGATATGGTTGGTATTTGCTGTTGTTATATGTCACAGGCTTGAATACATTCCACACACACACACACACACACATTTGCATTGTGTTTCCTTCGCATTTAAATGAATGGAGTGGAATAAGTACGTTATGTAATATTGCCACAGCAAACAGCAAGAAAAATAATGTAGTGTTTTGGGGGCAGAGGGTGAACTGCAGCAGAAGGGAAACATGTTGCATGTGATGAACACAGGGAGGAAAGGAAAGTGAATCTTCTTATACCCCTACATAATACGGCTGAAATGTGCCCCTGGAACCCAAAAACTTGCATTTGTTGCTTACACCCGCTTTTGCCCTGATCTCCTTTTTGGAGGAAGAGTGATTAATAAATATTCTAAATAAATTCCCCAGCAATTCCCGCCCCCCATGGTTAATTCCTCTGTTCCCCTCTCATCCTAGAAGAAACCTGGTGCTGTCAGTTAGCTAGCAAGTCAGAAAGCAGTCGCTGCAGGGCTGTAGTATTGTGAGAGACAGGCTGCATGACACCAGGGAGCTTCTGGGCACATTGCAGCTGGTTCACAGGTTGCTTTGTGAACAAACCACAGAAGTTTGCCTTTTTGTGAAAGAGAAGAGCCGGGGAAGGGAAGAGAAATAAGTTTTTCAACCAGAGTCCCTTTTTTTTGCTGGCATCACCTCTTAGGTGCTGACCAAGGGCAGTTGCCATAGGCTGGGCAGAAGCAAGCACAGTTTCAGAAATAACCTCCAGGAACTGGAGATTTGATTCACAATGTGCCTTCGTTCTTCCCCAAACTACAAACTCTGGCACCTTCTGTTATCATCCCAGAGCTATTGTCATCTCTCACAGGAGAGCTCCACAAAAAGTTGGAGCGTTGGCATTTCTTAGCTTTGGGTCCTTACGTTGATGGGGATGCTCCAAGCATTTGGCAAAATGAAAGGTGGAACTACAATCTGAGTATCTAGACACAGGAATGTAGGAGTTTGCCCTAAGAACTTAAGAAGAGCCCTGCTGGAGCAACCAATGGACCCTGTATTCCAGAATCCTGTGCTCAAAGTGGCTGCCCAGATGCCTCTGGGAAACCCACAAGCAGGACTTGAGCACAAAGGCACTGTTCTTTCTACAGTTTCCAGCAACTCGTATTCAAAAGCACTGCTGCCTCCAGCTATAGCTAGTAGCTTTTTCCGGTTCAGCATTGTATACCGTTGTCATAGCAATCTTCAGGTGTCTGTCTCAAACACAGTTTCCATGTGTGGGCAGTACAAGGTTTGCTTGCTTGAAATTAAACACAAAGAGAATGTTTTGTTTCAGAAAAAGAAGCGTGTAAGAAGGAAAGCGGAATGGACACAGCAGCTCCTATAGGAAATAAGGGAAAGGAGATTATCTATCCTTGTTGTAAGCCTCTTTGATGAAGAAAATAATCACAAGGCTTAATAGAAAGTGAGACAGCACCCCCTTATGGCTCAGTGAAGAAATGATAACAGATATTGCTGGGGGGGGGGGAGGAGGGTGGACCTAGTAGCAAGATATTGGATACGAGGATAATTATTTAGGTCTGGTAATTTTAACATTCAATCTCTTTATGCACTTTCTTTTTGCAACAGCTAGAACTCTGAAAGTGCCTGAGTGAAATTGAATTGTTAGTGGTGAGGGTATTTTATAGTTTTAATGGGTTTTTAAACATGTTTGCAATTGTTCTTAAATGTTTAAAATTTTAATACTTTTGGGTTTGATGCCCTAGGTTCCTTAGAGAGGAAGGGCGGGGTATAAATTTAATAAATGATGCAATAAATGAATGACTGAATAAAATAATGAAATAAATAATATGTAGCAAAATAACAACAACACTACTTTCATTGTTTATACCCTGCCCATCTAACTGTGTTGCCCCACCCACTCAGGGCAGCTTATTAGATTTATTGTGCAAGCAAAGTTGTTTAGGGAATGGTGCTGTACTAAACCATTAAAAACACAGAATATTAATTTAGGCAAAGTTCAGATACCCAGCCAGTTCCACCAGCGATTCCCTTATTGCAAACATTAGTGCTGCAGTGAAAACATTGTGAAGTTTCAGTGCTGATTCATTCAAAATAGTTGTATATAAATGGCCTTGCATAGCCATTTTCAAAGCCAGTGTTAAGCACCTAAGCTATGAATGAAGCAGACATAGGTGAGTTCACAGTGCAAGTGTTTCTTGATTATTGGAGGGTGATGGGAAGAGCCATAATTCATAGGTAGAGATGTGTCACGGGCCAGGAATCAGCTTCACCTGCTGAGCTGCAGCCTGAAGGAACAGAAGGCAGAGTGACTCCACTTGCTCCAGCTTTCTTAAGCAAGGTTTCCAGCCTCAAGTCAATTGCTGGAAATGACATTCCTGGCCAGACCTTGCTGCTTCTTGCTTCTTGTGACCTTGGACTCTCAGCTTTCTTGACCCCCGGACCATCTGACTATGTGAACTGAGATACTCCTGACCTTAGGACTGGACTGAAGCTTGCATGCGGACTCTGCCATCAGGAAAGTACTCACCGAGACTTGGCTGACTGGCTGGCCTCTCCTGCCACTGACCTCTGCCATGGCTGGGTAGCACAACAATTTGTTTCCAGCCCCTTTAATCCCCACTTGCCTGGAGTTCAAGCAGGCCTCTAAATATGCAACCATGGGTGGGATATGAGCAATTACTCTCTGAGAAGGACCAGTTGGCCCAGCAAGTGGTTGACTTAACCAGCCAGTTGCAGGCCATCCAGGCAGTTGGACTCCCATGCTAGAAGTGCTTTTTAGCCTGTTCTGAGAAGTTTGATGGGTCCCATCAAAGTTCCCAGCCTTTGGGGGCCAGGGCCAGTTGTTCCACAGTTTGTGGTCTGAGGACTTTCTGTCAGATGGGTATAAAGTGGGATTTGTCATCAACCTGCTTTCTGGAAGCACTGCCAAATGGACAATGCCCTTGCTGCAATATCAGAGTCCATCGCTGGCTGATTTTGACTCCTTTAGTCAACATCTCCAGGCCATGTACACAGACCCTGTCAGGCCCCAGACCACCAACCGCCTGATCTGCATGCTGAAACAGGGAAATTGGTTGGTGGGGGGGAATATCAGTTAATTTCAGCTGCTGGCATAGGACTTGGCATGGAATCAAGCAACTATGGTGGACCAGTTTCAAGAAGGGCTTTCAGACCCGGTTCTAGATGAACTGGCCCACACAGAGTGCCAAGGGGACATGCAAAGCCTGATTCTCTTGTGCCTCGGGAATGATGGACGCCTACAACAGTGCAAAGCCCGGGACAGAAGCCATCTGGGGGCACCTACTCCAGGGGGTTCCATGCCCCAACCTGCCTCAGAAACTCCTCCTGCTGAGGAGCCAGTGCAAAGAGGGGGATTTGCCCTCATTTGACGGCAGCTGAGAAGGAACGGAGATGCAGAGAGGGACTGTGTCTGAGGAGGCTGGGGACAAATGGCAGCCACATGCCTGTCAAAGATGGGATCTGCTTCCCGCCCAGGAAACAGAATCCCCCTTGTTTAGGTGGGCTACTAAGCCAGGGTCTGATGTGTATTGCTAGTGACCAGGTGCCTTGCTCCACACCCTCCAAGCACCTGGTGATGTCCGTCACCCTGACACCTCCAGAGACCAGCCCTGCAGACCTGGGCCATGATAGATTCAGGGGCTATGGCCAACTGCTCCAGAGAGGCGGACACGGAGCAATGGATCCAAACTACAAGAAAGAAGATTCCACCTAAACATTAGGAAGAACTTCCTGACAGTAAGAGCTGTTTGACAGTGGAATTTGCTGCCAAGGAGTGTGGTGGAGTCTCCTTCTTTGGAGGTCTTTAAGCAGAGGCTTGACAACCATATGTCAGGAGTGCTCTGATGGTGTTTCCTGCTTGGCAGGGGGTTGGACTCGATGGCCCTTGTGGTCTCTTCCAACTCTATGATTCTATGATTCTAGGGAATCCCCAGAGATCCCATCCAACCACCTCTTGTGGTGGAAACAGTTGATGGCCAGCTTTTGGCCTCAGGACCATCACCTGGGCGACTGGTGGAGACTCATAGTGAGGAGGTGGAGTTCCATTTAGCTTCTGCACCCCATTTCCCCATTGGGTTGGGCCTGGAATGCTTGGAGGCCCATGATCAGTTTGTCCCAGAGGCAAATCAACTTCATTGCCCAGGTCTTCGTGGGCCTGTCTGGCACCAGCAGCCCTGGCAGTGAGAACAGAGAAGGACGGGCTTGCCAACCTGCCTGCCAAGAATGCCAAGTTTGCTGACGTGTTCAGTGAAACAGAAACAGACCTTTTGCCACCCTACGACTGCCCTATTGACCCTGATTCCCAGGGTCCCATATCTAAATTGGAACCTAAATTGGCTGTGTTACGTGAGTTCATCACCAAGAACCTGCAGAGGAGTTTTATATACAACCCTCTTCCTCACCAGCCACTGTTCCTGTACTATTTGTGAAAAAGAAGTAATAATAATAGTAATAATTTTTATTTATGCCCCGCCCTCCCCAGCCAAGGCCGGGCTCAGGGCGGCTAATGAGCAATAATAAAAACAAGTTGAATGAATATAACTTGGAAACAAAATTAAAATACAACATTAAAATATTGAAACATTAAAATATTAAAATGTAGCCTCATCGCAGGAAGAGGAAAAGAAAAAAGAAAGAGGGGGAGGGAATCAAATTGGCTCCAAGCCAAAGGCCAGGCAGAACAACTCTGTCTTACAGGCCCTGCGGAAAGAAATCAGATCCTGCAGGGCTCTGGTCTCATGAGGCAAAGCGTTCCACCAGGCCAGAGCCAGAGTTGAAAAGGCCCTGGCTCTGGTTGAAGCCAATCTAACTTCCTTAGGGCCCGGGACTTCTAGGGTGTTGCTATTTATGGATCTTGAGGCTCTCTGTGGGGCATACCGGGAGAGGCGGTCCCGAAGGTACGAGGTTCCTAGGCCGTGAAGGGCTTTAAAGGTCAAAACCAGCACCTTAAATCTGACCCTGTACTCCGCAAGTAGAGGGAGTTGCGGCTTTGTTTCATCTCCTCCATCCAGGACATGCCTGTTTTTGGTCCGAATCTTATTATCCCTGCTTGAGAGATTGACTCCGGAGAGTTCCCAGTCTTCCGTGCCAGCGTCCAGCACCGAGCGTCCTCTGCCCTACCCCCATCTTGTTGCGGGCACCAGATATTGGACGATGCTGGTTTCTCTTCAGATTATGTAAATCTTTCGCCTTTTGCTGATCAGCCTTCTTGCTCCTGATGGGAACCAGCTGACTCCAGCTTTCTTAAGCAGGATTTCCAGCCTCAGTCAGTTGCTAGAAACAACATTTGTCATTCCTGGCCAGACCTTGCTGCTTCTTGCTTCTCGGGATCTTGGACCCTTGGTTTTCTTGACCCCTGGGCTGTCTGACTACGTGACCTGAGATACTCCTGACCTTAGGACTAAACCTTGTGTACGGACTCTGCTCCAGACAGGTATCCCTTTGAGACTTGGTTGGTTGGCTGGCCTCTCCTGCTACTGAGCTCTGCTGTGGCTGGGCAGCAAGAGACTACGGCAGCATGGGGGAGGAATTCTTTTTAGTTTGCATTTAAAGGTGAGCCTGTTTAATTCAATTTTTCCAAAACAGCACCAGAACCATAGCACAACCATACTTCAAAGTCTGCATGTCTCCAAATTTCACAAAGCATTTCTCCAACCAAGAAACAGCTACAAAAATGCATGTATTAAAGTGTGACTAAAGATGGTTATTTCTGTAAAAACATACAAAACTGTATTGCATTGTGGTAAAATTACTTGCAATGACATGTACATTATACAAAGTTGCAAGCCATTTTCGTCTTCTACATGCAATATTTGTTTTCTACTAACAGGGATGGGTGATTCTTTGGATATTTCTGTTTCTTATTTCTCTGATCTTAAGTTCATTTATCCACATTTCCACATCAGCTTGGGATTTGGTTTTTGTTTGTTTAAACTCCTTGTGAAAATTCACCAGCATTTTAGTGTTTACTAAAATACACACATTTTTGTATTTGACTTTGCTCATACAAAATAGGAACATTGTATTCTATTAGTAGTAGTAGTAGTAGTTATATTTTTACCCTGCTCATCTGATTGGGTTGCCCCAGCCACTCTGGGCAGCTTCTAACATATATAAAAACATTTTAAAAAATTAAACATTAAGCTTCCCTATACAAGGCTGCCTTCAGATGTCTTCTAAAGGTTTTATAGTTACTTACCTCCTTGGCTCGGGGTTGCCTAACTCCTTGCCCTCCAACATTTCTCTGATGAAAATAGGAGTGTCCTAAGGAACAGCGGGGCATTCTGGGATCATATCAGAAACTGGGATGGCTTCTGTAGAGACTGTCCCTGGAAAATAGAGACATTGGAGAGTCTGATATGAGCCGTGCATGCGATCCATGAGTGACCACTAACAGAGACTCCCCCAAAACCCTAGTGATCTGGGAGGTCTATAAGGGATTAGATGGTTCTTGGGGTATCCTGGAACCATGTTATGGAGAGCCTTGTGAATTAATACAAGAACCTTGAACCTGGCCTAGTAGCCTGTAGTCAGCCAGTGCAGGTTTTCGAGCACTGGAGTTATGCGCTGGCAATGCATGGATAGCTCAGTTGGTTACAACATAGTGCTGATAATGTCAAGGCTGCAGGTTCGATCCCCTTGTGGGGCAGTTGCATATTCCTGCCTTGCAGAGGGTTGGACTAGAATCCTCTACAATTCTATGATTCTGATTGTCTGACCCTATCAGCAGTCTAGCTGCAGCATTTTGCACAAAGCTGTAGTCTTTGGACCAGATCCAAGCGTAGCCCCAGACATACGTCTGGCATACACTGCTTCAAGCCAATAATCCAATAAATATCAGTTCAGTAAAGTACGGGGGTGGGGGGCATTGGAACTGAGACTCTTATTGAGAAAAATGAGCATGAGCTTAAGCTCTAAAGAGAAATTCATGCTGATTTTGTTTCGTTTTACAAGTTTCTACCTTGGCAATAAAGACAGATGTCTACCATAATGCCATTAATGTTACTGCCATCTTTATTAGTATATTTTTACCACGGGAGACAAGATGTTATTCTTTCTAATCTCAAATATGATGTTTAATACGATCATTCCAGACACATCTCCTCTGGTAGTTATTTTATTACATTTGCTGCAGATGATGCAATACTCAATTATCTGCCTTGTTATTGCTACTACAGCCTTTGGTTTAGAAGCCAAAACCACCATTTACTGGAATAAGCTGATTTTATGAGTCATATAATCTGCAGCATGGCTTAAGAGATATTCATGACCATATCCCTTACTACCACAGCGCACTGGAATAGCATGGAAAAAAGAGTCTTCCGGCCCTTTAAAAAAAGGTGGCAGCATGGCATGTAAATAGTTCAGAAATGCATGAGTACCTTCCACGATTCAAAACCTACACATCTGTTTGCAGGCATGGTTATGGTAGGTGGTGATTAGCATTCTAAATCACCATAGTTCGCTTATCAGCTGTAGGTAACCTATATAAATCAGTATGTGATGCACAGCTACTGCTATGCTAAAAACAGCAATGATAGCTTAAAAATATTGAACTGGTCAATGCATTTAAAGTACTTCCTGTTGTTCTTGAACTATTATTGCTTGCATAGAAATCTGGAGGTTTGCACTGGATTTTCCAGTGTCCATAATGACTGGGGCTCTGTGAAGAGATTGAGCAACGACAACAAGATGGCAGGTCAGGGGATCTCCAGGGAGTTTCAGAATGCAAATCAACATTCGTAGAATCATGTCAACCATGATGTCAGGGATGGCCAGCAACACCAGTTTACAAAGTATGCTTGCGTCAATGGTTTGTTGTTGTTTCTTTGCTGCTTTATGTTCCAAATGGAAGCTTTGGAATAATCAGGCTCTATGGACCACCTAGACCTTGACTTTTCAGGTGCACAGCTTAGAAACCACTTTGCTTTCAAGCCATGTGCAGTACATGTGCACTGCCTAGAGAACATAGGCTATGGGCCAATTTTTAAAGTACACTAAATAAATAGATGTAAGTTAGGGGGTGTCAAGGGACTGGAAGGGCTCTGACAGGTGTGTGGCAGAGGCAAAGGGGCTGGAGACTGACCCAAGAGAGAGGGGCAGCAATTTATGGGGTTTTGCACCACCCGAGAAGCAGGAGCAAAGGCAGGGGGGGAGGAAACCTCAGAGCAGTCAGAGATGGAGGTGGGGGCACAGGACCTATTGCAAAGGAAGAGGCTTTCAGGCAAGGCGTGAGGCAGTCAAATCTGTGCCATCCCTTCCCACTGTCTCCTAAAACCAGGAGGGGTTTGAAGAGGGAAAGATAATGGTAACTTCCATGCAGGAGAAGTCTCAGGTTGTGTTTGTGATTAGTCTGCTGGAAGGGGAGGCGAGCCACTGGGTGGTCCCCATTCTCATTGCTCAGCCTGCCCACCTGCTAAATTATTATGCTTTCATCACAGACATAAAGAAGATGTTCCAAGAATCCCAGAGTCCAGCATACACTGGCTGCAGAGACTGAGACAAGGGAGGGATCCAGTAGTGATCTACAACACCAATTTCTGTTTGTTGACCCAAGACATGGGGTGGAATGATGTAGCGCTGATGGCTCAGTACCACTCAGACTGAAAAAGGAGATAACGGATGAGCTGATCTGGACCAGGCTGCCCAGCACCTTAGCATTTGATTCAATTGTGTGCGCAAATCAATGGGTGGCGGGAGAGTTGCTGCCTGACTTGAAGGTCAGCTCCTAACAAGCCTGGTCCTCTGAACCTGACCTCCCCACTCTTAAGCCCAAGCCAGCTGGTGGTTTTGTATTTCCTAGAGGGTGGCACTCCAGGAACTCAACAAGGAACTTCCTGGACTTGATTGACAAGGCCCAAATTCAGCTCTTCCTTTGCAGTATTAGATATATCTGTAAGTTGCCCTGACAGTACTTTACATTTAGTCTCCAAAGGTTGCAATGCTGCTGACAAGTCTGATGCCAAGGCTGTTTGGATTTTATCCACGTATTCATCAGTTTCCCCCATCTCATCAGCTAGAGTACTAGAACCTCCTTTTGCCATGGCAGTGTCAGAGGCCTTTTCTGATAGCTCAGAGCAGCCCATGTCAATTTCAGCCCTCAGATCGTACTTTCCAATTCTGCTATTAGCTCCCCTCAAACCTCACAGCATTATCTTTCTGAAGACAGCTTTAACACTGGAGAGCATTTATTAGCAGGAGACTTAATTTTAAGCCTCCATTAGGATTTCCAGCAAGCCACACCCCACCTTCTAATGAATTTTCATTAGCAAATCTGTGGAGGGCATGTGATTTGGACCCAGGGCTTCTAGCCTCATGCTATGTCACTATTGTTGACAAGGCAGTTAAATTGAGCTGTCTCTTTACTAGAAGTCTTACACCACAGTTTCTTGCCTTCAGTGGTAAGTGATTTCATTTCCCTTAAGTGCTTCTTGTTCACTCTTCTGTTTTCCTCACCCACACTCTGTCAATACCTTTCACCACATTTGATGTCAGCAAGACCTCCTGACCTTGCTAATGCTCTTCCTACTTCCAGGTGATGTGCTTCCTAATCAAGTGATGCTCTGCGATTGATTCTCCAGCCATTCCAACTCTGCCTGTGCGCTACAGATTCAATAAAGGATGGCCGCCTACAATCTTCCTGCTGCAGGAAGGGCCCTCTTAAGTTTAAATGAAAAACTGTGTAAGGACTTCCTTTTTGATCCCTGAGCACCTGAAGATGCAGCTATGCTGAGTACAGCCAAAGATGACATGCAGTCACACTCTGGGACAGAGCTCTGGTAACAACAGCTGCGCTCAGGTGGGAGCCCTTAAAGAGATGCTTTGGAGGACTGTAGGTGGAGTATATGGAGTATTATAGGATAGGTAGTACAGTGGTGCCTCGCAAGACGAAATTAATTCGTTCCGCGAGTCTCTTCGCCTAGCGGTTTTTTCATCTGGCGAACCAACCCTATTAGCGGCTTAGCGCTATTAGCGGTTTAGCGGCTATTAGCGGCTATTAGCGGCTATTAAAGGCTTAAGGGATTAGCGGATTAGCTGCTAAAAGGCTATTAGCGGTTTAGCGGCTTAGAAAAAGGGGGTGGGGAGCGAAAAAAAATCTCAAGACTCACAAGACATTTTCGTCTTGCGAAGCAAGCCCATAGGGAAATTCGTCCTGCAAAGCGCATCGAAAAACAGAAAACCCTTTCGTCTAGCAGGTTTTCCGTCTTGCGAGGCATTCGTCTTGCGGGGTACCACTGTACCTCTGTTGGGGGGCATGTTGCATGAAGGGTTGGTCCCCACCCTTCACTCAGCTCTCACCTGTGGCTCCTAGAAGCTGTCAGCATGTGACAGCTGCCACATGCCGGGAATTGCTTCGACTGACTGGCTAAAGCAGGTGAGGATAGTTGATGAGTCTCAAACCCTTGGTGAGTTAGGGACTTCCCCTGTATGGAAAGACAGGCTATGGCGGATTGGTGTATTGTCAAACCAAATAAATGGCAGCCAACATTCCCACAAAGATATCTGGAAGCTGTAGTTTGTTACAGGTGCAGAGAATTGTTAGGAGACCATTATTCCTCTAATGAGTTACAATTCCTAGAATGGTTAAGGAATTGATCCGTCTTTGAAGAAAATTCTAGGAATCGCACCCATGGGGAGAACAGGGGTCTAATGACCACTCAAAAAGCCCTTAACAGACGACAGCTCCCATAATTACGTGGGGAAAGCTATGAATGTTGGAAGTGGTATCGTAATGCTCTAATGATGTGAATGTGGTCTGTGACTGAGAGCCATGGTGGTGTTGGCTTGGGAGGTGGGAATGGAAGATCTGGTGGGAGATAATGTATTATAGTACACTGAAGGTTAGCATTAGTGTTGAGGGATGTGTACCATGAGTTTAAGGAACTCCTCTCCACATAGTCACTTCTTCCACATCCCAGCTCTTAACAATAAACAACTCAGCTTTAGAGGCTGGCAGACAACCCCAAACTTGTGCCCTTTAGCACCATAAGAGGTCAGAAGGAAGGTGTCAGTTGGAAGAGGAAGGTCCTTTCCCACCCCACCCCACCCCATTCCCTCTCCCTGAAACCTTCCTTTCCATCTGCAAATGCCAAATACCACATGGATAGGCTCAGCTGGTCAAAGCATGGTGCTGACAATACCAAGGTCACAGGTTTGATCCCCGTCTGAGACAGCAGCATATTCCTGTACTGTAGGGGTTGGACTAGATGAACCTCAGGGTCCCTACAGTTCTATGATTCTAAATACACCTGCTCTAGGCTGGCTACAGCGCAGAACAGGTGTATTCAGTTCTCCTTCTTGGGCTCTGGGTTCAACTTTTCTTATTAGGAGCTGAAGTGTAGCTTATAAAAGCCCCGAGACACAGTTGATTTGCATGTGTTACTCAGGGAGAACCCCAGAGATGTTATGGGGTGGGGGGTAGAATTAGAGATCCATTCAATTATTTTCTCTCAACTATAATCAGCAGCTATTCGTTATGGAGATCATCCTAAATTACTGAAAATTGCGTTAGCTATTTTAGACTATAATAAAAGGATGTGGAGAAATATTAGCATTCTGAAGCCAAATTTATATTGACTCATCTTTCCATTTTTCATTTTAATAATGTTCGTACCAACGAGAAAGTGTTAAAGAGACAGCTTGTCATGGGGTGCCATCTTGTGGCAAATCTCAGCTAATGCTGTAGCATGGCACAGAGGTGGTCCCATTTTTTATGTTCAAGCATGAGTGCTGGTGGTTTTGGAGACCAAATGGCACTACCCATGCACAAGAGGTATTGCAGAAGTACCAAAAAATCTAGTTAAAACATACTGAGCTCCCAGCCCCTCCCAAATAGCCCAATGATGGAAGTTCATGTTCAGTGGCAACAGAGTGCTGGGTGGACGAGGAAGAACAGAAAACTAGGTGTGAGAGGAATATTCTGTACTTTGTGCCTGCCAGCACAATAAGTGTGCTCCACATGGAGCAGATTTGTTGCAGACGCCACTTGTCTTTTTGATATCTGTTAGAAAGAGGGAGAGTCCACCATGTGTGAGGCAAGAGCACAACATCGACATGGAAGGATGTCACTCTGCTGCCTGCACTGTACAGAAGGGTTACAAACATGATGCCCTCTACATGTTCTTGGACTACAACTCCCATCAGCTCCAACCAGCATGTTTAATGGTTAGGAACGATGGGAGTTGTAGCTAGAAGGAACCACTTTGGCTGTCCCTGCTGCAAGGATAAGCATAATAATGATGATGATGATGATGATGATAATAATAATAATAATAATAATAATAATAATAATAATAATAATAATTTCTTATTTATACCCCGCCCATCTGGCTGGGCTTCCCCAGCCACTCTGGGCGGCTTCCCAAAAAATACTAAAATACTGTAATCAAACATTAAAAGCTTCCCTAAACAGGGCTGCCTTCAGATGTCTTCTAAAAGTCTGATAGTTGTTGTTCTCTTTGACATCTGGTGGGAGGGCATTCCACAGGGGGGGCGCCACTACCAAGAACGCCCTCTGCCTGGTTCCCTGTAACTTGGCTTCTCGCAGTGAGGGAACCACCAGAAGGCCCTCGGTGCTGGACCTCAGTGTCCGGGTAGAACGATGGGAGTGGAGACGCTCCTTCAGATATACTAGACTGAGGCCGTTTAGGGCTTTAAAGGTCAGCACCAACACTTTGAATTGTGCTCAGAAACATACTGGGAGCCAATGAAGGTCTTTCAAGACCGGTGTTATATGGTCTCGGCGGCTGCCCCCCGTCACCAGTCTAGCTGCCACATTCTGGATTAGTTGTAGTTTCCGGGTCACCTTCAAAGGTAGCCCCACGTGGAGCGCATTGCAGTAATCCAAGCGGGAGATAACCAGAGCATGCACCACTCTGGCAAGGCAGTCCGCAGGCAGGTAGGGTCTCAGCCTACGTACCAGATGGAGCTGGTAAACAGCTGCCCTGGACACATCATTTTCTTCTGCTACATAGATCAATCCATCAACACATATGCTTTGGAAGCCTCTGTTCTATACCCTATGGTTCTCAGTTTATTCCTAGCTATTGACATCCATTTGTATAATGCTCCCAGGAATCTTGAATAATTCTGTTGGACATGAAAACAGGAGTGGAAATTCCTGCATGTTTGTTAGATGTTAAGAGGTACAATCATGCCAGCAAATACTAGTGATGTTATTATTTAGTCCACAAACATTCTGTAAATACTGATGCCATTTACTGCATCATTTTTTGACATTTTCTTTCCACTTAAGTTACCTACTTAAATACTGAGGATTGGAGACAGCAGTGGGGGGTGCAGGGGGGGCCGGCCGCACTGGCCGCAACATCTGGGGGGTGCGCGCTCGCACTCGCAGCTCTCTGCCCCTACCTGGCTCACTCACTCTCTCTCACTGCAGTGCTGGCTGTGCGAATCCGATCCGAGCCGCCGGGTCGCCGCCCACTGTGGAAGGGAGGGTGCCAGGCGTGCGGTGCGGTGCGGAGAGAGAGTGAGGGACTATCTGGGGGAGGGACAGTGCAGCGGGGGGTGGTGGCGCAAATTACTTGCCTTGCCCCGGGTGCTGACAACCCACACTACGCCACTGGGAGACAGCACCAGCTGTGATGAACCCAGATTGGGAAAGAAATCACTGCCTTTCGTAATTTAGATAAATCCCAGTAAGGGCATGACAAAACACAAAATGGCTGCCATATCCAAGACTGAACCACATTATGGTGTGGGATATCCCTCTTCAGCGATGTGCAAGGAAAAAACCTCTTTGCACCTTTTCTGTATTCGGAATAGAGAAGAGCATGGGTGGTAAATTCTGGAATCCAATGCAATGTGGACCTGCTTAAGAGGGGTGCTCAGTGAAAGGGAAACTGAGCCGGTATAAATAGGAACTGCCCAGTGTTATGGGTGGAGGGGGGCTGCCTTAATTTTGTGCTCACAGATAGCAGCAGCCCGACCTGAGTGTAGGTCCACACAGCCTGACAGTGGCCATGGCACTCAGCAAGGGCTACGCTGCACAGTTTAAACAAGAATACATGCCATACATACATTTTTCCCTGCCATAAAACAGCCAGAATTGGAACTCCAGCACCATTTCAGGTAAGGGATCTCACTTGACCCCATTTTACTTCATTAGAACTCAACTGCCTTATCAGGAACACCTTCATTCCATAGCTAGCCAATCACAGAGAAGATCCACCTTACACAACAGTGGAGTCTACAGGTGAAAATTATTATTAACAGGCTCTGCAAAAAATGGCCTCTGTGAAATCTGAGCTAAAATTTCTGCAAACCTCAGCTATTTGACTCCGTGTGGAGGTGGGCAATGGAGGCCACAAGCATCCATTGTAAACTAAGGGAAAGTATCAATCAACAATATTGTCCAATATTGCCACAATATTAGCCTATGGGGAAACTTAATAAATTCACTAAAAATCAGCCATTTAATCAATTCTCTTTGCTCCAGTGGTGCTTTGCTCCTCTCAGGAAGGGGAAGGGGAGGGGGACAGGAACCATGATGTGGGCGGCTGTCAGTCCACCATAGTCCATATATATGTGAGTGTGTGTAATTATTAAATGTTTTGTTTTACCATTTTGAATACTCATTTAAACATCCTTAATGTATCAATGACTTTCCTTCTTCTCTTTCCATGGTTCATTTTGCATTCTAATAATAATAATAACAATAATAATAATTTTTATTTATTCCCCGCCCTCCCCAGCCAAGGCCGGGCTCAGGGTGGTTTACAAGCAATAATTAAAAAAAGTTGAATGATTACAACTTAAAAACAAAATTAAAATACATTAAAATATTGAAACCTTAAAATATTAAAATGTAGCCTCATCGCAGGAGGAGAAGGAAAAGAAAAAAGAAAGAGAGGGAGGGAATCAAATTGGCTCCAAGCCAAAGGCCAGGTGGAACAACTCTGTCTTACAGGCCCTGCGGAAAGAAATCAGATCCTGCAGGGCCCTGGTCTCATGAGGCAGAGCGTTCCACCAGGCCGGAGCCAGTGATGAAAAGGCCCTGGCTCTGGTTGAGGCTAATCTAACTTCCTTAGGGCCTGGGACCACTAGGGTGTTGGTATTTATGGACCTTGAGGCTCTCCGTGGGGCATACCGGAAGAGGCGGTCCCGTAGGTACGAGGGTCCTAGGCCGTGAAGGGCTTTAAAGGTCAAAAGCAGCACCTTAAATCTGACCCTGTACTCCACCGGGAGCCAGTGCAGTTTGAAAAGCACTGGGTGAATATGCTCCCATGGCAGAGACCCCGTGAGGAGCCTCGCTGCAGCATTCTGCACCCTCTGGAGTTTCTGGGACAGCTTCAAGGGCAGCCCCGCGTAGAGCGAATTACAGTAGTCAAGCCTGGAGGTGACCGTCGCATGGATACCATAAATCCCTGCATATTTTACATAAACTAAACCGTTCAGTATTCCATTATTACATCCGGCAAAACTTATTTACACTGTTGAATTTATCTTAATGCTGCCAGCATTTTCAAGTGTACACAATTTCCCCAGTATATTCAATAAACATTTTCCAATCTTCTTTAAACGAATGTTCTTGTTCTCTTATTCTGTGTGTTTTTTTTAAATGTATTTTTTATTAGTTTTTGCACATATTTTCCAGCATAACAACTCAAAAACAACATAACAAATCTTTGGCTATCACGGCTTAAGACTTCCTTCAACCCCTTCTAATAGTTTTCTAAATTCCTTTTTGATTTTGCATTGTGTTACTATACTTATTGCTATAAATCGAATCTTACTGCCACTATTTTTAATTCTTTTCACAAGGTCCTTGGTGTCAGTTCGATAGGAGTGTCCCCACACTGGAGCCCTGGTGGAATACGGGTGGCAACTGGAACGAGGATAGAGATTAGATGCAGGGACGCCAGGCAGGCAGCTCTCAAGGAATGCATAGCGATTTACCTGAAAAAGAAAAAGACAGACAACACAAAAGGGAGGGGGCGACAAGAGGGAGAGAGAGAGATTATCTTCAGTCAGAGTGGGGGTATTTCTCCTTCCAGAACTGCATTCTGATGGAAGGGTGGTCGGGGTCTTCTGGGTAGGATCAATAAGTATCCTCGAGAGCCACTTTTCTTCAGGACTCTTCCCAGGTCCCTCTCCAGTTGCCAGGGGACTATGATTACCCCCTGCTGTCATCATTAGGGAGGTTTTCATTGTTGGTTGCAGTCGTATCCAATGGTGGGTCGGGGTTTGTGTCAAGGCAAGCTGGAGGATTGGACGTCTTGCAGAAAGTGTAATGGATCCACGCATTCCTTTCTGACACCTTAACTGCAGTGGGTATCTAAGAAGAACCTGAAAGGGACCCTCCCATGACGGTTCAAGGGTGTCCTTCTTGAAGCACTTGACAAGGACCCAATTTCCCGGTTGAAAAGCATGGGCATCTACATCCAGAGGAACATTTTGACCTGCCTCAGCATACTGGTGCAGTTCTTTAAGATGCCTCTGCAGCTGTGTGACATAAGTAGTTAGCTCATTCTCTTCCACATCAAGTTCAGAAATTGGGAGTTGGGTAGTGTGAGTAGGGGATGGGCGCCCAAACAAAAGTTCATAAGGGGAAAGTTTCAAGGATCCCCTTGGCTGACTCCTGATGTTGTGTAGCACAAGGGGAAGGGCATTAATACACTTGAGTCCCGTTGCTGCACACATTTTCCCCAATTGATTTTTTATGAGTCCATTCATACATTCAGTTTGTCCTGAGGACGGGGGATGATATGGCGTGTGCAGTTGCCATTTGATACCAAATGCCCTTGCCACAGCCTATATTATTTCTGCAGTAAAATGAGACCCACAATCGCTATCCAAGCATCTAGGCACCCCATACCTTGGGATAATTCCTTGCATTAGGATGCGTGTCACAGTTTGTGCAGTTGCATGTTTTTAAGGGTATGCCTCCAGCCAAAAAGTGAGCTGATCTGGGATGACAAGTATATGTCTGTAACCCAAACCTTTAGGCAGTTCTGCAAAGTCCAACTGTAGGCTCTCAAAGGGAAAGAAAACCCATGGTCTGGAGCCAGGGGGGTTTTCAGGGTTCCCTTTTTGGGTTGTAGCTGGCACAAGTAGTACAGTTCTTTGAAACAGCCTTGGCATATTGGTGAGCGCCTGGGGCATACCAGTGTCTGAGAAGGCTATCAGCCAGTCTATTTGCCTCCCCAATGTGTGCATTGGTGTAGAACACATAAATGTTTGGGAACCCTTGCCTTTGGCATTATGAGGCAGCCGTCGGGAAGGGTCCTAACGTGGCCATTTTTGTGCCCCCCTAGGTCCTGCCATTTTTTTATTTCTTCAGCCCGGGCAGTGTTATACATTCCTTTGAAATCCATGTCTGAAGGGGCTACGATAGCTTGAAATTCATTCCGGGCTGCAGGGAGACTGCAGCTTGTTGAGCCGCTGAGTCGGCAAGGCGGTTTCCGACAGAAATAAAATCAGTTCCATTAGTGTGAGTCTTGCAATGAATCACAGAAATGGCTTTAGGGAGGTGTATTGCATCCATGAGTCATGTCACAAGAGGGGCATGAGAGATCTGGGTTACTGTGGCTGTCAGAAATCCCCTTTGTTTCCATAATATCCCAGTGGCATGGACCAAACCAAAACAGTATTTGGAGTCTGTATATATATTAATGGGTTTCCCCTCACTCAGTTCACATGCTCTTATTAGGGCGATTAATTCAGCCGGTTGTGCACTGTACCTGGGATTTATGGGTGCTGCTTCCAACACATGCTTGTGGGTGACTACAGAATATCCTGTTTTGCATACTCCTAAACTGGTTTTTAAACTTCCATCTGTGAATATGGTGAGATCAGGGTCCTTTAAAGGTCATACAGATCCATACAGATCAATGATACAGAAAATGACATAAATGGCGCAAAAAGAGGATTAAAATAAGGTAAGTGGGATGTTGTAAGATCTTGGGTGGTGTTAATGGAGATGTTGTCCACTTTGAGATTGGGAACAAAAGGTGTTGAGTAGTTTTTCCTTTTCAGTGGATCTTGACTAACAGTTCTATTTTTGCTTCATTTTCAAGAAGGAATTCCAGTGTTTTGGGGTGTTCGGTATGTAGATTAAATGGCTGGATATTTGGGAAACGGTTATCAGTGTTGGTGTGAAATCCTGTTCCTGTATGATTATCAGTGAAGTTCCGCTCTGCATACTTTTATTACCGTAATTAAACTGATTTTGTGTGTATTCGCGATGCCATTTGTAGACCCAATAGGTGGCGCTGTGGTCCTTGAAGGTATTTTGACAGTTTGTGAACAGCAGAAAATTGACAGATCAAGTATTCAGCAATGGAGATTCAGACAGAATATAAAATATTTTGGTTATATTCTTCCAGTTACATTTTTCTATTCTAGTTACATTTTCTAGTGTAAAAAAACACTTTTTAGAAAGATACAAAAAGGTGATACATTTGATAAATCAACAGTTGCTTTCCTCAGCTACATTCTTTAGTGGCATTACAGCGATACATCCATACAGATGTGCAAGATACAAGTAAAAAGATACATTCTTTTGTGA
Source organism: Podarcis tiliguerta (assembly GCF_965153285.1). Lineage (NCBI taxonomy): Eukaryota > Metazoa > Chordata > Lepidosauria > Squamata > Lacertidae > Podarcis > Podarcis tiliguerta. Next base: position 42,873,279 of record NC_139553.1, on the reverse strand, counting down.
GCATAGAAATACATAACACTGAGAGGTTCATTTATTAACTCCCCTCTTTGATCATGGCTTCTCTTATGACACATTGGAAGACTCAGGAGAGGCCCAATGGAAGTCCTTCTTCCCACAGCACACAGTTAACCTGTGGCAGGGATGGCCACAAACTAGGATGGCTTTCAAAGAGCATCCGTCATATTCACGGAGGATTAACATTGGCATAAAGACTGCCAACGGCTACTAGCCACAATGGCAACCGGTGCTGGAAGCCAGGGCTCTTGCGCCTGGGCTCTCCACAAGCATGACGGGTAGGTCCCCGTGGGGACAGGATGGGGGAGTAGACGGGCTACAGGCTCTTTTTGTGTATTTGTGAATGTCACACTTGTGTATTTGTGAATGTCACACTTGGGGAAAACGCACACACAGTACAAAAACCAAAGCCTTGACTGCGTGTTTATTTCAATTATATGTTCTGGTATTTCTCTTCCTCTGAAAACAAAATGCATTCCCTTCCATCTATTATCCCATTGTTAAAAGAAACAGTCCAACAACAAAAACCCTCGCCTCACTTTTCCTCCCTCAGCCCGCCATTAACGGTCCCATGCGCTTTTTGAAACCTAGGAGCGCCCTCCCGTTCGGCGCCGACTTCCACGATTTGAGGGGGCAGCCTTCTCTCCCTAACATTTCATTGGGCGGCGCTGCCGTCACTCTTTATAGAGTATATTATGGAAAGGCGGGATTGGCGGAGGAGGCGTCGGCGTCGCTAAGCAGCCGTTCCGCGCTCACGAGTCGCTCGCGCGCGCGCCCCCGAGCGGTCTCAGCCGCTCTCTTGACCCGCCATGTTCTTCTCGCTTTGTTGCGCGAGATCGCGCTCCCATCCGCCCACCCGCCCCGCTGCCGTTGGCCGGCGCGTAAGGGAGCTCAGCCTCTCGGCGTTCGGAGGAGATCTCGCGAGAGGGCGCGCGAGGTTAGCCCCGTACTCGCGAGCGCGAGAGCGCGCGCTCTGCCTCCGCGCAGGCGCAGTCGCGAGGCCTTTTAAACCCCTCTCCCCTGCTGCCGCCGCCCCCCGCCCCCCCCTCCGCCTCCGCCGCACGCACTAGCTACTGCTGCCTCTCCGGCCGCCGCCTGCTTGGGGGCCCCGCCGCGTCACGTGACGGCGCCAGGTTTTTAATGTTTACATTCGAAGCGGGCGGCCCGCGGCGGCGCCCCTCCCCCGCTCCCCGCCTCATTCTCCTCAGTCGCCTCAGCAGCAGCAGCAGCTCCGGCTTCAGTCTCCTCAGAGGCGTCCTCCCCTCAGCGACCGTTTCGCTTTCATTTCCGGGCAGCAGCGGCTGCGGCGACTCTCGGCAGCCCCAGCCCCCAGCACCACGACAACGGCGGCGGCGGCGGCGACGGTGGTGGTGGCGAGCCGCGTCGAGGAGGAGGCGAAGGAGGAGCAGCAGCAGCAGCCGCTCGCCGGCCTAAGCCGCCGCCGCCTCTTGCTCCACGCGCCCGCCAGGGACACGGAGCCCGGAGGCCACAAGAAAGGAGGAGCGGGCGGCCGCGGCGCCGCCGGCTGCCTCAGCCGAGGAGGGCCTTCCAGCGCCGCCAGCCCAGCCTCCTGCCCGGCAGCAGACATGGAGGAGCTGGTGGTGGAGGTGCGCGGCTCCAACGGGGCCTTCTACAAGGTAACGGGCGGCGGAGGGGCGGCCTGGCCAAGGGGGAGCCGAGGTTTAATGGGGGGCGCCCGCCTCGCGAAAGGGGCTCCGGGGTGCAGGTAGGGACCTCCGGCGACCTCGTCACCTGCGCCCTCGCCCCACCGTCGCCCTTTGGCGATGGGCAACAGCCCCCTGTGGCTGAAGGGCTGCGGGTTTTTTTGGGGGGGGGGAGCCCCGGCGACGGGGGTACGAGTTGATTAGGGTGAGTTGGGGTGGGTCCACCTTGCGCGTTCCTCTTGGGCTCTTGGTCCTGTTGCCTTAGGGGGGGGGGCGAGTTAATGGTTTGCTTTGTGCCTGTGCTTTAGTTATTATTATTATTACGCGTTTTGTGTTTCCACCTTGCATTACTATTCCTTAAGTTTGTACACCGTCTTTTTGCGCTGCGAGCCGCCCCGCGGTCTGCAAAGGGAAGGTGGGCGTACCAATTTAAAGCGTAATTAAAAAAAAGTGCATCGGACCCAGCCGCTCCTTCTCCAGCAGCTCGGTCCTGCCGCGAGCCGGGCAGAGGCGCCCCAAATGGGAAGCGCCAAAGACCCCGAGCAAGAAGACGGGACTCACTCCTTGGGGCTCCCAGCAACTGGAATCTTTTACTGCCCCGCAGGCGGCGGGGAGGGTGTGTGCGCGCACTTTGTCCGTGGTTTTTGTCGTCGTCAATTGTACTTTTTAGTTGCTTTATTCAGCGCACGGCAACCCAAAACTGCAGACAGACGACAAACCCACCTGCCTGACATAGATAGGATAACTAATATGGGGAAAAGAAATGCATGAAAAACATCCCACCTGCTTCCAAATGGCCAATATTGGTGGTATATGCAGTTCATTTTGGGTGTCTGTATATTATATGCGTATTCTCATGGGGTCGTTTTGGTAAAGAGTAGGTGTCTGAGTTGGGCAGTAGTTAACCCAGCTGAGTTGGGGATACCTAGTTTTGATGAAGGGGGTGAAGGAGTTGAGAGGGTAGGAGGCTAGTGATGCCGTGGTTTCTTTCCCTGGATGATTGAGGGCATGCATCCCAGAAGCCTTAAAGGTGTATTTGGGGACCTGGTTAAATATAGAAACGAGTGGGGGAAAGTGTAGGTTTTGAGGAAGAGTTGCAGGAGACATTTAACTTGGATGAGGGGATTCTAGTAGGTGAAGTTGAAAGAGTGTGGCCGCACATGGTGAGATGCCCAGTCTTTGTTGCTCCAAGTGCACCCAAAATTTGTAAAAGTTCTTTAAAATTGAATCCTCATGAGCGCCTTTTTGCATAGTGTTAACTAACACTATTCCTTGCTACAGGTAGGTAGCTGTGTTGGTCTGACACAGTTGAAATATATTAAAAATTGTCCAGTAGCACCTTAGAAACCAACTAAGTTTGTTCTTGGTTTAAGCTTTTGTGTATATTTTGACTATTTCTTGCACCTGTGGTTCAAACTTGCATTGGTCTTAGGTTGGCTTCTGCAACAAATTAATTGTTAACTTCAAACTGTTAATACATTTGTATCAGTTGGCTGAAGGTTCTTTTTATTTTTCCTTTCACAAAATATTCTCAACCAAATTATTCAGGTATCCTCTGCCCTATTTCAGCCCTATTGAAATCAAAATCACAATTATTGTGATTCATCTGCTAGCATATTAGAGTATTAGACATATTCCATTTGATAGTGGAGAAATTGGCTTAATGGCAACATTCGGAACATGAAGTATCATTTATTGTGGATTTAATTCAAGTATCTGTAATTTCCAAAGGATTCAGTGGCATCAACTTCTGAACCTTAGTTTTCCTAAGAACAATACCTAGGGCATACCTAGTCCTCTAGGCATTGCGGTTGGTACAGAAATTGAACTAAAAATCCTAACTTGAGCAGCTAGGATCTGCCTAGATTCTTAGAAGACATTTGTGCTTAAAATAGTTTATCACTGTTAACTTTCACTTTTTATATAAACACTAGAAGGTAGCTCTTAATGCTTAACACTAGTAGATATTTGGGCATTGTTTCTTCTCTCTGTTCTTTTTGCAGCAACTTTGACCAAAAGAGTTAATACTTAGCCTCTTAAATGACCACATGGTTTAAGACTATAAAACCGATCAAACGGGCCAGACCTAACCAGTAGTTCAGGTGGAATTTTCTGTCTAAATGATGCAAAAGAAGCAAGAATGAATTTGGGAATTTGTTTCTGCAAAAGTTACCTACTTGTTATTTCCAAACAAGACAGTTAATTTCAATGTATCAAGATAGTTGTGTCCAAACAAGACCACTGGTAGTTATTAGTGGGGGGTTTCTGATACTATTTCTTTCATTCCGTTGAAATAGGTGTATTTTTGCTTTCTAAATGTACAGGTTTATTAATGCTGCTCTTCAGCTGCAATATGTACAGTTAAATTAATTTGAATCCAGCTACAATCAGCAAGTTACTTAAATAGAACTAAATAAAAGCATCTGCCTATAATACTATGGAAGCATGCAGTGGTTCTTAAAAGTTTCGGGACCGCTGTGGAGGGTTGCTTTTTCTGAATCGGTGGATTTGTGAAAAGATTCCAGATTAAAATTCAGAAGTTACATTTGTCCCCTCTGAGCCTAATCTTGCAATGCTAGTGCTCAAATAGTGGCAACTACTTATTCACTGTGTGTGTGATACCATACTTTCTAAACATTTGAGTAAAGATGTTCTGGGGTGACTGGATAGTAATTCTGCAACTTTAAATACTAACTTTAAACAAACTTTTTGCTGTAGCATATTAGTAATAACATTATGCATGCCATACATATATTTTGGTACCCTTTTGCATTTGTCATTTTTCTCTTCCATGCATGTAACGTGCATAAATTCTTAGCATAGCCAACCAACTGCTATATTGTGCCAGTTTGTTGCATTTAGAATAAGGATTCAGAGTTTCCATATTATACCATTAAGAATAATTTGTATTTAAATGATATCTTAATAGTAATACCTGTAAATTCTCACTTCTCTTTTGCAGGCTTTTGTGAAGGATGTGCATGAAGATTCAATAACGGTTGCATTTGAAAATAAGTACGTATGGTCCTGATACTGACTTGAATAGTTTTAGGAGATGCACTTATGAGTTTTATATAATCCAGAAATGTAGTGGCATTGAGGTAGTGGATAAACTTAAATAAGTTAATATTTTGATATTTCTCTTGCAGCCTTGCAACCAGTTTTTGAAACTCCCATTGTTCTAGATGCATTGTTCGACAGGGAATTTCATTAGCATGAGCAGTTTCTGAGCTCTGGGCCAAATATTTCCGATTAAAACTGCAGAGTGGAAGGAAAGGAGGACCTTTTTCTGCCTCTTCACTTCCAGCTACTCTCTGAAGACTGGAGAAGAAACCTTCTTAAGTATATTAGGGGTGGGTGGGCAGGGGAAGGACTAGACCATATGAAAAATGAAAATAATATTTCAGCTGCAATTCATTTTCAGCTTTGTATTCTTGTTATTAAAAAGCACGCCTAGACATTCTATTCTTGCACCCGTAACCTAGGTTTAAGGTGCCATTTAGCTCCTAGCTTTTATATCTCAGTTTCTAACACTGCTTGCAACTACTTCCAGAAGCGGTTGCCTGCCATTGCTGGCATTTTCTTTGGAACTCGAAGGCACTTGGTCAAATGTTCGGGGCAAATGCATGCTATTATTTCTCACAAGTATATCCTCACCATTAAACACATGGGAAAAAATGAGTTGCTGTACACTTAAATAACTCCTCCCCTTTATACCCATAGCTGAAGAGTTCTGTGCATAGAGATGACTATGTAGGTTGGCACTGGGATATTTTTTCCATGTGGGGTAGATGTTTCCCTAATGCTGTAGAATAGTTTATAACCTGAAGAATTGTTGAGAAGTTTTATATAAGGAGATGAATTAAAACAAACAGCATGTCTGATAAAGATTAATCCATTTCAGTATTTAACATTATTGAACACTAAAATTTGTTTTCTTGAATGATTAACACACTAATCCAGTTGTCTTTGGTGAACGAATTACATGTATAAATATTATTGTTTACACTGCTTAGATAGTTTTATGATTAAGTAGTCTTAATCTTAAGAAAATAATATCAATTGCAGGTTCAGTTGCTCCTTTGAAAGCTACCTTCAAATGCTAACCTTCTGCATTTCTTTCTTGCTCCAAGATACGAAGTTGCATACCTGAACTCAGGAAGCCATAGATTATGGTTTTTCATGAACATTCCTTTCTTGGCTGATTGTCTCTTCCCTGCCAGGCTATGTAGGAAACAAGTCACAATCCATGGTTCAGACCTTAATGTTAAGCCAGGGATTGTGTTTTCCTTTCTCCATGCACTTGCATGTAGGGGACAAGTATACCAGAAAGAAACAGTCAGGGTAAACTGTTAATTCTGGTTTACTGTGACTTACAAATGAGACCTGTGAAAATGTTCTGTCTTGACCTCTTGTATGACAAAGTGATAAACCCTAACCCAAGTGTGCTTTATTGAAATCAGTGAAATGTTCATGTGATGCATTTCACTCATGGCACTCATCTTTTGCTGCCAACTCACATTACTTTTGGTGATATGCTGCAATGCTTCTCTGCGATATCTCTTAAAATGAGAGGTTAACTGTTTAACAGTCTAGCACTTTGTTTCGTGTAACAATGCAAACCTGAAAGTCTTATGAGCACCTAAATCAGGACTTTTTTGGGGGGCTAAGGGTTACGTTACTGTGATTAATAATGGAAAATATAAATATTATGAAACCTGTCTCCCCCCCTTTTTTTGATGTCTTTTTTTAGGGTTTGTGATTTTGTGTTGACTTAAAATAGTGCTTCAACTGTCAATATACTGTTCTAAGGTTGATTCCTCCTCCTTTGGAGTTAGTTCTAGAAACTGTTGTGCTATGACTATTACTCCTGTGCAATGAAAGTGAGGATTGGAGAGAGCATTTATACAGTTTGGGGCATTTTAAATTGGAGGTGCACAACTCAAAAATAATAATTGAGTTGTGCACCTCTAATATACACATTTGTGCATGAGCCTTCAAAACATTCTATAACATTAGGCATAATGCAAATAGAAAAGCATGGGTCTAGAAGTTCATCCTCTGCCTCTGTTTCAAAGGTTTTTCCAGCTCTTATCAGATACTGATGAGAAATAAACTTCCTGATATCTTTGCCTGCCAATCTGCACCATGTAGGATGCCTCTTTAAACTTTTTTCAGACATGTTTTTTGTTCCACCACTGTAACGACTTTTCAACAACCTTTTTACTGTACTTCACTTTTTTTTCTCAGCAACCCGTAGCATGATATTTTCACTAATCTCAAAATTTAGATGAAGAAGAAGCTGTGCAGTCAAAATGATGCAACCATTGTTCTATTTTTGATATTACTGAGTGCATTAAACAAAGATTAGTATTTTACATTCTTGGTGAGGGACTACAAGCTGTCAGGAAATAAGTTACAGTTAGTCCATAGGCCTTCCATCGTGCTGGTTTGCCTTAAACTTTGTCAAATAAGTCAAAAGAAATTTATCTGCGGCAATGAGTAAAACAGCTTTTGGTTACACTTTTAAAAGGCTATTTTTTAATATTTCAGAATTACAAAGATAAAAATCCATCTCTTTCCCTCATTTAACACTCTTTCCAAGTTAGTTAGCTTATATAATCAGCTCATTGCAGACTCCTAATAATTTTGAATTTGTTCAGATTATTCCAGCTCACAGGGTTAGGGTCCAGGTAAGTAATCAGTGGCCACTGTTCTTTATTGATGTTGTGTACTTTCTGCTTCACCTGCTTCAGTTACTATTTAATAGCCTTTGCTTTTATTTTGTATTTCAGTTGGCAGCCAGAGAGACAGATTCCTTTCCATGATGTCAGGTTTCCTCCACCTGTGGGTTACAATAAAGATATAAATGAGAGTGATGAAGTTGAGGTAATAACTGTTTTAATTGAAGTTTTTAGGTCAGGGGAGAACATAGATAAAGTTGTAGGTTTTTTAGAAGAACATAATTGCAGTCTGTGTTAAAACTTCTTTAGGCTACTTTTTCAAGCAGTGTGCATCAGAAGCAATTCACACCCATTAAAAATCCATTTGAAAGAAACAATCACACAAAAGATCTAAACCAAAACAAACCATACAGGCATAAGAAATCCAGGAAAACAGTAGATGTTAGTGTGTGGACACAAAGGTACAGGTGTACATGCAGTCAAAATAGAACATTTTTCTGTTTACACTTAGATTTTCACATTGAGAATCTTACATTATTGCTAGTTGAGAGCTGATGGTGTATGCAGGATGAATAATATTACATGCAGACTCCAGAAGTGTCAAGGAGATCATTTTTAGCAAAAAATGCAATTCTGCTGGTTAGGTCTTCAAAAGAACCCCAAAGTGCCATACTTTCATCATTCTGGGTTTAATTTTTAAATCGCTTTTTAAAAGAAAGATAGCTTGCCAGTTTGAGCTAATCTAGAAATAAGACTGTAAGTAGAAAAAGAAATATTAACAGAATAAATCTGATTATTTTCCACAACTTCACTAATTCAGTGGAAACAGGACTATAAACTATCTTTTCTATACCCATCAGAGATAATTTACTGTTGCATGTCTCTCCTTAATTGTAGCCTCAATCCCACATGCTACATGCATCGAGAGCTTCTCATAGAGATCTGTCTTAACCCAGCCTGATGCCAGGCTGCTGCTGACTTGCACTTCAGCACAAACTCTATGTTGGGCAATTAGTTCATGTCCAGCAGAGATTCTTTTGCATCTCAACTTGGAACATACAGCAACTTGTTACTCAGTCTCTAGCCCTTGGCTCTAATCGTCAAGCAGCTTGCATGCATAGGATTTGAAGCAATGCTGCGGGTTTTCCAGAAAAAATTGAGGATTGAAAAATTTTCATTGACTCCAATTGATATAGTTCTAACTGATAGTGTGCTTATTTGTCTGGTTTTTATTAAACTAAAAGCATGCACTGTTTTACTTGATCTACAAATATTTCAGACCTTTTCCAATAACCCAAAATCATTTGAACTGCAGTGTTTGTTTAAAAGCTTTATTTTGAAATTCCTAACTTCACAATCCTCTACATGTCTCCTTAGGAGTTAGCCCAGCTGAGTAACAACAGGCTTACTTCTGGGTACTTGGTTACAGACTTTCAGCAATTACATATTTTCCCCATATGTTTAATGAATTTGTTGAGGGTAAGATTGTGCCCACTGGTGCTGTCCCATAATTTGCACGCATTCAGCTGTTTACACCATGCACAACTGGATTGCCTGGTACAATCTGTATATGCATATAGTTGTGCAGAACCTGCTCAGAGCCATTCTCAGCTTTCTCACACTGGCTGAGGCAAAGCCTGATGCTACAATCCAGTTCCACTTCCATGCATTCATTGAACATGTATGAAGAACCAAAGTATAACTGTGAAACTGCCCAAACTGACTCTTAATGCATTCAGTTTTGTTTATTTTAAAACACTGTATTTTTTAGAAATAGAAAACTTGCTATTGAAAGAGAGTAGAAAATATCCATTACAGATTCTTTCCCCACCACACTCGCCTTGAAAAAACTAGCTTCCAGATCACGCCCAGATGAGGTGCAGGATGGCTTTGAATATGGCTAGACCATGTACATTTAATACAGCAGAATGGTTATGGTGCTGCAACTCAGTGGTATGTAGGGGGATATGAATAATAATCTCTTTTCAACTACTAATTTCCAGTATAGTGTGGAGCATTATTAGTGTGGTGTCCTGTTTTTCCACTAGATCATAGAATTGTAGAGTTGGAAGGGTTCAAGAGGGTCATCTAGTTCAACCCCTGCAATGCAGGAATCATTTGCTCAATGTGAGACTTGAACCCATGACCCTGAGATTAGGAGTCATATTCTGTGACTGTGTCTACTGCATAATAATATGATATTCTACACTGTGATTTTGTTTAGGTTTATTCCAGGGCTAATGAAAAGGAACCTTGTTGCTGGTGGCTGGCTAAAGTGAGAATGATAAAGGGTGAGGTAGGAATATATATATTTTAATATTCTGGCATTGACATGTTAAGTGTAGCTTTTGGATTTCAAGTTCTTGTGGGTCTCTCTTCAATTTCCTCCTAGAACCCAAGTTTACATATGTGTCGAAGGGACACAGATGGCGCTGTGGTCTAAACCACCAAGCCTCTTGGACTTGCCAATCATAAGGTTGACAATTCAAATCTGTGTGACAGAGTGAGCTCCCATTGCTTTTCCCCAGCTCCTGCCAACCTTGCAGTTTGAAAGCATACCATTGTGAGTAGATAAATGGGTACCACTGCGGCAGGAAGGTAAATGGTGTTTCTGTGCGCTCTGGCACTCATCACGGTGTTGCGTTTCTGCAGAAGCAGTTTAGTCATGCTGGCCACGCGACCCAGGAAAGCTGTCTGTGGAAAAATGCAGACTTTCAGCCTGAAACTGGAGATGAGTGCTGTACCCCGAAGTCAAATTTGACAGGACTTAACCATCCAGGGGTCCTTTACCTTTTACCTTAAATATATGTTAAAGTAAAAAAATGTAGTTTCTCCCAGACGTAGTGAGACCTCTTCGAAGTACAGTTGTAGCACACATCACTTCTCAGTTAAACATTCTCTTAGACAATTTTGTTCTTTTGAATTAGTTTTATGTAATAGAATATGCAGCCTGTGATGCTACCTACAATGAAATTGTCACAATTGAGCGTCTACGATCTGTGAATCCCAACAAACCTGCAACAAAGGATACGTTTCATAAAATCAGACTTGATGTACCAGAAGATTTAAGGCAAATGTGAGTATAAAGATCTTTTAAAGAGTTTTAATTCATTTTTTAAAGTTTGTAATATCATCTCATTATAGTTTTTGTTCTACTCCAATATCAACAAATGCTTGACTTTTACAAAGATGTTTACAAATACATTGCAGTTTAGATAGTTCTGAAAGCCCTGAAAGGCATTGTGTATAGCAACATAACATTTAATTAAAATATTGTATTTATTGCAATATATACATGAATATGAATGATTAGGATCCCAAATCTCACCTGTCACTATTTAATTGCCTGTACATGTATGGGGCAGATAACCTAACTAGTTGAAACCAAATGAAAATGTGTAAGTATAAATTTAACTACCATTGGAGGCTTGTGAATTATTTCACTTTTAGTCACTTAAATATCATACATGACTCAGGTCTTTTTCCTAGACTGTGGCATTTCATTGTTATATTGGCATTGTTGTGATAAGGGCAGGTCAGCTGAGAAACACAGTGGAGCTCTTGGGCAGCTCTTCTCTTACCTCACACTGTGGTGCAGAGCATACTAGGTTATACTGTTCTTCATGCAATCCTGTGATTGCTTTACGATATGATGGTTCCATTAAATGAACATTCTGAATTTTTTAAGTACTTTGTGTTTTAGGTGTGCTAAGGAATCCGCACACAAGGACTTCAAGAAGGCAGTTGGGGCATTCTCAGTCACATATGATTCTGAAGCCCATCAGCTTATAATTTTGGTATGTGTTTCTGCTTTTGATGTATTCAAACTGTTTTACATTGGATGTGATACTGATCAAAGATCTCTTTTCCTCCTGTCCCCAAATTCTTTAGTCTATTGATGAGGTAACAACAAAACGCGCAAATATGCTCATTGATATGCACTTCCGAAGTCTTCGCACCAAGTTATCATTGATTATGAGAAACGAAGAAGCAAGCAAACAATTAGAGGTACTGTATCTGTTTGTATTTGGAAAAAACTGCACTGAAGCTCCACTAAAGTTGTATATGCTCTACTGATACCTCTGTGGAGAGTTTTCAGGTGGTATACACTTCCGGGTTTGCTGTGCTCGCAACCTGAAGTTTACATATCCAGAGGGATATGTAAGCAGAAGTATGACTGTTGGCCCACTGTCCCAAAGAGGTAGATAACACTTCGATATTTAATTCATTGCCAGCAGTAGCCCTTGAAATAGTCCACTGTAGTTTCCATTTTACAGGCTTGCCTACCAGTAACTACTGAGACCATATAATTTGAACCTAGCTGAACTTTTGGAATGGTGAATACCGTAGATTCCAGTGTATTAGGTGCCAATTTGAGGGGGTCGTCTTATACGCTTCGGCAGCTTCGCTGGGCAGCGGCAGTGGGTGGCGGGCTCCGTGCCGAAAGGAAGCCACCCAGCAATGCTAAGCCAGCTTTGCTGAGCGGCTTCCTCCTGGCAAGGAGCCCACTGCCCACTGCTGTTTTAGAAGCTGCCGTCGCAGCAGCAGTGGGCAGTGCGCTCCGCTCTGCACCGGAGTGGAGCCCGCCGCCCACGGCAGCCATACCTGGCGTATAAGACGACCCCCAACTTTCAAACCTCTTTTCCTGGATTAAAAAGTCGTTTTATATGCCAGAATCTATGGTACTTTAAAATGCTAACAGATTTTCCACACGTAATTGCTTTGCTAGCTTAACTGATTGTATTTGGTACTTTTTAAGGCGTCTCAAAGAGAGCATGAGGAACTTTGCTGATTTTGCAATCCTCTAAAGTTTCATTTCTAACCAAGAATGCATCTTTTCACAGAGTTCAAGGCAGCTTGCTTCACGATTTCATGAACAATTCATTGTACGTGAAGATCTAATGGGTCTGGCCATTGGCACTCATGGTGCTAATATTCAACAAGCGAGGAAAGTACCAGGTGTGACAGCTATAGATCTTGATGAAGACACTTGTACATTCCATATTTATGGAGAGGTGAGTTGCACCTGTTGCTCTCTTTCTTTCTCTCTCACTCTCACTTACACATACAAACACAGCTCTGATTGTAAGACACTGCAGCCCTTTAGCATCCATTTTATTTGTATTTCCTATAGGATCAAGATGCAGTAAAGAGGGCAAGAAGTTACCTTGAATTTGCTGAAGATGTCATCCAAGTCCCCAGAAACTTAGTAGGTATGTTGATTTGAACTATGATTTTGAAGCTGTTTGGAATCTAAGGCTCAAAACAGGGAGTAGTTGAGTGCTGCTATAACCAAAGAAGGATGTCAAAAATGCCATAACGTTTTCAAAAATGCCAAAATTCTAGTGCTTTATTAAAGAAAAGTGCATGCTTATGAGCTTGTCAGGTTTCCTAGACTTTACAGAATCCGCAGCAAGGAGATGGCTTGTTCATATCCAAGCAAACATTCACACACTCTAGATACAAAGCAACATACACCACTTTGACCTGATTTCCCATCACTTCACCTGACCGAATGAGGGCATAGTGTGGCAAATACCCAAATCTCACAGATAGCTTCCCATTTCCGTTCTCAGAGCCCAGCAGCCAAACCCCACAGATAAGGATAACATCAAAGCTAGCCAATTAGTCGATATCAAAGCAAGTGAATGTGAACATATATGAGCTCATGATTACATCAACTACCAATTAATTGTGGCATTTTCAGAAAAAGAAAAAGTTCATGAAAAGTTCACTGTTGGTTCAAAAGCTAAGTCAGTGCTCTTTTCCTTGGAAAGATCAGAAGACTATTTGAAACATGGCTATGCTATTCTTTAAGCTTCAGTTGTGATACATGTGTTGTGGTTTAACATCTGAACAATACACACCATAAAAAGTCCACACATAGCTTCTCAAAACCATGCATTAGACAGCTTTGAGTTAAAATATGCTTTTCTGTATTAACACTGAGGGCATTTACCTGGCTTTAGGAATAGGCATTTTAAGTAATAGAACAAGTGATATATTTTATCTATTAATTGTGTCTCTTACTGGATCCAGCGTCTAGCAATTGATCACATGCACTAGAGCCAGGGGATGCCATCCTGCATATTACAAATATCTAGGAAGCCCATATGGATAACTTTTTGCTCCTCTTTTGTGCCTTTCCACTATCTGAGCATTTCAGTTCTCAAATTATGAATACTTGACTTGCTAACTAAAAAGCATAATATTTACTTTTCCTCATTGAGAGACATTATTTTGTCCACTGAATCAGCACTTGCCTACTTAACATTCGGCACCCCAAAAGCTGGAAGAACCACTTTGTTTAATTGAAATAAGTGTTAACATGTTTCAATTTGATTTCAGTTTCATAATTAATTAGGTTATTTATAAATGTTATAAGTTTATTTTGTTTATAAAAATATATCATAGAAATAACAAAGCAGTTTACAATAATGACTATATCTAATAAAACACACCCAAAAATCCAAGACCCTCTGCCAACTGTTATGGAGAGATGTAGTCTTAATTATCCTATTTTTATATTCTTATAAGTTTAGAGTCAAACAGAAATCTGCCTCTTGCGTTTAAGTAGGTATAATCCTGCAGTGCATGAGGATCAAATAACTGCAAGTTATAGGGTTGTATGAAGATTAGTTACAGTAACCAGGTAGCATACTTGCATTTTAAGGAGATAAACTGATTAAAAATGGGGATATGCGATTGAAGTTACTGTTTTTAAAATTGTGGTTTTTTAAATTTTTCATTATGCTAATCATGATCTATAACATCTAGAGCACCTGATTTGGATTAAGATGAATGTACATTGCTGTTTTGTGATAATGTGGGGGGGGGTTTTGTTGAATTAGTTCAATTTTTTAAGCCATAGGCTAGGAGAAAAGCGTAAATACGATAATCAATGGAGATGGAGCATGTGTGTGTGCATGGTTCTCAATCTCACAAGGAAGCTTCTATGTGCACTCAACCAAATTCACTTACACGCCCCATGGAAGGGAGTGGTTGGTATGCAAACTTACTGTAGCAACACATGATTGAAACTTTCAGATAGTTGCTGAAATATGTTTTGTGCTAATATTTCTATTTGTCTGATCAAAACCCTAAATTCTCCCTGTTGTGTATGTTTTTATAATAGGAAAAGTTATAGGAAAAAATGGAAAACTCATTCAAGAGATCGTGGATAAATCAGGTGTTGTAAGAGTGAGAATTGAGGCTGAAAATGATAAAAATATTCCACAGGAAGAGGTATGTGAAGTGAAATAAAGTGGACTTGGTTTATATGCTGTTTCATATTTAGCGAGGGTGGGGGGACAGATGCAATTTCCTAAATACTGTCCATTTCTATTATAAAACTTATGCATATAGGTTCTAAGTTAACAACCCTGCCTAATTATGATTGATCTGTTTAAATAAACCTCTGTTTTAAGAATAATATTTCATTGTACAGTGGTACCTCTGGATGCGAACGGGATCCGTTCCAGAGCCCTGTTCACATTGTGAAGCAAATGCAAGCTGTGCATGCACGGGTCGCAATTCGCTGCTTCCACGCATGCACGTGACATCATTTTGAGTGTCTGTGCATGCACAAACGGCGAAACCCGGAAGTAACGTGCTCCGCTACTTCCGGGTCGCCACGGAGCGCAACCCGAAAATGCTTAACCAGAAGTTACTTCAACCCGAGGTATGACTGTACTTAAAAGTGCCATCAAAGGTAAAGGTAAAGGTACCCTTGCCCGTACGGGCCAGTTGTGTCCGACTCTGGGGTTGCGTGCCCATCTCGCTTAAGAGGCCGGGGGCCAGCGATGTCCGAAGACACTTCCGGGTCACGTGGCCAGCGTGACAAGCTGCATCTGGCGAGCCAGCGCAGCACACGGAAACGCCGTTTACCTTCCCGCTAGAAAGCGGTCCCTATTTATCTACTTGCACCCGGGGGTGCTTTCGAACTGTTAGGTTGGCAGGCGCTGGGACCGAGCAACAGGAGCGCACCCTGCCGCAGGGATTCGAACCGCCGACCTGACGATCGGCAAGTCCTAGGCGCTGAGGTTTTACCCACAACACCACCCACGTCCCTAAAAGTGCCATTAGTTATCCTTATTTTTAGCCTGGTGAAATAGGTCGCTATTTCCATTTTAGAAATTAAGACCTTGAATTTAGGAGAGAGGGGAACTTTCCCCATGAATACACAGCAGGTCCATGGCAGAGGTGAAATTTAAACCAGGATGCAAGTCCCCGGAGTAGCTTATCTGATAACATTAGCTTGATATTGTTGAAAACTGAAGGTTTTCCTTTATTATGTTTGGATAATTCGTACCAGGGTGGATTTGATTTAAATCAAATTGATTTAATCAAATTGATTTAAATCATTTTTAATTTTTTTATACAGAATGACTCATTCTTGCTGGTATAATCTTAATATTTACAACCAGAGGAAGGTTTCATTTTTGGAATAATAAATTTTCAGAGTAATTTTTACAGTTATATCAAAAATTACTGATTTGGTTATACTATTAGAAATACATAAGCAGATAACTATGAAATTATTGTGATGTTTAATAAGTAAACTGTCTATATTTGGACAACTTTTCTGCTGTACTTTATTGGAAGGAGAAAAATTATCATTTCCTTAATAACAATTTAAGCAATTTATTTAACTAAAGCAATAACATTGTAGCATATGTATCCATGTTTGTTAACTGGTGTGGTTAAATGTTTTTTGTTTAAAAAACAACAACTTAGTTTTAGCACACATGAAAAACTTAAAACAAATCCTCATTTCCTGATGCATAGCCTTTGGACTATAATGTAATTTAAACAGAAGACTATACTTAGAAAGATTTTTACTCCAGAAGCATTTTATATTTAAAAATCTGATTTAAATCAAAGAAATCCTATTTAAATACAAAAAATACGATTATTATTTTTTTAAATTAAAAAATCATTTATTTTTATCCACCCTCTCCTGTACATTAATAACAAACCATTTCCCATGTATAAATTCTTGTGTAGTAAAATGTCACCATGCACATACAAGTCAGTATCATTAGACTTGTGTGAATCCCAAGGTATAATGAGGATTGCTCAATGGACATAAAAAATTAGATGACTGGGGGGGGGGGGGTATGAAATGGAGAACTGTGAAAGAGACTGGCTTAGAACCCAGGCATCTTAAAGGGTCATAATACAGACTTCCTTTTTTTAGGTTCTGAAAGAGCAACAGATTCATGTATGGGAACATCGAGAGTTGTATTTCCATTTCAGAATTTAAGTATATCTCACAGCTTAGGTTTTGGTGATGGTCTTTATATCCTGCTGTATCTTATGGGCTCAGAACTTTAATAGATTGAGTCCAAAGTTTGGTGGTGGTATTTAGCCAAAAAAATTGTATTGTAATTTTTTTATACAGTTTTGTACAATTGTACAGTTTTGTACAGTTGTAAATTTTTTTATTGTACAGTTAGTTCCAGTAGCATATTTGTCACTTGCCTTTGGTTTTTTTATCAAACACATGTATTAATAAATATTTAAAACACAAATTTGTTGCATTGGCCCATTGCATAATTTCTCTGGAACTATAAAGTGCTTGTATGGTGACCATGTCTCAAAAAGCAGAAAGTAACTACTGCAGAGAGATACTTGCACACTTAAGGTTCTACCAATGTATACTGTAAATTAGGCATATACCTATTTGCAGTTTTCAAATGCTTCTTTAAAAGGTGGGCTGCAGTGTTTATATCCTGTCAAGTTTTGAGTTGAAGGTTCTGTGTTAACTCCTATGTATTTAATGACATCACTAATACTTGCATTCCTTACACTGCAGGCGTTAGTTGTGTCATCAACTGTGGCAGGGAGAAAGCAAAAACCTGAACTCAAAACTTGGCAGGTAAGTAACATTGAACCTCCCCTCCCCTCGTTTTTTCCTTCTTCTTTTGCAAGTTGATTTAACACTTCAGTTATCACTTACGTTAAGTGATAACTGAAGGATCATCTTTTAACAGATAAATGTACATTTAACATGTAACAATGGAAGGGGAAGGCATGGCTTGCTGGGGAGAGGATACTGTTGGAGAGGTGGGGGACCCAGATTTCTACTGGCAATCTGCTCCCAATCTCTTGCCCATTCTCTATTTTTAACACTCGATTGGGAGCCACCCAGAGTGGCTGGGGAAACTCAGTGAGATGGTCGGGGTATAAATAATAAATGATGATGATGATGATGTTCATGCCTATACCCTTGGAGGCGTAGGGGAATTAGAGGTGTCACTGAACTGTCTTTTTCCTCTTGGGAAGGCTGCAAATCCTTCTGGAGTTTGCTCCCTAACATTACAAAATGTAATGTGTCATTTAAGTGGGGTAACCACTCCCCTAGGACTATTGTGCCCTCTGATCGGCTAGTCCTGTTAATGAACACCAGGCCAGTACTTAACAAAATCTCAGATCTGATTCTGGATAAGGGAACAGACCTGCCACATATTACCAGGACCTGAATGAATCAGCTGGTTAAAATCTATCTGACCCAGCTTTGCTCACCTAGGTACTCAGTGCATCACCAATCCAAATTAGATGGTCTGAAGGGGAGTAATTATGGTGGTAATTATGTTCAACATAATATTAATATAATAAATTATTATTTATACCCCAGCCATTTGGCTGGGTTTCCCCAGCCACTCTGGGGCAGCACCCATCAGAATATTAAAAACCTGATAAAACATAAAATATTAAAAACTCCACTAAACAGGGTTGCCTTCAGATGTCTTCTAAAAGTAAAATAGTTGTTTATTTCCTTGACATCTGATGGGAGGATGTTCCACATGGAGGGCACCACTACTGAGAAGGCCCTCTGCCTGGTTCCCTGTAACCTCACATCTTGCAGTGACGGAATCGCCAGAACATGAAACCCCCTCTCTTCTTTCCTGGGCGATGAGAGTTGTACCTGGTGTTTGGTCAGAGAAATTGATTGGGGCTGCTATGGGTGTCCTGTCAACCTCAGAAGCCCACTGTTGAAATTCTGCAAGGCAATCTGAGGAGATAATTGCCTGCCTCCATGTGAAGCTAAGTGTTGCCATTGATAAAGTTTCTGGAGTGTTCAGCGTACCATCCTGTCCATTTTTACGGAATCTGTTTCAGTTACTCATGCCTGAAGATGTACACAAGATGTATGCAGCTTGCTATATGCTCTCTGCCCATGCTCATCTCATCTGGTTTGCATCTAAGAGTTGGGAACACTGTTTTTGGATTGTTTCATTCCTGTGCAGGTTCTCTCCCACCTTGTGCTGGACGACTCTGCCTGGGCCCCTTTCATCATTCCCATTGCTATTTAATACCTATATGAAGCTGTTGGGTGCATTCATTTGGAGGTTTGGGTCAAGGTGTCACCAGTATGCTGAAGATACCCAAACAGCTACTAAATTCTTACAACGTGTAGACACTGTGGATGGGCAGTTTCCAGGCCGAGCAATTGAGTTGTATACCTGCTCTGGATGGAGTTTTACTCTCTCTAAAGCAGCTGGTGCATAGTTTGACTTTGCTGCTCAACCAATTGCTACCTCTAGAAACCCAGCTGGCCTCATTGTCTTGGAGCGTTTATTACCAATTTCAGTTGGTGTGCTAACTTTGACGGTTCCTGGACAGGGATACCCTTGCCATGATGGTCCATGCAATGATAAACTCATGATTAGACACTTTCAGTGCTCTGCACATGGGGCTACTCTTATGCCTGGTTCAGAAGTTGCAACTTCAGATGTGTTCATGGCACACTCAGCATTGAGATCAGCATCTGCTGCCTACTTACTTGTGAGCCAAATTCAATGTTTTGTTGATTTTATCCTGGGATGAGGATATCTAGCAGACCACCTCGCACAGTACAGATCAATCTAATTTGTAAGATCTTCTGAGGAAACACCACTGGTCAGTTCAGGACCAGCATATTGTCACTTTAGGACAATGCAAAAGTGGGCCTTTTCAGTGATAGCACCCACTTTCTGGAATCCCCTTCCTCAAGTAATTCATGAGGAAGAGATAGTACTGACTGCCAAAGAATTCTTTAAACCTTTGTTGGCTTACACCTTCCTCAACTGACTTGTTTTTTTCTTTTTCTTTTGTACACTGCTTGGCTTTAACTGAGATATACAGGTAGCTCACAACTGCTTGCATGTGAGAGTTCAACTTTGCACAGTAGAAATAACACAGATTAAATACATGAAAGGCAGAGTGGTTTTTTTGTGCAGTTCCCCCGCTCAGAAAGAGCTTTTAAGCTCTTCCTGGCTTGCGGGTTGGAGGGTAGGCCTATTCAATGCAACAGCTCCAGAAGATAAGGTTGCTCCCCCAGGGGCAGTTCCAAAGCATGGTTTTTTGTATATATGCACCATCTCCAGAATGTAACCCTCATGTAAGTTGTGAGTTATCTTTATTATGAATAAATATAATTTTATAGAATTGTATCCAAAGTTCTACTCAGAGAAGACCCATTGAAATTAATGGACATGACTAACCTAGGTCCATTAATTTCAGTGAATCTACTCTGAGTAGAACTTAGTTGGAAAGAACCCACAGTCTTTATGTAAACCACCTGGAGACTGATACTTTATTATTTGCTTGTAGTATTTAATGTTGCTTAACAAAATTCACATAGATTTTAAATGCCATCTGGAAAGTATCTAGAATGTTCATTCTTTTCCTAAGAAATTGCAATTGCTATGGCTTTGCACCTGAAGATCTCTGATTCACCAATTTCTTTCTAGGGAATGGTTCCTTTTGTCTTTGTGGGAACCAAGGACAGCATTACGAATGCCACAGTTCTTTTGGATTATCACCTCAACTATTTAAAGGTAAGGAAAATGAACATACTTCGTGGGGAGTGGAAAAGTTAGCTTAGAACAGCAATGTCCAACAGGTCGATCGTGATCTACTGGTAGATCCCTGTGATGTTTTGATAGATTGCGGTCGATCTCTGGCTCCCTTTCCTTAGTGCCCCCAAACTGACTCCTGCCCCCCTCGCCCCACCTCCATAGCTGTATGATCTCTGGGAGGGAAGATGGAGCTTTCTGGAGCTTTCTCTGCTGCTGTTTTGATCCATAGTGATCTTTTTGTGAGTGACTTTACCGCTTTGTCCCTAGCCTTTCCCCCCAAAAAAGCTTTTTTTTAACCCCTAATAAAAGCTCAACAGATTCGAGCTGACCCCCCCCCCAAAAAAAAAAACCAACCCGGGGCTTTCCTCCACCCCCAAAAAAGCTCCACAACTTTGAGCTGAACCCCAGAAAAACAGGGGTATAACACTGCCAGTTTTTAATTCTGAAAGTAGATCTCTGTCTCTTGAGAGTTGGCCACCCCTGGCTTAGAACAATGGTTTGTGATATTTTTCTGAGTTTCTGATTCAAATTCTGATGTTAAATAGCTATGTAGTAAACAGAATTCTTAACAATGCTGAGTAACTGGTTTAAATCCTGACATTATCATATATTTCTTAAGCCAGTTGTGGAAGAAGCCAAACCTCTGACCAAGACACTTAATAAGATTGGTTAAAATGGCAGCAACTTCCTGTAACTTATTTCTCTATTTATAGGAAGTGGATCAACTGCGTCTAGAGAGATTGCAAATAGATGAACAGCTTCGACAGATTGGGGCCACTTCCAGACCACCACCAAACCGCACAGATAAAGAAAAAGGATACATGACTGATGATGGCCCAGGCCTTGGAAGAGGTAGCCGACCCTACAGAAACAGAGGGCATGGGAGACGTGGACCAGGCTATGCTTCAGGTAGGTAACTTGGATTGTTCAGACTTGTACCCTCTGATTTGTTATGTGCCTTTATTTGTTATGTGGTTGAGTATGTCTAAAAATGTGAATGAGTTGCAGATATGGAAATAAATGTGACTTCTACATAATAGTTGCGACACCTACTATGTTCATTGTCAGGTTCATTTGGTTATGTCTTAATGTCCATTCTGAAATACTATACAGATTGAACATCTATAAATTTAGCTTTATTAACGTACTAATGTACCTTAAGTTGAAAGTAGTGTATTGAGTTCAAAGATCCTAATTTCTTATCCAGAAGGAAAAATTACATCTTCCATTATCCATAATTGGATAGTGAGGTTATCATTTGTTTCTGGGTGCTGTATAACAAATTACAAAAACACAATGAAAAGCTTTTATTTTTACTGAAATTTTGACATTGTCATGTGAACTGTATTGGTCAGTGTCTACAAACTGTTGTGAATATAAGTCAGTCTACACATTGTTCGGGTCACTACTTGCAGTAGTCTTAACAAGCCGTTCTGTACAATTTCTTCACACATGCTACATGTTATCAGGACTCTTATTGCAGCTATGTCAAAGCAAATTTTAAACAGCAGCTCATATAATAAATTCCTCTTCATTCTTAGCACTAGTGAATTGAGCTGAGATCCCTTTTCTGAAACAGATAAGCTGCTTAAATTAATCTAGACTAGAACTTTACTTTTACATTGCCCTTGCTGAGAAATATTACGGAAACTATATGAAACTAATATTTTAGAAAGAGGCTAGTTTTAACCGGTGGGTCATTCAGTTGGTTGGATTTTTCTAAAATATTGTGAAAATAGACTGTGGTATGTCTTGGTTTTTTTAAACTTTGATAGGCGCTAATTCTGAAGCATCAAATGCTTCTGAAACAGAGTCTGATCACAGAGATGAGCTTATTGACTGGTCATTAGCCCCAGCAGAAGAAGAGCGTGACAGCTACCTTCGTAGAGGAGATGGGCGAAGACGTGGTGGAGGTGCACGTGGTCAAGGAGGAAGGGGTCGGGGAGGTTTCAAAGGTGAGTAAATGATTATGATACTACATGGCAGGTGAGCTATTAGAGCTCTTGATCGCATCCTATACAGCTGGTGTGTGTCTGAAATGAAGAAATGAAGCTAGTAGATTTGCTGAACAACATTGTAGCAGTAACAAAACAAAAAAAAAACCCTGTTTAAAACTGAATCGTGCCAAACCATATTCCATGCGAACTGAGGAATGGTAGAGGCAAAATAGCAACTAGAATTTCCAGAAAGCAAGGAGTGAGAGAATACAGAGGAGAAATATATATCATTAAATACTATTGTCCACTCACAAGAAGGACACCAAATCTGCCCAATTAACAAGCTGTTTTGTTCCTACACAATATATGTCCCTAAAGTTGCACAGCTTGGGGCTTATCAAGGCAGGTTTGCTATAGGTCCCACCCTAAGCTACTGATTAGAGGTTTTTCTGTGACTCATTTCCCTAAAATGTTTTATGATTTTTATCTATCTTAATGTGTGAGCATCTAATTTCCACCAGAAATGTAAAGCATTCCTTTTTTTACATTTATATATCACTTTCCTACCAGTATACTCAGTGCAGTTTACTATTTAAAAAGTACCGTATTTTTCCATGCATAAGACACCCCCCCCCCCCATGTATCAAGACGACTCTTTTTTTTTAATCAAAGCACTGGTATATTTAGTACCATATATTTAAGCAGCAGCGATCAGGTTGGACAAAGTTGTTGAGCTTTTCTTCAGCAATCACAAGCTTGCCCAGTCCACCGCTAAGCCTGCACTGAACACAACCCCCTGTGCATTCACCATCTGTGTATAAAACAACCCCCAATTTTTGACTAATTTTTTTAAAGCAAAATATTGTCTTATACTCAGAAAATACGATAAGATCCAAAGAACAACAATAACAGGGAAGACTTTTCTAAAATCCATTTTTGATGTGCAGGAAATGATGAACAGTTGCGAACAGATAACCGTCAACGTAATTCAAGAGATACTAAAGGGAGAACAGCAGATGGGTCACTTCAGGTAAAAAAATCATTTGTTTATTTATTTATTTATTTATTTATTACCTATGCACTCATCAGCATCTGCATAAATGGAGTTGCTCTTGATAGTCATGGAGTGATGCATCCATGCACACCTATCCTTGTCTGCATAAGAGTCCCCACCCCCCTGGCAATTCTGCAACATTTGGTCATTGGAAGTTGCCTCAGTAATGGTATATTACTACCAATGACTGAAGATGTTCATTAGCCCAAGGGGGAGGGCTAATTTTTAGCAATTCCTCCTTCATTCCCTTGTGTGCCCCTAAATCTGACTGGGTAAAATGAACAATTTGAGCTGGTGTAGGAGGGGTGGGAATTACCTAAAATTGTCGTCGCCTCCCCCAATTCTGCTGGTGGTTACCGTCCATCAGTGAACAGACACCATTTGGTACCACCCAAAATAATTTTATTTAGGTTTTTAATCTCCATCATTCCCAAAGAATCAAGTAGAGTAATACTTTTGAACAGTTGACTTAATAAAAGCTCTGAAATGCATTTTTAGAAATTAGAAATCCTGTTTCTAAAAATATACAAAAATAAACCACTGCTTAGCTTTAACTACTAAATGCGTACCTGTAGAACAGGGGTGTCAAACTCAAATTCATCGGGGGCCGCATCAGCAGTTTGATCACCCTCAAAGGGCCGGTTGTATCTGTAGGACTATGTGTCCACTCTTTATTATCATAAATTATTGTCACTGCATTCAATTATTGATAATAATAAACAGCATCATGAAGCAAAAATATTTCCTGTTTGAAAACAAATATATTTACATCACTAAATTCTGAGCACATTAATTCTACATGATATATTGTCAAATTATTATAATGGCCACAGATCTTCAAATTCTAAAAACAAAACTTTGATCCCATGCAAGAAAACAAGGTTAGGGCAACTTTAAAACAATTTTAATGTCCAGTCGTTAAAAATATAGCAAAACAGGAAGGGGATGCACAAAACTAATAATTAAAATGGGGGGAGGGAATGGAAAACCTTAGCATCATGGGTGTAGCCAAGGGGGGCAGAGGGGTAGCTGCCCGTCTCTAAATCAATAAAAATCATTCCCTCACTTTCCTCCGCCATGAATACGGAGAACTTCGTGGCCAGCGAGAGGCTCGTGACGCGGCCTACGTGCGGCAGGGGTCGCAGGGGCGCCGCGCGCATGAGCTCCGCTTGCGGGCCTTACTGGAGCAGATAAAAAGCTGGGCTCGTCATTTCTTTCCCCGCTGAGGGAAAGCGGGAGTGGGGGCGTTGCTTCGTCTCCAGAGGCTCCGCCCACCCGCCTGCCTGCTTTTCAGGCCGCGCATGTGCTGAAGAGGCGGCTTTCTTGTGTAAAAAAAAAAGAAGTGAAAATAAAAGGTGAAGGCTGGCGGCCGGCGGCGGCTACACGGGCCACATGACGAGGTCTGGCGGGCCGGATTTGGCCCGCGGGCCTTGTGTTTGACACCCGTGCTGTAGAAGATCAACTTCCATCTTATTTGGAAGGTAAATTCCAGGTTTTGTTGGGTTTGCCTAGGAAACCAGTCCTGCAAAATTACTAATAACTATGATACATACAGTCAAGTGTTGCAGAAAGTTCTGACCTTTGTACAAGCCTAAATGCCTGAACAGTATTAAAAATAAATTTGGTTCCTTTTAACGGCACACTTCTAGAATATATTTTATTTGAAGAAGGGGAAGAACTTCTTAGAAAAAGTGCTCTCCAACGGGTCTTGATAAATGTTCCTTTTTAAATTATCAAAGGGGTATGCTTTATATAACTCTAATTTGTTTCAGATCAGAATTGACTGCAATAATGAAAGGAGTGTCCACACTAAAACATCACAGAATACCTCCAATGAAGGTAGCCGGTTGCGCACGGGTAAAGATCGTAACCAGAAGAAAGAGAAGTCGGACAGCGGGGATGGTCAGCAACCGTTGGTGAATGGAGTACCCTAAACTGCATAGTTTGAGAAGTTATATTTCCTAAACTGTTTCAGTAAAACTTATTCCACATTAGATAAACTTATTAGGCCAAAGACAAATAGTAGGCAAGATGGCGCAGGGCATGAAATGAATATAAAAAGTTCTTTTCGCCTTTTTTAAACATCAGTATGCAGTTTTTTCAAAATAAGATGTTTTACTTGCATTAAAAATACCTTGAACTTCTGGAAAAAAATTGCTTTTAAGTACATATTGCACTTCAAACGATGAAATAATCCATTTGTTTGTTTATAAAATAATGAAACTGTGCATAGGTATTTCTGTTCAGTTGTACCATTTCAATGAATTGGTCAAAATCACTGCTAAATTTCAATTTTTAGAATAAATAGTGTTTGCAGTAATCAGATTGGGCTTCTGTTTTTAATCTTTTAGGAGTTACTCACCTTAAACATTAAAAGGTTCTGTTTTATGTCCTGTGTCAGTTCACATTTTGGTTCACTTTTTCAGTATTTTAGTGAACCTCTCGATATATGTGTAATGTAACTAAATTGTCATTTTCATTAGCAAAAAGTTGTATGATCTGTGCCTTTTTTATATCTTGGCAGGTAGGAATACTATATTTGGATGCAGAAATCAGGGAAGCTGAGTTGGAAACACTAAATGTACAATATATGTAGCAAAACTTCTCCAACAATTAGTACTTTATTAGAAGAATGCATGCTTTCCATATTTTTTTCCTTGCATAAACATCCAGTTAGGCAATTTTAAGAATAGAAAATTTATTTTGCACTGAAATAATGGCAGATTGTGTTACTGAGATGGTGTGTTTTGTTTTTGTTTCCTTTTCAGACAGGACAAGAGAAGTTTTTTGTTTCGTTTTTGTTTTGTTTTTTTAAACCTATTTCCATTTGTGATAAACTAAAACAATTCATGGTTACTGAGGGAACAAATTGTAACTTGTTCATAAGCTAGTAGTTTGTGCCTGCTGTTGGCCAGAGGACCAATTTTAAAGAATAGCTTTCTTTTTAGTTCCCCTACATTTTTGTTTGAAATTTGGAATCTGTCTCAGATGAGAAAGGAAGTTGATTTCTATATGTGAAACTTAGAAAAATTCAGGGATAGTGTAGTTCAACAGCCTTGGAAACAGAACAGTCTTACAAGTTCTCGTGTACAAGTAGATTCAAAACATGTTACTGAAGTTGGCATTAAGTTTAGTTGCCCATAATAGGGGTGGGGGATGCTTTTTATTTCTGATCATGAATGAAATTGTACTTGCAAAAAAAAAAAAAAAAGTATAATAGGACTTCCATTTTAAGCTATTCTGTTTTTCTTAAATTACTCCAGTAGGAGTTTGGGTGATTATGTACAGAATTGTACAAACCTGGCCCTTGTATCTGCATGTTGTGCATTTTTGTTTCTCTGCTGCTTTTTCTCCGCCCATCCACCCCCTTGCATACAAGCAAGCATATAAAAATGGCAACAAACTGCACACAACTTAACAAATATTAAAAAGTCTTAAATATTGCCAAACTTTAAATGTTGATTTCTAGTTATTTATTTTGGGGGAATGTATAGTATTTGAAAAAACTGAAATTGGTACCTTGCACACATCATCTGTAAGCTGTTTGGTTTAAAATACTGTAGATAATTAACCAAGGTAGAATGACCTTGTAATGTAACTGCTCTTGGGCAATATTCTCTGTACATATTAGCTACAACAGATTGGATTTTATGTTGACATTTGTTTGGTTATAGTGCAATATATTTTGTATGCAAGCAGTTTCAATAAAGTTGGATCTTCCTCTGCTAATGGATGTTGATGCAATCTTTATAAATGATTGCTTTTCAAAAAATCAACTTAAAAAGAAGCAAGAACCTATTTTATTTCTGTGTTAAATTGGAAACATTGTTTACTCCAGATGTGTGAAAGCTGAAACATTTTCAGTTTCAAGGATTTGGCTGGTAATGTGCCATTACTGGTTGAACAGTACATATTTAGCAATTATATGCACTAATTTTACACTCAAGGCTGACTTCAGTAAGGTGCTAACTAGATTTGACTTACTAAAACTGTAATAGGTTAATCACATTTTCAAATGACATTTTTGCAGTATTTTTGTGCTTTAGATGTGTATCCCTTTCCAAGTCAAAAAATCCACTGTTTATAAGTATTCGTACAATTTAAAAAATTGTAAAATCAAAATGTAAAACTCATTTTGAAAATCATGCGTGTTACAAAAGGTTGAAAGTGTAGCAAATGTCTGATGTTTGGGTTCACCTACTTATTGGTAACTTCACATACAGTCTAATGAATTACAATTATTTTGAAAAATAAAGTTTTTTTAAAGAGTGAAAGGTATCTGTGAATGACCACAAAATTCAGGTACAATATAAGACAGCCCTCCCCAAGAACTTGAAACACAAAACCAAATTTGTTCACTCTCACACAATTGTATCAAGGATGAAGAGAAAATGTTGACTTGTTTCCATAAACAAGGTTGTTTCTGATACTAGTAAATGTCTTCCACAAAATGATCCAGTTTCATGCCTTGGACCAAATTATTAATTTTATTTAAACAATATATACTGCAACCTATAAAATCAACCTTAATTTGAAATGCCTGCTGGTATTACAAAGTCTTCTTGGAAGTTAAGTAGGGAGGGGCCTGTCTTTGGCATTGGCCTTGACAAATAAATAACTCAGGCATTTTTAGGGGTAAGTTATTTCTATTGACCCATGACACTAGCTTTTTCAAATGTGGCTTGACTATTGCCCATTGCTGGCTGGGGCTTATGGGAGTTGTAGTTCAGCAACATCTGGGAGGCCAAATATTCCCCACACTAGCTCATTTGTTGTAGAATAGAGAGGACTTTATTCCTAAAAACACTTGGCTTGCGCATGGGAGAGAGACTAAGATACAAAATGCTCAGGCTCCTTGTGAATTTTCATCTAGAACACAACAAGGTATCAACCTAAGCTTTCTGACAGTTCACCTGAATTCAGCATGGATGCTCCTGCATTTCATTAATACTCCTGTTTCTCTGAAAGGGGTGATTTATTATAAAGTTTTTTGCCTAAGTAATCATCACTGTAGATGATATAGGCTATAACAAGCTCCAAACTTGATTTCTCCCTAACCTTGTCTTCATTATGTTGACCAATTGAAGAGTGCTAAGTATTACCTCCATCATTTATAGGCCCATTTGGAGAGGGCTGTTGCATGTTCCACTTCCCAAAAATGGGAATCTCAGATGGTTTTGTAAAAACCAGAATGTAAACTAGGAAGAGCTGGGGAAGCACAATTCACTCTGCAGATAGCAGCTATGAAGGAGAGATCATTTTAAGTCCATGGTCACTGTTGTTGTTTTTTAAAAAAAACACTTTGTATTTATATGAAGTCTAGGCACTCTACCTTTTCTAGCAGGGTATGCGTTTTGCAAAAAAAATATATTAGAGGACAGCCGGAAAGCAGGCCAAGAGTTCCTGTCCTGGCACATTGTGACCTCTTATATTACCAGCACCACTACAACAGCAACAATTTATTATATGCAGAGCATGTTTATGTGAACTGGCAAAAAGTTTCATTACAAAAGGGTTAATATTCTTGATGCAAAATTGCTTTCCCACAAAATCATGGCTTAGAAGCTGGTAAGTCTTTAGGTTCCTTAAAAAATAAAATTTAAAAAAATTAATGAGATAAATTGAGACAATAGGCCCCCATCCATGCCATATTTGAAACTTCTTGAAAATTATTCAAAACGGCATCCACCACAACATGGAAGGTGACTTCAAATGAACTTGAAAACCAATTTGTCATAAGGCTTTGGTGGGTAGAAGGCTGCTCAGAGTTGGGTCGCTTTTGTTAATAAGCACATTCTGATGAAGCAACAGTTGTATCTTTTTGGCCTCAACTTGTCAGGAGTAGGAGATAAAACAGCTGACTGGAGAAGTAGGAGAGCATTTTATATTTGCTAGTTGTAGACCTTTCTGTAGTTGGCCTGCACAGTTGCCATGCTGTGACTGCAGAAAGCCAATCAATAAACAGTTATGTGTAGACCTGTTTTTTATTCATATAACGAAATTGCTGAATGGGTTAAAAGTATGCAAAAGGCCCAACAACATAAGTTGCACCAAGGATCCTGTAGATTTGTTTCTATTTCCTATGTTTTGTGTCTATTCACAAGAATTCCAGTTAATAATAATAATAATAATAATAATAATTAATTTATTATTTATACCCCGCCCATCTGGCGGGGTTTCCCCAGCCACTCTGGGCGGCTTCCAACAAAGTATTAAAATACAGTGGTCTGTTAAACATTAAAAGCTTCCCTAAACAGGGCTGCCTTCAGATGACTTCTAAAAGTCTGGTGGTTGATCTTCTCATTGACATCTGGTGGGAGGGTGTTGCACAGGGCGGGTTCCACTACTGAGAAGACCCTCTGCCTGGTTCCCTGTAACTTGGCTTCTCACAGCAAGGGAACTGCCAGAAGGCCCTTGGCGCTGGACCTCAGTGTACAGGCTGAACGATGGAGGTGGAGACGCTCCATCAGGTATACTGGACCGAGGCCGTTTAGGGCTTTAAAGGTCACCACCAACACTTTTAACTGTGCTCGGTAATATACTGGGAGCCAATGTAGATCTTTCAAGACCAGTGTTATGTGGTCTCGGTGGCCGTTCCCAGTCACCAGTCTAGCTGCCGCATTCTGAAATAGTTGTAGTTTCTGGGTCACCTTCAAAGGTAGCCCCACATAGAGCGCATTGCAGTAATCCAAGCGAGATAACTAGAGCATGTACCCTATCCACGGGCAGATAGGGTCTCAGCCTGCGTACCAGATGGACCTGGTAAACAGCTGCCCTGGACCCAGAATTGACCTGCACCTCCATGGACAGCTGTGAGTCCAAAATGACTCCCAGGCTGCACACCTGGTCCTTCAGGGGCACAGTTACCCCATTCAGGACCAGTGAGTCCTCCACACCTGCCCGCCTCCTGTCCCCACAAAACAGTACTTCTGTCTTGTCAGGATTCAACCTCAATCCGTTAGCCACCATTCATCCTCCAACCGCCTTCAGACACCCACACAGGACCTTCACTGCTTCTGATTTGAAAGAGAGGTAGAGCTGGGTATCATCCGCATATTGATGAACACCCAGCCCAAACCCCCTGATGATCTCTCCCAGCGGCTGCATGTAAATGTTGAAAAGCATGGGAGAACCCTGAGGCACTCCACAAGTGAGAGCCCAGGGATCTGAACACTCATCCTCTACCACCACTTTCTGAACATGGCCCAGGAGGAAGAAGCGGAACCACTGTATAACAGTGCCCCCAGCTCCCAGCCCCTCTAGATGGTCCAGAAGGATGTTATGGTCAATGGTATCAAAAGCCGCTTGAGAGATCCAGCAGAACTAGGAAACAGCTCTCACCTTTGTCCCTAGCCCGCCGGAGATCATCGACCAGTGCGACCAAGGCAGTTTCAGTCCCATGATGAGGCCTGAATCCCGAATGGATAGGATCCAAATGGTCTGCTTCTTCCAGGCGTGCCTGGAGTTGTTCAGCAACCACTCACTCAATCGCCTTGCCCAAGAATGGAAGATTTGAGACTGGGTGATAGTTGGCCATATTGGCCGGGTCTAAAGATGGTTTTTTAAGAAGTGGTTTAATGACTGCCTCTTTCAGCAGGTCTAGGAATGCTTCCTCACAGAGAGAAGCATTCACCACCCTGCAAAGCCCATCACCTAGCCCTTCCTGGCTAGCTTTTATAAGCCAGGATGGGCAAGGATCAAGGAGACAGGTGGTTGGTTTCACGTGTCCAAGCAGCCTGTCCACATCCTCGGAGGTAACAGATTGGAATTGATCCCCTTCAACTTGACTAGACAGGACTCTAGCACTCTCCCGCCTCGGCCCTGCTCTCACGGTGGAGTCTACCTCTTTCTGAATCTGAGCGACTTTATCTGCAAAAAACTGCAAAATCATTGCAGATCATGTGGCCTGTACTGGGCCCCAATAGAGCAGGTGGTTCTGCTAAATTGTGCACCATCCGAAAGAGTCTCTTGCTGCTGTTTTCTGCAGATGCAATAGAGGCGGTGAAGAAAGTCTTCTTCGCCGTCGCTATTGCCACTTGGTAGGCTTGACATTGAGTTCTAACCCGTGTCCGGTCAGATTCAGAATGAGTTACCGTATTTTTTGCTCCATAGGATGCACTTTTTCCCTCCTAAAAAGTAAGGGGAAATGTCTGTGCATCTTATGGAGAGAATGTGTGGTCCCTGGAGCCAAATCATTGGTGCCTTGCGCTCCTGGCGTGCTCTTTTAGGGGGGGGAGCCACAGTGCTCTGCCGGCAGCCTCCGCTTTCCCCTGAAGCCCTGGCAACGTTGCAAGCAGAGGAAAGGCTGGGGTGCTCTTTGGGGGTGGAGGGGGAGGAGCCACACTGCTCTGCCTACAGCCTTTGCTTTCCCCTGTGTGCTCCTGGGGTGCTCGGTGGGGGTGGGGAGCAGCAAATTGCCATCTCTCACTGCCTCCTTATTCAACTGCAAAGGATTGCCTAACTGGATTCTGAGCTCCATTTGAAGTTTAAAAACATTAAGTTTGGGGATTTCTTCAAGTAGCAGTTTTGCAGAAATAGTCATAAATACATGCAAAGCATCTCCACAAACCAGTAATAGTGAGCTCAGCTAAAACGGAGCAGGCATCTGGCTCAGGAACAGTTTAAACTGCACAACTATAACCAGACATCCTGTGTGTTTGTGTGTGGACCATGTTCCTAGCAGCTAATCTTTATTGCTGAAAAGAGGCACTGATATTCCACTCGAAATCTATAATTCATTATACAAATTCTTACAAGTACAGTCCACCTATACCAACTCAAAAACATTGTGTTCTCTTGTTATTGAATGGAAGACATTTATCTGCCCTCTTTTCCTCCTCTGTTCTTTGCTCAGTCACTCCATTCTGAATCTTCCTTTCAAAACAACCCATGCCTGTTTTGGGGAAACTTCAGAGATTTAGGAACTGGAGCGCAATCATTTGATCTCTTTGCTGTTCTTTCACACTCCAAGCACTTTTAATTTGCACAGCCCTGGTTTCTCTCCCTGACTATTAATATTCTTGATTAATAACAGTAAAATGCTCAAATTTTAGTTTTCATGACTGCTGCCAATACTGACTTCCCAGTGATAATGAAAACAGCTACATTATAATGGAATGTCTGTCCTTTTTCCATTCTCTTCATTATATACCGTGGCTCGCTTTAAAGCAGCAAAGTGGACAGGAGTACAACATTTGAGTCAGATTTTTTCTCTCCTTGTTTTCCTTCTCTAAAAACTTGGTGCGTCTTTTGGTCAGGTGCGTCCTATGGAGCGAAAAATACGGTGTCTGCCACCGGCGCTCTAGCTGTCTCAGCAATTGTTTCATTGCCCTCAGATCCGTGGAAAACCACGGGGCTGTCCGGGCTCCATGCAATCGGAGAGGGCGCTTTGGAGCCAAACAGTCAATAGCCCTGCTTAATCCCCAGGATGAAGTTTTTCATCTTGTCTCTTTCCCTACCATTCCTTATGTTGTGATGAAAAGAAACCACTTTTTATCCTTTAAATTATCTTCATAATTGCTTTAAGTGGTGTGGCCTGTCCCAAAATGAGAGGCTGCAAAACAAGAAAGGAATGAAGTCTTGTGGCCAATAGTGCTTCTGAAACTCAAGGTGTCTGTCTTTTATCTGCGCAAAGATCACACCTATACCAGTGTCACTAGCAGAGTAACACAGCAGAGCTTCAGAATCTTTGCCCTTTTCTGTTTTCAGATGTTTTAGAGTTGACAGTGGAAAAATCTTTTTGCTCACACAGTTCAAAGTAAATTGTCAACCTGACAATTATTCACACTATACGCATGTAGTTAAGAGATACATCATAAAGAGGTTGTAATCAAATTAATAAAGAGACTCAAAACTGGAGAAAGCTCCTCACTTCTGAAATCCAAGGCCACAATTTGCTGGTTACTGAATGCAGCCTTGGCCTTATACCCGCCAACGCATGTACGCATTATCTGGAGGATTTAGGGTTGGATTAGTTGTGCCAGAAGCCTATAGCCTTGAGCTGTTTCAAGAGGCCTATCGTGCAGCTGGTATCCTAATCTTGAACAGAAATCAGATACGGAAGAATTGAGAATTGAGACACAACCCAAGGACATATCCCCAAATTACACATAAGCAAAAGCGCCACGTTAATATTCCTGATTCTGAGCTTCGGATGTCCGGGGGGGGGGGGGGGGGGAGGTGGCGGCAGAAGAGAAGCTTCAGCCACTTAACACCTTGAGTTCTTCTCAACCTCTTGGTTGTATGAGGTTCTTCCACCTTTTCCCAGTGAAAGTAACACAACCTTAGGCACTTTTTGCCCCTTCCTAGCTAGCAATCACTAGGAGCTTGTTCTGTTTCATTTCTCTCATATCCCTGGCTATGTAATGTTACATTTTCTTGATCCCAAGTCACGGTGGTGCATGACAAATGCCTAAGATATGGTTACCAGATGTCCTCGTTTCTCGGGCACAGTCCCTGGATTTACAAATCTGTCCCCAACAAAATCCGTCCCCAGATTTCATTTAATGTCCCCGGATTTATATTTTAAGTGCTGTAGATTTATTAGTAGGGAATGAATGTTGTGTGATTGGTTCAACGACACAAGACACATCATATGGGGACTTCTGGTGAGGCAAAATGGCGGGTGCCACGGCAGCGAGCAGCTCCTGAAGCCAGCCAGAGCCAACTGCACTACCAGGCTGGTTCTGGGCTGCTGAAACAGCTGCTGCTCCACCACTGCTGAGGTGGAACCAGAGACGCTTGGCACGTCAACTGGGGGAACCGTTGAACCCCCCCCCCCGACCCAAATTGAGCCAGGAGCAAGAGCACCCAGCCACCGGCTGACTGCCCAGCGGTGCTCTGGGGCCACAGAAACCCTGGAGCCGACGCAGGGAGAAGGAGGAGAGGAGAAGGAAGAGAGAGAAAGAGGAAGGAGAAAAAAGGGGAGAGCCCTGACCTGGCTGCGCTGCTGCCGCTGCTAAGGAGGAGAGCCCTGGGAGGGCAAGGACACGTGGCTGAGCCCAGGCCTGACTGAGCCTACTCCATGGCGGCTAGTGCTCCAAGACAGCAGGCCAGGGCCCAGAGGAAGGCCATGTGACAGAGGAGATCACAGAAGAGATTACTTTTAAAAAAAAAACCAACTTTTTTTAATAACTTTTTTTTCTCTTTTTGGATTCTTTGAAAAAATCTGGTAACCTTTTAAGAGTCATTTGAGACCTTAAAGACTTGTGGCATAATTTCATTCAACATCAAATCGTGATCTTTAAAATATCCAAACTGGTTAAAATAGCCACCTCTCTGGAAGTCATTACCAAGCGTGTAAGTCATAATAGAGATCCCCATAGCTACAACACTGAACCATTTCCTTAAAGAGTCTGCAAGTTGACAAGTGTGCAGTGACCTCAAAATACAGAAATGTATGTAACTTCAGTTGAGCCATAGGACAATTGATTCTTTTCTAAAAGCTAGAAAGGGTGGCTGGAGATCTCTCAGTAGCTAAGGTTAAATTAATCTACTTTAACCTTACTGTGAGTTTTATTTATCCGTTTTATCATAACCCTGTATTAGGTTAGGTGATTTGTTTCTTCTCCATCCATGTCTCTGCAGTTAGTATGAATTAGGATGCCCTTAGTTTGCTTAGTAATATTAAGGTCCTGCACCGCAGTTTAAATTAAGCAAGATTTGCACTGTTCTCTGGAAAGTTAAAATCTGCACTAAAGGTTTCTACCATTGGGAATGTCCCATTTCTGGCTAAAAGTCAATCAGGGTTTGCTGGTTAAACCCAGAGCTGATCTGATGCATCATTTTAATTTGATTAAAATATTACTAACATTGAAGTGAGAGGCTACTAGGGCAGCAGATTAAACATTTTTTAAAATATATATATATATAAACTTTCAGAAACTACAGGTGGTGAGCATTATCAGACCTACCTCCCTAACACCTGGAGGTAGTGGGCACCATCCTGACACATGAGGTAATGAATTTTGGGTATCTGCTGGGATGTGTTATTTATTTAAAGACAAAATTATGGGGAGAGTCTGCTTGTTTTACTTAGGTGAGAATCCATGCAAATTCAATCTAGCTACTTGAGTAAAGTTCAATCAGCTAAGGTTTCTTCAATCAGGTGGCAGCATGATTTTTGTTATTGACCTTTGTTGCCTATTTTATTCCATTGAGCTCAGACCACTGTACTTAGATGCACCCCGATACATTCTCAAAACCCCCCTGTTAAGTGCAATGCCTGAGAGAGGAAGATTGGGCCAAGACCACCCACTGTGAACTTGGTTATCTTCTCCAGCTAAGTCTAAACTAAGGATGTGGAGCCTAGGGCCCTCCAGGTGTTGTTGAGCTCCAGTTGTTGCATTGCAGAGGGTTGGACTAGATGACTCTTGTGGTCCCTTCCAACTCTACGATTCTAAGTTCCCAGCAGCCCCAAGCCACCATGGCAAATGGTCATGAATGATGGGAGTTCAAGAGCAACTGGAGGGCCACAGGTTCCTCAAACCTGGTCTTAACTCATAACTGCCACACTAACTCACCCTCATCCAACCTTCATCCAATGACCCTTTCATGGTCTGAAATGAAATTTATGGAGTTGAGAGATTTGCTGGACTCAGTAGCATCAACTGAGTTGGGAAGTGCCTGGAGTGAGTCATCAGTAAAGCACACGAAGCAAGTGGAGTTAACTCTTTATCAGCAAAAACACGATCTGCACAGGAGTGCCGGGCCTAATGAGCACAGCAACTCCTTTTCAGTACGGCTTGCCCCCATGAAGCAGTTGCAGAGACTGAAGGTCCCCACCTTCCCACAGCTGCCTAAGTCCCCACCTCTCCAGGATTTCCCCCAAGGAATCCAAGACTGAAACTGTGTGATGCTAACCTTGTCCACACTCCACATGCCTCTCTTGGTTCTGCGGTACAAGGAGGGAGGGGAGCTTGTTGCAGCAGGAAGGGGAAACACCTGTGACTCTTCACCAGCCAGACTCATCTCTGCTTCTTGGTCTCCCTCCTCTCCTACTCCAACTTCCGGTTCTGATTCTGGACTTCTCTCTGCCACAGACTCTCCCTGCTTACAATACCTTATATCTCTTCAGCTTTTGCACCTCCTCTTCCCAGTCTAATCCCTCTTCTCCCTCTGACCACTCCATCGTCCCACCACCAATCCCTGAACTCTCAGCCTTCTTCCCTTGGGGGTTCCCCAGCTAGTTTCTCCCACCAATCCTCTGCACCCAACCAGTCCCTGACGTCAAGTGTGATTCTACAAAGCGTTTTTTTTTTTACATGTGGAATTGATCTGGGGTTCCCATGCAAAATGATTGTGTTGCCCCATGCAAAAGTAATTCAAGTAAGACAAGACTTTTGAGTCTTCTTCCTTCAATAAGCAGGTGAAGGCTTGCTGGAATTTACATTATTTGTTTTTCATTGCAGAAGTAATACTGATGATGATCTCTGTGACCCAGATTTTAGCAAAATGCTTGTATGTATTGTATCATGCTGTTGGCCCAAGTGAGTATTATAAAGAATAGTTCTTAAACATAAGGTAGCTTGCAATGTTTGACAATAGAGGAATTGCTTGGGGAAACTTATAAGGACACCAGCTTTTAAAATTCAAGGTGTTGTGTGTGGGGTTTTTTTAAACAGAATGGCTAGGCACTAGTTGACCATATCCAATCTGTATTCTAGTTGTGTGTATCTGTTGATCTAAATGGCATGTGGGCAAATTGGTAGCCTGGATTAGTTCTTATCCCCCAAACAATTTCTTCCTCTCCCTCTCCCTACTACTCCCATCACTGCTTTGAAAAGTGTCATAACTCAGTGGTGAAGTATACATGCTTTGAATACAGTAGGTATCAATTCAATCCATAGCGCAGGGAACTTATTGCCTATATGCTTAAATAGGACCACTAGACTTCAAAGGTTGGCCTACTGGGTCATTTTCAGCTAACAATACCCAACTTTCCTAAGCCGAGAAATGAATTGAGAGTGCCCTAGCACTTGTCTGAAGCTGTAGACAGCTGCTGCAAGTCCTGAGCTAGCTCAAAAGTAGCCAGCATGTTTCATTCTGGCAGTTGTTGGATTCCAGCTTCCATTAGTCCAATGCAATTTTGCAAATAGTCATGATTATTTGCTGTCATCCAGCTCACAAATGCATCCAGGCACCAGTTTAGGACCTCCTGATTTGAGATGTTACAGAGAAATGGAACTGAGTGACATCTTGCCAGAAACCTTCTAATGACCTCCACAGCAGCTTCATGTAGATATTAAATAGTGTTGGAAACAAAATTGTGGTACCCAACAACTCCTAGGGGTCCAAGGCACCATCAGTCAATACTTTTCAATGGAACAGACCCTGTAAGCAGTAGTGAAGCCACCGCAACCAAGAGCGGAAGCACCACCTCCTGGGTCCAGGCCCCAGGGTGCCCCCCCCCAGGGCTGGCTACATCACTGAAGACATACCACTTTACCCTCAACAGCCAGCAAGAGCAGCACTCTAGTCCATATGAAGCAGATAATTTTGTCCTTGCAGATTTTCCTTTATGGCCTAGGACCATTGTACCTACGGGACCGCCTCTCCCAGTATGCCCCATGGAGGACCTTAAGGTCCATAAATAGCAACACCCTAGAGGTCCCAGGCCCTACGGAAGTTAGATTAGCAGCAGCCAGAGCCAGGGTCTTTTCAACACTGGCTCCGGCCTGGTGGAATGCTCTGTCTCATGAGACCAGGGCCCTGCAGGATCTGATTTTTTTCCGCAGGGCCTGTAAGACAGAGTTGTTCCGCCTGGCCTTTGGCTTGGAATCAACTTGATCCCCTCCCCCTCTTTCTTTTTTCCTTTCTCCTCCTGTGATGAGGCTATAATAATAATAATAATAATAATAATAATAATAATAATAATTTCCCACGGTAGCCATCTAATGGCTCCAAGACTGGGTTAATGAGGGTAAATGATTGCCACTTCCATTGCATAATAGCTTTTCTAAGTGGTACATGGGTTGCCAAGTAGGCTGTTTTCTCCACGTTAACCACCACACAGGCACGATTATGTGCTCTTCCATGTGTACAGTCTCCTTCAGAGCAAAACGTATACACCTTGTACTGCAATTGTCTCCAGCTGCCTGGAACTCCTCAGTAAATCGGGTGGTTGCCTAACTTCCGCAGCACCAGAGAGGACATTTGGGTGCAGTTGTGTCTATGGCCCGCCATGCCTCACCATTCCACAGGGAGACTAGGACCTTGGCAGAATTGCCTTCCAGAAAATCTCTTGCAGCATTCAGGAATCCATCAGCTTCCACACATCTCTAGAAGTGCACCAGATGGTCTCTGATCCTCATGGGATAGCAGCAATTACCCTTCCAAAACCAGTGCTACCTTTATGGTGCACTGAGTATCTGGGAAGACATAGGTGGGTCAGTTTGATTGTTCCCATCTAACCTATTCAGGACATAGCAATACAGTGGTACCTTGGTTGTCAAACTGCTTGGCTCCCGAACAAATCGGCTCCCAAACGCCACAAACCCAGAAGCAGTGTTCTGGTTTGCAGACGTTTCTTGGAAGCTGAACATTTGATGTGGCTTCCGCTTGAGTGCAGGAAGCTCCTGCAGCCAATCGGAAGCCATACCTTGGTTTTCGAACAGTTCTGGGAGTCGAACGGACTCCCGGAACGGATTAAGTTTGACAACCAAGGTACCACTGTATGTGCCAGATTGGCTCCTTCATATACTTACAAAGCATGGGTGAGTGAGATTTTATTTTGAACTGACCTGATATTATCCAACCACCACTAAGACAGAGGGCATAGTACTCAGTCCATCAGTTACCTGAAGAACAGGGGATCAGAGGCTGAGAGTGGAAAGTGTTTTGATTGGGGCGGGCGGGAGAGAGTTTAAGTGGGAAAACTGTATTATGGTACTTATATGAGTTTTCCCCTTGAGTTGCCGTGCAGGAGTTTGAATTGTTCTGTGTTTTTCAGGTTCTGCATTTCCGACCTTGGATGATTTAAATGAAACTGAAGTTGCTCCCCCTGAGCCAAGGACGAAAGTACAGATCGTATCTCAACAGCTGGTGACCTTTTTCAACCCAGTGAGTAAGTGCTGTTGTAGCATCATTTTTCATTGCCCCCTCTTCAAGTCCTTGAGAGGATTAGAAATGTTTGTTACTGTGGTCCTTCATTGAAAGGTCTCTTTGTTGAGCTATATTGAGGGGTGTTGTTCTGTGCAGAGTGCCACGTTTCATGTTTGAAAAAGGAAATAAAAAGGGGTTGTCCAAAGGAATGAACCCTCCATTTTCTCTCATATTGCAGCTGCACATGGATCACCCAAAGTGGTTTGTAAGCATCTTAGAATAATAGAATTGTAGAGTTGGAAGGGACCACGAGGGTCGTCTAATTTGAGAAGCCCTCAAAGCCCTCCTGATGCACAGGACTAGTTTGAGCAGTTCTTTGGATGGGTTGAGATGCTCCCAATGCAGAATTAATGGTAGGTATCAAATGTTTGCATAGTGCTGTATCTAGTAACCCAACAATGCATTGACAGCAAAAGAAAAAAGTCAAGGCAGCAGTAGCTGCTGTTGTTATTTGTTACCCACCCTTCGCCCTAAGATCCCAGAGAATGTTACAACAATTGAAAACACAGCATAAAAACAGTTTGTTTTCAACTTGCAAAGAGAGAAGAGGGGACCATCATAAAAATAGACATCTCAAGTGTCAAATGTCAGGGTAAAAAGGAGCATCTTTAGCATTCACTAAAAGCTTCAAAGTGAAGAATGCAGACACACTTCTGGGGGGATTCCACAACTTAAGGGCTGCCATAGAGAATAAGCTTTCCTAGGCTGCCGCCACCTGAGGGTAGTGGAACAACCAAAAGGGCTTAGAGATACGTGTGGATATTCACGGATATGTACATAGTTATCCAATGGTGGTCCTGCTCAGAGTATACCCATTGAAATTAAAGGATTTAGTCTCTT
The DNA here is from genome assembly GCF_965153285.1 of Podarcis tiliguerta. NCBI lineage: Eukaryota > Metazoa > Chordata > Lepidosauria > Squamata > Lacertidae > Podarcis > Podarcis tiliguerta. Next base: position 42,833,139 of record NC_139553.1, on the reverse strand, counting down.
TGTGTTTGATGGTTATACACTAAGTAGGACTTGTATACAATCCATAAATCCAGTGCTGGGCAGGCAATAAAGCAGGGTTTTCCTTTCTCTCCCATTCTTGCCATACTCCAAGAGCATAGGGGTTGGGCCAAACAGGCCAATGGAGCACAAGGCAAGCCTTGCACATTCATCCTGCTGAGTTGTGGTGCATGGATCCCCAGCATGCTGCACATGTGCTTGCAGGTGTCCACAGCAGACTTCCCTGGTGCCCGCAGTGCCCCATCCTCCCTATAAAATGAATCTTGCAACAATCCTTCTTTAGCCAATGGAACGCTTTTCACCCGCCCTCAGTTCATTTGTGGCAAGGAGGCAATTTTAAGTGAGTAAGAGCTGGGGGCTGGGCAGGGGAGCAGCTGCACGTGTGTTGTGCCCATGACCATTTCTCTTTGCTTACAAATGTGCCCACAGAATCCCGAAAGGTTGGCAGTGCTTGCTGCAGTGGCTGGATGCTGAAGAAGTTGAAGGAGAAGAAGGGCGACCCTGCTTTCGGTTCCCTCTTTTTCTCCCACTAGTAGTGGATTTCAGAATCAGTTTGCTGTGCATTGCAGGGGCTGCTTTTTACAAATGAAGCAATTGCAAAGCCCCATTAACTACCTTTGCAAACCGCTTAGAGACTATTGTAGTTAAGTGGTATATAAATTGTTTAAATAAATGAAAGGAGGGCCTTGCACAGATCTTGCTGCATGGCTCTTTTGCTTTTTGGCGGTAGTGTTGCTGTTTCCACCAAAAGGAGAAGCAGACTTCAAAGTGGCACTTGGAAATAATCAGCTCATTAGTGTGTGGAGATTGCCCAGTTTGTTCCAACCTTCAAAGAAAAAAGGCCCTCCTGAATCTTATTCAGATACTCCAAAGCAAAGGGCTCAATCAAAAACATACTTTCAAAACCACCACGTTGATGCCTGACCCCTCCATGTGTTTTTCTGTGCTTTTTTTTCTCTGCTACTGTTCCTTTTCTCCCCTGCATGGAGTTGATGCATAAGTGAGAAGGCACTCTCAGCAAATTTCCAATAAAACATAGTATCATCTATTTGCATATCCCCCCGGAAAAAGGAAACATGTCTCATAGAAAGAGGACACTGAGCTAATCTGTATGCATAGATCAGGGCTGAGAAACCTCTGGCCCTCTCGCCGTTGCTAAACTACATATCCCATTAGTCCCAGCCAGCATAGTCAAGGCTGCTCAGAGTTGTAGTCCAGCAACATCTGGGGTGTGTGTGTGAAAGGTTCTTCACTCCTGATATACATATGGATTCAGAGCCATCTTTCCCATAGGGCTTAATGGTGCATCACGCCAGGGCGCTGGCCTCTCAGGGGCACCCCAGCAAGTGGAGGAGCTGCGTGGCTTTGCTGGTGACCTCCCCTTTCCCTGCACACCTGCCATCTCCGCCCCGCCAACCATAAGGCTGGAGGGTGTGCAGCTTCTCTCCCAAACCTCCTCGGGAGGAGAACGATCCCCGCAGAGGCTTAGGATGGAAGCTGTGCCCCACCAACCATATGGCTGGCGGGCGCGCATCTAGCCTCCCAAGCCTCTGCGGGGATTGCTCGCCTCCCGAGGAGGCTTGTGAGGGGTGCAACTTCACTCCCAAGCCTCTGCGGGGTTCGCTCTTCTGCAGCAGCATGGGGGAGAGTTGTGTCCCCCCCCCCCCCGATGGCTGGCAGTGAGCACCTATGGCCACCCAACACTAATTTGGGGGCGCTGGGCAGATAATGGCACCCCGGTGCTGCATCTGCTAAAGACGGCACTGCATGGATTCAAGCTATAGTAATTCTAATGTTGGACCCACTAAAATGAATGGACATGACTAATTTAGGTCCACTCATTTCAATAGGTCTGCTCTGTATAGAATGGTCTTGGATACCCTGTAGTTGGGGAAGATGGTGACCAGGTGAACTTCATGCCTGCTCAGTCACCTGCCCAGATTTTGTCACTCACTGTTGACAGGCGACTCTAAGATCCCTCTTGCTCTCTCTTCTTAGGGTCCTTTGTCTTTAAACCAGACTTGGACTGGAGAGACCTAAAGGACTGTTCTCTTTAAAGTGGAGTACATGGCCATCCTAAATGGAAGCAGCGGTCTGGGATAACTTTGCCTCGTGCCTCAGTGTGTACATGTTTAAACTGGGCTTGGAACTGAATTCTTGCATTTCTGCTTCATTTCCCAAAGCGTGTCGACCCAAAACAAATCAGGCAGTGGTGCCTTGCCAAGCTGGGGAAAAGAGCAACAAGTCGTTGTGTCTGGAACACAAGTGCTGCTTCTCATCTAAAAAGCATGTTCAGTTGGACTGCTACACTCCACTCAAAGACCGTAAGTGGCATTCTGCCTCCAGGGCTCTTTCACTCTTGTTCTGCAAAGCTGGACACACATAGTTTCTTATGCCTACACTGCCACCTTCAGCCAAGACCTTGTTGCTGCTTTTCCCAGGTGGCACAGCAGAGTAGTATAGACACAGGGTCAGGTTTGTAAGCAGTAGTGGCTTCTGGTGACCCTTGGGATTAGTTGGGGCAGAAGCCAGCAGTAGGTGAAGTCAGAGCCAATGACAGGCAGAGCCAACTTGCTCTGATTCCCCCACCCCACCTTCCTCCATTCAAGGGATAACACTGAAACTAGTGGGGAGGAAGATGACAATGCATTGCCAGCCCCTGGATTGGTTGTAATCATTGAGGCAGGCAGGTGAAGGATGGCTGAGAGCAGCTCAGCTTCATGGGACTAGCCTCCACTGTTTGCAGGTCTGTGTTGAGGACTTACGTAATGCACCAGGAAGCTCTCAAATGAGCACGAGGGGCCATAGCTTGGATCACAGGATTTTCACACAGTAGGTCCCAGGTTGTATCTCTCTCCTTGCCAGTTAAGTAAAAATCTCAGTTAGCCGATCTGGGAAATATTTCTGTCTGAGAAGTCATACCAGTCAGAGCAAACAGTGTTGGACTAGACCAGGTTATGTGTTGTGCTGTACCACTTCAGTTGTTGCTGGGCTTACAATTCTCTCATTCCATCATCCCTAACAACATCTAGAAGGCGATAGGTCCTGCACCCTTTGACTTCACAGAGTAGTGATCTGTTTCATTTTACATCAGTGCACACAGATATTGTGGCTCCCATTGTGTTTTGGAGTGCATCTTAAAATGTTTCTTCAAAATCCAATGTGCTTCTCCTGTAGAGTTTATTTTCCATCCAGTTTGTCTGTTTGTAGAGCGGTTTTGGTACTTGAATGCTTCAGGGTGTGCAGCATATGTCAATAAACAACACGTGCTTATAGTCCACAAAGCACACGCTGTGTGCATTCTAACAATCTGTTGACAAAACAGAAACCCTTCACAGGCCTCTTAGACTCCAGCATCTCACAAATTATTGGGTTACCTCCTGCAATGGGTAATTGGCAATTTTATTGCCCTGTTCAATCGTCTGATTCTTCACTTCACTGAACATGTTTGCTATTTTCCCCTGCCAGTTTTGAGAACAGTGGGAGGCAAGGCCTGTTGCTTTCATGTGGTCTTCCTGGAGGCTTCTGGGTGGCCTCTTGGAAAGAAGGCTGCCAGGCTAGGTGGACCTTAGGGCTGATCCAGCAGGATTTCCATCACAGTTATATTTACAACAAATGTAGATCAGGAGCCAACAAAAACCCCTCTGCAGCTAGTTTCACATGTTTGGAGTCTTTGAGCTTGTTTGTTTTCTCAGACAGGCAGCCTCTCTTCTTCTGATGCCACATGACAAACTGCTTTTGTAACTTAAAAGGGAGGAATTTTTATTTTACTTATTTGCAATGTTTATATGCCAGCAACATTATAGGGAAAAATATTATGGCGGTGAACTGCATAAAATCAACAATACAGCCATTCCTGTACCATAGTTGTCAACTTTCAGATTGGAAATAAGGGATCAGCAGCCTCGAAAATAAGGGAACAGCAGCCTCACTTGTCCCGGGGACAGTCTACGGCAGTGTTTTTCAACCTTTTTTGGGCAAAGGCACACTTGTTTCATGAAAAAAATCACGAGGCACACCACCATTAGAAAATGTTAAAAAAATTAACTCTGTGCCTATATTGACTATATATAAAGTAATTCTTCTTGAATAGGAATCAAATAAACACAAAGAAAGTATTTTATAATTACTTTATTATGAAATAGTAAGTAAACAGAAATATTAAAAATTATAAAACACTTTATTCAGTGCGCAACCTGGGCCTGTTTGGCTGAATACAAAGCTGATATTCTGGCTGGAATCGAAGAAAGACACACACATAGCTCTTCGTCAACAGCTCTCAGTCTCTCTCTGTATTTAGTTTTTATAGCAATCATGCTTGAAAAGCTCATCTCACACAGATATGTAGTGGAAAATGAGAGCAATGTCAAAATAGCTTTGTTTGCCAGAAGGGGGAACTCCTTGGCAGTATCCAACCAAAAACTGTCCAAAGGTAGATCAGCAAATCTTAGCTTGAAACCACGATTTTGTCTCAGTTCAGTTAGTTCCTCCTGCTCCTGTAAAGTCATGTCCTTTCCACCAACTGATGCTGAGCTATAAGGGTCCCTAACCCAGTCAAGGCATTCAGTGGAGACTGAAGAGAAATAAAATGACAACTTCTCCAGTCCTCCTGGTGACTGGAGTTGCAACGTCTTCTTCTCTCCGCTGCTGCGGAAGATGATGTCCGACTGTGATAGGTCCAGGCTGGAGTCTGGACCAATCACAGCCCGGACATCAGAAAAGTGGAGGGTGTCCCCCTGAGGAGCACCAATCGGCGCCCCTGCTGGCCGAGGGTGGGGTCAAAAACCCCACCCCCCATACCCAGGACACAGTCTGGCGCCCGCCTAGTGGACGAAAATTTGAATTTTTTTTTAAAAAAAATCTTTCGAATTTTTCAATTTTTCCCACAGCACACCAGGCAATATCTCACGGCACACTAGTGTGCCATGGAACACTGGTTGAAAAACACTGGTCTATGGGATATCTAACAATCTGGGATAGCAGTGGGAAGCAGCGAGAAACAGCGCTGGAATAAGGGAATTCCCCACAAAAAAAAAGGGAAGGTTGACAGCCATGTCCTATACAGGGATAGCCTTGTAGTCCAGGCATTGGTAACCTCATGGCTGGATTACTGCAGTGCACACTATGTGGGGCTGCCTTTGGGCCTGATTAGGGAGCTACAGTCAGTGCAGAATGTGACAGCCAGACTGCTGATGGGAGAATGTAGCCAACATGTGAGACCATTGTTGGCTGTCCATCTGCTTCCAAAACAGATTCAAGTATATACAGTTTTACCGTACATACTCAAGTATAAGCCAACTTTTTCAGCACATTTTTAATGCTGAAAAAGCCCCCATCGGCTTATACTCAAGTGAGGGTCCTTTCAGGCTGCTCCTTCCTCCTCCACCGCCTTTGGCGCTGTTGGCGGTGGCGGAGGAGGAACAAGCAGCCCGAAAGCAGCCCTTTTGGGCTGCTTGTTCTTCCTTTGCCGCTGCCGCCACCACCAGGTTTGTGGTGTGGTGAACTTACTGACTCAAATTTTGTGGTAAAATTGGGTGCATTGGCTTATATTCGGGTTGGCTTATACTCGAGTATATATGGTAATTCACAAAGCACTGAAAATGTTAGGGACCTTAGGGAACACATGAACCTTTCTATCCCAGGACAATCACTGAGATCATCTGCAGGCATGTTGGTGGTGCTTCTCCAAGTTGGCAAGGCTTATTTGTCAACAACAAGACCAAAGCCCTGAGTGTCATTGGTCCAGCATTATGGAATAATCTGCCAACAGAGATTCGGCAGGCACCTTCTGTTTCTAGTTTTAAATGCCTGCTGAAAACTTTCCTATTCCAATAGGCTTATGCAGGCAATTAAGGCTGCATCTCTCCATAATAGCTAGCTGATTTCTGATTTCAGAATTTTAATGTGGTTTTTATTGTACGGTTTTACGTATAACTGTTGCAAAACGCTCTGATACTTTGTATGAAATAAAATTGCATTCATAAAGCAAGTCCCAAACTCGTTGCAAATCAGTAGAGCAGATTAATGCATCAACATAGC